>NC_081369.1:59178642-59787809 GCF_030684315.1 Stegostoma tigrinum | reverse complement strand
GATTTTTTCTTCACAGCTGTCAGGCCTGCTGAGCTTTGCAGGCAACTTCAGTTTTAGTTTCTGTTTCAAATATTGTTTGCCTTTAAAGGGTCACACATTGCCCTCTTATAAATTGTGGCACTTGTCCCACCCACTCTGAACATGTTCACAAGCATTTGCGGGCCATATTTTTAAAGTGAGAGGAAAAAGATTAAAAAAAAACAAGCACATGTAACGCATGTAAATCCTGCCCCTTAGAATCCTTTCCAAAAACACACCCAACACTGATGTCACTGTTGTGAGGAAGGGCCACCAGACCCGAAACGTTAACTCTGATTTTGTCTTCACTGATGCAGTGAGACCTGCTGAGCTTTTCCAGCGATTTCTGTTTTTGTCACTGATATCAGACTCGCTGGTCCATACTTCCATGGCTTTTCATTGCTACATTTCTTAAATGAAGGCACAACATTAGCTACCCTCCAGTTTTCTGGCACTCACCCTTAGCTGCTGATGACACGAATATCTCTATTAAGGGTTCCATAGTTTCTTCCCACAATGTCCTGGGTTACACTAGATCAGGTCTCAGGTATTTATGTATCTTTATGCATTTTAAGATGTCCAGTACCTCCTCTTCTGTAATGTGAACTCTTTTCAAGACACTACTATTTACTCCCCTCAGTTCCCTAGCTTCCATGTCTTTCTCAATGGTAAATATTAATGAGAAATATTTGTTTCGAATCTCACCCATCTCTGGTGTCTGCATACATAGATGACCTTGTTGATCTTTAAGGGGCCTGATTCTTCCCCTAGTTACTCATTTGTCCTTAATATACTTCGAAAATTGCTTTGGATTCTCCTTTACGTTATCTGCGAAGGCTATCTCATGTCTCCTTTTTGCCCTCCAGATTTTCCTCTTACATGTACTCCTACACATTCTGTACTCTTCAAGGGATTCACTTGACCCTGCTATCTTTACCTGACATATTCCTCCTTTATTTTCTTGAACAGAGCCTCAATGTCTCTTGTCATCCAATGTTCCCTACTCCTGCCATGCTGTGATGGTGTTCTTAATTGTTGTGTTCTTCTGCTAATTCAGGAGTGTGATGGGACTCTTACCAATTTTTATAGATGCACCACAGAAAGCATTCAATTCCAGATGCACCATGACTTGGTATGGTAAGTGCTCTGCCCAGGACCGTAAGAAACTACAGAGTTGCGGACACAGCTCAGTCCATCACGCAAGACAATCTTCCATCCATTGGCTCCGTCTATACTTCTTGCTGCCTCAGGAAGGCAGCCAACATCAACAAAGACACCTCTCACCACGGTTATAATCTCCTCCAACCTCTTCCATTGGGCAGAAGATACAAAAGCTTAAACACAGAGACCAACAGATTCAAAAACAGCTTCTTCCCCGCTGATATTAGACTCCTGAATGGACCTCTCAAATTTTAAATTTACTGGTGATCTTGCTGTTTATGCACCTTGTCTGCAGTTATAACATTATATTCTTGGCTCTGTTCTATTACCCTAATGCACTTTGTATGATACGATTCTACCTGCACTGCACGTAAACCAAAACATTTCACTGTGCCTAAGTACATGTTACAATAATAAATTAAATCAAATCCATTGAAATGAAAATAACTGCATTGTGTACAATCTACAAAATGTACTATAACAACTCATCAAAGCTCAGTTGATAGCAGCTGCCAAATTCATAGCCTCTACCATCTAGACGGACATGGGCAGCAGATATTCAAGTACATGTAATGCATGTAAATCCTGCCTCTCAGAATCCTTCACCACCAACAACTTCCTGCCCTTGCAGACCCCATCCTGACGTGGAAATACATTCCTGCTCCATTACTGGGTCAAAACCCTGAAACTCTCTCTCTAACAGAACTGAGGGGTCCCTTCAACACTCCAGCAGTCCAAGAAAGCAGCTCCCTACTTTCTCAAGGATAATTAAAATTCGCTTTAGCCAACAAAGCCCACATCCCATTAATGAACAAAATAGAATTTCTGTAACTCCATTGTGTCATTTAGATTTCCAAATCTCACTTTTCTTCCTAAATGATGAAATCCTATCTCTCAATTTGAAAGCATTGCATTTCTCCCTAGCATTGTTAGTGCTGTCTACTTTACATCATGCGTCTATAAAGAGATGCCACTAATTTCTATGTGTTCAAAGGTTTTATCCTTAGAAATATCTATTCCAATCTTCGGCTCTGGCCTCTAGCTCTTTCTGCATATTTTTTTCTTTACCTTGAGTCAATCAAACATTGTGAGCATAAGTTGTAAGTAGACTCATATAGTCAAATGCAGAACAAATGAACACTGCAGGCCAATTCCATATATTTAAGGTGTGGAGAAACCAGTGTTGGACTGGGATGGACAAAGTCAGAATCACACGATCCAAGTTATACTGCAACAGGTTTGTTTAAAATCACAAGTTTTCAGGTCACTGCTCCTTTGTCAGTGAAGTGGAAGGAGGCACAGAATATATCAGCAGAGAGACGATGGCAAGATAATCCAGGTAATTAAGAGTGTCAACAGATAAACACAAATACTGTGAGTGGAGTGTTGACAGGCCTACTAACAAGTTCTTGCAGGTGATTGACAATATCAAATGGTGTGAGTGAAGTGTCAACAGCTAAATAATAAGTGAGGGGATGGCCTATGAACTGTTTAACCAATTGTTAATATATTTAAAAGTTTGAAAATATTAGCAAGATATTCAAGTTTCATTATGCCTAATTAGGCAGAGAGAATTTAAACTAATGCAGACTTGTGGTAAAAAATGAGAGCCAGAATCTCTTCTTCAAGATGAACGTACTTTCAAGGTATTTTGTCATGAGATACCAAAGCACTGAATCTTGTGAACCCAATGGTTTTACTTCCTGAGACATTTCCTGTTACTAAAAAGTACAATGATAGCACAAATTTCGGGGAGGCCAGTTACATGAGAATATTGAAGTTGTGCTTCACCAGAAATAGCTCTGCGCGAGTCGAAGTTGATCGCCCTTCTGAGATCTATCAGTGTGTAAACCTGGGCTGTTTGCCTGGGAATTACCCTGTTATTTACAGTGATTTAGTCAAATTTCTCTCCAGCTCCTTTTGAGTTGAGGGGAGTGTCAAAATACCCTTGTCAGCAGCTGGGCTCCTGCATGATCCTCCCAAGACCACTCTCCTCAGGAACTGCTCAGGGTCCTGGTGTCTGACTGACTGATAATAAGTCCCCAGAGGATTATTAGACATAGGGCTGCTCTCAGGACAATAAAAAGACATGATGGTAACGTATAAAAACAAAGTTGCTGGAAAAGCTCAGCAGGTCTGGCAGCATCTGTGAAGGAGAAAACAGAGTTAACGTTTCAGGTCCGGTGACCCTTCCTCAGAACTGTTCTGGTTAACTGGATCTGAAACATTAACTCTGTTTTCTCCTTCACAGATGTTGCCAGACCTGCTGAGCTTTACCAGCAACTTTGTTTTTGCTCATGATTTATAGCATTTACAGTTCTTTTGGTTTTTATGATGGTAGCTTAACCTGAGGGTCACCACATCTCAGGCAAGGGGAAAGTTTGAGAAGGATAATCCTTCATAGTAACCTCAGCTGGGCTAACAAATGAAACTACACTGTTGGTGTCACCCTGTATTGCAAGCCACCCATCCAGTCAACTGAATTAAACCAACTCCCAAGAGGTTGTGCAATGTCTTTGTTGCAAATCCACAGTTTAACACAAACACCAGTTTCCCTTCTGGATCCTTTCACTGTCCAGAAACCCATTTACCGCTGAGAAATGACCCAGCTCTTACATATGAAGTCCAATGAGCACCACTTGCTCTCAGTCAACTCTGGAGTTGTTCAAGTTGACTGTTAAATGGTCTAGCATTTTTAACAATACCAGATATGCTTTGCTTTGCTTTTATATCCCACACTCCCTCGTCTGGTTGTGCTCACTATTTTCCATGAGCCTATCTAGACCCTACCTTGAATTCATGGCTTTGCTACCCCTAGCTCTCTGCTTATCCCTGGTCTGTTCCCTCCAGGCACACTCCACCACGTTCCTAGGCACTTTAGTCCCACCAATGTCAGACAAGTGTCAGGGTGTAGGAGAATCCGAGATAACAAAGTGTAGAGCTGGATAAACACAGCAGGCCAAGCAGCATCTTAGGAGCACAAAGGGTGACATTTCAGGAGTCAGGGTGTGCTGGGTTGACCATGAGCCAGTGAATGGAGGATAGAGACGGACAGAGCCAGGTGATAGACAGTGGAGGGGTTCAGTATGGTGGTGGTCAGCGTTGTTAGAGCAGTCTCAGATGGTGATGGGGTGGGGATAGAATTAAAAATTGAATAAAGAAAGCATTATAAACACTTTAAAATCATCTGAGGGTATACCTCAAAGGGGGTGACCTGCTCCAGATAATTTATAGATAATGTTGGCTTCATTCAAATGACACAATATCATTATGCTTTAACATTTACCTTGCTGCTGGATCCACAGTGTAGCTGGAAGGGCAAATTCCTACTGCATCTGAAGAAGGAAGTTAAAAGTATTTTTTTGAACAAAATCAGTGGTTTAAGCCACAGATCCTCTGTTGATAATAGGATCCAAGTTAATCATTTTTGATGTCCTGTACCCTTTTCTGAACAGAGTTTTGCAATCAGATATAAATTCACAGGCTTGGACTTCACAGAATTCACAGCTTGTCAGAGCCTTGTGTAAGACATTGTGTACTTCAGGTTCCATTCTTTTAGAAGAAAAGACCTATCCATGTGACATACAATGTGTCACAATTACCTGTGGCTTTGCAGCTCTAATCCTTGCACCAGCCTTAATGCCTGTCACAATGGCAGTACTGTCTATGTTAGCAGCATTGTCTGACTCCAGGAAATTATTCAGTAACTTGGACATTTCTTCATTCACTATCTGCTCTGGTAATGGCTGGCAAAGAAATATAATCTTTATAAAATTGTCCGCAACCAAGCACAGTGAACATAAACTTATATTAACAAGATTGTATTCCCTGTGTCTGTTGTCTTATTGCTTTGAAATGGAAACTGCTCCCATTCAATAAGGGTAAAGTTGCCATGATCTTCAGGGACCCTAGGACTGCGCTTCCATTAAAGCGAGGCAATTTGTGGCGATTGAAACTGACGGACATCGCACCTCTATTGAGGGATAGGAAGAGTTCTTCACAGTGACCATAATTCATTTGGGAACTGAACCCATGTTTTTGGCATCACTCCACATTGCAAACCAACTGTGCAGCCATTTAATGCACTCCTCCCACCTAACAGAGTCTTTCTGTGGATTGAAAATGTAAATTTTCCTTTAAAATCAGGTATTGGATATGGTCATCCTGACTAGGCCAACATTTATTGCCTGTACATGATTACATTGGAGAAGCTGATGGTGAGCAAGTTTCCCATTCAATATCTTACCAGCTATGCAGGCCCCGGAGGACAATGTACAATAGCATCCTCTGGAATTGGAAGTCACCATCGGGATCGGCTCAATGAAGCTGATCACTAAACATCGAACCTGGGAATTGTGTACATGTGCACCTTAGAAGGATCATTGGTGGTGAGATACCTTCTTGAATCACTGCAGTCCTGGGGGTGTAGGGTGCCTCAGTGCTGTTAGCAAGACATTTCCAGAGTGTTGACGAAACTAATCCTGAAGTGAAATTCATGGTGCTTGGTCCACTGTGGCCTCTTCAACTCTTTAATTGCCAAACGGGCCACTTGGCAACTTTCACAGGAATCTCATGTCAGGAAAAGTCAAAGTGCTCACCACCGTCAAGAACCTGAAGCATGCATGCCGTGTTTAAGTCCCAGCTGCATGTTCCCCATTGGCTGTACGTACACTGTATCACACTGTGGTGATAATTCATTATTACCGAACACATTACACAGATCATTGTTGATCAATGAACTATTGGCATGTGCATCATTGAGAATACAGGATGTTCCACTTAGAGGTGAGGTGAAGAGAAATTTCTTCACCCAGAGAGCAGTGAGCCTGTGGACTTCCCTGCTACAGAAAGAAGCTAAAACATTGAATGTTTACAAGAAGGAGTTAGATACATTTCTTGGGGTTAAAGGGATCTCTAGGGTACAGGGAAAAAGTGGGAACAGGGAACAGAGTTGGATGGTGAGCCAGGATCATATTGAATGGTGGAGCAGGCTCAAAGGGCTGAATGGCCTATTCCTGCTCCTGTTCTCTATGTTTCTATGTTTCTATGTAAACATGAGTCCAGTTAGACTGAGCCACATGTTTTATATTGTGATTTCAGTGCAATGAATATTCTGTTGTGAAAGTAATGCAACAACATCATTTAACATCTAAACTGTCTAAGGATAAACATATAACTCAAATGTTCTTTGCAAGATCAATGAAAATATTTGATAAACATAGTGGCTGGTAAATTTAATACCTCCCTTTGTTATGCTCAATGACACTTTAAGGCAGTCCAGCAGATTCTGTTCAATTCAAAGTTCACAGAAATCAGATGGCAACCAGATCCTTATTTTGGAAGATTACAATCAATTACATCCATTATCCCCATTGCCACCTCTTTTATAACCAGATCAGAGGCAGGCAATTTGTTGGCTTTTAGTTCCATTAGTTTCCTTAGCATTTTTTCTCTCCTGATATTATTTACTGTAGGGTCTTCACTCTCAACATTTTCACTTCTTCGTTTTCCATTATTTCTAAGATGCTTTTCGTATCTACTTTGACGATGAAAACAAATATGCAATACCATCAACACCCAGTATATTTTTAACTTCAAACTCAGTTTTATATTGAAAATGTTGAAAAGATTACAAAACCTGGCCAGCCCAGAGTTACTTGACTTCCAGAATGATTTTAAGTCAATGTTCTTTCCTGAAACTAGCCAAAATGGGCCATTCAACTGTAAAGATACTAACAGTCACAAACTCTTAAGGTGCTGAAATTAAATCACAAGAAGTGAAAGGGACATAAACATCACCTTCTTTATTTGGATATGAGATAAATCACATGATGTGTGAACCATTGTGTTCCCTGCTTTTAAAATCCCCAAAATGTTGTCTCACCGACAGAGTTCAGCCAGAGGACAAAGCTGGTTGCATATCATCAAGTAATCAGGGTCATTACCAACAATACACTGAATCTCAACAAAGTGGAAGCAGGCCATTTGGCCCATGGAATCCACACCAACTCTCCAAAGAGCACCCTACCCAGACCCAACACTGCATTTCCCACAGCTACCGCACAGCCTGCACATTATGGCGAGTTAGCATAGGCAATCCATCTAACCTGCATGTCTTTGCATTGTGGGAAGCAACTGCTTCACCCAGAAAAAAATCCACGCAGGCGCCATAAATCCTACACAGTCGCCCGAGGCAGGAATCAAACCCAGGTCCCTGGCACTGCAAGGCAGCCGTGCTAACCACTGAGCCACCCAAAAGAAAGAAGCACTCCCCCCCACCCCGTCTCAACTGGTTGCAACTTTGAGTTCGCCTGAGAACCAACTGTCGATTAGAAGAAATTTCACAGCTTGCTGACAATCCTTCACTTTTCAAGATCCTTGCTTCAATTTTAATGATTTAACTGCATCTAAGAATCTACAGGCCTGCCTCAAAAGAGATTGAGACAATTAGCAACGAGAACAGTACATTACCTTCATCTGCATGTAATCTCTTACTCATATGTTGAACAATTTTTTGAAACATTATTTTTTTATCTGGTAAGTGTGTGAGAATAAGTGATCTCCATTCACTTGAAACTCACAAAGTTTGAGTGACACACTTTAGGAAGGGTATGAATGCATTGGAGAGAGTGCAGAAGAGATTTGCAAGAATGTTTCTGTTGCAAAAAAAAGACATGAGACGTTAGTCCTTTTTTCTATTGGGAGAAGAAGGCCTGGAGCAGATTTGGTCATAGTTTCCAAATTCATTACAAGGCTAGACATAGTAGATAGGGAGAAACTATCCCCACTTACAAACTGATTGATAATATGAGAGCACAGATTTTACTAAATTTTGGAATTTAATTGCCATATGTGAATATCTGTTATTCACACAGTGACTGGTCCAGGCTTTGAATGCATTGCCTGAAGGAATTGTGGAAATAGGTTCAACTGAGCCATTCAGCAGTGTATTAAATGATCATTTGAATAGAAAGAATGTGCAGGAAGACAGGCAAAAGACAGGAAATCGGCAAAAATGCTCATTTGGGGAGCAAGTGCAGTCTCAAATGTTTGAATGGCCTCCTTCTCTCCCACAATGAATCGAGATTTCTGCTATTATTATGGAATAACATAATTTGGAATTCAGACATTGAGAGTGATAGAGCATACACTTCTTATTTAAACATATGGATCATGGGCAGTAAAAGAAACATTGTGTCACTAACAGATTTTTCTGACACGATCTTCAAAATTTGAACCCAAGCTACTGAGAAGGGTAAGGGCAGTAGATGCATACAACACTCACCACCTGTTAATTCCTTTCCAAGTCATGTACCATACTGACTTGGAGTATGTCAATGTTCCTGCACTGTCATTGAGTGAAAATCTTAGAACTCCATTTTGTTAACAACATTGTCATTGTCTCCATATTCCAAGAACTGTAACTGTTCAAAATGCCAAGTCAATACCACCTCCACAGGAATAATTAGCACTGGATGATAAATACCGGCATGGAACGAATGAATAATAGTGAAAAAAAAGTCTTTTGCCTCTCCTTCTTGCTTTTGTGCTTCTCTTTTTAAAAATAAACACTTGAAGAAGCATCAGAGATAATGGGAACTGCAGATGCTGGAGAATCCAAGGTAACAAAGTGTGAAGCTGGATGAACACAGCAGGTCAAGCAACACCTCAGGAGCACAAAAGCTGATGTTTCGGGCCTAGACTCTTCATCAGAGTGGGGGATGGGGAGAGGGTTCTGGAGTAAATAGGGAGAGCGGGGGAGGCGGACCGAAGATGGAGAGAAAAGAAGATAGGTGGAGAGGAGAGTATAGGTGGGGAGTTAGGGATGGGATAGGTCAGTCCAGGGAAGATGGACAGGTCGAGGAGGTGGGATGAGGTTAGTAGGTAGGAAATGGAGGTGCGGCTTGAGGTGGGAGGAAGGGATGGGTGAGAGGAAGAATAGGTTAGGGAGGCAGAGACAGGCTGGGCTGGCTTTGGGATGCAGTGGGGGGAGGCGATGAGCTGGGGTAGTTTTGGGATGCGGTGGGGGAAGGGGAGATTTTGAAGCTTGTGAAGTCCACATTGATACCATTGGGCTGCAGGGTTCCCAAATACTACCTCCCCACCTATATTCTCCTCTCCACCTATCTTCTTTTCTCTCCATCTTCGGTCCACCTCCCACTCACTCCCTATTTATTCCAGAACCCTCTCCCCATTCCCCTCTCTGATGAAGGGTCTAGGACTGAAACGTAAGCTTTTGTGCTCCTGAGGTGCTGCTTGGCCTGCTGTGTTCATCCAGCTCCACACTTGAAGAAGCATATTCATTTATTTTTAAAAATCTTACGATCTTTTAAATGTTCCACTCTTTTCCCTTCTGTCATTTTTTTTGTTAATCCTTCCTTGTTCTGGCTTCTCTTATTTCATAAATTAAATAGACCATAGTATTTTAAGAAGGCAATTCACCACTACCATCTCAAGAACAGTGCAAGATGGGCAATAAATATCAGCCTAGCCAATGTTGCCCACATCTCATAAGTGAATTTATAATAATCTACCTTAAACCAAATTTGATATTCCAGCAAATAAGGTATAAGGGTAACTATACCACAATCCGGTGTAATATTTTAAAATGTCTTTGTCTCAATTTTTCGAGGGAATATAATGGCAAATGCCATCATTTTGCAACATAACATGTCTGCCCATTCTCTCTGCTTATGTATATAGATTTATTGCCATTTAAGGCTTATAACCTGTCTCTTAGTTGATTTCCATTGTCTATTGTGTGTCCACAAATACAAGTTTTGCTTATGCTGCCTATCTTATGAAATCATATGGTACATTTCATTTGTCTCACAAGCATGTGCCTTTTTTTCCTGCAATGAAGCCTCCAAGACCCCTGAAAGTCCCATATTCTAAGTAGTGTTTTTTTTAGATTTTCTGCATGTATTCGAATGCTGAGGGTGGGAGCTGGAGAAGTGACCAACTGCAACATTGTCATCATACCAGCAGACTAAGGAGGATCCATCATCATGGAGAATAAATAGGCTACAGCAAAGATGCATATCGCCAACTGAACAACCAGGAACTACAGTCAACTAAATAGTGATATCAACAAGTTTCATCCCATCATCAGACTTACCATGGGCAACTCTTTAGAATCAGTCTCATTCTTGGACACATGCATCCCCATTAAGGACAGATACCTCACTCTACCACAAGCCCATGGATAACTTCACAACACTGCACTTCTCCAGCTTCCACCCAAAATGAATTAAAAATGCCATCCCCTACAAACAAGCCCCATGTATTCAAATGCTGCATGGAGGGGATTTTACTAGCAGTAATTTCTGTTAAATTAATTAATACATTTAATTTTCTTTAAATTTCTCACTTACTTTACATTCAGATTTTATTGGGTTATGTGTAAATGACCTCAGCCAATCAACCAAATCAAAATGAGATAAAGCTGATGGTCCAATAGAAATTAATGCAGGGCAGATTCTGGCTACAAACACTTGGACAAGTTCATTTCTCAATTGGCAGGAAGTTGAGATGCTATTAATAAGGAATAAATCAGTACAGTATAACTGGAAACACTTTGGTTAATGCCATTTTAACAGAACTGGCCTCATGCCTAAGCAGCAGGAATATTTCTACATTTCATTTCATCCTGTTTTAAAATGAGATGTGTTTGAAATGAATTTCAGACGATTGCATCCTTTGTGAATTTGTTCGCCTTTTTTGGGTAAAAAAAATGGTGTAGCAATCTCCATAAGAGCTAACAAGATTCATTAGTTCCACATTGAAATGTTTGTGTACCATAAGCTACTTGCATTGGAAATTATCCTATGTCCTTGAAGTGTTGTAGTCCTTGAAGGTTACCAACTGAAGCAAACAGTTATCGTTATCTTTGATTGATGAACTATCAAAGGAGTTTCAAGCCAGTCGAAATTCCAATTTGCGTTGTTTTGCTTCATGACTATGTGTCATGAGTAAGTGATTCAACAACGAACTCAGTGATGGAGTTGATCATTAGAATCAGAATTTGTCGAATTAAAAAGAGTACTTTTGGTCTGGCACTTTGAAGCCAGCCTTTGAACATCTAGAAGACTTGTACAAAGTCGCAGTTTTCCATACACCTCCAGTTGTTGGATTTAATTGCCCTATTTCCACAACAAGGCTGCGAGAAGAGGCTGTGGGCAATTTTCTGACAGCGAGTGGACAGGTACACACAATAATTAAAGAGGTGACTAAAGCGATGGTCATTATTTCAAGAGGCTGGAGGACAAACTACATCATCATTATATAAAGTTCTGATTAGATCGTATTGAGAACACTGTATTTAATTCTGAGCACCATTCCACAGGAAGGTTATACTGGTATATAGGGTGAACTACTTCAGGTATTTAAGATTGACGAAGGATCAATAAAGGCAAAGACCATTCCTTCTGATCAAGAACAAGAGGCGTTAATATTAAATTATGATCTTGACCATTGATGATTGATATCAGAAAACACTTCTTCACACAAGGTGCAGTGCAACTCTTTCACCAATACCATTCCCCCTCTCAAAAGAAAATATTGTTTGGGTCTGTGGACCTATTGCAAAACGTGTACACTAGGATGTTAAGTCAGTTAATGAAGAGAAATGGAGCAAAGGCAGGCAAATGGATTTGGGGATCCAGTGCAACCAATGGAAGAACCAAAGTGCCAGAAGGATTTGCATGACCAAGACCTGTACGTATTTGATTTTGAGTTTGACTTTTTGTCACGCATACTCAGGTACAAAAGCATAGGAGTACAGTGAAAAGTGTATAATGGCACAAGGCACCATCTTAGGAACAAGAACGTAAGTATAGCATCTTAAGAACAAAGTCAAAAGTTAAACATTCCAGTAATTATGGTATAGCACAAAATGTACAAGATAAGGTTAAAAGTTACACATTGCAGACCTTCTTAGTTGTAAGTAAAAAATAAAGAAATAAAGCCGGCATAGGAATTCTGATAACAGATTCTCGAAGCAAGTGCCAAGATTTTGAGTGCTGAAGCTTAAATTGTCTGATTGGCATTATTCTGACACCAATTTTGATTAATTCATTTCAAACATGTTAACATCAGGGCTAATATAATGGTGATCAGAAAATGTAGGACATGTTTTTTTCCTATACAGTTTAAGAATTTTTCATGTGAAATGATATATCTGTGGCGATAAATGATTCTCCTTTGGCATGGCTTCAATCAATGGTATTAGGGTTCACCAATGTCAGAAGAGTCTGGGATTCAAGACTCGCAACAGGTTCACACACAAAATGCTGGCAGGCACTGGTATCTTAGAGTTGCTGTCTTTGGCAGCAGAAATTCAGGCAATGACTTGTTTATTCTTATGGGGTGTTAAAGATCTCCTCGCTCATTCTCAGAGGAGAGGAATGAAATTACCCTGTGACCTGGCCAAAGTTTATCCTTCAAAAAATATCACCCGTGAAACATTTTCTCATTATTACTGCCTTGCTGCTTGTAGGATCTTTTGAAATTTAACTGCATGGTTCCCACATTAAAGTGTCAGCTGCATTTTAAAAAGCATTTCATTGAAGATACTTATTGCTCAAACGTTCTGAAAGGTAATAAAAAGAACCGAAAGTGTTGGGCATCTGGCAGCACCTACAGGGAGTAATAGAGTTAATGTTCCATTGCCTTTTGTAACAACTGGGAAAAGTTGGAAGGGTAAAAGCTTCAGAGGAGATGAAGTGGGGACAGGGCAGAGGAATTACAAACAAAAACACTGCAAGGTTTATGATAAGGCAGAAAACAGCAGATGTAAGATGTCAAAAGATGCTGACAGAATAGTCAAAACATTAACAGCAAAAGATGACTGGACAGAGGAAATGTCAATGGCAATATAATGAATGGCTACTGTCCATGGGAGGCAATGGCCTAGTGGTATTATCACTGGACTGTTAATCCAGTCACCCAGAGAATGTTCTGGGGACCCAAGTTCAAATCCCACTTTGGCAGTTGGTGGAATTTCAATTCAATAAAATATCTGGAATTTAGAATCTCATGATGACTGTGATCCCATTGCCAATTGTTGGGGAAAAAGCCATCCGGTTCATAAATGCCCTTTAGGGAAGGAAACTGCCATCCTTACCTGGACTGAGCTACATGTGACTCCAGACCCACTGCAATGTGGCTGGCTCTTAACTGCCCTCTGGGCAATTAGGGATGGACAATAAATGCTGCCTCACCAGCAGTGCCCTCATCCTGTGAATGAATGAAATAAATAGCAAAATAAGGAAGCCAATGTTAAGTCCAAAGATGAGAAGACAAATTATGTACGGGGTGTGATGTCAAGCATGACAGATTTTACAGTTTGGAATTGTTGAATTCAAAGAGGAATCCTGAAGACTGTAAAGCTCATATTGAAGGATAAAAATCACAACATGAAACATTAAATTTGTTCCTCTCTTCTCAGATGCTGCCAGACATGCTGAGTGTTTCTAACATTTTCTGTTTTTATTTCAGATTTCCAGCATCTGTGGAAATTTTTATTTTCCTACGTACTTATGGATGCACACATTTGCCCTTTCTCTATGAACAATAGTTAAAATAAATCCAGTTGTTCTTTTTATCCAGGAAACCCATGACTAAACATGTCGTGTTTGCTACTTTCTCCACAGAGGAGAAACACAGAATTATAAAAGTCTCCAATGGCTCGTGTTGATTACTGGGAAACCATTGATTATACTGAATGCGACCACATTCACTTTGATATGAGACTGCCTGTATGTCATACACATGGGTTAAAAATAAAGCAGTGAGAAATGGCCGATTTTCGTCAGCCTGGTGGCTCAGTACTTAGCACTGCTGATTTACAGCGTTAGGGAACCAGGTTCAATTCCAGTCCTGAATGACTATCTGTGTGGAGTTTGCACATTCTCCGCATGTCTGTTTGTGTTTCTTCCAAGGTGCTCCGTTCCCTCCCACAGTCCAAAGATGTGTAGGGTAGGTGGATTGCTAAATTGCCCCTCGCATTAAGGTATGTGCAGGTTAGGTGAATTAGTCACGGGAAATGCATGGATACAGGGATTGGGTATGGGAGTTGGTCCAGGTGCTCTTTGGAGGGTCGGTGTGGACTCGATGGGCTGAACAGCCTGCTTCCACACTTTAGGGATTCTACGATTCCTCTCCAGAATTATTCTCTCAATTTTTGTTTCACAATATTTAGATGTTACTTACGAGACCATCTCAAACAGTAACTTGTTCTTTGTCATAACTCCAATCATCATTTCTCTGCCGACCTTTTTATCTCTTTCTTAACTATTGCAGAGTAACAGCTCAATAAGGAGTGAAGGTTAATCAGGGTTTTGCAGATTCTTCACATGAATAGTGTGAATTATACAAGAGGTTTTACAACAAGTGAAAATAAGTTTAAATGTCCAAGATATAAAATTGATTTTCTCAGGGGAAGCTTCACCAGTTCTTGCCAGCTAGAACCATTTGTTGGGAATTTGGGCTTGGAGGTTTATTTCTGCCCATTGATAGAGGCGAAGATACGTGGAGAGGAGACAGGCAAGTTAAAGGGGTGGGAATGGAGCCAGTAAGGGTGAGTGTAGGTGGGGAGGTAGGGAGGGGATAGGTCAGTCTGGGCAGGACGAACAGGTCAAGGAGGCAGGATGAGGTTAGTAGGTAGGAAAGGGAGGTTGCACTTGAGGTGGGAGGAGAGGATAGGTGTGAGGAAGAACAGGTTAGGCAGGCTGGGACTAGCTGGGCTGGTTTTGGGATGCAGTGGGGGTAGGGGAGAGTTTAAAGCTTGTGAAGTCCACACTGATGTCATTGGGCTGAGGGGTTCCCAAACGGAATATGAGTTGCTGTTCCTGCAACCTTCGGGTGGCATCATTTGGCACTGCAGGAGGCCCAGGATGGACATGTCGTTTAAGGAATTGGACTGGGAGTTGAAATGGTTCGCGACTGGGAGGTGCAGTTGCTTATTGCAAACCGAGCGTAGGTGTTTTGCAAAGCAGTCCCCAAACCTCTGTTTGGTTTCCCCAATGTAGAGGGGGCCACAACGGGCACAGTGGATGCAGTATACCACACTGGCGGATGTGCAGGTCAACTTCTGCTTGATGTGGAAAGTCTGCAGTGTTCATCCAGCTCCACACTTTGTTATCATGGATTCTCCAGCATCTGCAGATCCCATTATCTCTGCCCATTGAATGAAGCAGGATGTGACTGAACAGGAAGACTTTAAAAGTTCCAAGTTTCAAGTTCTTGAAAGTACAACAGCAAGTAGATCGATCCTTACAAACAAATAAAATTACGCATCATGAAAAAAAGCACAAAGAGGAAAGAGTCTCACCTTTGGACAGCGCCCTCTCTGATTAAACGATACCCGAAAGCTCTTTACAACCAATGAAATATAGTGTCATCATGATATGAGAAAAATGTCAGGGAATTTACTCACAGCAACCTCTCACAAACAGCAACGTGATAGTGACCATATGGTTTATTTATAACATACTGATGGTGATGGTGAGATAATTATGAGACAGGATACCAAGGAAAGCTCCACTATCCTTGTTTGACTGAGAAAGCAGCAGATGTACCAACTCACAACGCTGTATGAGGTACTTCTGTTGTTTATGGTGGCAGTTCCTGCCACTATCCTCTTTCAGTGCAGGAAACCACAGGACCGGGTTAATGTCGTGTAACAGAGGAAAATCACTTGCTGGTCTAACCAGAAGACTCTAATAGTGAACGGGATTTTTCTTATCAAATTTTGGCAACTAGTCACAAGTTACTTTGATTGTATAGACAACAGTACCATGTTTGGAGGAGGACCAGAAATTGACCTAATTTTTTGAGTTTGAATTTTTCATTGATTTATTGTCACGTGCAGTGAAATCTTTTGATAATCTGTTCAGGCATCAAATGACATCATCACAGTGGAAAGTGCTTGGGGCAATCCTCAGTATTGACTCTTTCAAACCCAAATACAACAGGGAACTCAATTTAACATGACGCAAAAGAAAATCCCTCCATCGTTGCAGTACGGTCGGTTCTCCCGTAAAGTGATAGTTGTATTCCTGTGTGACATCGCGTTGTAGAAATTTGTGCTATAGAAATCATTGGGCCCGTGGGAAAAGTGAGGTTAGAGGCAGACCACCAGTTCTTACTATTTCCAAAAATGTCAAGTTGACTTGATCGGGAAAGAGGTTGTACTGTACCTCTCAGAGAACACTTCATGCTAAAGCCTGTGAAAGGATCATGTGATGTCAATGCGTACCCCTCTGCACACAGATGGAATCATGTTATAGCCAACACAAGTTCAGGTTTTAGAAATAGCCTTACCCTATTTGTCAATCGCGTTATAGCCAATTTGTATTGCCGGACCATGTGTTATAGCAGAACTGACTGTCCTCTCTTGGTGCTGCAATGGAATATTCAGCTAGATTTGGTGCACAAAGGTACTGAGTGGGACTTGATTGTTTCATTCAAGACATTGGTTATGGAACTGCATGGAATTGTATGCTCATTACAGAATACCAATTGCACAAACACTGTATAACACTTATTCTCTCGAGTGATTTCAGAGATGGGAAACTATAATTATAAGGAGATGCTTGAGATAGTAGACAGAAAGGGTGAGCCAAGATTAAATGGAGTGTTTTAAAATGATGACTTTAATCGGTAGAATAGGAGTAGACCATTTCATACAGTTGGTGTCATGAATGAGCAGGCAAAGCTCCAATGAGAGAAAGAGTGAAAAGCAGAAATAAATGAAGATTTTTTTTTAAAAGTAGAGGTTGAGTGTGGAAGACTGTTTCACTGTGTTAAGTCAATGTGGAGACCATTGTTTCTGGAAACTTTAGCAACTTAAAACAGGCATATTCGTGGAGACGGGGAAGCTTCCTTGCATTTAACAGTACACCAGTTATAGGCTACTTTATTCAACTAATTACCGTCACCTTATTCTTTGTGGGATTTTTACACACTGTCATTGAAATGCTATTAAGGAAAGGTTATAGAGTTAAGGTATTCTGTCAGTAATTGCTTGGATTTGTATAATCAAACACTTTAAACGCCATGTGCTGTTTGCAGAATGGTTTCTTCTTTTATAATGTGATTAAGTGTAGCTCGTCCATTCTAATTAATCATACAGCACCCCTCACTGCTGTTGATTTTAATTTAAGTGAACTCATAGTTAGGTCAAACTCTGCAAATGAGCCATTAATTTTCTGATCCATGTTTTATTAACAACAGGTTACCATTATCTGACAAACCTCTCCTCCATGTGATTGTATGCCTGATAGTCCTTTACTCCTGTTCTTCTTATCTTCATTTTTTGATTCTGTTTGTTGCAATACTGCTTGCTTAAAGGAATTACCAATGCTGTAAATGCTTTTGAGTGTACAATGTATAAAATTTCTGACTAACACCAATAATCTGGTAATGATACAACATCTATCATACCCAGTCCTATACAAAAAAAATTGCATGAACTTAACATGTCTCAGGACAATTAAATATTTCTTTCTCAATACAGTATGGAGCCCAAGAAACACAGTAGGTCAGGCAACATCAGAGGAGCAGGAAAGTCGACATTTCTGGTTGAGACCCTTCATCAGTCCTGAAAAAGAGTTCTGACCTGAAATGTCAATTTTCCTGCTCTTCTGATTCTGCCTGGCCTGCTGTGCTCCTCCAGCATTATACTGTATTGAGTCTAACTCCACTACCTGCAGTTCTTGCTATCTCCAAGTATTTCCCTCCGACTGGATAGTCTCAGGTACATCATTAAGGCTGATATTACCAGAGCAGTGCCATATATTGTGTAATCACAGTCGGAGTGATGTCCCTTTAAGAAATCGACATGCTAGTGAGCCAAGAACCCTGGATGTTGTCCCATGGCCACAGGCACCCTGCTTGGTGGCACTCTAAGCATGGACCGTGTTTAGAGACTCATTCATACTTTATTATATATATGTTATATATATATATAAATTTAGTAGTGAACAAACTTTGTGGAGATGCTCAAACAAACAAAATCATTTGTATTTAGATGACACATAACAACATCAATGCACCATCTGAGATGTTAAACGTGACCTATATTGCCCTCACAATCTGCTGTGGATGTAACAATGAGCTTTCTCCCTTCAGCAGGATATTTGTGCCTGATGAGGTGACACTAATGTTTGCTCCTGCAACATAAGGACAAGACATGGGTGATGTAGTACAGAAAGATCCAATAGATGTTTATTTCAGCTCCTGGTATCTACATACATGCTGCTACTATGCTTGCAAAGTCTGAGCTAGTACTGAGCACTTCCATTACAAAACTGAATACTTACCTCAGTCATTGTCTACTTGCTTTTTATGGATGTTACAGCAAACAAATTGCTCCTTAAATAAAATTTATATTTGACTGTGAAACACCATGGAATGTATTGGGGTTCGAAAAGGTGATAGGTTTTTCTCTCACAGAAGTGTTTCTTCAAAGATGATCCTGACATTTGAGCTGACCTCTGCAAACCCTCTGTGCCAAACAGAACAATATTTCTCCAGTTTTAGAAGGTCTTTGCCTAAAACTGAGCCCAGCTGAGCTAGATGCTATTTTGTTGAAAAAAAGTAAAAATAATATATGTAAATTTTTAAAGTTGACAGCCATAGATGTAAAGAAATGAAACATTTCCAAGTTGTGTAACTAGTCCCAATGTCCACAAAACCAATCTCTTATCTTTTAAGCAGCATTATTGATCAAACTGAATCACGGAAACTCTACAGTGTGGAGACAGGCCATTCTGCCCAAGAAGTCCGCACCACCTCTTTGAAGAGCATCCCATTCAGACTAATTATCCTACCCCTGATTTTCCTGTGTCTAACCCACCTAACCTAAACACCCCTGAGCACTGTTGGCAATTTAACATGGCCAATCCACCTGCCCGACACATCTTTGGACTGTGGGAGGAAACCGGAGCACCTGGAAGAAGCCGACGCAGACACGAGGAAAACATGCAAACTCCACACAGACGGTTGCCTGAGGCTGAAATCGAATCCAGGTCCTTGGCTTTGTGAGGCAGCAGTGCTAACCACTGAGCCACCGTAGCACCCTGTCCATCTGCTTCCATCTGATCCTCTTTGACAGAGAACAGAGACTCTTTATCATACAGGACTACAGAGAGTCTATTGGATGTGATGTTGTGGAAGGACAGGAATCTTGGAACATCCACCAGCCAAAGCACACTGCTGTTGAGCTCTTTTCTTGATCATCTCTGGGGCTTTCTGGTGTTACAGCTGTAAGTGGCTGGTTCTGGAGTTACTGAGGTGTTAACTATTATTTGTGAGAGATGATTGTGATTAGAGAGTACTTGTAAGCATCAGTGTTCAGTTCATGAAAACAAAAACAACAGTAAATAGAATAAAAAACAAGAAAGTCTTCAATTTACTTAGCGTTTTTTACAAGTAAAAGGTGTGAAAATTCAAGAAAGAAGTCTTGAATTGGTATCACTGTTGCAATGTTCCTGCCCAAGACACTCATTATCCTGATAGGAAAACATATTCTGTTTTTTTATTATTGTCTCTGAGTCAAAATCCTGCAATTCCCTCCCTAAGGCCATTATGGGAATACCTTCAGTACATGGACAGCAACAGTTAAATTAGCACTACCACCTTATTAAGGGCAAGTGGCAATGGGCAATAAATGTTGACACAGTGAGCAATGCCTATATTCTAAGAATGAATAAAAACGTGTGGAAAATAGCAACCAATTTGTATACAGCATGATAACCCCAATCTTAAATATGACCTTATTTTATTGTAATGTGGATTGATGGGTGAATTTGGGCTCAGGACACTAGTGTTAATGTGCCTTATCTTCTTCAAAACAGTGCCAACAGTGTTTTTTACAACAACCCGAGCAGGGAGATGAGGTCTTAGTGTAATGTCTCATTGGAAGACAGCACCTCCTACCATTTTGGGCTGTCTTAATCGTAAAGGGGAGATACTCCTGTTCTATTTGCTATGGCACAAACACTACACAGAACTGGGCATCTTGGAGAAAAAAGTTTGTAAGGTATAGAAATACATCAAATAATATTTAATTCTTAAGCTGAACAATTAACTTCACAAGTGTAGTTACTACTCAGCTTAAGAAATAAACACAAATATAGTTAATAGGATCTAGAGTGGATGTTGTAAACCATAAAAATATAAAAGAAGACACAATTTTGAAGACGTTCTAAAGCTTTTGATCACTTTTCTTGGGGAGTAAACAAAACCTTGAAGGAGCAAATTTCAACAGAAGGGTTCATCAACCAGGGAAGCCATAAATAATTTCAACTGTGATAACTGCAGGTTAACGGAATATTGCGACTGTGAAACGTTGAAATCAAAATTCATAAGAGATACAGTTGTAGTTAGATGAATTGACAAACCTTTCAAAGATTTATTACGCACCCAAGCACATTTGACTCTGGAGAAAAAATATTCAGGAGCAAATCCTGTGAGGAGAAGAACACCATTACAACAGGAAACCAACCAAATCTATTCACTTTATAAATGACAAACAATAAACAGAGACAAATGACAAGTCAACACCACAAGTCAGCTAAACAGCAGACACTAAGAATCATTGTCAGTGCCATGAAACAAAAAAAATGCCTCACAAGAAAAATCAGTGCCCAGCTATGACTTTTACAAAAGGGCTACAACTATAAAACCAGAGGTTCTGCTGAAGTAGGAAATAGTTTCAGATGAACAAAAACCACACTGCAACTGGAAAAAAAATAATAGAGACACTTCTAGGGAATTTAATAATTGAAAATGTTGGAGTTTGGCAAAATCTATTTTTGATAACAGAACTTTTCCCTGCATTTTAAGCTTGATACAGACATAAGTATCAATTTCCCATCGGTACATTCACAGAGGGCGAATGAAGATACACAAACTATTCAACAAGTTGAGGTAAAATGTTTACAGCTTGTTACAGATGTAAAGCAGACTGACAATAAATATTTGCTTGAATAAAATTGAGATAATACCCTAAGAAATAGAAAGGGAAGGCCATTCAGCCACTCCTGCCTTCTCCTCGATTCAATAAGGTAGTGGTTGATCTGGCATTAATCACTTCTACTTTCCTGTATTTTCTCCATAACCCACTTGCCAGACTGATCAAGAAACTACTTATCTCACCTTTAAATATACACAAGGACTCCGTTCCCAACATGTTTTTGCAGCAAAGAGTTTCAAAGGTTCGCAACCATCCTCATCACAGTCTTAAATTGGCAGCCCTTAATACTGAGACTATGCCCTTCTGATCTTCGACTGTCCCAAGAGGGGAAGCATCCTTCTATGTGGTAAATAGAAAAGCCCTGGGGAAAATTGATGCACAGAGAGATCTGGGTGTTCATGTCCATTGTACCCTGAAGGTAGCAACACAGGTGGATAGAGTGGTCAAGAAGACATGTGGCATACTTTCATTCATCAGTCGGGGTATTGAGTACAAGATTTGGCAGGCCATGTTACAGCTGTATAAGACTTTGGTTCGGCCACATTTGGAATATTGCATACAGTTCTGGTTGCCACATTACCAAAAGAATGCTTTTGAGACTGCGCAGAGGAAGCTGACCAGGATGTTGCCTGGTTTGGAGGGCGCTAGCTGTGAAGAGAAAGACGGATGTTGAGGGGGGTCCTAATTAAGGTCTACAAAATCATGAGAGGTATAGAAAGGGTGGATAGCAAGCTTTTTTCCCAGAGTGGGCTACTCAATTACTTGGGGTCCTGATTTCAAGGTGAGAGGGGAGAAGTTTAAGGGAGATATGCATGGAAAGTTCTTTATGCAGAGGGTGGTGGGTGCCTGGAACGCGTTGCCAGTGGAGGTGGTAGAGACTGGCAAAATAGTGTCATTTAAGATATATCTACACAGATACATGAATGGGCAGGGAGCAGAGGGATACAGATCCTTGAAAAACAGGCAACAGGTTTAGATAGAGGAGATAATGGGAACTGCAGATGCTGGAGAATCCAAGATAAAAAAGTGTGAAGCTGGATGAACACAGCAGGCCAAGCAGCATCTCAGGAGCACAAAAGCTGACATTTCGGGCCTAGACCCTTCATCAGAGCTCTGATGAAGGGTCTAGGTCCGAAACGCCAGCTTTAGATAGAGGATCTGGATTGGTGCAGGCTTGGAGGGCCGCAGGGCCTGTTCCTGTGCTGTAATTTTCTTTGTTCTCGGTTCAGCATTTATCCTGTCAAGCCCCTTGGGAAGCCTATATGCTTCAATCAGATCACCTCTCATTGTTCTAAACTCCAGTGAATACAGTTCCAAATTGTTATGCCTTTGCTCATGAGATGAACTGTCCATACTGGGGATCATCCTAATGAATCTACTCTGAACTGCCTCCAAAACAACGACATATTTTCTTAAATAAGGAGACCAAAACTGCTCACTGTACTCTAGATTTGGTCTCACCCACACCTTGTACAATTGAAGTAGGCTTCCCTAAACTCACTCTCCAACCCCATTTGAAATAAAAGTTAACATTCCATTGGCCTTCCTGATTAACTGCTGCATCTGTGTTTTATGCACAAGGATCCCCGAATGCCCTTTGTGTTACAGCTTTCCATATAAATAATTCTCTGTTCATTTGTGCTTTGTTCCAAATTAAACAACATCATGTTTTCCCACATAAGCCAAATACAACCACTTGGCAGCTGGACCAATGTCGGCAGATTCAGGGCTTGATCAAAAATAAGAAGGCTACTTCTGGCTTACTGTATTCAGTTATGGTCTCCCTGCTATTGGAAAGATGTTATAAAACTTGCAAAGGTTCAGAAAAGATTTAAAGGATGCTGCCAGGGTTGCCTATAACTTGTAACTGTTGTGAGCATGGAATAAACTAAATGTTGTTTTCAAACCAAATGCCTCCCCCTGTAAAGACTCATGAGTGATTCTTTCTCTATCACTGGTAATCAAACATACACTACAAACCCATTTGTAAGCAGGTTTGGTGGCAGAGCCCCCACCTAGTCTCAGAATTAAGGCACACTGATTTAAGACTGAGGGGAAAGTTGTCGGGCTGAGTCTTTCTGCATATTTAAGGCTGAGACAGATATCTTCTTGATCAGTAAGGGAATCAAAGGTTACAAGGAAAATGCAGAAAAGTGGACGTGAGAAGTGTCAAAATTGACCATGATCCTAATCAGTGGGCTTGAGGGGTCAAATGAGCTACCCTGTTCCTATTTCTTATAGCCTTATTGTCTTCCCGAAAAGTTGTCAATATTTGGTTCCAGAGATATACTGTAGGAACCAATGAAAATCGTTCCTCTTTATGCATTATTCTAATTTTCATGGAACCTATAATCAAATCATGTCTTAACATTTCTACCTCAGAGACACACCCCTTTTTGTGTAACATTGCCTCATAATTTGAGTCTAACTATCCTAGGAGTGTGGAGGGGAATTTTAATTTAATTCCTACAGAAATTAATTTGACCATTTCTGGCAACAACCAAATACCTGGCTTTGGTAATAACAATTGTTTGGACCAGACTCCAATTCTTATGCAAACAATCTGTGTCAAAATGGCCACTGTTCTCAGGTCAATAGTTGGGCTTGTGATCAAGTTCGCTTGATCTTAACCAAAAATATAATTTGCTGGAAAAGCTCAGCAGGTCTGGCAGGATCAGTAGAGAGAAATCAGAGTTAATGTTTAGAGCCAAGTGACCAGGAAGGGATGTAAAACATTAACTCTGATTTCTCTCTACTGATCCTGCCAGACCTGCTGAGCGTTTCCATGATTTTGCTTTTCTTTTCTGATTTATAGATTCTGAGGTTCTTTCAATTTTTGATTGATTTTAAGTAATGTGAACAAGTTGTGTAACTTCTGTATTAGACTTGACATAGGTAGGTAGTTGAGGGTTATTGATTTCCTTAGAACACAATGACAGGAGGTTGGGTATTATTTAATAATTTTGCTGGAATGGAATGAAAGATCCTTTGAGTTGAATTGAAGTAAATGATTTATTGGCACCCATATGTTATTGTGAATAATACAGTAAAATACAGAAAAAGCTTCAATTGCCACAAAAGCCTGGCACCATTTTGAATAGTTCAAGAATGAAAAGATATAACTGAAAGCGAGTCTATCTTTGTTCCGCCACCATGAGTCCTGAGGCTTCTGCTGGCTCACGAATGACACTTGAGCCACAACCCTTCCTGCACTGCCTCTTTGCCACCTGCACTGTAGGAATTGTCATTCTTCAGGTGCCATCTCAATAGGTGCCATCTGCTCTGAGATGTTAACTTCTCCACTGCAGCCAACAAGAGGAAAGTGAAGAAGAAAATGAAAGAAGACAAAGAATACAAAAAGATAAGTAAATAGAGTGGCTGGAGTGGATGGACTCAGGAATCTGAAGGCTGTCTAACTTGCTAGCACTGCCATATTGGAAAGCTGAGGCATGAGGATAAGGGGAGGTGATGGCCTAGTGGTATTATCACTGGACTGTTAATCCATAGACCCACATAATGTTCCAGGGACCTGAGTTCAAATTCCATCCACGGTAGATAGTGGAATTTGAATTCAATAAAAACATCTGGAATTAGAAGTCTAAAGTTGACCATGAATTCATTGTCGCAAGAACCCATCTGGTTCAATAATGTCCTCTAGAGAAGGAAACTGCCAGCCTTACCTGGTCTGGCCTACATGTGACTCCAGACCCACAGCAATGTGGTAGACTCCAAGCTGCCCTCTGGGCAATTAGGGATGGGCAATGACATGCTGCCCTAGCCAGTGATGCCCTCATCCCATTAACGAATTACAAAAAAAACTCTTCTCCATGAAGCCCACCTTTTGGCTGTCTCCTCTGATGTCAGGTTCCATGCTGAACCTACACTCACTCCCCCCCCCAAACAACCAGGAGTGTCCAGCTCCACTACTGCCACCGTTTTGCTGATAACCGTAAGTCCCCGCTCCGGGTCTACCATGACCATAACCGGGAGTCCCTGGTTCCACCACTATCTCGATGGGGCCAGGAGTTCCTGCTCTGAGCTGCTGTTGCTAGTGTTGCCACCTTGCCAATGCCAGGGGTTCCTCTTCTAGGCATCTTGCCACCAGGAGCGCCTGGCACTGCTGCCAGGCTAGGCCACTGCCGAGACCTCTACACTGGCCTCCCTGCTCTGAGATGCCACGCTCTCCAACGCAGCCAACAGGAAGAAGGTGAGAAAAGAAGAAAATGAAGGAAGACAAAGAAGGTAAAAAGATAAGGGAAGAGAGTGGCTGGTTTGCAGTGGATGGACTCAGGAACCCGAAAGCTGTCTAACTTGCCAACGCTGCCATTTTGGAAAGCTGAGCCACGACGGTCATTACCATGACTTTCCAGGCACTGAGTGCGACAGTGGCTATTCTTGTGACACCAAGCGTCAAGCATTGGAAACGTGGTGAGAGGGCTTCTTAGTAGTCCTCTCCTTCTGGCTTCTGAGCTAAGAAGTGAAATTATCACTCTTCAGTGGAGTGTAGCAATATTTCCATATGCCTGCCTTAACCCTGAAAGGACAAAGCAATGCCCTCAAGCCCAGCAGCTGTATAAAGGTGGTCCATTGCTGACTGATACAATCAATTCAATTAAAACCGTGAGAAGTGAGGAAATATGGCTCTCACCCATGGAAACCTAGATAGATTTCAAGCTCTACGTGGCCACAAAGCCATGAAATTAGACAGAAGTATGACAACTTTCTCGTGAGATTTTCAAGGAGATTGCTCACTTCTAACTGCTTCATGCCATTACTGCCTGAGCATTTTATTTACACAACACTGTGATCTGCTCACCCAGATCAGACGCTCAATATACAAAATATGTGCACAGGTCTCCATAAAAATTCTCAGGTCTGTGATCACTGGCTGTATAGTAGATTCAGCGATTCATATGGCACTGAAAAGGTGCTTCAGCCAACTGAGTCTGCACTGACATGACTACGCTAATGCTAATTTCCTGCACTTGTCAATATCCTTGAAAGTTATGACAGTTAAAGTACTCGTCTAAATATTTTTAAAGGTTGTAAGATTTCCATCCTCCACCACCTTCTCAGGCATTTCATGTTCATTCTTTGTTTTATTCATGATGGAATAATGGGCTTTATATCTCCAGAAGTGAAATATGACACTGCAGAAGTTATGCTGCAGTTAGAGCCCATTAAACAGACCTGTGCACCACACCTTCAGAAGGATACATTGGCCTTGGGCGGAGCACAATATTGTCACCTGAACTTCAAGAGTTAAGTGTTGAGGAGACACTATACAAATTAGAGATGGTAAGAACTGCTGATGCTGTAGTCGGAGATAATACATTGTGGATCTGGAGGAATACAGCAGGCCAGGCAGCATCAGAGGAGCAGGAAAACAAATGTTTCAGGTCGGGAGGAAGTGTCCTGACCGGAAACATCAGCTTTCCTTCTGCTTTGATGCTACCTGGTCAGTTGTGTTCCTCCAGCTCCTCATTGTGTTATCACGATACAAATTAGGCCTGTTTTTTCTCGAACTTAGAAGGGCAATGGTGCTGAAATGGGCAAAGTCTTCAGGATATTAACAGGAAAAGACATGGTAAATAAAGATAAACTATTTCCATTGGCTGGGGATTCTAGAAATAAGGAAATAGTCTGGGAATTAGGGTCAGACAGGACAGAAGAGATGTTAGGAAGGACCTCTACACACAAAGGATGGCAGATGTTTGGAACTCTTTTTCACAAATGGCAGTGGATGCTTGATCAGTTATTTGATTTGATTTGATGTGATTTATTATTGTCATGTGTGCCTTAGTAGAATGAAAAGTTTTGTTTCGTGTGCACACAAGCAGATCATAACTGACAAAGATCATCAGATGATTGAACAGAGTGAGGGATACAAAGTTACAGCTGCAAAGGCAGTGCACAAAAAGCAAGATCAACATTAATAGTCGTTTTAAATCTGAGATGGGTACATTTTTTAAGCCAAGGTATGAAAGTATATAGGCCAAAGAGAGGGAGTTAGGCCACACTTTTTCTGTGATCCCAGTGAATTGCAGAGCAGGCTCAAAAAGCTGAATGGCCTTTTCTTGTTCCCATGTTCCTACTTCTGGGGTCTGAGCATTGCTGTCCAGGCTGGAATTTGTTCTCCATCATGAGTTGTCTGTTGAGAAACTGGTTTTGAGACTTTTTTGCCAAACCATTGCAATCACTGCAAACCATGGCAACGTTAGTAAGTTGGACAGCATTCAGGTTACTGTGTTCATCCACTTCAGACCAGCCACTCTCCGCCCTTATCTTTTTATCTTCATTGTCTTCTTTCATTTTCTTCTTCTCTTCATTTTCTTTCTGTTAGCCACAGTGGGGAAGGTGACATCTCTTACTTTTGTTATAGCTGGAGGGTGAAGGATTTTAATGCCGCTTCAATGAAGAAACAGCAAATATAAAACCAAATATGGACTCCAAGGAAACTGGTTAATTCTGAGGCAATACATATTGGTACCACAAGTAAAGGTAGGACTTATGCAATTAATGGTAGCAACTTATGTAGTGTTGTAGAGCAGAGGGAGCTCGGCGTGCAGGCACATAATTCTTTGAAGTTTGCGTCACATATAGACATGATGGTTAAAAAGGTGTTTGGCACATTCACCTAATTATTCAGTCGTTTAAGTATCAGAGTTGGGAAGTCACTTTGAGTTTGTAAAGGACATTGGTGAGGCCTCTTCAGGAATACTGTGTCCAGTTCTGGTCACCCAGTTATCGGAAGGATATTATTAAACTGGAGAGGGTTCAGAAGAGATTTCCCAGGATGTTCCTGAGTATAGAAAGTTTGAGTCATAAAGAAATGCTGGATAGGCTGGGACATTTTTCAATGGAGCTTTGGAGGTTGACCGGCAACCTGACAGAAGTTTATGACGTAATGAGAGTTAATAGAGTTAATGGTAGTTGTCATTTCCCTAGAATGGAGAATCTCAAGACTAGGGGACGCATTTTTAAGGTGAAAGGAGATTTAAAAAAGACATGAGAGGCAAATATTTTACGTAGAGATTGTGTTCGTATGTGGAATGAACTTCCTGAGGAAGTGATGGATGTTGGTACAGTTGCAACATGTTAAAGATATTGGGATAAGTACATGAATGGGAAGGGTTTGGAGGAAATTGGGCCAGAAGCAGGCAGGCAGAACTACTTAGTTTGGGATTACGTTTGGCATGGACTGGTTGGACAGGAAGGTCTGTTTTCATGCTGCATGACTCAATGACTCTATGCGTCATGTACATGATGCACTGCAGCAACTTCAAGGCTCCTTAGACAGCATTTTCCAAACCCATGAGTATCATATTATAGAAGGGCAAGCACATGAGAGCACCACCATCTGCAAAAACCCCTCCAAAACACATAGCATCCTGATTAGGAATGGATTTGCCATTCCTTTATTGTCGCTGAGTCAAAATCCTGAACTCTCTTCCAAACAGCACCGTGGGTGTAAATCGCCCCTACTGACTGCAGCAGTTTAAGGAAGCAGGTCTCAATCATTTCTCCAGGGCAATTAGGGATGGGCAGTAAATGCTGGCCAAGTCAGTGATGGTTACACCCCTTGAATGAATTCTTTAAAAAATACTGAATTTCCCAAAAATTTCAGCTGGAAGGAATTGACCCAAGTGGATTGATGTGTTAACAATGCTCTTTGTAGTCAAAAATATACATTGACCCTGTTCACTCATAATGATGCTGAGATGCCTGCGAGACTTGACTAAATATTTAGGACAGGAGAGGGGAACATTTCCAGCAGACCATTTGAAACGTCACCAGTTAAAAATAAAGCACTCTGTAAAACGTTAATTTAAACATCTTGGCACTGTAATACATATTAATTTAAGGGCTATGTGGAAGGCATCGGAAAGATGGTGATATGGAACTAGTTTTACACAGAAGTGCACAATGGACAAAAGTGGATCAAAAATCCATTTAACACCTTGGCTAATTTTCTTTCTTGTTGGTTAAAATAGAACAAAACAGAGGACAGTGTTTGATGGACTGTCTCCATAACACTATTGCCCAGGACAATTTCATCTTTCTAACACAAAGTCAATGTTGTCAGGAAACTGAAGAAGCAAGTACAATTAGTAAATAAGTATATGTTTCCTTTAATGCTAAGACCACTAGATAAAAGACAAAGGCCTAAAAGGATTGAAGAAACGGAAGTATTGCTGACTGAGTAATCAATAATGTGGTTATATGTCCTCGCACATGAATCACAAAAGGCGAGTATGCATGCACAGCAAATAATTAGGATAGCTAATAGAATGTTATTGCTCGCTGCAATGGGAAATGAATACAAAAATAGGGTTATACTTCAGTTATAAAGGGCATTGATGAGACCGCATCTGGAGTGCTGTGTACTTTATTGTTCTCTTTAAGGATGTGAATGCATTGGAAGCAGAGGGGTCAGCTAACCAACCCCTGGAATAGGTGGGTTGTCCAATGAGGAAAGATTAGACATGCTCAGCTTGTATCCTGTGATGTTTAAAAGTGTAACAGGTGAACATAGAATGAACATAGAATTGCTGATTAACATTAAAAAGGAACTCACTTCAAGAACATATGTAATTCTAAGGTTTTGGAGTAGATTAGTAGCCCAGGTTGTGGATGTTGATTTGGCTGTGCAGAACAACCAGCCAGCTCAGCGAGCCAACCAGCTCAGCGAGCCAGCCAACCAGAACATATGTGATTGTTAAGGGGCTTGATTCTTAAGGGGCTAAATGCTGAGAGAATATTTAACCTCGTGGGAGAGTCTTGGACCAGAAAGCATAGCCTAAGAATTAAGAGGTGCTAATTTAATACTGAGACAATGAGGAATTTCTTCTCTTAAAAAAGAGCTGTGGAGACAGAGTCTTTGTGCATATTTAAGGCTGAGATAGATTCTTGATCAGTTGGAAAATCAAGGGGAATGGAGAAAGGGCAGGAAAGTGGACATGAGGGGTGTCAGATCAGCCATGATCCTAATGAATGGCATAGCAAGATCAAGGGGCTGAATGGCCTACATCTGTTCCTATTTCTTATAGTCTTACGGTCTAATATTACCTTATAAAGGTTCATGAGTCTTTGGAACTCTCTTCCTTAAAGTGGTGCAAGCTGTATCCTTAAAAGCTTGCTAGGCCAAAGTAAATAGATTCCTAGCTTCCTGAATGTTCTGAGGAGGGGTCACCAAACCCGAAATGTTAACTCTGATTTTTTTTTCTTCACAGATACTGCCAGACCTGCTGAGCTTTTCCAGCAACTTCTGTTTTTGTTCCTGATTTACAGCATCCACAGTTCTTTCAGTTTTTATTGGGTAGCAAAGTAGGCTCAAGGGGCTGTGTGGCATATTCCTGCCCTAATTAATTTGTCTGTCTGCTCTTTGTAACAGTCATTCCAAAGAAACTTAATTTGCATGCAAAATTAAAAAGAAAACAAATGATTATTTAGCATTTCAATCATATCCTGAAACTTTGAATGTGATGTGAATACCACACTCCAAGACTGAAAACATTGCATTTTGAAAAATGGTATTTGAATTGGAGATTCTGATGCCCACTTTAGATGTTGTAAGCACCCAGCTGAAATGAATCTTAAGAGTTCTTGTTAATTTTTAAATTGTGCAGAAGCAGAAAGTGTAACAAGAAGTAACGGTGCAGCATTTGCTTTGAAATAAATTCAAACTGCTCCAAAACTTTGTTTGGGTTAGTTTTAAATTTGATGGCCACGTAAAGTGAGTTGCTTCAGTTGCACATTATACACCTTCCCCAATATTTATTTGCATCAAAGTCAGAGACGCCTGTATGGTGCAGCTGATATCATTCATTGTATACTATAATCTACATGATTATAATCCATTCAGAGCCCAAAATCTTAAAATTTGGTTACGGAATATTGCTTTGACCCCATATTATTAGTAGACCATTCAGATTCCAGTTTGAACTCTGGCTTAAGAGTCCTTTTTATTGTTTTAACTAGGTTAACTTTCACTGTAATGCAAGCATGCAATGCTACAGATTTCTTTTAACAATAAAACAGGTGGCTTTTTTTAATGCATAGGAAAAGAAGATAAAATAGTCTAATAGTCCATACAACACACATTTAGAGATTTTCAAACACATTAATTTATAATCCAATTAATCTCAACCGCCCTCTACAATTCTCAAACACCACAGACAGAACTGTCTTCCCTAGCATTTATAAAGTTTGCTTAACTATTGTTTCAAATCGACGGTCTTGAGAATCTGATCACCTCTTCCTTGAGCCTTCATGAGAACGAGTTTAAATTTTCTCAGTTTCAAGTAACCTTATCAGGATTTTAACTGAATACTTCTGGTTTGGAACATTAAAACCAAACTTCTTACGCTGAGGTAAATTATTTCTTAACAAATTCAGATTATTTCATATTATTTCTCAGAAGCAACTGTTTTACACATCCAGCTTCAGCCAAGATGTCAGTGAATCTGCTGAACTGAAATTTAAATGATATTTCCAAAGTTATAGGTATTTCCCTAATCAAAAAAAAGGAAGGAATCTCTCATCTTCCAGACTAAAAAACTAATGGGTAACTGTTTACTGAGTTTGTATGTAAATTCTCTCCTAATAAGTACAGAACCACATTTCACATCAGGAACTCCATCTGTCACTGTTTTATTATAATAAAATCACCATGACTATAAAGATACCTACGTGTCAATTATTAAGCTGCTTCAGACACACTGACCAAAATCTACATGCCACTATCACAAACTCTAAAACAAATATTCAACCACATGTAAACTATACACAACAACATATCAAATGAAACGCTTGAGTAATATATGTTTTATATCGTAAAGATCCCGTTGTCCAGAATTCTCAAGTGACTGGCCCCCTCCTTCCGTGTATGTGTCGGTTACTAGGAGCTTGTTATCCACAATTGATTACTCACAAGATTTCCTCCTTGGTCAGATTGTACAGGCTGGGTATTTATTAGTAAGAAACTGAATTTATCAGAATTCTTCTACCTTTCTTTCTCAGTAGTTGAATGATATTAATCACCACCCTCATTTTGATGTATTCACGTGAAATATTCTTCCATAGGCATTCAGTAGTTTAATTTGTACAGCATCTGTCTATCAGAAAGCCATGTCAACAGAAAATATGTCCTTCATAGAATTAACCACTTCTTTTTATACAAGGTGAATATATCTTGATCAGAGATAATGGGAACTGCAGATGCTGGAGAATCCAAGATAACAAAGTGTGAAGCTGGATGAACACAGCAGACCAAGCAGCATCTCAGGAGCACAAAAGCTGACGTTTCGGGCCTAGACTTCTGATGAAGGGTCTAGGCCCGAAACGTCAGCTTTTGTGCCCCTGAGATGCTGCTTGGTCTGCTGTGTTCATCCAGCTTCACACTTTGCTACTGTGAATATATCTTGGTTTCCTTCCATGTCAAACAGAAATTCTCACCACATTCTGAAAGGTACTTTGCTGTTTCATTGAAAAGCCATGATCCTGACGACTGTAGATCTCATGCAGTGAGTCAGGGGAAGGCATGATCACCCTTCAACTACAGCCTTGGACACTGTGGTATGAATGTGTATCATGTGTATGAAACTTTTCTATAATGACTTTTTCATTTGTCTTGAAGTGAACAAATATACATAGTCATCACAATTCCCTTGGACCTGAATATGTCTTTAGAATGATTTCACATTTACCTCCTCAAGGCTGCATCTATGGACCTTGTGACTGCATCCCCAGCATTGGCAAGTTCAACTTCAGAACCCATCATTGGAACAGACTGCGCATATCTATTTCTACATTGGACATATTTCGTTAAATTTTCGTTCGATAGAAGCAGACCACATGAAAGGAAAGAAAACTGAGAAAAGGAGCCCAAAGTTTTCTACACTTCCCTTCCCAATCCCTCTACCTTTCTAACTTCCTCTTAAAAACCTATCTCTTTGACCGAGGTTTGGTTAACAAGCCTAGTCTTCTTTTATTTGGATGGATGCCCAACCTTGACAGATAACTCTCCTGTGACACTCCTTAGGTCGTTTTACCACACCAAGGTCACCGTTTAAATGCAAGCTGATTTTTAAAAACAGCAGAGGAGAAAAGTTTACAAGAGATCTACTCAGTGCACTATGGATGAAGTAAAGAAAGAATTATTTTAAATTGCAATGGGGAGAGGGGTTGAAGGCTCACGGTGAGGAATAGATCGAAGTCAATGAATATTGCATCTATTCTTACAATTGCTGTCTGTAACTTCAACATAAAGTACCCAAATATACTGCAAATGCTGAAGGATGAGCAATAAATATAGGCTATACTAACGATGCATACACATGTGAATAGATGGCGAAAATAAATATCTCCTGATTATGTCACAAGGAGCAGTTTTTGTCCTCTTTTTGAAGGAAATATATTTTTTTCATTAGAGGCTGTACAGAGAAGATTCACTAAGACAATCCCTGGTATGGAGGCATTGTCTTATGAACAAAGGTTAAACAGGTTAGGACTGTACTCACTTCAGCTTAGAAGAAGGAGAAGTAATTTCATTGAAACATTAAAGATTCTTAAAGGGCTTGATAGGATAAATGCTAACAGGATGCTTCCCCTCATTGAATTGTCTAGGACTAGAAGGGCACAGTCACAGATTTAATAAATGCCAATTTAAGATGGCAGTGGAAGAGTAGCAGTGTTTAGGACTCTGCTAGTCCACTATTTTCTTCCATCCATCTCCCTTTTTCTTCCTTTCTTTCTACGTTTCTTTCCAGCTCTGTCTTACCTTTTACCCTTGTGGCAGAACCAGCCATTGCAGCGCGTGTGTGCTCAGCAGTGAGAGATGGCACCAGAAGAGGGCAACTTCAATTTTGATGGGAACTTCGATATCGGTGGGAACTTCGATATCATTGGGCATTTCGATATTGACAGCAACTTCAATATTAGTGGGAACTCCAGTATTGGTGACAACTCCGATATCGGTGGGAGCTTTGATATTGGTGGGAACTCGATATTGGTGGGAATTCGATATCGGTAGGAACTTTGATATCAGTGGGAACTTTGATATTGGTGGGAACTTCGATATCGATGGGAATTCAATATTGATGGGAATTCGATATCAATGGGAATTCGATATCGATGGGAATTTGATATCGGTGGGAATTCGATATCGGTGGGAATTCGATGTCAGTGGGAATTTGACATCAGTGAGCCCAGCAGGACTTAAGGTAATGGTAGCGGTGGTTCAGAGGTTGGAGCGCCACAGTTATTCACTGTTCCAGAGCAGGCAGCGTTTGTATAATCGCTGAAGTTTCATGGAGCCTGTGGCAATGGTGGCCTGGATGTTTTCTTTCCCTTTTATTTCTGTTTCTTTAACTTTGGGTCTTGTTTTTAAGTCTACCTCTTGTATTCTGAGATGACGCCGGAGAATGGTTACTCTGTACACCTTTCACTGTACTCCTGTACGCTTGTACTTGGTACACATGACAACAAAATCTAATCTCAAAATCTAACCTAATTCAATCTCGAAGTAAGGAATAATTATTTCTCTCAGAGGGTTGTGAGTCTTTGAAATTCCTTGCCATAGAGACCTGTGGGCACAGAGGCCTAGCATATGTTTAAGGCTGTGATGGATACATCCTTGGTTAATTGGGGATTCAAGGGTTTCAGGGACAGAGCAGGAAGTGGATGTAAGGAATTTTGGAGAAGACATGATACTATTGAATGGTCTAGCAGTCTCAAGGGACTGCACGGCCTTCTCATAGAGTCGCAGAGATGTACAGCATGGAAACAAACTCTTCAGTCCAACTTATCCATGCCAACAGATATCCTAGATTGATCTAGTCCCATTTGCTAATATTTGGCCCATATCCCTCTCAACCCCTTCTGTTCATATACCCATCCAGATGCTTTTTAAATGTTGTAATTTTACCAGCTTCCACCGCTTCCTCTGGCAGTTCATTGTGGCTCAAGTGTGGGAATCAGCTTGTGAGTGTGTACGTGCCACATGGACTGTTTTCTGGACCTTGTGGTTAGAGTACGGGGAACAGTTTGCAGTTTCAAGGCAGATCAACTGAATAAAACATATATAAAGCAGGATAAAGCTACAGCTGCAGAGGTCTCAACTTGCAATCATGTAGTCAACATACAAGCAGAAATAAAGCGAGATATCTGAAAAAAAAAGCTTTTCTGATGAAGAGTCCAGGCTCGAAACATCAGCTTTTGTGCTCCTAAGGTGCTGCTTAACCTGCTGTGTTCATCCACCTCCACACTTAGTTATCTTGAATTCTCCAGCATCTGCAGTTCCCATTATCTCTCATCCCATACATACACCATTCTCTGTGTGAAAACTGTTGCCCCTTAGCTTCCTTTTAAATATTTCTCCTCTCACATTAAATGTATGCCATCAGGATTTGGACACACCTATCCTGGGTAAAAGATCTTGTCTATTCACCCTTTCCGTGCCCTGCATGATTTTTAAACCTCTATGACGTTACCCCTCAGACTCCAACACACCAGGGAGTATAATGCCAGTCTACGCAGCTTCTCCCTATAGCTCAAAACCTCCAACCCTGGCAACATCTTTGTAAACCTTTTTCTGCAACCTTTCAAGTGGTATTATCACAAGGCTATTCATCTAGAAACCCAGGTTGTGCTCTGGGGAGATAATGGGAACTGCAGATGCTGGAGAATCCAAGACAACAAAATGTGAGGCTGGATGAACACAGCAGGCCCAGCAGCATCTCAGGAGCACAAAAGCTGACGTTTCAGGCCTAGAGCCTTCATCAGAGAGGGGGATAGGGTGAGGGTTCTGGAATAAATAGGGAGAGAGGGGGAGGCGGACCGAAGATGGAGAGAAAAGAAGATAGGTGGAGACAGTATAGGTGGGGAGGTAGGGAGGGGATAGGTCAGTCCAGGGAAGACGGACAGGTCAAGGAGGTGGGATGAGGTTAGTAGGTAGGAGATGGGGGTGCGGCTTGGGGTGGGAGGAAGGGATGGGTGAGAGGAAGAACAGGTGGGAGGCAGAGACAGGTTGGACTGGTTTTGGGATGCAGTGGGTGGAGGGGAAGAGCTGGGCTGGTTGTGTGGTGCAGTGGGGGGAGGGGTCGAACTGGGCTGGTTTTGGGATGCGGTGGGGGAAGGGGAGATTTTGAAGCTTGTGAAGTCCACATTGATACCATTAGGCTGCAGTGTTCCCAAGCGGAATATGAGTTGCTGCTCCTGCAACCTTCGGGTGGCATCATTGTGGCACTGCAGGAGGCCCATGATGGACATGTCATCTAAAGAATGGGAGGGGGAGTGGAAATGGTTTGCGACTGGGAGGTGCAGTTGTTTGTTGCGAACCGAGCGGCTCCGCTCGGTGCGCAACAAACAACTGCACCTCCCAGTCGCAAACCATTTCCACTCCCCCTCCCATTCTTTAGATGACATGTCCATCATGGGCCTCCTGCAGTGCCACAATGATGCCACCCGAAGGTTGCAGGAACAGCAACTCATATTCCGCTTGGGAACCCTGCAGCCTAATGGTATCAATGTGGACTTCACCAGTTTCAAAATCTCCCCTTCCCCCACTGTATTCCAAAACCAGCCCAGTTCATCCCCTCCCCCCACTGCACCACACAACCAGCCCAGCTCTTCCCCTCCACCCACTGCATCCCAAAACCAGTCCAACCTGTCTCTGCCTCCCTAACCTGTTCTTCCTCTCACCCATCCCTTCCTCCCAGCCCAAGCCGCACCTCCTTGACCTGTCCGTCTTCCCTGGACTGACCTATCCCCTCCCTACCTCCCCACCTATACTCTCTCCACCTATCTTCTTTTCTCTCCATCTTCGGTCCGCCTCCCCCTCTCTCCCTATTTATTCCAGAACCCTCACCCCATCCCCCTCTCTGATGAAGGGTCTAGGCCCGAAACATCAGCTTTTGTGCTCCTGAGATGCTGCTTGGCCTGCTGTGTTCATCCAGCCACACATTTTGTTGTCTTGTGCTCTGGGGATCTGGGTTCAAATCCTGCCATTGCAGATGGTGGAACTGAATACAACAAAAATATGTAATTCTGAGTCTAGTGATGATTGTCAGAAAAACCCATCAAGTTTACTAATGCTCTTTAGGGAAGGAAAGCTGCTATACTTACCTGGTCTGGCCTACAGATGACTCCAGACCCACAGCAATGTGGTTGACTCTTAAATGTCCTCTGGGGAATTAGAGATAGACAAGTAATGGTGACATAGCTAGAGAAGCCCACATCTAGTGAATGAATATTAAAAAAAAATCAAAAGTGGCTTAGCCAATGTCCTATACATGACCTCTCAACTGCTATAATCAATGTTTAGTCCAATAAAGGCAGGTGTCCTATTTCTTCTGGTATTATTACCTCAACAAAAGCAATATCCATCACACTTGGTACTTATTCAAGGGTTAATACTGGTTGTTAGCCTGAAAGGGATAGCTAATTAGGAACTGTATTAAAGAAAAAACAGAGCACCTTTTCCATTGGCAAGAGTCACGAACCAGGAGACACAAGTTGAATGTAATTGATAAATGAGCCAGTGCAAAATGAGGAATGAATTGGTGTGATATGGAATGCTCAGTCTGAAATAGTCATGGACGTAAATTCAACAGCAACCGTACAATGTAAATTTACATGTGGTTCTAAGTAAAAATGATGTTCAGGGCCATTGAGAAAGAGCAGGGCGATATGCAACTAATTTAGCTCATATGGAGAACTGGCATTGACACCATGGGGCAAATGTCTTTCTCTGTGTTGTAAAATTTTACGAGTATACTCTTTTATAAATCCATTTCTGGGTAATATCATTCTGAAATTAACCAGGGAATGTCAGATGACAGAATCTGCCACTAAATCACATGCTTTTCTTTCATTGAGAGTAAGATCCCTCTTTAGTATCAAAAGGGATATCTATCTTCTTCAAACTATCACCACCAGGCTCAGTTTGTTCTGGAGAGGCTTGCTTCACTAGATCTAATCTGTGGGCTGTGATGATGTTTTTAAACAGGTTTTGTTTCTGGTGCAGGGGATTACAATGATATCGAAGCTCCTTGATTCGATCATCCCCCTGTAATCTGCTCTCATTCACCAATCATTCTGTAAGTAAATGCACTGTAGGAAAATATCAGAATCCTGTGATCCTATCTAAAAATAATTGTTAATCAAAAGCCATTTTAAAAAAAAAATGTTTAAGGTCAGGATGCTAAATAAAACATGAAGAATTAGTATTATCAAATGATGAAAATGCTTTTATGTTATTAGTTTAAAATGTTGAGAAGAAATTTGTCTTTTTTTCAAGATTGGACGCCCGAATTATCATTTATTATTGCCATTTTCTCTTCCTCGGTAATTGCAGAAGAAATAGGTTTTAAAAATAAATGACTGTCCTGTTCAGAAGTGAGTGAAATCCTGTATTGATTGACGTTATCAGTGGGTCAGATAGGCAGTGGAGAAGGTAGAATTGCTTTCTCGTGTTGATATCTGCCAACGTTTAACAGGGAAAGTGCTGCCTGATAATGAATCCACATGCAACTAAAGGTAATGGGCTTTTAAAGTGCCAGGATAATTTTAACTAGTGTGTGATCAATAGTCATTCTCCAGCAGGTAAAACACTCCTGCATGTATTATTAAAAGGTTCCTTTAAAAAAAATCTCAAATAATATCTAATGGCAATCTATGAAAATTAATGTTTCCCTTTGGTGTACAAAAACTAGACAAGTGGCTTTACTGGTATTTATGCAATTTAAGTTTCAGAAAATATAGCAACATCTGAAACGAAGCAGGAAGTGCTGGAGAAACTTAACAACATCTTTGGAGAGAGAAACAGTTCACCGCTTCCAGAATTTTTCAGAATTGAAAGGAGCTCAGAAAACAGTGGTTTTTATGCTGTAGACAGAATGGTCAGGAGGAGCAGGTGGAATAGATTTTGAGGATATAGCAAGAACTGCAGATGCTAGATGTCAGAGTCGATACAGTGTGGAGCTGGAGGAACACAGCAGGTCAGGCAGCATCAAGGGAGCAGGAAGGTTGACATTTCGGGTTGGGATCCTTCTCGAGAACTGATTTTGAAGTCAATAGACAAAGGGAATGATAGTGGTGGTAAAGGAGTAATTGAGATGCAAAATGAGTGTAAATGAAGGTGTGAAAAATGAGAAAAGGGGACTGGTCTGCTGGGAGCAAAGTCAATAAGATACAAACAAGACACAACAAGATGGAGAGAAAGAAAAATGGAGTATAATGGTCCTGCTCTGGAGTTGTGGAACTCACTGTTGTGTCCTAGGATCTATAAGATGGAAAATAAAATATTGTTCCTCCAGAATCACATAGCTTGGAAGCAGACCCTTCAGTACAACTCGTCCATGCTGACCAAGTTTCCCAAACTAAACTTGTCCCACTTGCCTGCATTTGGCCGATATCCCCAGAAAATTTTCCTATTCATTTGCCTGTCCAAATATCTTTTAAATGTTGTAACTGTACTTGGATCCTGTGGCAGTTCAATCCACACATGAACCAGATTTCATTGGAACACTGTAGCCTGGAAATGTTAGCGTGGGAGAACAAAGGTTTTTTGAAAACTATTGTTTATTGAAACGGCATGGAACTAGAAAATCAGGGACAGAATGGACATGCTCCACAAAGCTGACACCCAGTTTGCTTTCGGTCATGCCAGTGTAAAGAAGGCTGCATTATGAGCAGCAAATACAGTATATTAAGCTGAATGAAGTACAAGTAAAATGCAGCTTCACCTAGAAGTTGTGTGTTTGGGGCTTTGTACAGTGAGGAGGATAAAGATAAATGGCAAAGTGTTATGTCTTCTGCAACTGCATGGAGAGCTGTCATGCAGGGAGTGAGGAATTGTTAACAGTGATGGAGGAATGAACCAGGATGACTGCCCGTGAAGAATGCTGACAATGGCAGGCAGGAGAAGACATGTTAGGTGACAGCATAGTAAAATCTTCCTTTTCATTGTCCCATATAATCTTAGATATTATTCAGAATGCAAGAGAGAGGGGAAAAGGGTGTATCCATTTGTCACCACTGTGTTTGTTGATCTAAACTAGTTCTTAGTCTAACTCATTCAAAGACTTACAGCCCCAAAGACGGAAAGGAACAGAGGCAAAAAACTGACAACATTTGCATTTATATTGTGTCTTTTATGTCCTGAGGCATTTCATGGTGTTTTATGGAAGTCAATGGCTACTGTGATTGAGAGGTTAATGGGGTTTTGTGCCATTATATTTTCATGTTCCTGAGCTACCAATCTATTATCACGGTGTGACTATAATGGGCCACTGCTTAAAAACCAGGGGTTGGCCATTTAAAACAGACTTTTTAAATCTATCTCAGAAGGTCATGAGCCTTGTAGCTCTCTGCCTGAAAAGATGGTGCAAACATATATTTCCAAGGTAGAAGTAAATAGATTCCTATTAATCAAGTGATTGAAAGGTAATGAGGGGTAGGCAGGAATGTGGATTTGAGATTGCAATCACATCAACCACAATCATAGTGAATTGTGAAGCAAGCTCAAGGGGCTGAATGGTTTACTCCTATTCCTGTGTCATATAGTCATAATTTTACAGCACAGAAACAGACTGTTTGGTCCAAGCAGTCCATGCTGACCAAAATCCCAAACTAAATGAGCTCCCCCAGCCTGCACTTGGTCCATTTCTGTCCAAACAGTTCCTATTCATAAACTTATCCAAATGTCTTTTAAATGTTGTAACTGCATCTGCATCCAAAACTTCCTCGGGAAGTTCATTCCACACGCAAACCACTCTCTGAGTATAATAGTTGCTCCTCATGTCTTTTTAAAATCTTTCTCTTTTCACCATAAAAATATGCCCCCTCATCTTGAAATCCCCCACCCTTAGAAAAAGATACCTGCCACTCACCACACCTACGCTTCACATGATTCTATAAACTCCAAAACATCACCCCTCAACCTCCTGCACTCCAGTGAAAAAAGTCTCAGCCTATCCAAACACTCCTTATAACTCAAACCATCCATCCCCAGCAACATCCTAGTAAATCTTTTCTCAACCCGTTATAGCTTAATAACATCCTTCCTAAAGCAGGCTGCCCAGAACTGGACACAATACACCAGAACAGGCCTCACCAACATCCTATACAACCGCAATATTACATCCTAATTCCGAATAATATGCCTGCAAAGTCTTGAGTACATTCACTGCCTCCAATCTTTAAAGTTACAGATCACATGTGGAGAAGGTTGTCCAGATGAAGTCTTTGGCAAAAGACTCAATCATGATAAAGGTTTATTATGTAGGACTTATTACCTAGTTACAATGCAGCTCAGTTATCTTGGATTCTACAGCATCTGCAGTTCCCATTATCACTCACCAACTCAGTTCCATGTTTAGTTAAAGGGAGGCATTAGGCTCACCTTTGGAGTAAGTACACTTTATTGTTGATGGAACATTATGATACACAACTTCAATACAATCAAATAACCAGAACAGGTTATGGCAACCTGTTCAGCTCCTCTTAGCAACTTTCCTTTATATCCTAATGAGTGGAACATTTCCTGCCAAGTCAGTTCAACCTTTCAGGTACTAATCGCCTCACACAGCAGCAGCAAGTTAAGATTTAGGCAGCAGAACTTCTAAGAAGATAAAGTTTACAAAAAATCTAAGACAAAATAGGGAAAATAAAACATTTCAAGAAAGGGAGAAGGAAAGCAGTCAGTGAATGCGAAATAGAAACATAGAAGATAAGATCAGGAGGAGGCCATTCAGCTCTTCAAACCTGCTCGACCATTCTCCACGATCATGGCTGATCGTCCAACTCAATAGCCTAATTCTCCTTTCGTCCCAAAGCCTTTGATCCCATTCGCCCCAAGTGCTATATCTCATCATCTCTTGAATACATTCAATGTTTTGGCATCAGCTACTTCCTGTGGTAAGGAATTCCACAGGCTCACCACTCTTTGGGTGAAAATAAAATGTCTCTTCATCTCCATCCTAAATCGTCTACCTTGAACCATCAAACTGTGACCTCTGATTCTGGACACGCCCTCCATCGGGAACATCCTCCCTGCATCTACCCTGTCCAGTCCTGTTAGAATTTTAGAAGTCTCCATGAGAACCCTCCACTCATTCGTCTGAACCCAAGCGAAAACAATCCCAACCTAGTCAATCTCATTCGTCAGACCTGCCATCCTCGGAATCAGCCTGGTAAACCTTCACTGCATTCCCTCCAGAGGAAGAGCAGGTCCCTTAGCAAAAGAGCCATTACAGTACGAGGAGAAACAGTTGTTCCTCCTTAGCATAACTCTCACCAATCATCACTGAACTCATCTGATCTATATTGATCCTCAGGCCATAGCTTGCTCAGTTCTGCTAATTGTTGTTCTAAAGCTTTAAAAAGCTTTGCCCCTCCATAGCTCAGTCTATTGACACATCCTCTGAACATGCTTTCTCAGAAAGGCCCAGTTTCCTACGCGCTACCATGAGTGGCCATACTTTCAGCTGCTTAGGCCTGAGGTTTGCAATTCCCTCCTGAACCTCTGCACCTTTCTATACCTCTCTCCTGCTGATACACACTCCGCTTTAGCCACGCTTCTGGTTGGCCTTCATATACATCAAATTTTTCTTCACAATCTCTCTTTTTGATCAAGTCAAAGGTGTCAAATCAATGCGAGTTGTTGTTGTTGAGAGAAAGATTGAAAAAAAACCACAAAGGAAACCAGTTTCAACTGGAAGTATTTAACCAAACGATGGACATGTGGATTAAATTTCATGTTTGCAACAAAATATAACATGCATCACAACTGTAGGAAACCAGCTAGGAGGTGAATTAAAGCCAAACTAATGTTTTCCTTCTCTATAAGTTATAACTAGATTGTAATGATTTTAAACAGCAATAAATAATGAAAGCAGGATATAATTGCTGTGCTATTTTATTTGTTATTGCTGTCATTCCCTACGATGCGCAATACATCACTAAGTGATTAGAAATTTATTTTACATTTAATTGGCAGCAAGAAATAGGGTTCTCTGATAATCATTTGACATTATTTGATTTTATTTATTGTCATTGATAATTCCCAAAGCTGACCTCTCTCTGACCCATAAATTTACATGAGAGATTTTCAGAAGGAAAAATCATTACCTTCCCAATTCATCTCTGCCATCTGCCCATCCAGCTCTTGCTGGGCAGGTTAGGTTTCATTTGGGCCTCATGTCACCAAACTGAAACCTTGCAACATTTCTATCTTTCTTTCTGAATCCTAACTCTTCTGTTATTCCACCAATACAGTGCTCAGTTGTGCAGCTGCATGAACTATCCCATAGAAATATTCTTGAGTGTCAGTTACCTGCTCTCTTCATAGAAAAAAAATCCCTATAATGTGGAAGCAGGCCATTCAGCCCATAGAGCCCACACCAACCCTCTGAAGACAGTCCCACCCAGACCCAATCGCCTACCTTTTCTCTGTAACCCTGCATTTCCCATAGCTAATCTACTTAGCCTGCACATCCCTGGATACTATGTTTCATAACCCGCACATCTTTGGGCTAATGGAGGTAACTGGAGCACCTGCAGGGGACCCACATAGACACAGGAAGAATGTGCAAACTCCATACAGACAGTCACCAAAGGATGGGATTGAACCCAAGTCCCTGATACTTTGAGGCAGCAGTGCCAGCCACGAGCAACAAGTTATCTCTTCTGTGATTGTGAATGGATGAAATCAAGACTGATCACATCCTATGTGACTGATTCATTGCAGGGGGTATGGGAAAGGAAAGAGACAGGTGGAGAAAGGTCGCAAAGATATGGTTACACAGGATTCTGTGGGTACATAATGCAGGGCAACTTTAATTGACCAAATGATCTTTCCCAAATTTGCATGTGAGCATGTTTTATTTGCTGTAGTAGAAGAAGACAGATTGAAGCCTGGTCCAAAATCTTGAGCATGAAGGCTGGTAGAGGGATATTGGTAATATCATAGACTATTATTCCAGAGGCCCACACTGATGATGGAAGGGACAAGAAGTTTCAAATCCCGTGAAGTTGATGGAATTTAAATTTAATGAATAATGGACCTGGAATATAGTATTGGTCTCTGTAATGATACCACGTAACTACTGTCAATTGTTGTAAATCCCACCTCGTTCACTCATGTGCTTTAGGGAACAAAATCTGCTGTTCATACCTGGTCACTTTTAGGCCTCATCCAACCCTTGTTGGGACTAACCCAGTTGCAGTTATAACTGTCATTGGATAACAAGCCCAACTGGTCAAACTGCACAGCCTATTTGCACCCTGAGGGAGGTTGAGGGAACGTCCCTTGTTCATAGGCAATCATGGCCTATTTGAGGCACAGGGCATGTAGAAGAGCTGAGGTCAATGAAAACCTTACCTTGATTCTGACCATTCTGAATTGAATTAGCTTTGTTGTCCCATTCTGTCCCTACTCTGTGTAGCCATTATTCACATTATTCACTTGGGATCTCCAATTCTAGAACTCACTAGGTAGTTCTTGCGCCTCCCAAACCTGTGTCTTTATTTTAGGAGGAAGCCCACTGGTGGCCTTGTCAATGTTTGATTGGTGTATGGTTTAGTGGGCCCTACTTCCCATTTTCCAGTTAGCAGACAAGGCCCTGGTTTGAACATTTTAAAGAGCACATGAAAGCTTAGAGAATTTCTAAATGAAAAGGTTGAGATTGTTAATCGAGTTCTCCACCTCAAATGGGAAGGCCTGGGTACCATTCAGCCTTACCAACTTGGCCTGGCTCCATTGCACCAAACAGTGGAAGGAGGATGAATCAGGGTCTCCTCAGAGCGTCCAGACTGTTATGTTAGTTCTTCCTCTGGAAGAAGGAAATACATGCCAGGTCGATGAATGGCAAATTTAACAGCAATATATTATTGAAAATGCTCACAGTTCCATATCTGGTTCTACCATGGATGTGAGCTCTGCATCTTTCTGGTCACCTGACCAGCTCTCTTAAAGGGGCATACCCCCTACAAAACCAGCAACGGAGATATTTTCATGGGATGAATGGTACAGCTCTCCTCAAAAAGAGAGAGTCACTGGGAGACTCTTAGAGACTGTGGGCAACTTTTGGGCATAGCAGAATGGCTCCATGCCCATTCCTCAGCCCATCCAACCAGGAGTGCTGTATGCTTAGGAAATTATCAGCAGTCTTATTTCTCTGATCAAAAGTCCAGGCTAATGTCAAGGTGTCATCACATTAGATGCAAGGTCCCTTTAAGAGCTTAACATATTAATGAACCAAGAACATGAATGATGTTAAATGACCAGAGGCTCTCTGCGCAATGACATTTGAGGCGCAGGCTGCATTTAGAGGTGACTCAGTACTATAGCTGAGTTGTAAATAACCCAAAGGAGACCTTCAAGTGAACAGAATCCACACCCCGTCATGTTTGTTACATTCAGATAACTATTATTACAAGTTGCTGAATGGTGGTTTCCTCCCCCCAGATATTTTGATTTTTGATTTTTAAGTTTGATTTTTGATTTTATTGTACTAAAATATGGTGAAAAGCTTTGTTTACGAGAGGTGCAGGCAGATCACAGCAAGCAAAGAATGTACAGATCAAAAAGACTCAGTGGCACACAGGTTACGTTGCAGGTTGCATTATTTGAGGCTGGGGTCCATTCAGCAGTCTGAAAACAGCCAGAAGCATGCTGTTCCTGAACCTCCTTGTGCGTGTGTTCGGGGCTTTCTGTGTCTTCTGCCTGATGGAAGAGGTTGTAGGAGATCATTACCGGGGTGGGATAGGTCTTTGATGATGTTGGCCGCCTTTCTGTGGCAGTGAGCCGTTTAAATAGAACCCATGGAGTGAAGGTTCGCTTCTGTGATTGTCTGGGCTGTGCCAAGAACCCTCTGTAGTTTCTAGCGGCCCTGGGTAGAGCAGTTACCATACCAGGCCATTATGCACCCGGACAGTATGCTTTCAATGGTGCATCTGTAAAAGTTGGTGAGGGACCTTATGGACATGGCAAACTTCCTGAGCTGCCTGAGGAAGAAGAAGAAGAAGGCCCTCCGCTTCTTCCTGTCCCGCAGGCCCGACCAGGCCCCCTCCACCGACACTCTCATCCGCCTAGCGGAACTCGCCCTCACACTCAACAACTTCTCTTTTGACTCCTCCCACTTCCTACAGACTAAGGGGGTGGCCATGGGCACCCGCATGGGCCCCAGCTATGCCTGCCTCTTTGTAGGTTACGTGGAACAGTCCATCTTCCGCACCTACACAGGCCCCAAACCCCACCTCTTCCTCCGGTACATTGATGACTGTATCGGCGCCGCCTCTTGCTCCCCAGAGGAGCTCGAACAGTTCATCCACTTCACCAACACCTTCCACCCCAACCTTCAGTTCACCTGGGCCATCTCCAGCACATCCCTCACCTTCCTGGACCTCTCAGTCTCCATCTCAGGCAACCAGCTTGTAACTGATGTCCATTTCAAGCCCACCGACTCCCACAGCTACCTAGAATACACCTCCTCCCACCCACCCTCCTGCAAAAACTCCATCCCCTATTCCCAATTCCTCCGCCTCCGCCGCATCTGCTCCCACGATAAGACATTCCACTCCCGCACATCCCAGATGTCCAAGTTCTTTAAGGACCGCAACTTCCCCCCCACGGTGATTGAGAACGCCCTTGACCGCGTCTCCCGCATTTCCCGCGACACATCCCTCACACCCCGCCCCCGCCACAACCGCCCCAAGAGGATCCCCCTCGTTCTCACACACCACCCTACCAACCTCCGGATACAACGCATTATCCTCCGACACTTCCGCCATTTACAATCCGACCCCACCACCCAAGACATTTTTCCATCCCCACCCCTGTCTGCTTTCCGGAGAGACCACTCTCTCCGTGACTCCCTTGTTCGCTCCACACTGCCCTCCAACCCCACCACACCCGGCACCTTCCCCTGCAACCGCAGGAAATGCTACACTTGTCCCCACACCTCCTCCCTCACCCCCATCCCAGGCCCCAAGATGACATTCCACATTAAGCAGAGGTTCACCTGCACATCTGCCAATGTGGTATACTGCATCCACTGTACCCGGTGCGGCTTTCTCTACATTGGGGAAACCAAGCGGAGGCTTGGGGACCGCTTTGCAGAACACCTCCGCTCAGTTCGCAACAAACAACTGCACCTCCCAGTCGCAAACCATTTCCACTCCCCCTCCCATTCTCTTGATGACATGTCCATCATGGGCCTCCTGCACTGCCACAATGATGCCACCCGAAGGTTGCAGGAACAGCAACTCATATTCCGCCTGGGAACCCTGCAGCCATATGGTATCAATGTGGACTTCACCAGTTTCAAAATCTCCCCTTCCCCCACTGCATCCCTAAACCAGCCCAGTTCATCCCCTCCCCCCACTGCACCACACAACCAGCCCAGCTCTTCCCCCCCACCCACTGCATCCCAAAACCAGTCCAACCTGTCTCTGCCTCCCTAACCGGTTCTTCCTCTCACCCATCCCTTCCTCCCACCCCCAGCCGCACCCCCAGCTACCTACTAACCTCATCCCACCTCCTTGACCTGTCCGTCTTCCCTGGACTGACCTATCCCCTCCCTACCTCCCCACCTACACCCTCTCCACCTATCTTCTTTGCTCTCCATCTTCGGTCCGCCTCCCCCTCTCTCCCTATTTATTCCAGTTCCCTCCCCCCATCCCCCTCTCTGATGAAGGGTCTAGGCCCGAAACGTCAGCTTTTGTGCTCCTGAGATGCTGCTTGGCCTGCTGTGTTCATCCAGCCTCACATTTTATTATCTAAGAAGAAGCATTGTTGTGCCTTCTTAACTGTTGCATTCACGTGGGAAGTCCAGGGCAGGTTGTTGATTATGGTCACGCCGAGAAGCTTGATCTCTTCACCCTCTCAACCTCAGTTCTTTTGATATAGCTGGGGGCATGCTTTTGTCCTTTGTTTTTGAAGTCAATGATCAGTTCTTTAGCTTTATCAACATTGAGTGACAGATTGTTTTCATTGCACCACTTCAACAAGCCCTCTACCGCTTTTCTATATTTTGATTTGTCATTGTTAGATATGCCTCGCACTACAGTGGTGTCAGGAACGAATTTGTAGATGGCGTTTGTTTGGAATTTGGCAACGCAGTCGTAGATGTACAGGGAGTGCAGTAGGGGGCTGAGGACGCATCTTTGGGGGGCTCCAGTGTTGAGTGTTATTGTGTGGAGCAGGTGCAGTTACCTATCCTCACTGATTGCAGCCTGTGGGTCAGAAAGCTGAGGGTCCAGTTACCGAGGGTGGAGCTGGGACCAAGGTCACGCTGCCAGGGAGTTGGGGTGGGGGTTGGTCAGTGTGGAGGGAGGAGCAGATAGGGTGGGAAAAAAGATGGACAGTTCAAGGAGGCAGGGATGAGAGGGGCTGCTCTTGAGACAAGGCCAGGGTGGGGAGATTTTGAAGCTTATAAAATCCACATTGACACCATTAGGCTGCAAGGTTCCCAGGGGCAATATGACATACTCTCCCTCCAGCCTTCGCTTGGCATCGTTGTGACACTGGAGGTGGCACAGGATAGACATGTTGTCCAAGGGGTGGGAAAGGGAGTTGAAGTGGTTCGTGACCGGAAGGTGTTGTTTGTCATGAGCCAAGCGTAGGTGCTCCACAAAGCGGTCTCAACTCCCTACATACACCCACTTGTACTGGCTTCATCCCTACCTCCTTGACCTGTCCGTCTTCTCTCCACCTATCTGTTCCTCTGTCCAAATTCTATCATTTCCTCTCCCTCTCTCTATTTATTTCAGAGTCCCATTCCCCTCCGCTATTTTTGATGAAGGGTCCAGGCCCAAAACATCAGCTTTCCTCCTCCTCTGATGCTGCCTGGTCTGCTGTGTTCATCCAGCTCCACACAGTGTTATCTCAGACTCCAGCACTGGCACTTCCTACTGTCTCTGTTTGAAAATGTTGGTGATATTTACTCCTAGAAACTTGATGTTTTTCACCACCTGAACCTCAATACCATTGATACAGAGAGGGGTGTGCCTCCACTCCACTTCTTTTGTTTACTCAACAGTTTTGCTCTCTTGCTGGGCTCCATCTCCACCTATTGTTTCCTTCTTCCCTTGCCCCCACCCTTTTATTTAATCTGGACAAATGTGAGGTGATGTATTTTGGAAGGTCAAATACAAGTGGGAATTATACCATGAATGACAGAACTGTTTGGACAATTAATATGCAGAGGGATCTGTGTGTGTAGGCCCACAGATCAGTGAAGGTGGCAGCGCTGTTAGATAAGGTAGTAAAAAAGGCCTTTGGAATGTTTGCCTTCATTGGAAGGGTCATTGAGTATAAGGATAGGCAAGTTATGTTGCAGCTTTATAGAACTTTTAGATAGGCCACACGTAGATTAAAACACACAGTTCTGGTGACCAGACTACCAGAAGGATGTGAATGCTTTGGAAAGAGTACAGAAAAGGTTTTCCAGGGTGTTGCCTGATATGGGTGATATTGGGTTTGTTCTCACTGGAATGCAGGAAGTCAAGAGGAGACCTGATAGAAATTGATAAGGTTGTGAGTGGCCTGCATAGAGTGGAAAATATGAGTTTTTTTTTCCTAGAGTGGAGGGACCAATTACTTGTGGACATAGATTCAAAGTGCAGGGGTAGGGGAAGGGGAAGTTTAAAAGAGATATGCGTGGCATGTTTTTGCACATGAAGGGTGGTGAATGCTTGGAACGCGCTGCCATAGGAGGTGTTTGAAGCATACAGAATAGCAGCATTCAAGAAATACTTGGATGAATACATGAATAGGAAGGGAATAGAGGGATATGGATCCTTTAAGAGAAGATTGTTTTCACATGTAAGGGCAAAATGTGTCGGTGCAGGCTTGGAGGCCCAAAGGACCTGTATCTGTACTGTGACAACAAAGTGTGGAGCTGGATGAACACAGCAGGCCAAGCAGCATCTCAGGAGCACAAAAGCTGACGTTTTGAGCCTAGACCCTTCATCAGCTCTCTTGTTATCTTTGATTCTCCAGCATCTGCAGTTCCCATTATCTCTGTTTCTGTACTGTATTGTTTTTTGAAATTTGTTCTATATACCAAAACTTTCCTAGCTCTCATCAGTTCTGAAGAAAGGTAGCTGGATTGAAACATTAACTCTGCTTTCTCTGTACAGATGCTGCCTGACCTGCTGAACTTTTCTCGCAATTTCTGATTTTATTGCCGTTCATGGGAGTTTGAGTGTGTAATATTGGTTGATGCATTTTCGACACACTAACAGTGGCTACACTTCAAAAGTATTTCATTGGCTGTAAAGAACACAGATGCCCGAGGTTTTTGAAGACAATGTAGATATGGAAATGCAAGTTCTTGTTTTTCCATGTCTAGGGCATTTTTTTTCTATATTCTCTGTACTGTGAAATATCCTTTGTGTCCCTTGGTTTTCGTTCCTTCTTCTAAAGTACAAACTTGAAAATCTGGATCATTTCTCTCCTTACTTCATATGTTTCATCATTGTCTTTATCCCTGACAGCTGCTGTATGCTTCATGCTTCCTCTGAGTTTCTCAGTCTGAGACAAAGCTCCATGTTTTATAAGAGCCTCTTGCTCATGCTACTGTCGCTCTCTTGTATTTAAACAGAATAACAGAGACATTTGGAAGGAGTCGTCCCTTCATATTGAGATAAATTGATTTAAATTTGAAAACCTTTTCAATTTATGTGGCAACTCACGTAATGACAATGTCGAGTGGAAAAGACAATTGTTATTCTCCAACTTGCGATGTTCAGTGCTCATGTTAAATGATCAGACTAATTTGCAGACAATGTTTTTAAACAAATCCATTACTTTATTTCAAATGATAAGATAATTAAAAGGTTTAAAGACTCTGATGCCAAACATAGACTATTACTGAACAACACAACATGGTATTATCTTGGCAGGCTTTTTGTTCTGAGTCTGTGATTTGCCTCTGAAAGCAGCTTGGTCTGAGCATTTCCCTGCATTCTGCCAACATTTAAATTGAGATTTGGGGAAGAAAAGAGTTCAAACAATCGGGGATCTCAATCACATAGTTGAATGTGAGGTGGAACAAATTATCTCAGTTCCCAAGCAGTCTTGATTCAACAGGGTCAGTTGTAGCTCTGTTGGTAGCATGCTGAAATCTGCCTCAGAAGTTTGTGGCATTCAAACCCTAGCCCAGAAGATTGAAAACAAAAGTTGGGTTGACGTTTCAATACAGTGCTGAAGGGGTGCTGGGCTGCCAGAGGTACTGAATTTCAAGCGAGATCTCCTACCACCTCTTAGGGTAAAGATTTTGAAGAAGACAAGCATCATGGTCTACACTCATCGTTCAACTAATATACCACTGATGTGAAGGTGCCAGTGTTGGACTGGGGTAGAAGTCACGTGACACCAGGTTTTTGAACAAGAAGAACAACAACAGAAGATGCTGGAAAGACTCAGCAGGTCCGGCAGATTCTGTGAAGAAAAATCAGAATTAACGTTTCGGGTCCAGTGACCTTTCTTCAGAACCGAGGAACGGTCACCGGACCCGAAACATTCCTGTTCCTGTTGGACTATAACCTGGTGATTGTGTGACCTCTGATTTTCTCCACCTCAGTCCAACCCTGGAACCTCCATACCTGTGATATGAACTGAGGAAGGATGACCGGACCCGAAACATTAACTCTGATTTTACTTCACAGATGCTGCAGACCTGCTGAGCTTTTCCAGCAACTTTGTTTTTGTTCCTGATTTACAGCATCTGCAGTTGTTTCGTTTTTTTTTATGTAGTCCAACAGATTTATTTGAAATCACAAGCTCTCAGAGCTCTCAGGAGTGACTTCATCTCATGAAGGAGCAGTGCTCCGAAAGCTAATCATTTCAAATAAAATTGTAGGACTATAACCTGGTGTCGTAAGACTTCTTACACATCACTGAAACAGGTAATTTGTTTCATTATTGTTTGTGAGACCTTACTGTTCACACAATTCATAGAATTCCTACAGCGTGGAAACAGACCGTTCAGTCCAACAACTCCACACTGACTCTCAGAGCATCCCATCCAGGCCCATACCCCTCACAACCCACCTAATCTACAAATCCATCAATGCTATGGGCAATTTTCCATGGCCAATCCACCTAAATGCTGGAGCAAACCCATGCAGACAGGGGGAGAATATGTAAACTCCACACAGACAGTCGGCCGAGGGTGGAATCAAACCCGGGTCCCTGGTGCTGTGAGGTGGTAGCCAGTGAGCCACCGTGCTGCCCCGGTTTTTAAATGTTTTTTTTCTGCCCCTCTATTTCTGCTCCTCCGTTTCTCATCCTCTTATTTTCATCCTCTGTCACTGCGTGTTTCTTTCTCATCCTCTCTTTCTGCCCCTGTTTTGCCCCTCTGTTTCTCATCCTCTTTTTCTGCCCCTCTGTTTGTCATCTGCTGTTTCTCATCCTCGAAAATGGCAATCATATTTCTCAGACAATAGATAGAATGCCTTAGAAGGGCTGAATTGCTGCTGGTGTACTTTGATATTGTGAATGATAGAAATGCTAACTGTTTGCTTAGCACGAAGACGTTTTACCCTCAGTATAAGATGATCACTCCATTCAGAGAGGCTGGAATGTTGGCTCTATGAAAACTGCCTACATCATTTGATCCAACGGAATTGTTATCTGTGATTACAGGGATCTTTAATTCAATGAACATTGTGTCTCACCTGAAAATGCTTAAATAAGAAATTTGAAAGGACACCTGATCTGCCTTTTATGTGACTTTACCCATATTGGGAGACAGCAGAGAAAGATTTAATTTTCATCTGGCATAACATTCTGACCCTGCCAGTGTTTGCCAGTGTTTGGTCCTGACATTGGATATATAAAACAAAAAAAAAGTCTATTTATCTCCAAGATAATAAAATGTGAGGCTGGATGAACACAGCAGGCCAAGCAGCATCTCAGGAGCACCTGAGATGCTGCTTGGCCTGCTGTGTTCATCCAGCCTCACATTTTATTATCTTGGAATTCTCCAGCATCTGCAGTTCCCATTATCTCTGATTCTATTTATCTCCACTAGCCTCTCATTCTTGAGCTGTCAAAAAATTGCTCACTACCCCGCCTACCAAGTAAACACCTCTTTAACAAACTGATCATATTTCTGGATTGTACACCTTTATCCAATTTTGATAAGACTAAACCTGAGATGAAAGCCTAATTTCTATGACATTCTTTGAAATGCAAAATTGAGCACCACTGTTGAAATTCACAATAATTTTCCAAATTAACTTGAGCACCGTGTCTAGCTATTTCATTGCTGGTAATTAATTAATTGAATGAAGATACTGAAACCTGAGTAGGCTGTACATACACCAATATGTAGAACATAGAACATAGAACAATACAGTGCAGAACAGGCCCTTCGGCCCTCGGTGTTACGCCGACCTGTGAACTAATCTAAGCCCCTCCCCCTACACTATCCCATCATCATCCATATGCTTATCCAAGGACTGTTTAAATGCCCCTAATGCGGCTGAGTTAACTACATTGGCAGGCAGGGTTTTCTGCGCCCTTACCACTCTCTGAGTAAAGAGCCTACCTCTGACATCTGTCTTAAATCTATCACCCCTCAATTTGTAGCTATGCCCCCTTGTACAAGCTGAAGTCATCATCCTCGGAAAAAGACTCTCACTCTCCACCCTATCTAATTCTCTGATCATCTTGTATGTCCCAATGTACATTTCAGTTGGCAACTCAGCTAAACCTCAAAGACTGCAAGTGCCTGGGTGAGTGTTAGATATTAGTAAAAACCAAAAGAACCGCAGATGCCGTGAATCAAGAACAAAAACAATGTTGGTGGAAAAGCTCAGCAGGCCTGGCAGCATCTGTGAATTAAGAAAAAAATTTAACATTTTGGGTCTGGTGACCTTCCTCAGAACTCAGCGTTAGAAATTAGTATGCTGTTAGTACCTGGTTTCAGTTGTAATGTACAAATGAAGCTTCAGCTGAAATGGGTGCAGGCTCTTGAACTCATAGAAACTTTTTGTTGTTTATAATTCATCCACATGGACACGGGGACATTGATACCACCAGCTAGGCCAGAATATGATTGCCATTTTGCTAAATGTGCATAATACGTTGGATTTATTTTTAAAGAAAAGGAGGAATTTGACTTATGGTTAGTCAGGTGAAGGTATGTTTTATAAAGCCAGAAAGTTAATTTAACAGTGACCGAAATGCATCATCTCTAAGACAACTCGTGACTTCAGTCAACCCCCATAGTGTTGATTAATAAAATGTTATATTTATGACAGGTTGATGCATTAAGACCATTAATTTTAGTTCTGACTTCAGTACAGAAAGTTTAAAGTCTCCATTCAGACGATCCCAGAGTTGAATTCAGAATGTAAAACTGATTTTATCTGAGCAAGAAAACCCTATCAATTCAGGAGAACTAGTCTGCACAGCAGGTGTGTTTAATTTGGCAGCCAGAAGAGTTGGTATGGAGTTGTATCAAGTTGTTAGAACTGAAAAGGTTTCGACAATCAGAATTGTGGAGGCTTTATGCCAGCAGACTGCAAATAAAAGGTCTGAGCGCTCTGAGAGAAAGAAACAGCTAACTGCCTGTTAACTACAGATTTAAAGAAAAGCTGTCTGCTGAATCCATGACTTTACATGTTCACCTTTCTTTTCAATGTCTGCACAGAATATAAAGGCATTTTTTAAAAATGCAGCCTTAAAAAGCTAAACTGAAAGAAGTGACACTTATCTGGCCTTGAGTATCTGTAAAAGTAAATTGTTGCGAATCAGGTTGTAAAGTTACTTCACTACTCGTGTTAAGATATTTCTAACCGCACTATGTATGTAGCTTTGTTTACATCTGCAATAAGTTTATGCCTTGTTGTTAAATAACATCTGCAGCCTTATGTCACTATGTGTCAGTGATGGACCACAATGATTACCAACTGCAAAACTTGGACATATTATCTATAACACCAGGTTTTATTCTGGGATCTGACATGTCTGCTGGAATTGTAACCTATCCCTAACTGGCCCTGAGAGGGTGATGGCTTGCATTTTCAAGCTTCTAAGTCCATCAGGGTATCTACACAGAGGTGGATTTTGATTTTTGGGGCAACTGCTAGGGGCCATTTATATTAAATACTGTGCCATGAGTATTGGTTATGCTATTCAGGAAACTACATTAGAAGTCAGACCTGCTAAACTAAAATAAGGATTGTATTTGTCCAGCCTTTGAGTTAGGGCAAGTTGGTGATCAGTTGACTTCTTGAACTGCTGCAGTCTGTGTGCTGCAGGTAGCTCCAAAATGTCGTTAGATGTGAAGCTCCTGGATTATGTCCCATTGACACTAAAGGAACTTCAACATAATTCCAGATCAGGATGATGATTGGCTCAGATGGTTATGTTCCTTTGTATCTGCCATCGTTGTCCGCTAAGTTTGGAGTAGGCATGGGTCTGGAAGGTGCTATCAAAGGTGCTTTGGTGAATTTCTGCAGTGCATCTTGTAGATGGCATGCACACATTCATGAATTGATGCCATTAAGTGGCTAACACAAGGCCACTTAAGGGCCTCACCATTTTGATTCTGTTATTGATCCAGGTGGGCCTTTGCTTAACGCTGTGTCTGATAGCTAAATGGCCAAACCATCTTATTACCTCTGTGGTAAGGTTGAAAGTGGCTATCCTTCCATGGAAGACACGACTTGATCAAGGGGAATCTCATCAAGGGATCCCTCCAAGAGCCCACTCATTGCTATTCTGATGAACTCCCCTGCATCTTTGCGACAGCTCTGTTAACCTGGGACTGTTGTTGATAGACTCTTTCCTTGCAGCAGCAGAGTCTGTCTTGTGGCAAAGCCTAAGAGCTGCCCAAGCTTCAATAGCTCAGTAGCTCCCAGGACGGAAGACCTCAGCTACAGGGTGTTTAATCCAGGACAAGACCCTGCCCATGTCCAAAAAGCTTGTGGGTAGGCAGGCCTTCTCTAATTGCCAGTTAAGTGGTCTCTTGCCAGTTGCCCACCTAAGAGGTAAAAACATCTGGTACCTCATCAAGATTCTGTTCTGTACATTTGCACTAAAATGGAACTCAAGTCCACAGCCAATGAAGCACAGTGACATCCAGGTGGCCATTTATCACATTTACCACTGTTCTCTCGCTTTCATTAAGGGGTCTAAGCAGAAATATTCCTTGCCGCTCCATCCAAGGTCACGCTCTTGTGCTGGTGCAACTCCTCAAATGCTTTTAAAGGAAAGTTTCCACTTTAAAGTTGCCTCCTTGCCAACAACAGCTAATTATTCTGTGATCAATCGTTGCTAGGAAACATACGTCCACAGCTATTTCGGGCCTGGCTTCTTCCAGGAATTGATGCAAAACAGTATTTAGCAATGAGAAAGGTTGAGGTTGAACCAACCCAGATTTCCAATGGTTGATTTATTCCTTTTGGGACTCTGGGTGTAGGGGAGGTGTGTGAGTTGTGCTTTAGGATGATTGATAATAAGGCACTAAAAGAAAGAAGTAAAGAAGCTCACCCATTTTGCCTCCCAGTCTACCAAGCATGGACATGGAAAAGCAGGCTTTTTCAGACTCATAATACTGGGCAATGTTTCTTCCTCCACCTGACCTGAAACGTCGACTTTCCTGTAGACCTGCAGAGTTTCTCCAATATTCTTTGTGTTGATTTCAGATTTCCAGTATCCAAGGTATTTTGCCTTTAGTGAAGTGAGGAAGTTGTGTCTTTCTCCACCAACAATCGATGAGTGCAGGAACCACTTTGGTTAGGGATACTGATGAAATATTGAGCAATACCACTTCTTGAGGATGACAATGATACAGCTACCTGTTTGGTACATCTTCAGATTCTGAAGCATGGTGAAGTAGTTTACTGTTAATGTTTCCCTTCAATGAAAATGTCCCATTGTGCATTTATTGCTTCAAAAGCTTCACATTGTGGTTGCCAATATTTCCAAGATTGTTTAAGGCAGATATTATGTGAATTCACATGTTGCGATTGTAACTAGAATCATTATCAGAGAATCCTTAGAGTGTGCAAGCACGACATTCACCCATCACATCCACACTGATCCTCCATGCAGTAACCCACCCAGACTCACCACCCTATTCCTGTGTTTCCCATGGCATATCCACCTAATCCTTGAATTGTGAGTGGAAAACCACATAGGCAAGGGGAGACCGTTCAAACAAATGTCCACACAGACAGTGGCCCAAGGCTGGAATTAAACCCAGGTTGCTGGCACTATGAGGTGCTAACTGGAGCCACCATGCTTCTTTCTTTGCTTCCTATGCTTTATCTCAAGGTGAGCCATCTGTCCCTGGATTGGATCTGGGAGCTGTTTTGCATTGATCAATCTGATGTGAACTAAATATCTGTTAAATATTTGGAAAATTATTTAATTATTGGTGTATTATATGCACCAATAGGGCTTTTGTGGTGCAGTGATAGTGTCCTGTCATGATGAAGGCCCTGACCTGAAATGTCGACTTTCCTGCTCCTCTGATGCTGCCTGGCCTGCTGCGTTCCTCCAGCTCCACACTGTGGTGATTGCGACCCCAACTCTAGGATTCAATTCCCACCTGTCCCAGATGTGCCATAATGTGACAAAGCGGGCTGATTAAAATGTTTATAATGCATGCTGGTTGGCCTCTTGTGGAACAATGGTTGGGCCCCTACCTCTAGAGTAGTAAGATTGGGGTTCATGTCCCATGTGCTCCCGAGATGTGCCATAACATATCTAAACAGGTTGATTTGAAAACAAGCCCATAACTTTCTCTCTATATCAGTATGGTCTCCTCCTGCTTTCATGAGTCCTGATCTTATACTGCTAAACTGAAATGGGAGATTGGTCGCACTAACTAGAAATTTATCGTATTCTTCTTTAAAAACTGCACCAGTTACACACTACAGAAAACCAGCGAGCCATGTTCAAAGGACCCAACAGCTTTCTCTCTCATTCCTTGGGAGAACGAAAAGCTGTCAGGTAGTGAAAGTGATAAAACATCATTTTATTTCGCTCCAGCGGTTGTTATCAGCCCTAAGGGTCTCATTACCATTCCTCATATGAGTGCCTCAGGGCCACTAACGACTGTGATACCTGAATCAGAATGATGTTATTGCTTTGTTACCTTATGAAACAAGTTGTTGCAAGTGAAAGATAATCAAAAAAAAGGGGCTCAGCTGTAAATCCAAGAATTGCCTGCCTCGTGGATTTGTGGCAATATTGAGGCAGCTTTGCCAAAGAGAATGACGACATGAAGAGTGATCTGGATGGCAGCGGATTTCAGGGCAACTTCCAATTGGAATCACACAGAATTTACAGCAAAGAAACATGCTATTCAGCCCAATTGCTTTATGTTCCATCCCAACCTTTTCCCATCTGCAATGTGTCTAACACTCACAGCCTTTCATTTTACATCTTCTGTTGCCATGTACTTCGTTAGTTCCCTTTAAGCATGAGTTGATTATTATAACGATAACGGCCTATTTACTTAAGAATATATTAAGCTGCTTTAACATATATTTGCTGCAAATTTCTGGCATCTTCTTAAACAAAGTCAGAAGTTGCTCGGAAAAAATAACTCAGCTGACCTGGCAGCATCTGTGGAGAGAACACAACATTAACATGTTGGATAATAAAATGTGAGGCTGGATGAACACAGCAGGCCAATAGATGCTGCTTGGCCTGCTGTGTTCATCCAGCCTCACATTTTATTATCTTGGAATTCTCCAGCATCTGCAGTTCCCATTACCCCCATTAACATGTTGGATCCAGTGACCCTTCTTCAGGACTGCACTGCTTTTAGAACTGCTTTCTCTCCAGAGATGCTGCCAAACCTGTTGAGTTTTTTCAGCAATTTCTGATTATGTTTCTGGTTTCCAGCATCTGCAGTTCTTTGTCTTTTCTTTTATCTGATATCTTCTTTTCTTCCTGCTTATTTTCCTTGTTGCCATTCTTCTTTGAAGGTGTTTGTATCTTGTTGCCACTGGTTCCAAAGATGCAAATAACACATTGCTGTAATAGCCGTTCTTGACAAATGAGTGGATCAAGTGTTAAAGATAAACCTGAGATTTGTCTTTGCTTCCTATGCTTTATCTCAAGGTGAGCCATCTGTCCCTGGATTATGGTCAACCAGAGACATCAGGCAATATGGGACAAATGCAATTTTCAGAGGGCTAGCAAACACAGTGTAGTTCAATTGGTGAGCTCTGTAATAATATTGTTGATATCTCACCCAATAGATCATTTCTCAGGCAATGCAATCAAGTGCAGGTTAACTCTAGTTTGTCATTCATCTTTTCTATTTGCAGGATCTCACTGTCCAGCAATTGAGTCATGGAGTCATGCAACACAGTCATGCTTCAGCCCATCTGCTGTAAGATTTACTGACCTCAATGATAATACTATCTCCATGGTTGAAAACAAAGGTTTTACTATCCCTTTATTTTGATTTGGTATCCAGGGGACACAAGTGTAAGGTGGGGAGTAAGTGGTTTAGTGGGTATCTGTGGAATTTTTGTTTGCCCAGATGGTGGTAGAAATATGAAACGTGTTGACTGAGGGGGTGTTGGAGACAGGTACTCTCACAACACTTAGAAGTATCTGGACAAACACTTAAAATGCCAGGACATTGTAGGCTATTGGCCAAGTACAGGTAGATGCAGCTTGGTGTCAGTTGATCAGCATAGACATAGTGGGCCTAAGAGCCTGTTTCTCAGCCATGTGAGTCTATGACAAACTAAGCCAATTTATTCCCCAAACCTTTTTAGCCTCAGGAAGATGACAGGGAACTGCTGACTGGTTTGCTTGTTGGATCATTTCACTAGACAGTCAGGGATCAAACACTTTGCTGTGGGCCTGGAGGCACAGATCAACTTGAATGGGTTAGGGTGCCAAATTCTCTTTCTGAAAGGGTTTCAGTGAGATACATGAAGATTTGCCAGATGTTTTCAAAATCATGCGGGGCCTGGATGGATTAGATACAAAGAAATTGTTCCCACTCACAAAACAAGAGGGTGCAGATTAAAAGTGGTCTGGAAAAGAAGCAAAGGTGACGTGGTGGAAACAAAATAAATAGGGTCTGCAATGCACTGCCTGGGAATGCAGTGGAGACTTGCTCAATTGAGGCATTCAGTAGGGTATTAGATGATTATTTAAACAAAGCAACATGCAGGGTTCGTGAAATAAATCAGGAGAATGGTAGTTAGAATGCTTACCTGTAGAGCAGATGGACCGAAGGTCTGCCATTTGCACAGCAACAAGTCTGCGATTCAGATGATCTTTTACAATACCGTGGAAATTTCACGGTCACCATATGCTGAGACTCACAAATTAATTATATTGAAGAATCATCTGCTCTGGTAGGACTTAAATTTAGAATATTAATCAAGGTGTGACAATTGCTTATCAAGTACCGTTACCAAACATTGATCTCCCCATGCAATGTTTCCAGAACCTTTGGAGAGTCATGATTTGACAATATATCATTTTCTTTTCTCCCTTTTGATCTATTTTTAAATTGCCACTGAACCAAGAATTTGTGTGTTATGCTGGATAAGAGTATTGGTGGTGCACAATCCGCAGTAAAAATGTTTGGAAATGATATGTGTGCAGGTTTTATTGGAAATCCTGCACTCAGAAATATAATAGTGACAACAAAAAGGAACTCTGCAAGTTTGTCTGCTGCATGGGATTGGTGAAGAGTCTATTAGTGATGCTGCATAGCCTGACCCCATAACCTTGATCATAAACAGCAGATATCCTCCCTGATATAAGTATGGTCCTGTAAGAAAATAAATGACAAATAGAAAAGAAAAACAAGATCATCAACTAAGTAGATTTTCCATACAATATCATCACGAGCAAATAGCCCTTTTCTGTGAAATGGATTCAATGCCGTAAAGAATCTTCGAAATCATTGTAACATACACTTTAAAATATTTATTAAAGTATTATTGTGCCTCCTCTCTGACCTATATGTACTATATCACCTTCCACTTAGTGTCGCACATTGTGTTCAACAACAAAACATCTGAAACTTAAATCCAATTCCCTGCACAATATTTGAAATTTCCCCAGTTTACATTTTGTCATTCCATTGCATGAGAGCTGTTGTGTTATGTCTCATGCTCAGTCTGTCAGTATATATTTAAGAGATATGCCAATGATATTATCACATGGTGGCAACGATGCATAGCTGCAGAAAATTCCAATAGGTTCCTGGCAAATGGTTTGAAAATTTAATTGAACGGCAACCAGCCGACAACCTTAGATATCGGAGAATTTGGACAAAGAGAGAGTTCTTTACTTTTAAACTGCTTTTGTTTTCGTGAGTACAAAAAGCTGGACAAATGTGTAGCTAGGGAATGAAGCAACTTAGGGATTGGTTCATTCACTTGGCTGGATGGCTGGTAAGTGATGCCAACAGCATGGGTTCAATTCCTGTATCACCTGTAATTACTATGAAGGACTCTCCTTCTGAATTTCACCTGAGCGATAGTGACCCTCAGGTTAAATCCACTACCAGTCATCCTTCTCTGTCTCAAACGTGGGGGCTGCCCTATCGTCGGCTAGCACGATGGTGGCTTTACCTTTAATTTAAACACTGAGAAAACAGCAAGTTTATTTTTGATTGGCATTAATGACCTCTCAAGATAAAATAAATCCATAAGAGTCTTTTATGGAAAACAAAACAAGAAAAAGCAGGCATATTTTCTCAGCAGAAACACATAGACAGTGCAGTACAATATAGAAGCTAGGAGAAAACTCTGTTTTTATTCACTCCTAAAAGAGATACATGACAAGTGAACGGGTCAAGGACTACACAGCTGTGCACTGGGCAGACATTGTGATTTCTAAATACAAATACTTTTCTTGACTGTTTCTGAATATACAAACAGCTCAGATCGCACCAAGGTTTTTGCTGCTACATTGCATAGGAACAGAAACCAGTACTGAACAATGTATAACATGCCTCTCACCATGAAGACAGTGAGGGAGAACATTCCAACAATGATTATTGTGTGCTTGAGTGATAGAAAACACCAGCAAGACAGCCAAGGTGCTAAGCAAGTGTAACTGAGAACAACGTAACTCTCTCCAGATGGGTTTTTGGTCAACAGATCAGGCAAGTTGTCAAAACTTCAAAGTGTTACAGTTTGCATGTTCTGAAGTTTGTAATATTTGTCTTGTAAGCTCTATTTTACACGTTTGCATAATTATTGAAATGACACCATGTGTATCTCTTGGAGATAAGCTTTATCTTTGGAAAACGGGGAATGTTACTTTAAGTCTCACAGTTGATAATGGAACATAGCATCAAAATATATCTCAATGAATCACAGCATCATAGAACGTGAGCATAGGGTCTAAAGATCTCATGGTCCATCATTCCTCAGATCACTGGAAGGATGACACTGTCCTGGAAGAACGATCCCTCGATGTGAATCACGAGCTTAGCATTAGGCCATACACTCATGTGCCTGAAGAATGCATTCCTTGAATGTAATAGTTAGTTGTGATAAATGTTTGGTCCTCAATACCACAACATCTGCAGCCACTTTCTTGTGTGACAGGAGATCGTATCAGCATTGTCAGGTTAAAAACACTTTTCTGGAGGAAAACGCATAGCATCAAGACTAGTCATATCAATGAAAAGCCAAGAGAATGAAGAAAAGGATGTTGCTGATCAGTGCAGAGCAGCACCAAGATGAGTAGGGCAAGCAGAATTCAATGGAAGGGGGGAAAATAAAAGCTTAATTTTTAAAGCCTGTTGCATAAGAAAAAGATTAAGGAAGCTAAGGCTCACAGACATAAATCCCCAACTCCATCCCAATTTTAACGTTAATGAAAAGAATGAGTTTGAGTAGAAGTCTGTGTTATAAAACTTGATTTCAGAACACGCGTGATGCACAACAGAGGATTATTGCACTGTGCATGCATAGAGATATAAAGTGGCAGCATGCAAGGTGCCCATTCACCCTATCAGCTCTGCACTTCCATCATTCCAGTTAATTTCATTCCTGGCTTTTTGGAACCAGCCCAGCTCGTCCCCTCCCCCCACTAGGTCCCAAAGCCAGCCCAGCTCATACCCGCCTCTCTAACCTCTTCTTCCTCTCACCTATCCCCTCCTCCCACCTCAAACTGCACCTCCATTTCCCACCTACTAACCTCATCCTGCCTCTTTGACCGGTCCGTCCTCCCCAGACTGACCTATCCCCTCCCCACCTCCACACCTATACTCTCCTCTCCACCTATCTTCTCCTCCATCCATCTTCGGTCCACCTACCCCTCTATTCCTATTTATTCCAGAACCCTCTCCCCATCCCCCTCTCTGATGAAGGGTCTAGGCCCGAAATGTCAGCTTTTGTGCTCCTAAGATGCTGCTTGGCCTGCTGTGTTCATCCAGCCCCACACTTTGTTATCTCGGATTCTCCAGCGTCTGCAGTTCCCATTATCTCTGATCACAAAAGAAGAAGCAGGTTGTTTTGCTATGTGCAAATGATCAAAGTCAGTCAAACAGAGAGATTTGGGGACAAAGGTTGAAAACAAAGACAATATGCCAAGCAGGGAGATCAGACTATTATTGTGTTAACGATCAAGCAATGTCCTGGGCAAAAGCGATTTCCTGTTTGAAGAGATGAGATTTCTGGAGAGTTAATGGCCAAGTAGTCACCAGAGAGTGCCTTGGTGCTAGACATCCATTGATTGCTACCAGAAGGTTCAGTTCAGAAACTATGTTTAAAAGAGTACTGGCACTGAGGGAATAACACTGTTGGAGCTGGAAAGAGCTTGGGATGTCACATATAAGACTAAGTCTCAGCTGAGAGTTCATCATGTAGCAATGGCAAGGGGTATCCAGCTGTTTAGAATCCTTACAGCGTGGAAGCAGGCCATTTAGCCCATCAAACCCGCACCAAACCTCTGAAGAGTCTCCTACACAGACCCAACTCCCTACCCTCAAATCCTGCATTTACCATGGCTGATCCCACCTAACCTGCACATCTTTCAATTATGGCAGAAAACCATTAGAAACCCCCACAGAAACAGGAAGAACACACAAACTCCACACAGGGAGGTGCCCAAGAGTGGATTTGAACCTGGGTTTCTGGTAACTGAGAGGCAGCAGTGCCTGCCACTGAGTCACCATGCCGCCTATTGTATTAGGAAGTTAATAGACAGTAACTTGTTTGCTGTATAATATATTAATAGCTTACTCAGTAACGTTTGGTCAATGTTGATGTAGTTTTTAATCCTGAAGACTTAAAGCTTGCTGTGCAATTCTTTGCATTGTTTGTTGGGAAATCAATACTTTTTTTTAAGTTATTAGTCTTCATGAGGATCAGAGCAAGAGACCGACAAGCTGGGAGTAGAGTACTGTCGTGTAGGAAAACAGGCGTCTCCAGCTAATTGTAGAAATGGACAAGCTTGTTGCAGGTTGAATAGAAAGCCCAAAGACGGAGCAAAAAACCAAAAAGAGAAAGTAGACATGGATCAGGTGATGCAGAATTCCATGAAAGTTAGGCTTCTGTGTCGTAAATATAACGTTATCTCTCTATCTATCCTTGACACATTTGTATTTTCTCAGTGATTGTCAATGATATTCCCCGACATTAAAAATAAATATGTATTTCTCAAAATTCAAGAACCTGATGATATAAGCCCACATACAATATCATTAATATTATCATAACTCTCCACAACAGTGCCCTCTATTTAACACCGCCTGGTCGTAAAAATTCCAAGCCCTGTTCAGTAAATTGTATCGAAGGGTAACAGTAATGCTGAAGGAAATGACAGCTGTATTTTATTCTGGTCATGAACAAGCTAATTTGTGCTGTCCACACCACCGACCGATGACTCACATTGAAGATATATAACAGCTTAAAGTAATCTTGCTTCCTTTCACTCTGTGAAATTTTCCCCTTTTACATTTTGGAGGAGATTTTGTGGGGTGGGTTGTCTTAGAGAAATGGCTGCATGAAGGTAGGGCTTCATTTTCTCCCCACAGTACTCCATATGACGCTGAGAAAGTTGGCTTTTGTCTGAAAACCATATCACTTAATCTGTTGATGAGCCATCTATCATGTGGCGATGGTAGCTCAATTATAATGCAACTGGGCTTGCAATCTAAAGGCCTGTGTCAACGCTGTAGAATGATAGGGGTTAGTGCAGTGAGAGGATTGGGTTCATGTACCACTAATGTAACTGATTGAAATTTTAATGCGATTATCAGTAGGGATATGAAGACCGTCCCAGTAATGTTGACCATGCAAAAATTCAGCTGTTACAAGAATGCTGTTTAGGGTGGGAAATTGTGCCGGACTTGGTGTTGCCTCTATGTGACTCCAGACCTACCACTGTTCTTAGCTGCATCACAGATTGGCCCATGAAATCATTCAGATTGCAGGTAATTAGTTAAGGGCAGCAAATGTTGCAATTCCAGCAACAACAATATTTCAAGAAAGGAAGGGAAAAACAAGGTATAACAAGTTATGTGATGGAGCTGGTCTGACTCTTGGGTCTGGATAGGTGGCATGGGTTTATTCTGTTCATTTCTCAGGCCTGCATGGCTGTGCCGTTGGTGGACATTTATACAAAGGCTTTTTGCTCTGCCTCCACTGGTAGGGGATGTGTCTGACCAGTTCAAGTCCAACAAGAAATTTAGAAGCAAGCATTTGTTTTATGTATGATTCTATCAACACAATATTTGCTGTGGAAAAAGAGCAGGAGAGTGGGAATAATTGAATGGGCACTTCAGTTGTTTATTTCTGTGACTCTATGTCTTCTTGGAATGTGGTGGCCATTGATACCTAACAGATTGTAAGGCACTTGCAATGCCCCATGATCAGGTCATTTATTTTTATGCATTTTATTTGAGCAAAAAACCTTAAAAGAGATAAGGATTTTCCCTTCTTTTTACATGTTGCAATGGGATCTTTATCATGCATCAAACCAGTCCTCTAACAATACAATCAGTGATAATGGGAACTGCAGATGCTGGAGAATCCAAGATAACAAAGTGTGTAGTTGGATGAACACAGCAGGCCAAGCAGCACCTCAGGATCCTGAGATGCTGCTTGGCCTGCTGTGTTCATCCAGCTACACACTTTGTTATCGATAACAATACAATGTTCCCTTAGTCCTTCAGTGTGACTTCACAGCAGCTTTAAGCCCAGGGACAAAAGCATTTAAAGTTGACTTCAAGGAATTTAGTTCATAAAGTCAATTGTAGCGTTAAAACACCACAAAAGAATTTGCATTATTATAGACCCTCAAGGTACAATAAGGTTCACCACAATAAGCTATTGTACAAAACGTGGAGGAAGGGAATTGTGGGAGATATAGCAGTTTGGATCGGAAATTGGCTTGCTGAAAGAAGACAGAGGGTGGTAGTTGATGGGAAATGTTCATCCTGGAGACCATTTACTAGTGGTGTACCGCAAGGGTCAGTGTTGGGTCAACTGCTGTTTGTCATTTTTATAAATGACCTGGATGAGGGCGTAGAAGGATGGGTTAGTAAATTTGCAGACGACACTAAGGCCGGTGGAGTTGTGGATAGTGACGAAGGATGCTGTAGGTTACAGAGAGACATAGATAAGCCGCAGAGCTAGGCTGAGAGGTGGCAAATGGAGTTTAATGCAGACAAGTGTGAGGTGATGCACTTTGGTAGGAGTAACCAGAAGGCTAATGGTAAGATTCTTAGCAGTGTAGATGAGCAGAGAGATCTCGGTGTCCATGTACACAGATCCTTGAAAGTTGCCACCCAGGTTGACAGCTGGCTGTTAAGAAGGCATACAGTGTTTTAGCTTTTATTAATAGAGGGATCGAGTTCCGGAACCAAGAGGTTATGCTGCGGCTGTACAAAACTCTGGTGTGGCCGCACTTGGAGTATTGTGTACAGTTCTGGTCATCGCATTATAAGAAGGACGTGGAAGCTTTGGAAAGGGTGCAGAGGAGATTTACTAGGATGGTGCCTGGTATGGAGGGAAGGTCTTACGAGGAAAGGCTGAGGGACTTGAGGCTGTTTTCATTTGAGAGAAGAATGTTGAGAGGTGACTTAATTGAAACATATAAAATAATCAGAGGGTTAGATAGGGTGGATAGGGAGAGCCTTTTTCCTTGGATGGTGACGGCGAGCACGAGGGGGCATAGCTTTAAATTGAGGGGTGAAAGATATAGGACAGATGTCAGAGATAGTTTCTTTACTCAGAGAGTAGTAAGGGAATGGAATGCTTTGCCTGCAACGCTAGTAGATTCGCCAACTTTAGGTACATTTAAGTCGTCATTGGACAAGCATATGGATGTACATGGAATAGTGTAGGTTAGATGGGCTTCAGATCGGTAAGACAGGTTGGCACAACATCGAGGGCCGAAGGGCCTGTACTGTGCTGTAATGTTCTATGTTCTACGTTCTACATCATAGGATGCAGAATTTGGCCATTCTGCCTATTGAGCCTGCTCTACTATGCAATGAGATCATGACTGCTTTGATAATCCCTTTTTAAAAGTTCATTTGCGGGATGGATGGGATCCTGGGCCAAGGGCGCACTCCATCACTAATTACCCAGAGGACAATTAAAAGTCAACCATTTGTTGTGTATCCCTTGTTACATGTAGACAAGACCATAAGAATGACACATACCTTCCCTAAAGAGCATTGGCGAACATGGTCACATGGTCACCTTTGGGCCAGCCCTCCATCCCAGATTTTAAGGAATTCCAACTCCACCATCTACCATGGTGGGATTCAAACCCATGTTTGTAAATCATTAGTGTGGGCCTCTGAATTGCTAGCCCAGTGACGTTACCACTGTCTTACTGTGTTCCCCAACATAAGAGCATATTCTGCCATTTCCCAATTCCGTTACTAATTAAAAATCTACCTCAACCGACAGTATACTCAAGCATCAGCCTCAACAGCCCTCTGCAATAAAAAATTCCAAAGATGTACTAGCGTCTGAGAGAAGAAATTCCTCCTTATCTCTGCTTTAAGTTATTCTGAGGTTATGTCATTAGGCCCTAAACTTTCTCACAAGGGGAAACAATCTTTTTTTTCCCTCAATTGGAGGTACAGTCTGCTTGGGTCTTCAAGATTACAAAGCGGTTTGACAATTCAGTTGAACTTAAAAAATGCTCTGCCCATTTATAGGTTAGATCAGAACGAATATGCCACAAATATTTACTTATAAATCAAATTGGAAATTCAGGGAAAACATCGTTTTGTCTGTAGAGTGAGGTTAGGATGTGGAATTTGCTTCCACATGAGGTAATTAACGTTGATACATTGGATAGAAAACAAGATAAACACATAACAGGCTCGAGGGACTGAACAACCTACTCTTGTTCCTATATTACATCTGGGGAAAAGGAACATGGGAGTATAAGGACATGGGAACAGGAGTAAGACATTAAGCCCTCAAGCCCTCATATCTCTTAATAACTTTGCTTCACAAAAAATGATCTATCCCAGCTTTAACGATATGGCATACCGGTGCACTGACATAAAGGAGAGCAGGACAATCATTGGGATTCCATGAAGATCAGCATGGACCAGTGAGTCAATGGCTTGTTTCAGGTTTGGAATTACTCCGTAGTACTGGATAAAATCCAACATGGGGGTAAGGTGTTGCATTTTGGAAGGTCTAACAAGGAAAAGACACACACATGAAAGTTAGATCCTCAGGGAGTACTGAGGAGCAAAGGGTCCTTGGTTGACAAATCCAGTGATTCCTAAAGGTTTCAGTAAAAGGGTGGTGAAGGAGGCAAACAGGATACTTGCCTTCATTAGCTGGAGAGTAGAATACATGAGCAAGAAAGGCTAGTTCTAAATTTCTAAAACACTGGTGGAATATTGTATGCCATCCAGGGTGCCACACTGTGGTAATTGAACTGGAAAGGATGCAGATGATATTTACCAAGTTGTTGCCTGGGATGTCAAGTCTCAGTTATGAAGAGAGGCTGTTTTCCTTGTAGCAGAGGAGGAGGAGGGTGGCTCTGACTGAGGTATAGAAAATTACAAGACGCATAGACAAAGTACATCATGAGAATCTCTTCCCTATTGCAGACATATCTAAGAGCAAAGGGTATAGGTTTAAGGTGAGAAGCAAGTGATTTGGAGGAGAACAAAAAAAATGTTTTTCACCCAGAAAGGCTAGGAATATGGAAATTCCTGCCTGAAAGGGTGGTGGAAACAGGCATTCTAGCAACATTTGAGAAGCATCTAGATGAGTACACAAAATTCCATGATATAATAGGACAAGAACCAAGTGCAGGTAAATGGGATTAGTATAGTTTGTTGGTCAACATAGACAAGGTGGGCTGAAGGGCCTGTTTCTATCCTGTTTGACTCTTTAAGTTTATAACTCCATGAAACTAAACTAGCACTTCTCTACTGTAATTGCCTCACTGAATCTTCTTCTTCTTCCAAACAAAAGTGGCAATGATTTTCATGTGAAGGATCTCTGCTGGGGCATGATCCATACCTGTGCTAATTAATTAATACTAGAGATTTGATACTTTCTTTCAATATCTCGTATGGGAAATCTACAGTATTGATAGGTGATCCCTCCAGCTCCAGTCCAATATCAGCTGCAGCCAGTTGGGATACAATGTTAGATATTGCCTCGTTTAAGCAAGATACAACGGACATGAGATTCTTTGTATGTGATTTAAGTTCACATTTTCTGTGAAAAATAAAGGGTTCTCTTTATTGTGCATGCCAAATGAATACAAACTGAAATTATTTTTTTGCAATGAATTATTTTTAATTGACATTGAGCAATACAAATATAATTGTGAAAGAGTGATTAAATGTAAAAGATTCAATTATTGGTTCAGTTGAGTGAAGAGACTTTGAATTGAAACAGGAAGATTTGTTTTTGCAAAACAACTTTTGTAACAGCAGCTTCCACATGAATACCCTCTGTATAGGCAATTGACACAGGCTATTTAAAATAGCATGTTCGATTTTGCCTTTGAAGTTTTATTGTCAGGTAATGCCATCCATTTCAATGCACAGTGCCTATAATTTTATTTGCATACAACAGCGCTCTATTAATATCTTAAAGGGAACAATTGGTGAATGGCCCACTCAATATCTTCCAGATTACTGCACATTTGTACATATGTGTTGCTCAGACCCTAGAAATTCCCAAGAGTATTCACGGTTGTAATGGCACTTAATTGCGCACAGCAAATTCCTGTAAACAGGAACATGATAATTAGCAGATAATGCAGTTGAATGATGTTGGTTCACTGATAAATACCAACCATAACAGACATAATCTTGCTATGGGAACTTTTATACCCATGTAAGAGGGCAACTGGGGCAGAGGGTACCATTGTGATTATGTCACAAGACTGATAATTCAGGGATCCCATAATTAACGTACTCAGACGAGGGCTCAAATCTCCAAAACAGAGGGAAGAAAATTTATTAAACAAGCACTGGGTTTGAAAGCTCACCTCACTAACGGTAACAAGCTCCCTCCAAGCCACTTACCATCTTGACTTGGATGTCTATTGTCACTCCTTCACTGTTGTTATGTCAAAATCCTGGAATTCCTTTCCTAGTAGCACTGTGGGCATTTCTACACAGCAGCAGCTGCAGCAGTTCAAAAAAGGCAGCTCACCACCTCCTTCCTCAGCGAGTAGGCAATTAGCAATGAGCAATAAATATTGGCTCAGTCGACAAATTCTAGGTCCCATCAATGAACTTTCAAAATTCCATGGCAGCTGCTCTGAACTTAGGATGCTGGAAATCTGAAACAAAAACAGAAATTGCTGAAAAAAGCTCAGCTGATCTGGCAGCATCCCATGGGAAAAAAAAAATCAGAGTTTAACGTTTAGTGTCCAGTGACCTTCTTCAGAACTCATTTCTTTAACACATAATACAAGGGTTTGTATTATGGACCAGGCCAAAACTCATCAAGATGTTCAGAAGATACCCTAGACCATATTTTTTTCTTATTTTAAAGGTAAATGTAAAATCTTGCTGAATTCCAGATGCAATTTGATTGCTTGAACTACCAGATTTAAAGCACAACACACTTTATTCACTGACTATAGTTAAAATACAACAAAAGAAAGAAGGAATTGTAATGAATTTATTCCATTGGAAAACATAACAGAATAATAGATACAGCAACTATTACTGATTAACTGTTACAAAATTGCAATATCCCATAAACACGTCCTTGACGAAAGGCAAATTCAGAAAATAGATTATCTCACTTGCAACTCGAGCAGTAGGAAAAGAACCTCCAGCTTTTGACTGTAACTGAGAGAGCGAAAAAAATAGCTTCCACTTCTTCAAGACCCTAAAAGCAACTGCTGTAAGTTATACGTAAAAATCCTGGCTCTGTGGGAGTTTGAAGACACCCACTCAGGCTACTTCGATTGTTACAACATTTGCTTTGAAAAACCAAAGGCCTCACAAGCTGTTTTCTCTCATGATTCTGGCAGACTACTCATCACTTCTGTGCTAAAACCTCCCTTCAAAAGAAAAGGCCTAAAGATACCTTTTAAAACCACAACATCATCACCGTTTGGAGGGTTTACTGTTGAGGAATGTGCTAAGCCACCCAATATGATGATGCCATGCAAATTGGGATTGGGGAATGGTTTTCAATCTCAATGAAGTAAGACCTACCATGGAAGTCTCCCTCATAGCCTTACTAACAATGGCTAACATAACAATGTAACTTATACCTTCTGACTAGTATGCAATAAAAGACAACTTGTGCAAGAAAAGAATCTCTCCTCATTAGAATACCAGGCTTTTTTCACAAGCGCACTCGACTTTGAAGTTTCTGAAGATTCCTCTTACAACATGATGGCAGTAACCCCATTAGATAGACATTATACCATGATGATCTGTGATGAGTATTCCTCTTACATCCCGTTGTCAGCGGTATAGACTCCATTTATCTATAGCTTACTAAAAGCTGGCTGCCATGGCGATCTGAAGACTTCTCACACAAACCTTTGAGGTAGCTGCTCAGACAAACAGACAGCACCCAAAAGAGCTGAACAGTTGAGAATCCTGAAGAAAATAACCTTGTGACAATGCTTAATTAGGCAGAATCAACAGTCAATTTCAGACCCGGTAAGAGGTACATAATAGTGAGGATGATTTCTAAAGTCCAATGAGCTGCAGCAGTAGTCACTAGTCAGCTGTCCTGATGGAGGGTCGAGGCCCGAAACATCCACTGCCTTGCTCTTCTGCTGTTGCCTGACCTGCTGTGTTCCTCCAGGTCCACACTGTATTGACACTGACTCCAGCATCTGCAGTTCCTGCTATCTCCTCACACCAGTCATACCCACAGCTACCGATTACTTCAGGTGTTAATAATCTGAAGAAGCCACGTGAAGTTGAAATTTAGTCAGAGAGCAAATGGCAAAGAAAGAACCTTTTCTCAGATTGTTTCCTTCCATCATATCTCATAACTTTGTTAGGATCTACATGCTGCTAATCAAGACCACTGTCAATTTCACCTTTACTGACACCTTGGACTCAATCACTGGAGTAGACATGACCGTGGAGCTGGAGTCACCTATCAGGATAGCAGATTCCTTTCCCTCAAGGACAATTGTGAAACTGTCGAATAATGGCCATAACCGACGATGGCTTCATGGCCATTCAGTTCCAGATTATATTAATTGAATTCACAAGGCACCAAATGCCCTTTTTCTTCTTTATTCATTCATGGGATGACAGTGTTACTGGTGAGGCAGCATTTATTGCCCTTCCCTAATTGCCCAGAGGGCAGTTAAGAGCAACCATATTGCTGTGGGTCTAGAGTCAAATATTGGCCAGACCAGGTAAGAATGGCTGTGTCCTTCCCTAAAGGGCATTAATGAACCAAATGGTCTTCCTGACAATTGATTCACAATTCCAAGTTTTTACTGAATTCAAATTCTACCATCTGCCCTGATGGGATTCAAAACCGGGTCCTCAGACAGTTATCTGGGTCTCTGGATTAACAGTCTAGCAATAATACCACTAGGCCATTGCCTCCCCTGCTGATGCTTAACGCCACACTGTCCGATTATTAGCCTGGCCCCACTGGATTACTAGCCAAGTGATATATCCACCACACCACTGTCCCCCTCTAAATTAGACTAGGGAATGTATACAGTTAGAGGATGCACACAGACTAAATGATTTCACCTCTCATTCACAATACCAGAAAAAAATGAAGTGGTCTCATTAAGTAAACTTAATTGTAAAGGACTTTGCTATAAATTATACTATGTATTTTGCAATTTTAAATGACTCAGAAAATGACAGATAATTACTGGGAGATTATTGATTTGTTAATCCGCTTTTCTTGAGTCAAAGATTGGTAGGATTTACATGCACTGCATTTATATATTGGCAAAGGAGGTTCCCAGGAGGAATCACTTTCTACAGGGCAAGAAGTTTGAGTTTTCCAGAATTACTCTTTCCTGAGATTATGTTTAAAAATGCAAACAGCTTGTCTAGGTTTTGAGTGAAACACGTCTGTTGCCTCCTCTGCCTCAGAGAGTTGTGTGCATGTTGAAGAAAGGTTAAAGCTTTACCAATGTGTAGCGACTAGAATGAGGTTGGCCTGGCGAAGCTCATTGAGTATGAGTTCCCTGACTGGAGCTGTTAAGACGGTCCAATCAGGGAACCCTGGCTGACAGACATTAACAGGTGTCTCGAAGATTCTCCCCACACTTGGGACTGGTTCTGACCAAACTGGTCAGAGTCCATGTATGGTGCACGTGTGAGTAAAGAGTGATTTGATGATGGAATACCAGTCTCTGTGGTGTTATTTCACAGTGGCCAGCAGTGCCACTGGGGAGCAGCTATGGAAACCAATCCCACAAAAGTGGCCTAGGATTAGCAAGGGTCCCAGGTGCCAATGAGTGATGGTAGGACAGAGGCCATAAAGGGAAGCAGTGAGGAGGGAGTCACCAGCTAGGAAAACCTGGCAAGCTTTTAGCCCTTTCCGATTGTTCTTAATGCTATTTCCTTCCATCGGGCAGAGAGGAGATGACACTAGCCCCTCCTCCCGGAAGACAAGCAATTAGCCACAAATTACATATTAGGATTTCCGCAGCTGTAAGCCCTCTGTGTCAAATACAGAGTACAACTCACTTGAATTGCTCACCTGAGACCCTCAAAGGATGGACGGCAGGGAGACCAACGAGGGATACTCCAACCCAGTCTTAATCAGGAATTCCCACCTGCCACTCTCCCGCCTGATTAAATTCACTGCATCCACTAAGTTTCAGATGTCTGACCTTTCACCAGAACGCCAAACAAGCATAAAGCAGAAATGTTAACTCTTTCTCTCTCCACAGAAGCTACCTGATCTGCGGAGAACTCTGGCATCTTTTGTCTTATTTTACTGGCAACAGTATTTCATCGGCTGTTAAGCGTTTGAGGCATCTTATGGTCATTGAATATAAATGCATATAAATGAATATAAATCCATAATTTTCATTTAGAAACTGTCCTGATTTATCATTTTTGCTCCGATGTAAACCACATCATGGTTACTTATGTTGATGTCTATTTTAGCTAAATTTTTACTTGTTCACTTTATCCTTTATACTTTAACCCTTTATAATTTTATGCTTCCGTTTACGGTTTTTCATAATGCCATCAATCACTGTGCCATGAGGCAACATGGACAAATAATCTCTGTCCTGTCATCTATGTTATTAATAAATATTGTGAGTTACTACCATGGATCTTTGGCGTGAATAATACTCATGTCCGGAAGGCAGATAAGGACAGAAGTTAAGTTGTCTGCAAGGCATTCCACTTTTAAATAAATCTTGTTCTTTTCTTAAAGAATGGATAATTTTAAAAGAGACGAATTTTCCAGCAACCAATAGAAAGGACAAGGCTATAGACATGAAGCCTTTTATTGCAACAAACTATGGATGCATGAATCAAACATTAACTAACTGGCAACAAATAAATCAAACTAAAGACAAAGGTAAATTTCACTTTTATTACCATAACCAAGGTACGTCTTTTTTTGTCATGGAATGCTGCATTTCTGACCAAAATGTACCTCCTCTTGTTTCTTTCTACCACACTAAGTTGAAACTTCAAGTACCTTTTGACAATCTTTCCATTCAGCCAGAGTTTTCTTAGTTAGAATTACCACTACAAGGCAGACCTTGGAAACAAGAAAGCGGCAAATGGAATATAACAAGAGAAAGCATGAGGTTGTGCATTTGATGGGAAGAAAAAAGGCAGAGACTATTTCGAAATGGGAAAGGCCTTGGGGATCTGAAGGAGTCCAAGTTCAGGATTCTCTCAAGTTAACAGGCAGGTTCAGTTGGCAGGTAGGAGGGCAAATGCAATGTTAGCATTCATTTCAAGAGGACTCAAACGCAAGAGCAGAGACACACTACTGAGGCTGTATAAGGGTCTGGTCAGTCCGCATTTGGAATATTGTGAGCTGTTTTGGACCTGAAGTAAAATTGTGCTGACATTGCAGTGGGTCAAGAAGATATTCACAAGAATTATCCAGAGAAAATATCATATGAGGAGTCGGTGAACACCACGGGCCAAGCAGCATCTTCAGAGCAGGAAAGCTAATGTTTCGGGCCTAGACCCTTTTCTGATGAAGGGTCTAGGCCCAAAACATCTGCTTTCCTGCTCCTAAGATGCTGCTCGCCCTGTTGTGTTCATCCAGCTCCATACTTTGTTATCTCAGATTTGCCAGCATCTGCAGTTCCTATTATCTATCATATGAGGAGTGGTTGGTGACTCTAGATCTATACTTTGGGTCAAACTTGAAGGGCTGAATGGCCTATATCTTCTAGTCTTATGGCCTCTATTCCTAAAACCCCTTTCTTATAAACAATAATAATGTATCAGTGATAATGGGAATTGCAGATGCTGGAGAATCCAAGGCTCTCTGATGAAGGGTCTAGGCCCGAAACGTCAGCTTTTGTGCTCCTGAGATGCTGCTGGGCCTGCTGTGTTCATCCAGCCTCACATTTTATTATGTTATGAACAATAACCAACTCTTCTCAGACTCTTTATCGCCATTGGCAGAAAATCATCCACTTGTTTCTCCACAGCAGTAACATCTTCATTTTTGTGAATCAAGCTGATCTGCTCCATGGGATGCTCTGACAAGATTTCAAAACTGCCATTTCAATAGGTTTCTTTGTGAGTTGATCTCCTTCTGGTAATGAGATTAATTGGTCATATCTTCAAACTGAGGTATTTATTCATAGCTCTCTGTTTTCCTCAGAGTGAAGAAAGCAGTTTTGACAACAAAGCATTGTATTGTGATACTGTAAACTCCTCATTTCTTGTTTTGCACATGAAGAATGGACATTCTGATCAGATTCCACTGGATTGCCATTGATTATGATTCTATCATTTTTTGCCGGTTGTGAACTTGTGAGAAAGTGAGACGACAAATAGGAAGAGGGAAAAACAAATTAAATTGAATATGAATGAAGAGAATGTGTATTGAGAAAGAATAAAGTGAGAGGTATCATTGTACATGTATAAATAATGTGAATGATTAATTTCTTACTTGTTATAGATTGTTCAACACCGTACATTCTCAAGGTTTCAGGTGAAGATGACAATTTTACGTCCGCTGCTAAGTTGAGAATTTAAACTATAACGCATTTTAGATTAAACATGTGGGAAGAAATGAATGTATGCCATCATGATTCTTTTTCTTTTTAATTGGATTTCAGCTCATGAAATCTAATTAAAATATTAATAAAAAATAGTCAATGAGAAACTGTCTCATTTATCATATCTAAAGCAAGGAAGTGTAGAAATGGTTGAAATTGGCAGTAATCAAAACTGGTAAACCACAGTTCAATTTCCTCCTTTCCTTTCACTTCCTTCCTCTCTTGAGTACAGTGACCTCAATGAAGAGCCATGGTTAGAAAGAGAAAATAGTGCAGCACTCTGCTCACTGATTCTGTAGTAGCTCTTTTGAAGAATTCTCCAGTTTCTCCCACTCTTCTCACTCCCCATGTCCCGAAATATTTTCCTCCATCGAACTCTTATTCAGTCTCTTCCTGAACAGATTACTAATCATCTGCATCTACTACTCTATCAGGATGCTCATTCCAATTTTTTTTTAACTCATTCGTGGGGCATGGACATTTATTGGTCATTCCTAATCACCCTGGTGAATCTGGTAATGAAATGCCTTTCTGAACCCATGCAGTCAATTTGGTGTTGGAACACCCACTGTGCTTTTAGAAAGAGAGTTCCAGGGTTTGGAGAGTCCCTGAACAGTACCAGCAGGATTGTTTGCCTTGGAAATACTTCCCAGCTATTTTCTATGGGGAATTAACTTTGTTTTGCTGCCTTAATTCTCCAGCCCAAGAGCGAGTGATATCTTTCTGGAAGTGTACGTGAATATTGACTCTTTTTCCTGGATATAGGCCAAAGGTCTGAATATGCTCAGACATCAATTAGTACGGAAGTACACTCAATGATAAGGAAGGTAAATTAAATATTGTACAAAAACCAAAAGAACTGTGGATGCTGTAAATCAGGAACAAAAACAAAGTTGCTGGAAAAGCTCAGCAGATCTGGCAGCATCTGTGGAGGAGGAAACAGAGTTAACGTTTCGGGTCCAGTGACCCTTCCTCAGAACTCAGAAATGAAATTTGTTGTTGATTACAAGGGAAATGATATACAAAAGGATGTTTCTGTAATATAGGGCATTGGTGATACTTTAGCTGGTCTATTATGTCCTGCTTTGGTCCCCTCATTCAAGAAAGGTTGTAAATGAATTAGAATTATTTCAGAAGATGCTCACTCACCTGGGGTGAGATGAGGAGGAATTTCTTCTCTCCAAGAAATGTGAGTCTTTGGAACACCTTGCCACAGAGAGCTGTTGGGGCAGAGTCCATACCTTTAGTACATTCAAGGCTGAGCTAGATCCTTGATTAGTGGGGAGAATTCAAGGATTATGTGAAAAAGGGCAGGGAAGTGGAAATGAGAAGTGTCAGGACAGCCATGATCATATTAAATGGCAGAGTTGGCTTGAGGAGACAAATCGTCTACTCCTGTTTCTTGTGGAAGTTTATGTAAAGAGGAAAGATTAATTTGGTTGGGCCAGTATTTGTTTAGAATACGAAGAGTAAGAGGTAACCATCTTGAGTTGTGTAAGATCTTGAGGGCATTTGGAAGGGTAGATGCTAAAAGGGTGTTTCCCCTTATGAGACAGACTAGATTTGGGGGACACAGTTTAAAAACAAGTGTTTCCATTGGATTCATTTCACTCGATGAGGAACATTCTTTTGTCTTAGAGAGTTGGTTGACTGCAAAATTCTTGCCCTGAGGACATTGGCAGCAGCATCAGAGCCATTGACTGGGCAGAGATTGACTGATTCTTGTCTAACATTGGAGTCAAATGTTACTGGGGATGGTAGAAAAGGAAGGAGCATTAGGTCACGGTCAGATCAACTGTGATCCCATTGAATGGAAGAACAGACGACTCGAGGGCAGAATGACCTATTCCTACCCATAATGCGAATTTTTATATTACTGACTGGTGACACTTCCAATCTAATCACACATAGTTTGCAAAGGTTCTAGCCCAGGATCTTTAATATTCGATGAACGGGGAAGATAAGTCACTGGTTTAATACCTCATCTGAAAAACAGATCACTCAACGGTTAACTCTTACCCATCATATCCAATCAGAAAGTGGAAGCAAATAGAAATTTGCTGTTCCATCCTGCTCTAGTATGTAGACAGGCCTGTACATTTAAGATAGTTTCATGACATCAACATTTGTAATGTCCTGGTATAAAGCTCCTGCCTTGCTTTCAATCACTCTCTCTCTGTGGGAATGGTGTCAGCATTTTCACTCAGACTAACACGTACAATCTGTAATAAGGTCAGTAGGGACGGAACCCGGACTATGAATCTGGGATCTCCAAGTCTTGTAACTGATTAAAGCTGTAAATAAACTTCAGACATCTGACTCAAGAAGACCCCACAATATGTGTACAAAGCCGGTTAAAATATAACAAATTGCAACAGCATCAAAAACTCTGTAAGGATTTACAGTTTGAGCAGATAAACGAGGACATGGGAAGAGAAGAGATAATTGAAACATTGAGCCAAGGCTCATGTAAATTTAATTTAGTTCATTACAGAACTCAAAATGAGTTACATTCTCTCGATCGGGTACTCACTATTCTAACCGAAGCACCTTAACACACCACACAAATGTGAAGGCTGCTGAAGGAACCCAAACTTCATGTTCCTCTCAGGCTGATAGTCTCCATGCGCTCAATATATATTCTAAAGATTCTCACCCTTGGACTTCACTCATTTTTAATTCTGTGATCTCTTCCAGATTGATACTTCGGCTCCAAATTTTTGCCAATTTCTGAATTTCTGATCTACCCTCATAAGGGAGCATAATGTACTATTATAGGAGCAGGAAGGGTACTTTCCCTGGTGTCCTGGACTATATTTAAACCTCAACTAAAATTATGAAAATAGATGATCAGACAAATGCTTCATCGCTGCTTGTGGGATCCTGCTGCAAACAAATTGACTGCTGCATTTTTACCATTAAGAGATTACGTTTTAAAAGTATTTCATTGTCTGCAAAGTGCTTGTAGACATTTGAGGTTATCATAGAACCCCTACAGTGTGGAAGCAGGGCATCATGCGTATCAATCCACACCAACCCTTTGGAGAGCATCCCATCCAGGCTCAACTTTTTATCCTATCCCATAGCTGACCCACCTTGCCTGCCCATCCCTGGACACTATTGGCAATTTCCCATTGCCAATCCACCTAACCTACCCATCTTTGGACTTAGGAAAGAAAATCAAGCAGTGACAGGGAGAATATGCAAACTCCACACAGACAGTCATGCAAGGCTGGAATCAAACCCGAGTCCCTGGTGCTGTGAGGCAGCCGTGCTAACCACTGAGCCACTGTGTTGCTCTGACTGACTGTGATGAAATTATTTCTTTATACTCTGTCTTTCAGAGCACCGACTGATGACATCTCCCCTCTTTCCTGTCATATTTTTGCTTTCTTTTTCTTCTTCAAGAGTGTCATTAGGAATCTTTATTTGTGCATTTCTGATTTCACTTCAGTATTACCACTCCTGACTCAGATTTTGCTTACTTCTATTTATCCCATAAAGCACTGAGACCGCTCAGTCAGTAAAAAGGGTCAAAAGAATAACCACTGCTATTGATGTTGTGAACCACGCCTATCTTCTAAGTGTTTTTATATTCGATAATCGAGTTTAAGGCTGGCAACTATAATTGTTCAAGTAGTAAACCGTTGCCAGCTGAGGAATTTACTACCCTTGACAATTTGCAAGTAGGGTTGCTGTTAGGAGATTGCGCAGCTTCAGTTGGGTTAAAGTCCTGGAACTCTGTTCCTAACTGCGCTATGAGTGTACTTCCACCAGATGGGCTACAGTGGCTGAAGAAAGTAGCTTACCACCAACTTCTCAAGGATGACTACAGATGGTCAATAAACATTGCCCCAGCCAGTGATGCCTGCATCCTTTGAATGGATAATAAAATGTAAGTTGTTAGTGGCAATACTGATATAATTAAATCTGGGTTATCTAATACAGCTTGGTGGTAATTTCCCCAATTACCACTGCTGCCACCTCATGCTATCTTCCACTTAGACTTTCCAGAAGTTGGCACAGGATGGAGTTGTTTGAGATATTGTCTATGCAGTGTCTAAGGCTTGTCTAATTTTCAGTAGTACAGGATAGTTTGCTGGTTAGTCTAAATAGAAAAGGTCTAAATGAAATAGAATCGATATATGCTGTGGTCATGTCCACCAATTGTATCTGAGCCATGTGGGGTAGATTCACAGCCGCCAATCCTGCTTAGTGGTATTTGTTTAAATTACTGATAACATAGAGTGGGTTAGGTGGTGGGGGAGAATCTGTGTGAAGGGATGCACAAAAAGTGTTTGGCACAAGAGAAGTTCAGATCATGTTGAACAGAGTATTAATATTGCATAGTACTTAATATCCAGTTACTGACATCTGAGTTACACTTTTGACACCATGGACTAGGATTAATAGTAGAGGTGAAGTCACCATAGTCTGACCTAGATAACAAGGTGTGGAGCTGGAGGAACACAGCAGGCCAGGCAGCAGCAGAGGAGCAGGAAAGCTGATGTTTCGAGTCTGGACCCTTCTTCAAAATTCAGTATTTCTGAAGAAGGGTCCAGGCACGAAATGTCAACTTTCCTGCTCCTCTGATGCCTCCTGGCCTGCTGTGTTCCTTCAACTCCACACTGTGTTATCTCAGACTCCAGCATCAGCAGTTCTTACTACCTCATAGTCTTACCTAGGCTGCTCCCTTTTGAGCCATCGAGATGACTGCTGGTGATTTAACCTGATAGTCAACATGCCTCAGGTGAGGATAGTCCTTTAAAGTAATCTCAGCCAGTTCAGGAATGAACCCAGGCTGTCAGTATTGCTTTGCATTGTAAAGTTAAAGGAGGAAATGTTACCCTTTACCAACATATAACTGATTTTGATATTGGAAATAGAACTGCATTTAGATCTTAAAAATGATTTGTTCCTCCCAGTTCCAGTCATTTACATCCTAATTGACAAAGATTGTCTGATTGATGTCAATGAACATTTTCAATACTAACTACCTTTGATGTCAAGAACCATTAGCTTGTAAAACATCTCCCACCAAACCTTCTTTTTTAACCTATCATTGACTTATTAGAGTGGCGTGGTGACTCAGTGTTGCCTCACAGCACAGGAACCTGGGTTTAATTCCAATCTCAGGTGACTGTGTGGAGTTTGCACATTCGCCCAGTGTCTGCTTGGGTTTCCTCCAGATTCTCCGGTTACCTCCCACAGTCCAACTGTGTGCAGACTAGGTGGAGTGGCCATACTAAATTGTTCATAGTGCCCAGGGATATGCAGCCTATTTGGGCTACCTATGGGAAACGCATGGATGGGATGGCTCTTTTGCATTAACATTATTGCTCCCTCAGCACTATCTCTATCACTGACACTGACTGTTCTAGTTTAGAAAACAGAGGAATGGACATTTCCAGTATATGGTCTCTTTGGTCTCTTTCAAAACAGGCTCTACAAAGAAAGCAACCCCTAAAAACAGCATATAAACTCTTAATTTAAGCTAGCTTTGCACATCTGGCTTATTATATCGGTTAAAATCTTCCATGATTATTGTCATTCTTTTCTGACAAGCTCTTATTATGACCTGCCCTAACCTATTTCTACTACAAAGTCTAGATGTTACTCCCACAAGTAACTTTTTTCCTTTATAATTTCTCATTCCCACCTGAATGTCTTCTACCTCTTGGCTTCCTGAACTAAGGTCATCCCTTTCTATTATTCCAGCACCACCATTAATGAACAGATCCACCTTTCCCAATTCATTTGACATTCATACAGATATCCTGTACCCTTCAAGATTCAAGTTGCAATTTATGGTATTCTGCAACCATGTCTCTATGTCAGCTACTAGATCACATCTATTTCTTTCTGCTTATGGTCTTAGTTCAAAAATATTCCACTGAATGCTAGGAGTAAATTACTGCATATCTGACATCCATGCTGAAAGCAACAAACGCTGGAGATCACAGTCGGTCAGACAGCATCCATGGATAGACAGCAAGCTAATCTTTCGAGTCCAGATGACCCTTCATCAGAGCTGGATACTGAATGCTATGTGCATTCAGATTCAGAGCCTTCAGTTTTATCCTTCAACTACTGTTTTAAATTATAAACTTATTTGTTTATCGACTCTTGGATAAGTACTGTCGATCAATTCCTGTCATTGTCTGTTTACCCATATTAGTACTTTTCTCTTTTATCGTGACTCCACTGTTTGAGTTACCATACCTTCTCACATCTGATCACTTGTCCCACTAGTGAATTTAAAACTGTCTCTGCTTCCTGAATTATTGCATGCAGCAACAAAGCCAGCCCAGTATTTCTCGGGTAGAAGCCATTCCGTTGGTACAGATTTTATTCTCCCCAGTTTGATGAGCTGGAAACTATTATTGCCGCACCAGTCTTTGAGCCTTCTAAGCACTTCTATAATCTCGTTTCTCCTGTGCTAATTTACATTTGGCTCACACAATAATGCCCATTGTGAGCTTTGATGCTCTGCTTCTTATTTTGCCTAGCTCCTCATACTGACTATGAAGAACCTCCTTCTTTGTCCTGTTTAGATTAATGGTACAACAGCATCTCAGATAAACCACTGTGAAGTATGTTGAGGGTTGATGGCATGAAAGTTGCTGCATTGTGCCCCTCTTTCTATTGTTTTCATTAATTAGAGTGATGGTGAGGTCAGTTTCTGTAACTCTGGATGAAGGAGGGGTTACTAAGCTTTGATATCTTGCATTTTGAATTTATGAGGAATAATCGGACAAGCTGCTAATTCAGGCTAGAAAGTCATACATAGAGCACTGCACTCCGTGGTTAGAAAAAGTGAAATTGGATATTTAAAGTGTGCACTCTGTTGCAAAGAGAAAGACAGATTTTCAGTATTGGTTGGGGCAGGAAAGGTTTAAATTCTTCTGAATCCCAGTTCTATTCACATTTGAAATTGCTTTTCTAAATATTCAGAATAGAGGATGGTTCCACCAATGATAGTAGATGTTCATTCAGTGAACATAGACAATAAATGTCAGCAGTTTGAACTCCTTGAAGAGGCTGACCCCGAAGTTAAAATTGCTGGTAAATAGACTTGAGATACAGGGTACCCATGATATTATTGAGTGGTAGAATAAGAGTGAAGGACTGAAGTGGCCTGTCCTTGTTCCTATGCTCCTCATCCCTATCCCACAGTGGGGATTTAAGCAGAGAAATTGGGACCAGGAACGGACATGTCAGGCATTCAAGCCTGCTCTATGGGATCATCGTGGCCAATCATCCAACTCGGTCCCCAGTTCCCACTTTCTCCCCATGTCCTTTGATCCCTTTAGTCCTAAGAATAACTTCTTACGTCTTCTTGAAAACATTCAATATTCCTCCTGAATCACTTGCCATGGCTGAGAATTCCACAGATTCACCACTTACTGGTTGAAGGCACTTCTCCTCATCTCAGTCCGAAGTGACCTACATCCAGTCCTCAAACATGACCCCGGGCCTGGACATCCTGAACTTCCTTCCTGTATTTAGCCTGTCCAGTCCTGTTGCAATTTTACAGGATTCTGCAAGACTGCACTTCCCACCCTGTACCCCCTGCATTCTTCAAAGCACCAGTGAATATACTCCTAACCTATCCCAATCTCTCTTCATACATCAGTTCTCCCTCACAGGTATCTGTCCAGGATAGTGGTCTGGAATGCACATCCTGACAACTTTGCTTCTCTTCTTATGCAGCTACACTGGGAACTAATTATTCTCAAACTGTTCTGAAGAAGGGTCACTGGACTGGAGGCATTAACACGACTTTCTCTCACAGATGCTGCCAGGCCTACTGAGTTTTGTTCCCAGCAATTTCTATTTTTGTTACTAATTGTCCTTATGACATGTTGCTTACAGGCCTGAGAATGAGTCAGTATGCAGGAATGAATTGACCAGGGCAAATTTTTGTAATTCATATATGTAAAAGATCACGAGCATTTTTAGTGTCTTTCATACCTTCAGGGCATAGAAAATTGCTTACCATCCAGTGAATAACCACTGTGGTTAAGTTAATGTTAAAATGCAAGAAAAGCAGCCGTTAATGTACGTACGCAAGGGCCCAGGAATCTAAATTAAATAATAGACCTGATAATCTGTATCATGTGTCCTTTAAGCAGGGCACCAGTGAGAATATGCTGTGGGTGAAAGTTTGGAAAGATGTATGTTTACAAAAAAAAAGCATGAACATTATTCATTGACATATCCCTTCATCTGCTGAGCATCAAAGAAATTGCACAATGCAAAGGTCAAATTTGAACAGTTTACTCAATTATTACTGAAATATGAGCAAAGAAGAAGACAGTCTGGAGAAGCTGGAACAGACAGGAACAAACTGGTGCATTGATAGATCCCTGGATAGTTCGGAACAGGGTTCCACTGAGAGTTTTCAACCTGGCTTCCTCAAACAGTGCCATCAAGGTAACAATAAATGATTTGTTGATAACCCTTTGTGGCCATGTTTTCAGGCACTTGGGATTTAAGCAACAAAATTCCCACCCATGCATTTCCTCCTCCTTCCTCCTTCTTTAAAATTCTCCCTAAACGTTATCTATGACCAACCTTTTGACCACCTTCTCTTTACAGTGTACCGTGCTAAGATTTATTTGACACTCCTTTGAAGCACGTTTGGAAGGTTTTACTGCCTTGAAGGTACTGCTTGAGGTAATAGATCACAAAGGGTTAATATCGTGGCTACATTAAACTCCACTCATATACGTTTGTGCAAGAATAAAGCAGAATGTCTTAGGATCTTGTGAAGCACAACGGCAGATTTAGAATTTGAATTCAATAGAATCTGGAATTACGAGTCTCATGATGAGTAGGGATCAATTGCCATTGTTGGGTGAAAAGGCCATGCAGTTCACTACTTTCCTTTAAGAAACAAAACCTGGCCTGACACTACATGTGACTCTAGACCCACAAGATGTAGTTAACTCATAACTGTTCGCTGAACAACTATGGATGGATAAGGATTGCTGACCTCGACAGTGACCCTGTCATCCTGTGAATGAATAAATAGAAAGTCCATAGGTTTCTTTGTTGCCTTTGTACCAGTATCTTATGAACTATTGTAACTTGTAGCTAGCTGTTATCACACAATAAACCATATGTTGTTTAATTTAATATCCTCTCCTTATTAAGGCTCAGTTCTGGCTATAGCATCATACAGCACTGAAGAGACCTGTCAGCCCTTTGAGCCTGTACCAACCAATCTAAACCAATCTGACTTTGCAGCACTTGGTTCATAGCCTCAAATGCCATGACACTTTGGTGGTATTTGGGGTATGTGGATGCTCTTTCCCTTGAGTCTAAAGGCCTAATTGGTTAATAACGGTAGAGGATCAACTCAAAGTGCTATGTATAGCCATTACTTCTTTTATGTGGAGAGTTTTGATTTAATTTTGAGAGATGTGATGACACATAAAAATAAAAGTCCGTCCTTGTCTTTTCTATTTCTGTACACTCTCATCTACACTGATGTGTAAGGCCAGCTGGTCGAATCATAACAGTGACATTTTAGTGAATGTGGCGTTAATAATTGCGGTGCAGGTGGTGAAGGCTATTAGCATATTAAATTACTGGTTGGATATTAAGAATAATTAGCTTGGGCTCGTCCTCTCTGCCCCTCCAATAAGTGTTCATAATGGCAGTTCAGAATGATTTGCGTTATGCCTTTGACATGAGTTGGCATGCCCTGTTGAAAAGAGTAACACAGATACCACTGTATAACACGCTGCAGATTACTCTCACTGACAATGAGAAAAAAATGATGTGGGATTCATAGTAAGGTGGATTGATGCAAGGGCTGTCTGTGGATTCAAACCCAAAGGGATTCTGCCTCTTTCACCTGTGAACATGCAAGGTGTATACATTATAACAGTGTGTCACTGACAGCAAGTGCCCTCTTTATTCATTTTGTCGCAATATCCTGACGTGCTAGACTGGTGGAGGTTCAGCAGGTACAGGGAGAGTTCAATAGAAATAAGAAGCTTGCTCCACTTTGCTTTATTTTCTCAATGAATTTCCTTCAGGGGCATGGGAGGGCATCCCGTTCTGCGGTGGACATTCTGCATCACAACCAGTTGTTAGTGAAGCCAGTTGTACATTTCCTGTACCTCAGAGTATTGCAGAGTTGGCATGAGTTTCTAATCCACAAACAATTTATTTGCAAGAGGTTTAAATTGCTCCTCTGTTGTAATATGCCTGCATTTTTGCTCAGAGCTCAGCTTTTAGTAGCTTCCATGGTGTCGGTATACTTTGTTCTAAGTCCACAGCAGTGAGCATTAATCAGTTACCAGAGACACAGAACTGAACACAGAACACAACAGAGATCATCAGCAATCAGGGTTTGCACTTCACAACCCACACGAATACAAGTTCACTGATGATCCAGAGTTGCTCAGGTATTTAAATGAGAAGTATGGGTTACATCAGAAGAGGTGCATTGAGAGAATTATACACTTCAATTCATAGAATCCCTACAGTGTTGGAGCAGGCCTTGCTGTCCATCAAGTCCATACCAACCTTCCAAACAGCATCCACGTCCTCTACTATCTCCCTGTAACCCTGCATTTCCCATGGTCAATCCACCTAGCCTGTGCATCCCTGGATACTACGGGCAATTTAACATGTTTAGTCCACCTAACCTGCACATCTTTGGACTATGGGAGCTCCCAGAGGACACTCAAGCTGACACGGGGAGAATGTGAAAACTCCCCATGGATAGTCACCTGAGGGTGGAATCAAACCAGGTCCCTCGCACCGTGAGATAGCAGTGCTAACCACTGAACCATTGTGCTTCTGGCTAACTTTGTTAATTGTAGTTTATGGATGTAGATTTATTGCTAAACACACGCATTCTTTGCGTGGTTTTCAAACTTCAAACTAATCTACAGCAGAAGTGTAGAACCAAAGAACTATAGAGCACAGATTGAGGCCATTCAGTTAGTAATTTCTGTGCCATATTTTTCATAGATCTATTCAGGAGGAAGTTTCCCCTCCATCACCCTGATTTGGAAATATATTACTGTTTCTTCATTGTTGCTTGATCAAAATCCTGGAATTCCCTCTCTAACATCATTGTGGGTTAACCTACAGATTGTAGACTGCACCAGTTCAAGAAAGCAGTTCACAACTACCTTTTTGAGGATAATAAATGCTGGCCAGCCAGTGACACCCATCGGCTCAGATTGAATTAAAAAAAATTATCCACTACTCCTGTCCCCCCTCCATTGTTTGTAGATATTTTCCTCTTCAAATACTTATCCAGTTTGGTTTGGAAATTGAATATTGAATCTACTTCCATTCCTTTTCAAATCATAATTTACTTATGGACAAATTCTCCCTCACTGCTCCTCACAGTCTTTAGTCAATTATCATAATCTGTGTCATCTTGTTGTTGAATCTCCTTTCAATAAAAACAGTTTCCCTTAATGATCAAAGCCTTTCAACATGTTGTAATGTCATATTAAGACGTTGCATTTGTTTTATTTTCTGAGGGAAACAGCATTGGCTTCACTAGTCTCAAAAAACTGATGTCACTCATAGAGTGCCCGCAGTGCAGAAACAGGCCATTCAGCCCATTAAGTCCACATCATTGGCCAAAGGGAATCCCACACATACCCACTCCTCTGGCCTATCCCAATAACCCTGCATTTCCAAGATAATAAAATGTGAGGCTGGATGAACACAGCAGGCCAAGCAGCATCTCAGGAGCACAAAAGCTGACGTTTCAGGCCTAGACCCTTCATCAGAGAGGGGGATGGGGTGAGGGTTCTGGAATAAATAGGGAGAGAGGGGGAGGCGGATGGAAGATGGAGAGAAAAGAAGATAGGTGGAGAGAGTATAGGTGGGGAGGTAGGGAGGGGATAGGTCAGTCCAGGGAAGACGGACAGGTCAAGGAGATGGGATGAGGTTAGTAGGTAGATGGGGGTGCGGCTTGGGGTGGGAGGAAGGGATGGATGAGAGGAAGAACAGGTTAGGGAGGCAGAGACAGGTTGGACCCGTTTTGGGATGCAGTGGGTGGAGGGGAAGAGCTGGGCTGGTTGTGTGGTGCAGTGGGGGGAGGGGACGAACTGGGCTGGTTTAGGGGTGCGGTGGGGGAAGGGGAGATTTTGAAACTGGTGAAGTTTCCCATTGCCAATGCAACTAATTAACACATCCCTGGACACTAGGTAATTTACCATGGCCAATCCATCCAACTTTCAAATCTTTGGACAATGGGAGGAAACTGGAGCAGCCAGAGGAAACCCACGCGAACATAGGGAGAATGGGCAGACTCAATACAATCACCCAAGCTTGAAAACGGACTGGGTCCGTGGTGCTATAAGGCAGCAGGGCTATCCATTGAGCCACAGAACACTTCCCAGTTTCAACAGGAGAAACCTCCTGTGTCTCCTTTCCAAGGTCATGACACCTTCCTAAAGTGTGGTGTCCAAAATTAAACACCATACTCCTTCTCAGGCCTAATCAAGAAGAAGGTAAAACCATAAAGTCACGAGACCCCAAGAGGGCTGCTGTCTTGTTGGAGAGAGATGATTGGTGGTGAGTTTCACCTGATGGTCACTCTGCCTCAAGCGAAGGGTGAAGTTGAGAAGGCAGCACCTTCATGGTGGCCTCAGCCAGTACAGGAATTAGAACATAATAAATAAGAACAGGACTAGGCTGCTCCACCCTTCAAGACTGCTCTTCCATTCAGCAAGATCATAGCTGATTCAACATTCCTCATGAAGTTCCAAAGATTCGCAACCCTCTGGGAGATGGAATTCTACCACACCTCAGCCTTAAATTAACATCCCTTTGTTCTGAGGCTATTTCCTCTACTTCCATGACAGGAGACATCCTCTCAGCATTTACCCTGACAACCAAAATGAACCCATGCTGTTAGCACCACTCTGCATCATAGACCGACTGTCCAGCCAATTGAGCTGGATAACCGCCAAGAGATGAACATGACTGTTCCAATGGGCCAAGGAGTGATAGATGGAGTTTAATTTAGGTGAGGTGCTGCATCTTGGTAAAACAAACTAGGGCAGAATTTAGACAGTTAATAGAAAATTGCCAAACCTAGGGGCGCAGATGTTCCCTGAGGTGGAGCCACAGAAAGACAGGATGGTGAAGAAGCTGTTTGGCATGCTTTTCTTCATTGGTCAGTGCACTGAGCATAGGAGTTGGGCTGTCATGTTGTGGCTGTACAGGATATTGGAAATTTAATATCAAATATACTTCCACACTCTTTCAAATTGCAACTTACTTATGGAAGAATTCCTCCTCAAAGCTCCACTTTCAGAATACTGCGTACAATTCCTGTAACCCTTCTATCAGAAGGTTGTTGTTAAACTTGAGAGGGTTCAAAAAGATTTACAAGGATGTTGCCGGGGACTGAAGGGCTTGAGTAAGAGAGATAGGTGGAATAGACTGGGACTCTTTTACCTGGAGTGTCTGAAACTTGGGGGTGAACTTATAGAGGTTTATAAAATCATGAGGGGCATTGATAGGATGCTTAGCCAAGGCCTTTTTTCCCAGGGTAGTGGAATCCGAGACTAGAGAGCAAAGGTTTAAGTTGAGAGAGGAAAGATTTAAAAGAGGCCCGCGGGGTAACATTTTCATGCAGAGAGTAGTGCATGCATGGAATGAACTATTGGAGGAAGCAGGAGGGAGATACAACATTTAGAAAAGCACCTGAATGGGCTATGTAAGTAGAAGATAGAAAGGACTGCGGATGCTGAAAGTTAGAATCGATAAAATATGGAGCTGGAGGAGCACAGCAGGTCAGGCTATATCTGAGGTGCAGGAAAGTCATTATTTCAAGTCTGCACGCTTCATCAGTTGACTTTCCTGCTTCTCAGATGCAGTCTGACCTGCTGTGCTCCTCCAGCTCTACATTTTGTTGACACTGGATATATAAATAGGAAGGTTTACAGGGATACAGGCCAAATGGTGGCAAATGGGGCTAGGACAGATTGAGATGTCTGGTAGGCAGGGAAGAGTTGGATCAATGGGTGTGTTTCCATGCAGTGTGACCCTGTGACTCTATGACTCTATGACTCTAGTCTCAATCTGCACCATAAATCAGCTATCCAGCCACCTGAGCAAAAAGACTCCCAAGTGAAAATCACAACTGTTGAAGTACAAGATTCAGTTAAGCTTCATGCTAGTATCATGTGCATGGAGCTAAAAACTAATAGGTTATTGCGTCCAATTTTTTCCCTCTCTCTAAGGAAGAATATACTTGCCATTGAAGGTGTGTAATGGACTGATCCCCAGGATGGCAGGATTATATTATGCTGAAAGATTGAGGAAAGTATGATTGTATTGAAACTTATTACATTCTTACTGGGCACAACACGATGGATGTAGATACAGTGTCTTTTTTTGCTTTCCCCTGGCTTTCCCCTGAGCTTGAATCAGGTGATATAATTTCAGAATAAAGGACTGGCCATTGAAGACTGAAATGAGGAGAAATTCGGTCAGGAGTAGTGAGTCTTTGGGAATTTCTAACCCAGAGGGCTTGGAAGCTCAATTGCTGCATACGTTAAGATCAGAAATTGATAAATTTCTGGAGCCTAATAACATCAAAAGATTATGGAGATAGCACAAGAAAGTGATGTTGACATAGACGATGTAATTAATTGGCTTACTCCGGCTCTGATGTTTTTATTAGGCAGTGTTGCAAGGATAATACAGTGCTAATAAAATGAAAAGTGTTCTCCTATGTAAGTTCTTAGTCTTCATCTTGGAAGCTTCCCTTTTTTTTCAGTCTAGTTCCCTAAGGAATGATGCAGGGTGTGAGGGAATATTGAAAAACAGACCTTTGAGATTTTTACCAGATTTACTAGCTCAGAGGAAATCAATAAGAAATAGCAGATGGGAGTAAGGAGGTTCATAACATTGCTGGCCAGTACTGACCCACAAAGTAGGTTATATTTTTAAAATATATGCGTTGCAAAAAATCTGTGTGAACCTGCAAACAAGGACAAAGAGTCATGTCTTCAGCCCTTTCAGCCTGCTCCACCAGTCAATAAGATCATGACCGATCTCATTTCAATCTCAGCTCCACATTTCTCTATATATCTCATCACCTTCCATCCCTTTGGCAATCAAGAATCTATCTATATCTGCCTTAAAAATATTTAAAAATTCTGCATCCACTGCCTTTTGAGAAAGTGAATTCCAAAGACTGACAACCCTCCGACAGAGGAAAGAAGTTTCCTCATTTCTGTTCCCTCTTATTTGTTTTGATTAAGTCACCTCTGAATCTTCTACTCTCCAGATGATACAAGCCCAGCCTGTCTAATCTTCCCTCATAAGACAATCTACTTATCACAGGCAATTTTAAAAGAAGACTGTAGGAAGTAACTCAAAGTAAATTTGGGGACATGACAGGCATAAAAGCATTAGGGCAGTAATTTAGCTGCTGAAAGAACAACTGGTAAATGATTTGTCAATTGCACAGGAGTCTTTTATGCCAACATTTATTTTATGAAATCTGATCTCTGAGGAGATGGTGAAGAGCCTGATGTTGTTTACTCTGGAGAAGATAAGGCTCAGGGGAGAGATTATTCCAGAATCTTAATGGAATGGATGGGTTGTATCCTGAACGAGCAGCATACTTTTTTTTAATTTCACTAGTTTCTGACGGCGTTTTCATTTTATGACTTGAATTGTTCAAGGCTTTTCTTAGTCTTGGGTATTGACCCCATACTTCTCTCAGCCAATGTGGCTGTCAAAAAGCTGGGCATGTGCTTGAATATTCCGGAAGAAACAAAGAAGAAGAAACAAAGCTGTCTGAGTGTGTAGAGGTGATGAATCAGGTGATATAATTTCAGAACAAAGAAAAGGCCATTGAAGAGATGCATATAAATGATAGTATAATTTAGGGTACAGACGGTATTTTGATCATAGTAGGTTGGCGCAACATCATGGTCCGAAGGGCCTGTACTGTGCTGCACTGTTCTATGTTCTATGTGTTTTAAGGCTGGGATGAGGAGAAATTCAGCCAGGAGCAGTGAATCTTTGGGAATTTCTAACCTAGAGGGCTTGGAAGCTCAATCATCATGTACATGGAGATCAGAAATTGATAAATTTCTGGAGCCTAATAAAATCATAGGATCATAGGGATAGCACAAGAAAGTTTTGCTGATTGCAAGAGATAGACTTTTCCACGACCAGCGACTGGAATGGAAATCAAGCTGATGTGTGCTCTGATCTATTTTTTTCACTCACTGCTGCCCCATCTGGGGTAATTTACCTTTCCATTATCACCACAAAGATTCGATTCCCTACAGTGTGGAAACTGGCCTTTCGGCCCAACAAGGCCGCACCACCCCTTGAAGCATCCCGCCCTGACCCAGCCCCTATAACCCACACACCCCTGAACACTACGGGCAATTTAGCATGGTCAATCCACCTAGCCTGCACATCTTTGGACTGTGGGAGGAAATTGGAGCACCTGGAGGAAACCCATGCAGACACGGGGAGAATGTGCAAACTCCACACAGGCAGTCACCCGAGCCTGGAATCGAACCTGGGTCCTTGGCGCTGTGAGGCTGCAGTGCTAACTGCTGAGCCACCCTGCCACGCCATAGGTTTCAGTACTGTGGGTTTCTGTTTCACTTCATCTAACTTGCCCCCCAACACATGTTCAAGGTGAGCCCAGCAGTGAGAGATGTGACTCTGACATCAGCAGGCCTGGCAAGCTGGTGCTGGAGGAGAATGGGCCCAGTAGTGAAAGATGACAGCTGCAGGGTTCTGGTTTCTACGTGGTTGGGTGCAATGTCGACAGCTGTGAGGCCGTAGAGGAGAGATGGTGGCACTTGTGTCATTGATGATGAGTTGGCCTGGGGCTGATGGCCTATCTTTAGGCTACATTTTCTTTCTCTCTTAAAACTATTCAAAATGGAGCCAGATCATGGTGACAGTGGAAAAGCTTCTCATTGTAATTTCCTGTTTTTTTTTCACACTGTAAAATACATGTGACAATAAAATCATTCATTCACTGACTTGCCCATTCAAAGTTGCATCACTCTAAGATTTCAAATGTTTTAATGATGAGGCTGAATGGCAGCAGAGAAGGAAAGAAACGATAGGATATTCTGTACGCCAGATCCCACTACCTCATGGGATGTCCTGTTTCCTGTCTCCAAAGATCTGCTGGGTGAGAGTCAGCAATCACGCAAAGACCCAGAATCACAGAGTTGTTTTAGTGCAAATGGAGGTCTTTTGACCCATCGAGCCTGCACTGGATCACTAAATGAGCATTATTACCTCACACCATTCTCTTGCAATTTTCCTATATCCCTGCCTTGAATTTCTAACCAAATAAACATCCAATGTCCACTTGAATGCCTGAATTGATCTTGCCCCCATCACATTTCCAGGTATTGTATTCTTTCCCCAAAGTACCTTCTAAGAGAAAAAGTTCTTTTCTCAGATCACCCTTGGTTTGTTTACACCTCACTATAAGTTGACGCCATCTCGTTCATTTTAATTTGATGAGTGGGAACTACTTCTCCCTATCCATTCTGTCCAGCCCGCTCAGGATTTTGAAAACATCCAACAAATTTCTCTCAACTTTCTTCTCCTCAAGGAGAACAGTCCCATCTTCTTGAATTCACCCTCATAACTGAAGTTCCTCATTCCTGGAGCCATTTTTTAAATGGTACAGCAAAAGCTTACAAGTCTATAGACATCATCTTCAAAATGAGGGGCAAGAGTTGATGATGATCTGGAGACCAAACACAGAAGACAACAATGAGGTATTTGAAATTTATCGATCATCTCTAGTTGCCCTGAAAGTTGTGAAGGGCAGATTTCTTCAACCATTCCAATAATAATTTGTAAAAACTGAAAGAACTGCTGATGCTGTAAATCAGGAACAAAAACAGAAATTTGTGGAAAAGCTCAGGCGGTCTGGAAGATCAGAGTTAATGTTTCGAGCCCAGTGACACTACCTCAGAACTAAATAATAATTTCTCTAGTTTACTACAGTATTTCAGTGTTCAGTTAAGAGCAAATCACGCTGCTACTGGCTAGAAATCACATATGAACAATTTCAAGGAAGCACTGGTGATTTTCCTTAATTAAATGTTCAAGAGAAAACGACTTAGCCTTTGTGGCAGCTTCATTGTCGCTTTTACTGACAGGAAATTTTTAATAAATTGAACTTTTTTAAGAACAGTTCAAATGAAATTCTCAAACTGCTCTCAAGGGATTTGAGTTTGTGTTCCCTGGGTTCATTAATCCAAGTGAGATTTCTAGGTCAAGGCCATAACCAAGTCACTCTCCATTCCCTGTGTCAGGGAATTCTTGAAATAATTTGAAGTATTCCTCATTTTCAGGGTCAAACACTTTGCCCAAATGCAAGTTTATTATTCACAAGCAAAACTACAATAATTGTTATCATGTCATCAAGTCAAGCAACTTGTTTTTCTATAGTCTTGAGATCATCAGGCTTCGCCCCTCCTAGCTCAACCTAAAAGCCTACTATTTGTTCATATGTCCTTCCCTTAATGTTAGTTCTTTTGCATGGGGAAAGGCATCCGGAATTAGGCTGAAGAAGTGTGGCAGAAACGTATGTACAGGGGCTTGCAAAATGCATTTGGCATCGCGGCAACTGTTACCCAGGATATAAGAACATGAGAATATAAGATATAGGAGCAGAAGTACACTATCTGGCACCTCAAGCCTGCTTCGCCGCTCAGTAAGGTCACGGCTGATCTCCTTCGTGGACTCAGCTCCACTTACCTGCCTGCTCAATGAAACCCTTATTTCATTTAGTGTTCTGTCTTTTCCTCAAAAACATCGAACAAGATAGCCACAACTGCTTCACTGGGCAGGGCCTGAGGTCTTTTCACATCTGTTTTGGCAGCACCGCATGATCTGGCTTCAATAAACTCTAAACAGAATAATGAGTCTAATGTCTGATCTGCAAAAATGCCAAGAAGTTAGTGGGATGGATGAGTTGTTGAGAAGATTGTGCATTTACTCCAGGGCCTTCACTTTACCCCTATGAGCTTCTGATGAAGATCCTTGGCTGTGTGACATCGCTATTGTTGCAGCCTTGCCCAGATCCTAACGCAAATATTCTCTGACAATTGCTTTGAGATCCGACATAATTTTATCATGACATAAAAAAGTGAATTTCAACAGCCTGCCTCGAGATTATTCTGAGTTTATTTTCCCAGTTCTGAAGAAAAGTCACAGGACTTGAAACCCTAATTTTGATTCTCTGTCCACATATGCTGACAGACCTGTTGTGTTTCTCCAACAATCTTTTATTTGTTTGCTTCAGATCTCTCCGCAATTCTTTATTTTATTTGGTTTCCCAGGATTGAGTTGTACCAGACAAGCTCTCAGGCCACAGAGAATGCAGGAAAGACTCAGCAGATCTCAGGAGAGAGGAAGACAGTTAATATTTTGAGTCCAGTATAACGCTTCTTCAGAACTGGGCTGGGTCTAGGCCCGAAACGTCAGCTTTTGTGCTCCTGAGATGCTGCTTGGCCTGCTGTGTTCATCCAGCCTCACATTTTATCATCTTGGAATTCTCCAGCATCTGCAGTTCCCATTATCTCTGATACTATTTTAACCTCACTGCGAAGCCTCTTCCAGGGATGCCTAACCTGAAGAAGTTACCCTCCTCCCTCCGGACCATCCTCAGGGAATCTCTCTCCCATTGCAACTCTCTTGCAATCTCTTCGGCCTTGAAACTGCTCGACCATGTCCTGAAGCAAACCAGGTACCACAGCCACATCACCTTCCTCAGCACCTGCCTACGGAACCAGATCATCCCCAAGGGACTACAGTCTACATTTCAGCCTTCCCAATTTGGCCCCAACCGTGACCACCTCTACACCCAGAATATTCAGTTCCCTCTGATGAAGGGTCTAGGCCCGAAACGTCAGCTTTTGTGCTCCTGAGATGCTGCTTGGCCTGCTGTGTTCATCCAGCCTCACATTTTATCATTTCAGAACTGGGCTGTTAGGTCAGTTTAAACTCATGATTCATTGTAATCACTGAAGCTGTTTGAGACATCCTCCACCCCATTCAGTCACCGTCAGCACATCACTAAAGGCAAAATACTGCAGATACTGTTAATCTGAAACAAATACTGGGGCAGTTGACGTGGTGTACATGGACCTCAGTAAAGCCTTTGATAAGGTTCCACTTGGTAGGCTACTGGAGAAAATACGGAGGCATGGGATTGAGGGAGATTTAGCAGTTTGGATTAAAAACTGGCTTTCTCTAAGAAGGCAATGATTGGTGGTTGATGGAGATTATTCAGCCTGGAGTCCGGTTACTAATGGTGTGCCTCAACAATCTGTTTTGGGACCACTACTGATTTGGCATTTTTATAAATGACTTGGGCACAGGCATAAGTGGATGGCTTAGTAAGTTTGCAGATGACACTAAAGTCGGTGGAGTGGTGGACAGTGTGGAAGAATGTTGCAGGTTGCAGGGAGACTTGGGTAAACTGCAGAATTGGGCGGAAAGGTGGCAAATGGAGTACAATGTGGATAAATGTGAGGTGATTCACTTTGCAAAGAATAATAGGATGGCAGAATACTGGGTTATTGGAAAGATTCTTGGTAGTGTGGATGTGCAGAGGGATCTTGGTGTCCATGTACATAGATCCCTGAAAGTTGCCACCCAGGTTGATAGTGCTGTTAAGAAGGCTTACAGTGTGTTAGGTTTTATTGGTAAAGGGATTGAGTTCCAGAGCCATGATGTCATGCTGCAACTGTACAAAATGCTAGTGCGGCCTCACTTGGAATATTGCATGCAGTTCTGGTCGCACCATTTCAAGAAGGATGTGGAAACATTGGAAAAGGTGCAGAGGAGATTTACCAGGATGTTGCCTGGTCTGGAGTGCAGGCCCTATGAAGAAAGGCTGAGGGACTTGGGTCTGTTCTCATTAGAGGGAAGGAGGCTAAGACGGGATTTAGTAGAGACATACAAGATGATCAGAGGATTAGATAGGGTGGACAGTGAGAGCCTTTTTCCGAAGATGATTACTTCAGCTTGTACAAGGGGGCATAGCTACAAATTGAGGGGTGATAGATTTAAGACAGATGTCAGAGGCAGGCTCTTTATTCAGAGAGTGGTAAGGGCGTGGAATGCCCTGCCTGCCAATGGAGTTAACTCAGCCACATTAGGGGCATTTAAACAGTCCTTGGATAAGCATATGGATAATGATGGGATAATGTAGGGGGATGGGCTTAGCTTAATTCACAGGTCGACGCAACATTGAGGGCCGAAGGATCTGTTCTGCGCTGTATTGTTCTATGTTCTATGTTCTATGAAACTCTAAACAAAAGAAAGACATGACAGAAGCAGGAAATTAGAAACAAAAAGCAGAAATTGCTGGTAAAACTCAGCAGGTCTGGAAACGTCTGTGGAGGGAAAGCAGAGGTAACGTTTTGGGTCAAGTGGCCCTCTGTCTGAGTACACACTGGAGAAAACTAACAAGCCTGGCCTGAATTGTAATATCGAACATGAAATTTAACTCTGTTACTGTCTCCGCAGGCCTACTGAGTTTCTCCAGCATTTTACATGTTTGCTACTGACAACACTGAAATCGTTTGACCACGCAGAGGTTGAAAATGGCAGCTAGTAAATCCATCACATCCTAATAATTGGATTTTCTTGAACAAGCAGTTTTGGAGTTATGGCAATCAACAATACAGCATTCGACTTTCCTTCCCTTTAGAGGGCGAGACAGGACAGGTTCAGTGAATAGACTGTTACAAGGTTCAGCAATGTTACCTAAATGGGATTTATCCATTACCAAAGTGTATAGCTGGATGAACAACCCTCTCCCCATCCCCCTCTCTGATGAAGGGTCAAGGCCCGAAATGTCAGTCTTCCTGCTCCTATGATGTTGCTTGTTTGCTGTGTTCTTCCAGCTTCACATTTTGTTATCTTGGATTCTCCAGCATCTGCAGTTCCCATTATCTCTGATCACTATTTTAACCTCACTGTGAAGCCTCTTCCAGGGATGTCTAACCTGAAGAAGTTATCCTCCTCCCTCCGGACCAACCTCAGGGAATCTCTCTCCCTCTGCAACTCTCTTGTCATCTCTTCGGCCTTGAAACTGCTCAACCATGCCCTGAAGCAAACCAGGTACCACAGCCACGTCACCTTCCTCAGCACCTGCCTACGGAACCGGATCATCCCCAATGGACTACAGTCTACATTCAAGCCTTCCCAATTTGGCATCCCGCCTCCTTGACCTGTCCGTCCTCCCCGGACTGACCTATCCCCTCCCTACCTCCCCGCCTGTACTCTCCTCTTCACCTATCTTCTCCTCTATCCATCTTCGGTCCTCCTCCCCCTCTTTCCCTATTTATTTCAGAACCCTCTCCCCATCCCCCTCTCTGATGAAGGGTCTAGGCCTGAAACATCAGCTTTTGTGCTCCTGAGATGCTGCTTGGCCTGCTGTGTTAATCCAGCTTCACACTTTGTTATCTTGGATTCTCCAGCGTCTGCAGTTCTCATTTTCTCCTATCCATTACCGACACTGGTTCTAAGCACTATCCTAAGTAGCTGATGAGGTGCCTGTTCGGCTTCTGCTGTTGTTGTGAAACCATAACTTTGAAAGCAGCCAGAGAGTGCCTCAGTCAGAGGATTTTACAGGATTATGCCCGAGCGAAACAAAGAACAATGGCTTTTCCAAAGGAATAACACAGTGACAATGGACTGAATGGCCATATTCTAAGCTGAAAGTTTTAGTGATTCTAACAATTTGTAACTGATAAATTCAGCAATGATGTTGAGGATGGCTCAATGGTTAACACTTCTGCCTCACAGCGCCAGAGGCCTGGGTTTGGTTCCAGTCTTGGGCGACTGTGTGGAGTCTGCACATTCTCCCTGTGTCTGTGTGTGTTTCCTCTGGGTACTCCAGTTCCCTCCCAACATCCAAAGGTATGCAGGCTTGGTAGACTGGCCATGCTGATTTGCCCCACAGTATTCAGGAATGTGCAGGCGAGGTGGGTTAGCCATAGCAAATGCAGGTTACTTGGATAGAGTGGGGGTGAGTGGGTCTGGGGGGATGCTCTTCGGGCAGTCAGTGTGGACTTGATGGGCAGAACGACCTGCTTCTACAATGTAGGGATCCTAGGATTCTATACGGACTCTGAAATAATTACATTGCAAGAACATTGGAGAAAAGCGCTTATCATTGAAATTAAGTTCAGCCAGTATATCAGTGGAGCTCATACATCTCCTGTGGTAACATGCAAATTAGCATTAGTCAACTGTCAACTGATAGCTCTTACGAGGACTTCCCCCTTGGTCATCCAAGTTTGGGTTTGTTTGTCTTTGCCTCAGGTGTGAGGCCACCAGGGTCACTGCCGCCTTCAGGAAGAGATTCAATCATGCTTAGCACCGTGAAGAGCACACAGCATCATACTTCAGTTGAATAATTATCAACCTTTCATTTTTATGAAATAAGAACAGAAAGTGCTGGAGAAGCTCTGTAGATCTGGCAATGTCAGTGAAGAAAGAGAGAGATAGATAGAGAGAGAGAGAGTGAGGAAAATAAAATTAATGTCTAACGTCAAATGACTCTTCTTCAGTACTATTCGAAATGGCCGTTCTAAAGAATAGTCATATTGGAATCAAAACCTTAAATATTTCTCTCTCCATTGATGCTACCAAACATGACAAATTTCTCCAGCCCTGTCTTTTGGCTATATCTTCAGCGTCCACATTATTGTGCTTTTTTTGCAATACAAACATAGTTTTTATGAATGATTACCACTTTGACTCCCACTATAAAACAGTTGAGTTGTTCTGCGTCTATCTGTTCATTTTGAACTAAAGGATGTTTTAGTTTTGATGTCTTTATTTGAGGAAGGATGCGATGGTACTGCATGCGTTTAGAGGAGGTTCATCCAATGTGTTCCAGCAATAAAACGGCTGTAGTATAAAGAACGGTTAAATAGCTTGGGCTTGCACTCACTGGAGTTTAGAAGGATGGTGGGGGGATCTGATTAGAGTGTATAAAATTCTAAAAGGGGTTGATAAGTTGAATATTCAACAGATGTCCCCTCTTTTGGGGCAGTCTGAAACAAGTTGTCATGGATAGAGAGAGAGAAGATGCAGGCTCAAATCTGAGATTTAGAGAAACTATTTCTCTCAGAGAGTTGTGGGTCTGTGGAACTGACTACCGCAGAATCAATAAACAGATTCAAGAATGAACCAGGTATGTTTCTGATGAAAAGTATGTTAGTGGGCAATAAGGAGGAGGCAGAAAACTGAAGTTGAGATCAGGATAAGATCAACCATGATCATGTTAAATCATGGAGCAGGCTCAAAGGGCTGAATTGTCAACTCCTATTCCCAATTTCCATGTTCCTATACCATATTTTGGAGTATATGGTATAGGTGGGAGGAAATACGATCATTTTTCATTACCAGTAACCTGAGGACTTAGGTTTATAAGGGGCAAAAAAGTCAGGGGGTAGTTGAGCTTATTTTCTGGTGTATTGCATGTTGATATGAACTGGAGAGCATGATCTGAAATTGTGGTGTTTGTGGCTGGAATGATGTTGCTGCTGACTCTCTGTCCTTTGATGGGGGCTGAGGGATCTGATTAGTTTACAGTGACAAAAAAATGACCAATTTTGAGTCCTAATGAGGCTAATATTGTTTCTTAGCCAGATGTAGTTTATTGCGTGATAGCAATTCAGTGCAAGTTAGCTCAGTCACTAAAGCGCAAGACTCTTAATCTCAGGCTCAAGAGCTGAAGACCCACTTTGCGTGTGTCTGTTGTAGGAGTCTTATGGTGCAGAGATGGTGTCCCTGACTGTGGGACAACAGAGTTCAAGTCCCACCGCTGATAGGATTTGGTTAATCCTGGAGGTATATAATCAGATACTTAAACAGGTTGATTGAAAAAAAATCACAATGTCACAACCATTACTATTCGTTACATTTAGGCGGTCTTATGACACAGTGGTAGTATCTCTATCTCTGAGACAGAAGGTCTGATTCAAGTCACACCTGGTCTGGAGGTGTGCTATGACACATCTGAACAGGTTAATTAATAATGTCCCAGTCACATTGCAGATAGCTGAGTGAGAGATTCTTCCTTAAAGATCTTTAGGAACAATGGTAATTAGATTAGATTAGATTCCCTACAGTGTGGAAGCAGGCCCTTGGCCCCAACAAGTCCACACCGCCCCTTGAAACATCCCCCCCCCGACCCATTCCCCTATAACCCACATACCCCTGAACGCTACAGACAATTTAGCGCGCCCAATCCACCTAATCTGCACATCTTTGGACTGTGGGAGGAAACCGGAGCACCCAGAGGAAACCCACACAGGCACGGGGAGAATGTGCAAACTCCACACAGACGGTCACCCGAGGCTGGAATCGTATCTGGGTCCCTGGCGCTGTGAGGCTGCAGTGCTAACCACTAAGCCACCGTGTCAGTACCTTTATGCTAGGAGACCTGGGTTCAAGTCTCATCTGCTGCAGAGGTATAATTTATCAGGATGTTGCCAGGAATGGAGATTTTGATGGGCTCTTATCCCTCATGGCCTAAAGTCATCATTACATCACCCTAATAAGCACATTTTTTGAATTAGGTCAAGGGAGGTGGGAATCACTGGCCAGACCAGCATTCATTGCCCATCCCTAATTGATCTAAAGCAGGCAGTGGTGAAACACACTCTTGAACTGGTTGGAGCCCTCAGAGTGTGGGGTCACCAATAGTGCTGTTGGGAAAGGACTTCTAGGTGGTCAGCCTGGTTTCAGTCATTTGGACTCAGAGAGGGGCCTGCGGACTTCTTCTGTCTGATGGTGATCCATTCTCTGGGCAAAAAGAAGAAAGAACTGTGGATGGTGCAAATCTGAAACAACGCCAAAAATTGCTGGAAAATCCCAGCAAGCTTGGAGCAACTATGGAGAGAAATCAAAGTTGACATTTCAGGTCCAGTGAAGGAGGAGCGTCACTAAAGGAGCTATTTTATCCAGCACACACATGATTTTTAAAACCACTATCAAACCACTCCTCTCAGCTTTCTCCTGCCAAGGAAAAAAGTTGCAGTTTATAATATCTAATGAGTTTCATGTCGTCTGCAATCTTTGAACTTGTCACCTGAACAGCAAGATCTTGATCATTAATATCTAACAGGAAAAGCAAGTGTTTCAACACTGAGACCAGGGGAACTCTACTCCAAACCTGTCTTCAGCTTGATCATTTTCCTTTTAAAAAACTATTTCTGGGATGTGGGCTTCGCTTTCTGATCAGCATAGCCTATCCTTAGTTGGCATCAGGAAGGTACTGTTCAGCTGCCTTCTTGCAGTTTATCCATGATGTCCTTGGAAAGAATTCCAGCATTCTGTCCCAGTGATGCTTAAAGAATGGTGATAAAATAAGGAGGAAATTCTAGGATTTAGACTCAGTGACAGTGAAGGAATGGTCATATATTTCCAAGTTAGAATAGTGAGTGTTTTGGAGAGGAACTTGAAGGTGGTGATGTTCCCATCTGTCTGCTGTCTTTTTCCTTCTAGATAGAAGTGACTGTGGGCTTGGAAAGTGCTGTTTGAGGGTGTTTGGTGAATTGCTGCAGTGCATCTTGCATATGGTACACACTGCTGCTGCTGAGCATTGGTGGTGGAGGAAGTGGATGTTTGTGGATGTGGTGCTAATGAAGTGGGCTGTTTTGTCCTGGATATTGTCAAGCTTCTTGAGTATTGTCGGAGTTGTACCCATCCAGTCAAGTGGAGAGTATTCCATCACACTCCTGACTTATGACTTGTAAATGGTGGACAGGCTTTGGAGATCAAAAGTTGAGTTATGCACCAACCTACTCCTAGCCCCTGGCCTGCTCTTGTAGCTGCTGCATTAATAAAGCAAGTCCAGTTGAGTTTCTAGTCAATGGTAACCACCAAGATGTTGATAGTATGGGATTTACTGATGGCAACATCATTGATTATCAAGGGGCTGTGTTAGGTTGCCTTTTATTGTCTTTTATAAACATCTGTTGACTACTAATCTCTGACATAAGTGAATCAGATTATTTTTGTGTCAATCAATGCTGTTACAGAAGCACATGGGTTGGGTTTTAATTCAAGAATTTATTTAAAAATAAATTATTTTTTATCCTTCTACTATGTCAGGATTTGAGCCCATGACCCAGCATGCCAGTCTGGTTTCTTGATTATTAGTCCATATTCATTAGCACCATGCTGCCCCTTCCCAAAAAAGGGCTTCTCCTTCTTTAGAACTGCGTCAAAATCTTGGAAATCCATGGAGGTAAATAATGGGTGCACCTTCACCTTGCAATTATATCTCGTCAGTCCCTGTCACCTTCCCAAGGGGAGTTGGGCTGGGCAATAAATGCAGGCTTTGCCAGGCATGCACACATCTGCAGAATGGATTATTTAAAAAAAAAAGGACCTGAGATACGGCTGCGAAAATTTAACGAACAGAATTAAAATAAAATTATACCAAGAAACTGGGACATCAATTCGATACATTGATATCGGTATGTTCCCTCCGGATAATCAGTCATCCGCATATTTTGCACCTGCTCTGCTTTCTTATTCATCACTCAATGCAATATCTTGATCTCTCAGTTAGTCTGCATGATTTATTAATAAGACCTCTTACACTTAAGCATGGTACGCTCATCAGGTCCGCTGGGGGATCCATTGCCACCCTCTAATATATGCATCAGTTTCTTCTAAAATGCAGAGTGTGCCTAATAGGGGGAAATACAGTTTTCCATTAAGTTTCCAATTAAGGTGAAAGCTTTAAACGTTGGTCAGTGAAAGACCTTTTTATCGCTTACAAATGTACTGCACGTTACATCGGTGCAAGGTTTCATCTCTTCCATCGTGGGTGATTACATTGCCACAGTGGAGACTGGTGGTCTCAGAACTGCGTGTCATCCCAAAACGAGATCAATAACTGCTACCTTATCGTCATGGATATGTCATGAGGCAGTGGGTAGCCTTCATGCCTCTGAATCAGAAGATTTAGGGTTCAAGCCCTACTTCTAAAACTCAAACACAAACTCCAGGCTGCCTCTCCAGGGTAGTGTTCAGGGAAATCAAAAAAACTGTGGATGCTGTAAATTAAAAACAAAGTTGCTGGAAAAGCTCAGCAGGCCTGGCAGCATCTGTGGAGGAGAAAACAGAAGCAGGATCACCAGACCCGAAATGTTGACTCTGTTTTCTACTCCACAGATATTGCCAGGCCCGCTGAGCTTTTCCAGCAACTTTGTTTTTGTTCCTAGTATTAAGGGAATGTGGCACTACTTGCAGTTCTGTCATTTGGTAGGATAGCAAGGTGAGATTTTTTATTTGGCCTTTCAGTTGCACTTACACAATGAAAAGGGCAATTGCTGCCAAAAAGCAGGGCTGTACTCCGTGAGGTGTTGCCCATGAATAGTTTCTTGCCTCATTTCATCGGAACAAATGATTTGATCACTGCCACATTGCAGTCTACAGGATCTTTCTATGTACAATTTGGTTGCCATTTTTATGAATTCACCATTTTAACTGCACTTTGGAAATATTTCACTGGCTGCGAGGCACTTGTTGACATTTTGAGATCGTGAAAGATGTCAGATAAATTATACACGTGTTTGCTTCCTGTCGGCAATATGTTACACTCAGAAGTATAGACGAATTTATTTAAAACTGAAGACAGGGAGCACTTCCAGAGTCACGATACGCAATCGCATTCACAATAATTCCTCAAAGAAAAGAAGAAAAAATAATTTAAGATTGGGATTGTGCATAAGCAGCAGTTCTTGGATACACATAGACTCAGAGAAGAATCCAGAACAATCCAGGAAAGTAAAAGCTCATTTGACCCATCATTTCTGTGGCACATTTTTATCAGAAAAAGCCAAATCTCGTCTCAACTAAAAAATAAAAACCAGAAGAACTGTGAACGCTGTAAATCAGAAAGAAAAACAGAATTTGCTTGAAAAGCACAGCATGTCTGGTCGCATCTGAGAAGAAAGAAGCAGAGTTAATGTTTTGTTTCGAGTGACCCTTCCTCAGAACAGTTCTGAGGAAAGGTCACTGGACTCGAAAGGTTAATGCTGATTTTTTCTTCACATATGCTGCCAGACCTGCTGAGCTTTTCCAGCAAATTCTGTTTTTGTTCAAATCTAGCCCCATTGCATTGCTTCTTCTAAAGCTTTATGTTTCTCTCTCTGCTTCAAGTAGTTACCAATTTTTCTTTTAAGGAATACAATTGCTGCCAAATGAGATGCTTTTAGATGAGCCGACAGAGATGGTAACATTTTTGGACTAGAAATCCAAAGCCCTGGCTCACTAGAATGATTCCAGCTGTAAGAAATGTCAGCTATGAGGATAGACTGAAGAAGTTAGGACTTTCCTCCCTGGAGAGAACAAGGCTGGGAGGAGATGGATTGACGTTTCCAAATTTTAGAGAAGGTGGCTCAGAGGAAGAAATCGTTCCCACTTGGAAAATAAACAATAATGAGAGAACATAGATTTAACGGCCTAAAACAGGAAGGGTAGCTCAACCATAGCTAACAAGGGAAATCAGGGATAGTGTTAAAGCCAAACAAGAGGCATATAAATAGGCCAGGAAAAAAACCCAGCAAAACTGAGGACTGGGAGAAATTTAAAATTCAGCAAGCAGGGCAAAGCGTCCAATTCAGAAGTGGAAAATAGAATATAAAAGTAAGCTTTCAGAAAACATTAAAATTGACTACAAAAGCTTCTATAGATATATGTAGAGTACAAACTGGTGGAGACAAATGTAAGTCCTTTGCAGTTAGAATCAAGCCAATTCATAATGGACAACAAATAGATGGTAGAGCAGACAAACAAATGCTTTAGAACTGCCTTCGCTCAGGACAACACAAGCAACATTCTGAAAGATTGAAAGAATGAATCCTGGAATCCCTACAGTATAGAGGTCCTTCGGCCCAACAAGTCCACGCCGACCCTCAGAGCACCCACCCAGACCCATTCCCTATAACCCACATAATCTAACATCCCTGAACACCACGGGCAGTTTAGCATGACCAATCCACCAAGCCTGCACATCTTTGGACTGTGGGAGGAAATCGGAGCACTCGGAGGAAACTCATGCAGACATGGGGAGAAATGCAAATTCTACACAGACAGTCACTCTTGGGTGGAATTAAACCTGGGTCTTTGGTGCTGTGAGGTGGCAGTGCTAATCACTCTGCCACCATGCTGGAAATGCTTGGGAACAAAGGGTCACATGGGGAAAAACCTCATTAGTCAGGAAATGGCACTGGGGAAATTGATAGGATTAAAACCCAATAAATCAAATGTTCTGCATCCCAGTGTACATAAGGAAGTGCCCTATAGAGAGTGGATGTATTTTGGATCATTTTCCAGCAATCTCTAGACTCTGGAAGAGTTCCAATGGTCTGGAAGATAGCTAATGTAATGCCACTTTTTAAAAAAGGAAGAAGAGAGAAAGTGGGGAATTGCAGACTGGTTAGCCTGACATTGGTGATGGGGAAAATGCTTGAATCAATTATTCAGGGTGTAATGACTGAACATTTACAAAAAGTGGCAGAATCAGGTTGAGGTAGCATAGATTCACTAAAGGGAACTCTTGGTTGACAAATCTTCTGGATTTTTTTTGAGGATGTTACCAGTAGAGAGGATAAGGATGAATCAGTAGACGTTGCATATCTGCACTTTCAAAAGGCTTTTGACAAGATTCCAGACAACAGATTAGTAAGCAAAATTAAAGTTCATGGTATTAGAGGTAATGTATTGATGTGGATAAAGAACTGTTTGGCAGATACAAAGCAGAGAGTTGGAATAAATGGCTCCTTTTCAGAGTGGCAGGTAATGATGAGTGGGCTACGACAGGGTTCAGTGTTGTGACATCAGCTGTTCACACTATATATCCACAATTTGTGTGAATGAATTAAATGTTAAACCTCCAAATTTGCAGATGACTGGGTTGGGTGGCAGTGTGTGCTTTAAGGAGGATGCTAAGAGGCTGTAGGGTGACTTGGACAGACTGGCTGAGTGGGCAAATTCATGACAAATGCAACATAATGTGGATAAATTCTAGGTTATTCACTTTGGCAGCAAAAACAGGAAGGCTAATTATTATCTGAATGGTGGCAGCCTAGGACACAGTGAAGTGCAACGAGGCCTGGGTGAAACAGTTGCTGAAGGTTGGCATGCAGGTGCAGCAGGCAGTGAGGAAAGCTCATGGCATGCTGACCTTCACAGTGACAGGATTTGAGTATTGGAGTAAGGATGTTTTGCTGTAGTTGTACAGGGCCATGGTGAGGCTACACTTTGAGTATTGTGTACAGTTTGGGTCTCCTTGTCTAAAGAAGAACATTCTTGCTATTGAGCAGGTCCAGTATCACCAGACTGATTCCTAGGATGTCACAGTCTAAGGATAAGGGGTATGCCATTCAGGACTGAGATGAGGAAGAACTTCTTCACTCAGAGAGTTGTAAACCTGTGGAATTGTCTCCCACAGGATGCTGTTGGGTCATTTCATCAGATATACTCAAGAGGGAGCTGGGTGTGACCCTTGCAACTATAGGGATATGGAGAGGAAGCAGGGGTGCAATGCTGAAGTTGCATGATCAGCCATGATCCTATTGACTGGTGGTGCAGGCCTGAAGGGCATCTATAGTCTATGTTTCCAAAGTCACGTGCAAAAGAAGCAAGTGTGGTGTGGAGAAACAAACTTTGCTTTGGAAATTAATGGCTTACAAGAATGGGGAAAAGGCAGGAGACTGGCATTAGATAATAGAGTTAGACTCGTTGAAGAGTCAATGAAACAATGATGGCTGAATACCCTCCTTCGACACCGTAATAGTTGTATGACTCTGTGATAACATGGAGGGCATGGGTTCATGCTCTGTAATGGAAAGTGGTGGAATTTAAATTCAATTGATAAATCTAAAATTAAAATGCTAATCTCAGTAATGATAACCATGTAACAATCGCTGATTGTACTAAATATTAAACATTCCTGATTCATAAATGTGTTTAGGGAAGGAAATCGATCATCCTTACCTGGTCTGGCCTGTAAATAACAGCAGGGTGGTGACTTTAACATGCCCACTAAAAAGGCCATTCAATTTACAAGGATTTAGGGATGGGCAAAAAATACTGGAGCGATACTCATATCCCATGAAATCAAAGAAGATAGATAAACAGCCAGAAGTTGATCAAAACTGCTGCAGACCATGCTATCTTCTTGGTTGAGATATTTTGTGAAGATAGACTGAACGTCAGTTTAATATTCCACCTGGAAGCAAAAGCTTCAACCATTAAATTACCTCCTGCGAACCACAAGGCAGTGTCAGCCTGGGTTAAGTACGCAGTGCCAATGTGAACGCATGACCCTCTGAGACGGAGGCTAGTAATCTCTCCTCTGAGTCGCCAACTAATCTAAAACAATAAACCGTCCGACTGGATGTCAAACATCACAGGACGCTTATAAATAAGGTGAAAAGGATCTATGTGGTGAACAGTTATGCCTCAATCAGCACCAGATGAATTGGATATTTATCTCACTGCTATCTGCAATGCTTGCTGTTTTACTTATTTCAAACAATGACTGCCATATCAACAAAAAATGAATTGGCTGCGAAGTGCTGCAGAATGTGTTGAGAATGTGAAAGGTGTTACATCAATGGAACCTCTTTCTTTTAAAGCCTAATAAAATGCAAGCAAATGAGCAATTCTTTTTCAGATGTAATACCACATTCATTAGAATAGCATTAATAATCCAGATTTTCATTAAACTTACATGACCAATTCAATTTTACCCATGTTCAATGTCTTTATAGAGAAATCAATGATAATTTTCAAGATGACAAGAACATGAGAAGATTTTTCAAAATATGCGAAATATACAATAAATCCTGTGGAACAAACAAATAAAGGCAATGTTCTGACATTTCGTTGAATGAAATCTTAGGGGTGTTGAGGACAATGTACCATTGGAATAGCTTCAATTACGGATTATGTATATACACCACTGAGTGTGGAATTGACATAACAAGGGTTTTGAGTTCAGTCCTCAGTTGTGATGTGGAGGTGTCAGTGCTGGACTGGGGTGGACATGGTCAGAAATCACACAACACCAGGTTATAGCCCAACAGGTTTATTCAAAATCTTATCTTTTGTGTTGAAAACAAAAGCTTGTGTTCTCATAAAAACCTGTTTGACTATAACCTGGTGTCATGTGACCTCGTCTTCAGTTGGCATTTGACTTTATCACCTCACCGAAGGAACCCATTATGAATCCCACAGTTCATTGATGCTAATCAGATAGAAGTGCAATAAAATCAGAGTAACCATTCCTGGGTATTCTAAAGTGTACTCACATTTTTTTAAAAGTGGGAGAAAACTTCTGTTCTGTATGCCGCCAGCCATATATTCAAAGCTTGTGAGCTCTTCAGAAGATTGTGCTGCCTGGTATGAGTGAGGGGAACCAACATCTAGTTCAATGGAATGAGTCTTGTGTAGTCAACATTGTCTAAGTCACTGTATCTCTATAGCTACTTAGGGGTTATAAGATTATATGTTACATCATGCTGAAGAGGCCTTTTGTAAACACATAGACTTAGGGCTGTCACCCATGAAATCCTTCTTTATAGACCTATCCAATTCTCATGACATCACCACAAGACGTACTGCTTATTGTACTAAATTAGATACTAACTATTTCAGATCCATCCAGACGCATATACAACATGAGTATTTTTTTGTACTGGTGGCTATTATGTTTGTCCATTTGTTTATATAATTACATTGAAAATTAATCAATCTCCACTCCCACCCCCACCTGCAAAGTCTTCTATTTTAGAAATTCAGAGGTTCTGGAGGATTCACTGTTTCCCCTGAAAATGCTGTCTTCATATTCAGAAGATGGTCATTTGTTAGGCAAAAGGTAGATGTCTTGGATTTTCTTCCTGACTCTCTGAGATCTAAGGTTCTCCTCTGTTGGCAAGTTCACCATTTGGCATAATAAACAGAGGATGCCTCAAGTGTAATGAGATGAGGATCCTGTGATTACTTCATACAGCTCATTCAGCAGTGTTGCTTCTGTATAATTACCTGATGTATACTTACTGTCTCATTCATAGCTCTGGGAAATTCTTCACATGGCAGTGATAATTGCAAAGCATGGTTTGTTGAGCGTAGTAAGATTACTCTTTCCCATGCATCTCTTGGCAATCACAAAGCCATAAGCATGAAGCCATTTGCTTAGATATTATAGGGAGCTGAGTCTTTAGCACTTTGCACATCAATAAATCAGATGCAAGTCTGCCAGGAGTGTTAGTGAACCTGTAATTCACTAGATTTCGGAATTCTTCGTCAAGAGTGATTCAAGCACGCTGACCTCATCTTCGGGATCCCTGAAACATTCTCTGCTGAGATTGTGATGTGTTCAAACCTTGAATTATCTGCAAAATGATGGAAGAACTCATTATCAAATGTGTGACCCTTTATTTGGCATGGGCACTTCAGGATATGATGGATTAGAAAGTTCCCATAATCTTGGCCAATTGCTTCCATAATCATCATAGGTTATTTTCTCATCATGGTCAATCAAATGAAATAATTGATGATGAGGAGATAAGATCTTCCACTAAGTAGAAACCAATCCATCTCCACACCATCCCAGCAGTTGTGCATTCACTGTTGTTGATGTGTTCCAAAAAATGAATAGATTCTTTGGAGAGCCCAATCTTGTCTTAATGCTGAGACCTTATTTTTGCTAACACTTTAACATTGCACACAATCATGCCACATGCTGTTCAACAATTGACCCTCAGATCAATGTGTCATCCATGAGCTATATGACTCGATTAAGGCCTTACAAACCATTGACGTAGCATGTCATAGTATATATCTCTGGGACGGATGCAATCCATAGAGGAATTCTCTAAAACAGAACCTTTCAAAAGTAGTTATAAATATGTTTAGCTGATCCAAACTTGCCAGAACATATTTTGACCAGTTTGATGAGACTTGAATTAACCATAGATATAGAATGGCTTTCTCTTGCTATCACCTTGCTGTGGCATGAATGTTCAACAGACTTTCAGGTTCCTGTCAAGTTTGGATAAATTAATGGACAATGAAAGCCCATTTAAAACATGACTGAAACAATTTATGAAGTAATACTATATATTTAGAAAATAAAAAAAATCCTAGGCCATTTGGCCTATCAAGCCCACAACTACCCTCCGAAAAGCATCCCACCCAGATCCAGCACCCCCCCATCCCTATGACCATTTACTGCCCTTGGCCAATCCACCCAGCCTAGAAACAATACCCATTCTTGCAAGTTGATTCTCATTTGTATTATTAGGGGATGTAATATCTTCCTCGGTGTACAAAAGGTGGGGGCTTTGCATCTTTCATCAGTGTCATGTTGTGTTGAGTATTTCATCTTCCTCAACCTTTGAACAATTTAAAACATAACTTTTCAGAGTCTAACTTACGCTGTTTAACCCTTTTCAGCTTTTCAAGTCATAGAGTCACAGAGATATACGGCACAGAAACAGACCCTTTGGTCCAACTCATCCGTGCCGACCATGCATCCTAAAAAAAAATCTAGTCCTATTTGCAGTATTTGGCCCATATGCCTCTAAAAGTTTCCTATTCATATACCCATCATGATACCTTTTAAAAGTTGTCATTGAGCCAGGCTCCACCAATTACTCTGGCAACCCATTCCATATATGCACCACCATCTGCATGAAAAGGTTGCCCCTTAGGTCTCTTTTAAATCTTTGCCACCTCACCTTAAAACCTATGCCCACTAGATTTGGGCTCTCTCACCCCAGGGAAAAGACCTTGCATCTTTACCCTATCAATGCCCCTCATAATTTTATGAACTTCTATAAGGTCACTCCTCAGCCTCTGACACTCGAAGGAAAATAGTCCCAGTCTATTCAAACTATCCCTATCCTCCAATTCTGGCAACATCCTTGTAAATATTTTCCGAACTCTTTCAAGTTTCACAATATCCTTCCTATAGCGGGGAGACCTGAATTGCATGCAGTATTCCAACAGTGGCCTACATAATGTCCTGTACAGGCGCAACATGGCCTCTTAACACTGACCAATAAAGACAAGCATACCAAATGCATTCTTCACTATCATATCTACCTGCGACTCCACATTCAAGGAACCATGATCCTCCGCTCCGAGGTTACCGTTCAGCAACACACTCCAGGTCCCTACCATTAAGTGTACAAGTCCTGCCAAGATTTACCTTCCCAAAATGTAGCACCATGCATTTATCTAAATTAAACTCCATCTGCCATTTCTCAGCTCATTGGCCGTTCTGATCGAGGCCCTGCTGTATTCTAAGGTAACCTTCTTTGCCATCCATTACACCTCCAATTCTTATGTCATCTGCAAACTTACTAACCATACCTCCAATTTTCATACCAGATAATTTATATAAATGTCAAAAAGCAGTGCAACCAGCACCGATCTCTGTGAAACACTATTGGTCACAAGCATCCAGTTTGAAAAGCAACTCTCCACCATCACCTCTGTTTTCTACCTTTGAGTCAGTTCTGTATCCAAACAGCTGAATGAGATTGAGATTAATAAATTGCTTTGAAGTCAAAACTGAGAATTTCTGGTTTTGAAGGTTTTCTAATATTAGATGTCCTCTATTTTTGAGAGTTGCTTGTATCATATATTTGCCATTAAATTCACCTCCCACTGGACCATGTAGGTGAATCTCTGTTAGCTGCAGGCTGTGCTTTTTCACTGAAGGCTCATTATCTCATTATGATATGAGATTTGCTCCACTGTCTGACTTGAAATCCATGAGTTGCTTGTTGACATAAATGCTTGCCAAAAGTGTATAGTCTGGGTCACTAATTTTTCCTGGGAAACTTTAGTTTTGTTTTTAACAGATACTTGTTCCATTTTCTTTATTTCTTTATGTGGTTAGTTCTTTCATTGTTTGCTTTTCTATGTCTATGTCTTGCTTTGGCACATTTTCACTAAGTGTTTTTTGTTTGACAAAGCTTCTTTATGAATATTTATGGGGAGAATCTATATTAAATTGTATCATAATCGTGAATACTGTATCGCAGAATCTTCAAGATAGCAATAACATGACTGCTATGCTTCAAATTTATACACAATATTTCAATCCATCTTAGAAAAAATGATATTCAAACAAGTGGATTTAAGAAAATTATACTCGTGATGCAAAATAATTCCTCAACTTTTCAAAAGGGATTTCTATTAAAACTCGATCTGTGTGCGTGTTCTAAGATAGCCTAAGATCTTGCGATTTTATTTTATAAATTTTTAGTATCACCTTCAAAATTGCCTTGGTCACTGTTTAAATAGGCTTTCCTTGTCCACAAAACAACTCATCACTTTGTTGATGGCATTTAGAAACAGGGGAACATTAAAACAGGAGTATGCCATTCAGCCCTTTGAGTTTGTTCTGCCATTCAATGAGATCATGGCTGATCTGTGCCCTAACTCCAGATTCCTGCCTTTGGCCCAAATCCCTTCATGCCTACTTCAGGGTTAAAATTAATAACTAATCTAGCATCCATTGTGATTTGTGGACGAGATGTCCGAATGCCTATCACCATTTGTGTGTAGAAGTGTTTCCCAACATCTGTCCCAAAACAATCTGGCCCTAATTCTCAGCCTACGCTCCTAGATTTTGAATCTCCAATCTGTGGAAATAACGTATCTTAACCTATGCTGTCTTTTGCAGTTAATATCTTGAAGACTTTAATTGATTATACTTTAATCTTCTAAATTCAAGAGAAAACAGGCTTAATCTCTTTATAATTTAATCCCTTAACTCCAGGCCTGATTCTTATAAACTTACGTTGTACTCCCTTGAAGGCCAATATAACTTTCCTGAATGGTGGTGCCAGAACTATTCACAGTACTCCAAGTGGGATCGAACCAGAGTTCTCCTCAACGGTACCTTAATTTCTGCATCTCTGCATTCAGCTCTCTAGATATAAAAGCCAGAAATCCATGAGTTTTCTTGATTATTTTCTGCACTTACTCGTGGCATTTTAAAGATTTATGTACCTGCAGGCTAAGTCTCTTTGGACATCTATTTTTACAGTGCAAATAGTCTTCCCATCTGACTTCTGTCACAGGAGTTTGGCTAACCTCCAAGGTTCCGAAAGTCAGTTTATTTTTCTGGATGATGTTTTCTTACTCATTTCTTAGCTCTTATTCAATTTCAGAGGGTCAGTTAGTTCAGTTGGCTGGATAGTTGGTGAATGATACCAGGAGAACGGGCTTAATTCCCACCCCAACTGAGCTGAGTTTACCATGAAGGTCTCTTCTTTACAACCTCTCCCCTTGCTTGAGGTGTAGTGGCCATCAGGCTAAACCACCAATGATAGCCTCTTACGAGAGAGAAACCCTCCAATCCAGAAGCACTACGGTGACTTTATCTTACTTTAATCCAATTGCTGCATATAGAATATTTATATTACAACTTAATTAACAGCTTTTATAGTAATTTGTTTTTGTTTAAAAATGCCTACAACAATTTGTGTCTTGTGAATTCTGACATTAAATCACCATAGCAGCATCTCTGCACTAGCCTGCAGAGGTTCATTAATGTTTTAATTGCGAGTTAACATCTTTTGTGGACATGATGAAAGGTTTCTGAAAATATTTCTGTGTTAGACAAGAATTGCTCACTCCCTGAAAACACATAAAATTTAACTGCATGCGTTCACAGTTTCCTAGCTCTGCTCTCCTGGATTATGAAAGTTTCTCTCTTGACCTTATTATTTCTCTTTGGTTTTCCAGCCATGCCTCATAGCATTGGTGTGTTATGGTGGCAACTCCTGATGTATTGCTTTTATGAAAAACTTCTACATTCCAGCCTGAATTGCTGCTTCGTTTAAAGTTTACTGTTTGTGCAAGAAATTGCCAGCATCCATTCAGGGATCTCAGACTTGGAAGTAATCCCATGGACCACTCTCCTACACTACATACCTAAATTTTAGAGCTGCAGGTTTTTTTTTAATGTTGCAGTACATCTCCTATCACATTGAAATGTCTATTGTGTAATGCATGGAAATCATCTTCAGTGTCGAAGGTAGCCACAACATTGCTTGTTTATATATTTTCATTGAAATATCCTGGGTTTACTGCATATTTTTTTCACTGGGCCTCTGCTGCTTATTTAATTTTGTAGATCTCACACTGATCACCATGTTATGTGATTTACCATTCATATGTTCTAAATGTGTGCTTTTGTGTGGTTTAGTGTACATAAGGGACACACCTTCCAATCTAACAAGAAGAGTACTATTGAATAAACAGCTGTTTACTGCATGTGGAAGTATTTAAATATTTATTTGAGTCAAAGAATCATAGACATTCAGAAGAGAAACAGACCCTTCAGTCTAATTCATCCATGCTAACCAGATTCCTTAAATTAATCCCATTTGCCAGCATTTGGCCGGTCACAACCAGTGTATTGTGCACAAGTAAATAAAGGGTGACTTGGAGACTGGATACTGGCCTCTATACAGTTATTTCATCTTCCTATTTGGATACCCATCCAGATGCCTTTTAAATGTTATAATAGTACTTGCATTCACCACTTCCTCATTCCATACACTCACCACCCTTTGCTTGAAAAAGTCACCCCCATTCCCTTTTAAATCTTTCCTTTCTCACCTTAAACCTTTGCCCTCTAGTTTTGGACTCCCCTAACCTGGGGAAAAGACCTTGACAATTCACACTGTCCATGTTTCTCATAATTTATTATAATGGGCTCGAATTACTACAAAGACTGCAGATAGCCTATACTTATATTCCACAAGATCCTATTGTTACTCTCTCGCCAAGTCCTCATGAATGATGAAAGTGAGATGGCGCTCATTGTACTCAATAAAGCAATAAAACTACCGTATCCATGTACAACAGCCTCCACAAATTTTCACTGTCAAACCTGCACCAAGCCTCACGTTCCTTGAGATTGCAGCTTTACTCCAATGTTGGCCTCTTGCACTTCACAGACTTGACAGTACAGTTGAATAATGAACCCATGAAGTGCCTTCCAATGCTTTTAGTACATCATATATGTTATGTAAATGCAAACTGGTTTTGTTGTAAAATCAGAGGTGAAGAATGATCACTAATGAACTATTTGAGTTTCTCTCAGGATGAATGGGTAATTTCATGTGAGGAAGGAAACAGATTCCTTTATTTGTTTTAAGATTCATTCAGGGGATGAGGGCATCATTTTATTGCTTATCCCCAACTGCCCAGAGGGCAGTTAAGAGTCAACAACATTGCCGTGGGTCTGGAGTCACATGTCGGCCAGACCAAGTAAGAATGGCAGTTTCTCTCAAGGACATCAGTGAACCAGATGAGATTTTCCTGACAATTGGCAATGGATTCATGGCCATGATTAGACTCATAATTCTAGATATTTATTGATTAGATTAGATTCCCTAAAGTGTGGAAACAGGTCCTTCGGCCCAACAAGTCCACACTGCCCCTTGAAACATCCCACCCGGACATACCCCCCTGTAACCCACACACCCCTGAACACTACGGGCAATTTAGCATGGCCAATTGACCTAGCCTGCACACCTTTGGACTGTGGGAGGAAACCGGAGCACCCGGAGGATACCCACGCAGACAAGGGGAGAATGTGCAAACTCCACACAGGCAGTCACCCGAGGCTGAAATCGAACCTGGGTCTCTGGCGCTGTGAGGCTGCAGTGCTAACCACAGAGCCACCGTGTCGCCCTGAATTCAATTTCCACCATCTACTATGGAAGAATTTGAACCCAGATCCCCAGCACATTACCTAGGTCTCTGGAGTAACAGTCCAGCAATAATACCACCATTGTCTCCCAGTAACGCTACGCCATGCCTTTACCATTGTATTGGTGACTGGACATGACCTGCCTTGGTCTTAAGTTCTGGAATATTGTCTGTAAACCTCGTTATCTTGCAACCATTTACTCCTTCTTTGTGATGCCTCACTTTAATTGAGGTCTTAAATCAAGTATTTGGTTTTCGCTTCTAATAACTCTACATTCGTGTTGTGTCAAATTTTGTCTGATTTTGCTCCTGATCATTGCCTTTTAGAACAGACATTAAAGACACTAGCCAGGATTTTACAGTCGTAATTGTATTGAAAATATCACTGCCAGTGGTCACTGCTCCTCTGGACCAGACAGCAACATCTGAATACGAGTAAATATGCGTGGTTAGACACAGAAACCTGGATTTGGTCATCTGTGATTCGAGAGATTTGCATGACAATATTGAGGCCCCATTCAGACTACAATCAATGGAAAACCACAGAGCTAGTGGGAACATAGTCTGTTATGCTGGATCTCACTTTAAAACCACTGGAAAAATCTGCACCTTGTTGAATGCGATCTAACTAGGTTTTAAAAGATCTTTAAGTTTGCTATTATTACTAAGCTGGCTCACTGACCCTGAAAAACTAACGTGATATTTGTGAAGTGTTACATTTCTTCACGATGGAGTGAAATTCTATTCTTTTCTTTAAAACTTCTTTGTGGTCTTTCAGCTGATGTTCCTTGTGCATGTCTCAGTCATTACTTTTGCAAAATATTTGGAAATTTAAGTGAAAAGAATTTGAAGGGATTGCGTGATGAAGCAGAGTTAATTAGTAATGTAAACTGAAGGAACTGCAGATGCTGTAAATCAGGAACAAAAACAAAGTTGCTGGAAAAGCTCAGCAGGCCTGGCAGCATCTGTGAAGAAATCAAAGTTAACATTTCAGGTCTGGTGACCCTATCTCAGAACGTTGTTGTCATTAAATAGTAATGCTGCAGTAAATAATCCTCTGGGATGTGTTAGAACCCCAACAGTTTGGAAGCAGGCCATTCAGTCCCCACCAACCTTCTAGAGCATCCCACCTAAACCTATCCCATGCCTGTAACCCAGCATTTCCAATGGCCAATCCATCTAACCAACATGTCATTGGACTGTGGGAGGAAGCCAGGGGAAACCCATGCTGGCAGACAGAACATGCAAACTCCCCACAGATAGTTGCCCAATGTTAGAACTGAAACCAAGCCCTAGTATTGTGAGGCAGCAGGGCTAACCATTGAGACATCATGGCCAACTTTTACTTATCATTATATTGTTGAATTCTGCATTATGTTTGAAAGTGGCAAATTCCAAAGACTAACAAGAATCTTGAACTTAAAGCCAATCATATGGACGTGAGCGGAGAACTGACAAATTGGGGGAATAGACTAAAAGCTTTCGCTGTAAACAAACACGGGGAAACATTGTCAGAAAGTATTCAAAATGTTCAGCAAAAGTACATTTCAACAAAACATGAAAACTCACCAAGAAAGAAGCAACTCAAGAAGTTAAGGCTACTATTAGATTAAAAGAACTGGTTTACGGTGTTGCAAAAATGAACCAGTCTGAGGAGTAGCAGTGTTCCAGAAAAGACCAAATATTGATAAAGAGAAACAAAGTAGGATGTGAGAGCAAATGAGTAAGAAATCCAAAAACAGATTATCGAGGCTTTTATGCATGACTAAAAAGGAAGACATTAGCTAAAATAAAACATTGCTCTTTTAGAATGTAATAGCAGGAGAACTAAAGGCTGAACATCAGTATGATTTTGGCTGATCTCATCTTGGTCTCACTTTCACTCTCCTGCCTGTTCCTCACAACCCTTCAGCCTGTTTCTAATTAAAAATTGGTCTTTGTCCTCCTTAAATTTACTCAATGTTCTGGCATCCACTGCACGCTGGGCTAATGAATTCCGCAGCAATATATAAAATTATTATTGGGAATGAGAATATGGCAGACGAGTTGAACAGTTATTTTCCATGTTTGTCTTAATAGCAGAAGATACAGACATCATTTCAGAAATAGATGGGCATGAGAGAGTGAAGAAGTTAAGAAATAAATATATATTAGGAGAAAAAAAAGTGTAAAATGTTACAGGACTAGCACCTGAAAAGAAACCCCTTAGACCTGGTAGTTTACATCCTACGGTTCTAATTGGGATAGCTGTAACAATAATGATTGTATTAAATGTTATTGTTAAAAGTTCCGTCAACTTAGGAATGATTTTGTCACACCGGAATTTGAAAACTATTATAACATTTCTTAAGAAAGGATGGAGGCAGACAAAATGAAATTCAGGACCAGTTAGTCCAACATCATTATCAGGAAAATAGTGGCATCTATTTGTAATGAAATTTTAACAATTAGTTTTAGAAAACATCACCTGATTAGGAGAAGTCAGCGTGGTTACGCGAAAGAGAAGTCCTGTTACATTTATGCGTTTTTGAGAATGTAACTCGTAATGTTGATTACAGGGAATTAGTACATTTGGTATAACACAGTGTGTAACTGGAGGAGCACAGCTGGCCAGGCAGCATCAGAGGAGCAGGAAAACTAATGTTTTCACTTGGGACCCTTCTTCGGAAATACTGCATTTGGTATGCCTGGATTTCCTGAAGACAATTGACTACTGCCCATAAGAAGTTAAAATCTAAGATAAGGGTTCATGGAAGTTGGGGCATGGATATTGGATAAATTAATAGTCAGGAAGCAGAGATTGGGAACAAGCAGGACATTTTTAGGTTGGTAGGCTGTGCATGGTGGCATACCAAAGGAACAGCCCTGAGCCCCCAACTATTTACAGTCCTCACTAGTGGCTTAGATAAAGAGACAGAGGTGGTTTATCTATGTTAACTGGGGACACAAAGCTATGTGAAAAGGTAAGATGTGAAGTGGATAGAAAAAGGCAACAAAGAGATGTAGACAGGCTAAGAACGTGGTCGACAAAGTGGCAGATGGATTAAAGCATGAAGTTATTCACATTAACAATAGAAAGACTTTTTGTTTTCAAATGTGAATTATGTAAATGTTTACTTTTAAAGAGTCATGGGCATACTTCTACCAGGAACTTCGAAAGTTAGTGCACAGATGTGTCAAGCAATTAGGAATGCAAATAGGATGCTGGTGTTTATTGTAAGAGAGTTGGAGTACAGAAAAAAGTCTTCTTATGAATGTACAGCATTTTGGCAAGATCTTTGCTAGACTACTGTTTGAACTTTTGGTCTCCGAAGTAAAAACTGGCATACTCGCAATGCAGCCAGTGCAGTGAGAAACTGTTACCTGGGATTTGGGGTAGTGAGTCAGGAGAGGTGGAATAATTTCTGTCAATATTCCCCAGGGTTTAGAAGAACGAGAGGTGCTCTCATGGAAACGTACAAGATTCTGAAGGGCTTGACAGGGCAATGGATGAGAGCTGGCTCCTGCTAGACTGGGCAGAAGGGGACAACCATTTAGGACTGAGATGAGGAAAAACTGCATCACTCAAAGGATTGTGAATCTTTGGAATTGCCTGCCCCAGAGACCTGTGAAGTCTCCATCGCTGAAAGTATTTCAGGCTTTTAGAGGCTTAAGGCTTATATTAAGACTTTTAGTCTTTCAGGAAACTGAGGTATAGAGATTGGGCAGCAATGTGAGACTGAAGGTGAAGGTCCAGTTCAATGATGATGAATGGAGGAGCAGGCTCAGTGAGCTGTATATTTCCATCCTATTTTTGTTTCTCGGGCTTACGTGTTCTGGCAAGTGCTTTCTAACTTCCTGATTTGCTGACTGTGAGAGTGCTAAAATATGAATGGCTACTTACTCTGCTCAAACTTAACACTGAGCTGGATTTTGTGCTTTCTGATGGGGTGAAGGGGGCAGAATAGAAGGTGAAGTGCCCTCTCGCTCCTGCCCTATCATGTCAGCTCACCAAATCAAGCATCTGATAGCCAATTAGCTGAGACAAACCTTTTTCTTCCTCCCTTGGGCTGCCTCATCACAGCTACCTTGAAGCAAGCCCCAACCTTATCATGTCAGTTCCTAAGAAATGTAGAGGCCAACAAAAAGTTTCAGGCAATTGGACCATCTTGCTATCATTTCAAAGCAGCAACTGGGTCATTAGTTTCTGTGCCCACCCTCTTCTGTAACACCAGAGACTGGTGTGATGCCATTATATTGCCAACCCAATGTCGCTGTGTCACATTTTACATTTGCAGGGGGAGGAGTATGAACTACAGAGCTTGTAAACTCCATGCCAAAGCTGCTGGATACATGGCAGTTGGCTTTAACTAGATCACCAGATCACTGTGGGCAGTTTACTTTGAGGTCAGGAGCAAGCACTGCACTTCAAACTTTGAACAGTGAGATCATCGCAAATTATTCTTGAAAATGAGAGATTGTGCAAAAGATGGACTCAAAAACTGAGGGTAGTTATTTGCAGATTAAGGAGAGTGAAGTGTTTGTATTTTACATTGTTTTTAATCGACAAAAATGTCCAAAATCTAAAATCTGAACCATGAACTTGAGGGTAATCTGCTTTGCTATCACGTATGGTCCGTCCCTTACACCAAAGAGCAAAATTTACAGATGCATAACTTAAAGTGGTAGAATTGAATCAAGGGATTTTCTTTTCAAATCATTAATCTGTTTTCCTTTTGACTGTGAATTAAAATTTAAAGAGGAGCCAATGGGGTATAAAGCATTTCTATCCACTGAATCACTACTAGAATCAATAAAGCTGTCATTGAGTTTATAATATGCAGCATCCTTTTATCAATGGGTGGTCTTTATCTGTAGAGTTCATGGCTTGAATACACTCTTGTACTTTTGCTTGCCACTATCTTTCCCTCAACTCAAGCTGAATCCCAAACCCTGATATGTTGTTACCTGCAAGTTTGAGTATTCGAAAACAGTCAGGGCCTGTCTCCAACATTACATTCTTTGCAAATCAGAGTTCATTTAAATTTCTTCTGCTCATATCATAACTCACACAAAGTCCTGTTCATTCATCAAGTGGTCCCCAATTCTCTCCCTCTGTCCTCACAGGCTCACGCTGGTTCTAGGCTTAGCAACTTGCAACATTATTTTAAAGTCCTCCAGATATTATTAGCAATCTCCAGCCCTCAATTCCTCCAGGATACCTGTCCTCTTCAATTCTGGTCACTTGTTTGAACCTCATTCTAAACTCTCCAGTGGCTGTGTTTCAGTTCTGCAGGCTTGAAGCTGTAGAATTCCCTCTCTAATCTCTCTCTTCCCTTTTTCGACGCACCTTAAAACTGAATACTCCCAATCAAGAATTTGATATCCCCTCCTACTGCTTCTCCTCTTGGAGCAATCTGGTGGTAAATTTGTTCTGGCCATGCTCCTGTGAAGGACAATGGTACATCTTTACAAGCATTGAGGTGGTTAAATAAATGTAAGTTATGGATGCAATGAAAGTACAGAAGTAGTTTCCAAAATTGGTTCCAGAAATGAGGCGAAAATTGTATCAGAGATAATGGGAACTGTAGATGCTGGAGAATCTGAGATAACAAAGTGTGGAGCTGGATGAAAACAGCAGGCCAAGCAGCATCAGAGGAGCACAAAAGCTGATATTTTGGGCCAAGAACCTTCATCAGAAAAGGAGGAGGGGGAGAAGGTTCTGAAATAAATAGGGAGAGACGGTGAGGCAGATTGAAGGTGGATAGAGGAGAAGATAGGTGGAGAGGAGACAGGCAGGTTAAAGGGGCAGGGATGGAGCCTGTAGAGGTGAGTGTAGGTGGGGAGGTAAGGAGGGGATAAGTCAGCCCAGGTGGACAGACAGGCCAAGGGGGCAGGATGAGGTTAAACATACAACATAGAACATAGAACATTACAGCACAGTACAGGCCCTTCGGTCCTCGATGTTGCGCCGACCTGTCATTCCGATCTCAAGCCCATCTAACCTACATTATTCCATGTACGTCCATATGCTTATCCAATGACGACTTAAATGTACCTAAAGTTGACAAATCTACAACCGTTGCAAGCAAGGCGTTCCATTCCCTTACTACTCTCTGAGTAAAGAAACTACCTCTGACATCTGTCCTATATCTTTCACCCCTCAATTTAAAGCTATGCCCCCTCGTGCTCGCCGTCACCATCCTAGGAAAAAGGCTCTCCCTATCCACCCTATCTAACCCTCTGATTATTTTATATGTCTCAATTAAGTCACCTCTCAACATTCTTCTCTCTAATGAAAACAGCCTCAAGTCCCTCAGCCTTTCCTCATAAGACCTTCCCTCCATACCAGGCAACATCCTAGTAAATCTCCTCTGCACCCTTTCCAAATCTTCCACATCCTTCTTATAATGCAGTGGCCAGAACTGTACACAATACTCCAAGTGCGGCCACACCAGAGTTTTGTACAGCTTCACCTTAACCTCTTGGTTCCGGAACTCGATCCCTCTATTAATAAAAGCTAAAACACTGTATGCCTTCTTAACAGCCAGCTGTCAACCTGGGTGGCAACTTTCAAGAATCTGTGTACATGGACACAGAGATCTCTCTGCTCATCTACACTGCTAAGAATCTTACCATTAGCCCTGTACTTTGCCTTCTGGTTACTCCTACCAAAGTGAATCACCTCACACTTGTCTGCATTAAACTCCATTTGCCACCTCTCAGCCCAGCTCTGCAGCTTATCTATGACTCTCTGCAACCTACAGTATCCTTCATCACTATCCACAACTCCACCGAAGGAAGGAAATTGAGGTGCGGCTTGAGGTGGGAGGAGGGGACAGCTGAGAGGAAGAACAGGTTAGGCAGGTGGGGACGAGCTGGTCTGATTTTGGGATGCAGTGGGGGAGGGGAGATTTTGAAGCTTGTGAAATCCACAATGATAACATTGGGCTGCAGGGTTCCCAAATGGAATATGAGGTGCTGATCCTGCAAACTTTGTGTGGCATCATTGTGGCACTGCAGGAGGCCCAGGATGGACATGTTGTCTAAGGAATGGGAAGGGGCCGTTGAAATGGTTTGCGACTGGGAGGTACAGTTGTTTATTGCGAACCGAGTGGAGGTGTTCTGCAAAGCGGTCCCCAAGCCTCCGCTTGGCATCCCTGATGTAGAGGAGGCCACAACGGGGACAGCGGATACAGTGTACCACATTGGCAGATGTGCAGGTGAACACCTGCTTGATGTGGAAAGCCTTCCTGGTGCTTGGGATGGGGGTGAGGGAGGAGGTGTGGGGGCAGGCGTAGCCCTTCCTGCAGTTGCAGGGAAAGTGCTGGGTGTGGTGGGGTTGGAGGGGAGTGTGGAGTGGACAAGGGAGTCGGGGAGAGAGTGGTCCCTCCAGAAAGCAGACAAGGGTGGGGAGGGAAAATGTCTCTGGTGGTGGGGTCGGACTGTAGATGGCAGAATTGTTGGAGGATGATATGTTGGATCCGGAGGTTGGTGGGGTGGTATGTGAGGCTGAGGGGGATCTCTTTTGGTGGTTACTGCAGGGATGGGGTGTGAGGGATGAGTTGCAGGAAATGTGGGAGACACGGTCGACACAGTTCTCGACCATTGCGGGGGGGTGGTGGGGGGATGTTGCTGTCCTTGAAAAACGAGGACATCTGAGAAATAAGGGAGTGGAATGTCTCATCCTGGGAGCAGATGCGGCGGAGCCAGAGGAATTGGGAATAGGGGATGGCATTTTTGCAGGAAGGTGGATGAGAGGAGGTGTGTTCCAGGTAGCTGTGCGAGTCGCTGGGCTTGAAATGGATATTGGTTTTTAGGTGGTTCCCTGATATGGAGACAGAGTGGTCCAGGAAGGTGAGGGAGGTGTTAGAGATCATCCAGGTGAACTTGAGGTTGGGGTGGAAGGTGTTGGTGAAGTGGATGAACTGTTCGAGCTCCTCGTGGGAGCACGAGGCGGCGCCGATACAGGCATCAATGTAAGGGAGGAAGAGGTGGGATTTAGGGCCTGTGCAGGTGCGAAAGAGGGACTGTTCCACATAACCTACAAAGAGGCAGGCATAGCTTTGGCCCATGCGGGTACCCCTGGCCACCCCCTTTGTCTGCAGGAAGTGGGAGGAATCAAAAGAGAAGTTGTTGAGTGTGAGGACAAGTTCGGCGAGGCAGATGAGGGTGTTGGTGGAGGGGGACTGGTCGGGCCTGCAGGACAGAAAGAAGCAGATGGCCTTTCGGCACTCTGCATGAGGAATGCAGGTGTATAGGGACTGAACGCCCGCAGTAAAAATGAGGTGTTGGGGACCGGGGAATTGGAGGAGGTGGAGAGCGTGGGTGGTGTCACGGACGTAGGTGGGGGTTCCTGCCCTACCGAACTCATCTCCACCTATCTGGACTCCATTTTCTCTGCCTTGGTCCAGGCACTCCCTGCCTTACACCTGGCCCTAAACCCCATCTCTTCCTCTGCTACATTGATGACTATATCGGCGCTGCCTTGTGCTCTCACGAGGAGCTCAAACACTTCATCCACTTCACCAATACCTTCCACTCCAACCTCAAGTTCACCTGGACTACCTCGAACACCTCTCTCTCCTTCCTGTACCTCTGTGTGTCCATCTCAGGCAACCACCTAGAAACCAGTATCCATTTCAAAGACACCAACTCCCACAGCTACCTAGAATACACCTCCTCCCACCCACGATCCTGCAAAAATGCCATCCCCTGTTCCCAATTCCTTTGGGTCCGCCGCATCTGCTCCCAGGATGAAGCATTCCACACCCGTACTTCTCAGAAGTCCTTGTTTTTCAAGGACCGCAACATCCTGCCTGCAGTGGTCAAGAATGCCCTCGACTGTGTCTCTCACATTTCCCGCAACTCAGCCCTCACACCCCATCCCTGCAATAGCTGCCTAAATAGCTGCCTCGTCCTCATGTACCACCCCACCAACCTCCGGATCCATTGCATCATCCTTCAACACTTCCGCAATCTGCAATCCGACCCCACCACCAAAGACATTTTTCTCTCCCCACCCTTGTCTGCTTACTGGAGGAACCACTCTCTCCGTGACTCCCTTGTCCGCTCCACACTCCCCTCCAACCCCACCACACCCAGCACTTTCCCCTGCAGCTGCAGGAATTGCTACACTTGCCCCAACACCTCCTCCCTCACCCCCATCCCAGGCCCCAAGAAGACTTTCCAAATCAAGTAAATGTTCACCTGCACATCTGCCAATGTGGTATGCTGCATCCGCTGTACCCATTGTGGCCTCCTCTACATCGGGGAAACCAAACTGAGGCTTAGGGACCGCTTTGCAGAACACGTAAGCTCAGTTCGCCATAAACAACTGCTCCTCCCAGTCACAAGCCATTTCAATGCCCCCTCCCATTCTTTAGCTGACATGTCCATCACGGGCCTCCTGCAGTGCCACAATGATGCCACACGAAGGTTGCAGGAACAGCAACTCATATTCCACTTGGGAACTCTGCAGCCCAATGGTATCAATGTGGATTAGGCAAGCATCAAAATCTGCCCTCCCCTACTGCATCCCAAAACCAAATCCTCTCCAAATAAATGCTAAAGTTGCATTTGCCTTCCTAATCGTTGACTCAACCTGCAGGTTTACCTTGAGAGAATCCTGGACTACAGCTCCTAAATCTCTTTGCACTTCAGGCTTCTGAAATTTATCTGATCAAAACCTGTTTGAACGTCTCCATTAAACCCTTTACTGCCCTCATTTGTTCTAAGAAGTACAGCCTCGGACTTGCCAGTGGTTCCACAAAACTGCAGGCCCCTGAGACCTGGAAATATTCCAGTCTATTCACTCAATGGAAACTGGTGGATTTGTGCTGAAGCCATTTATCTAAAGCTCCAGGGTTATTTTCCGGGGAATGGGTTTGAACCCCATGGAAAGATGAAAATTGAATTTTAAAAATCTGTAATAAAGATACATTGTTGGTGGTTGTGAGAAAAACGACCTGATTCGTTAAGTTTCCACGTGCTGAGCCGAGTCTCCACTGCTAAACCCAGGCCCCTGAGGAGGTGACACTGTCAGCTAATGGGCAGCAGTGACTTGTCTGTGGCCAAGCTTGCTGTCGGCTTCGTGCTGGTGGACCGCTGCGTGGGCGCAGAGGTAAGCATCAGGCCTGTGGCCAGTCTGGCCCAGGTGCAGCGATTGCAGAGGCTTTAGCGTCAGGAGTGGAGAAGGCTGGCTCCAGCTCGGACACAGCGGCCATGGGGTTGATGGCAGAGGCGTAGCTCACAGTTGAGATCCTGGAGCCGATTCCAGAGACCCCGGAGCCTGTAACAAGAAGAAGGGGAGTCCAGCTTTGAAGGAAACGTAAAGGTTAGCTCAATTGCATTAATATCTTGCATTATATCGTGTTTCAAGGCGGTGCTGGAGTGTGGCTACACTTAACATCACTTTTCTCTGTATTTGTATACATGTGACAATGATAAATCTGATCTGATCTAATACCTGGTATGGAAGAAAACCTGCCATCCTTCCCTAGTCTGGACTTTATGAGTCCAGGCCACAGCAATGCTGTCACCTCTTAACTGCTAGATGATAAAATGTGAGGCTGGATGAACACAGCAGGCCAAGCAGCATCTCAGGAGCATAAAAGCTGACGTTTCGGGCCTAGACCATTCATCAGAGAGGGGGATGGGGTGAGGGTTCTGGAATAAATAGGGAGAGAGGGGGAGGCGGACCGAAGATGGAGAGAAAAGAAGGTAGGTGGGGAGGAGAGTATAGGTGGGGAGGTAGGGAGGGGATATGTCAGTCCAGGGAAGACGGACAGGTCAAGGAGCTGGGATGAGGTTAGTAGGTAGGAGATGGAGGTGCGGCTTGGGGTGGGAGGATGGGATGGGTGAGAGGAAGAACAGGTTAGGGAGGCAGAGACAGGTTGGACTGGTTTTGGGATGCAGTGGGTGGGGGTGAAGAGCTGGGCTGGTTGTGTGGTGCAGTGGGGGGAGGGGACGAACTGGGCTGGTTTAGGGATGCAGTGGGGGAAGGGGCGATTTTGAAACTGGTGAAGTCCACATTGATACCATTAGGCTGCAGAGTTCCCAGGCGGAATATGAGTTGCTGTTCCTGCAACCTTCGGGTGGCATCATTGTGGCACTGCAGGAGGCCCATGATGGACATGTCATCTAAAGAATGGGAGGGGGAGTGGAAATGGTTTGCGACTGGGAGGTGCAGTTGTTTGTTGCGAACTGAGCGGAGGTGTTCTGCTAAGCGGTCTCCAAGCCTCCGCTTGGTTTCCCCAATGTAGAGGAAGCCACACCGGGTACAGTGGATGCAGTATACCACATTGGCAGATGTGCAGGTGAACCTCTGCTTAATGTGGAATGTCATCTTGGGGCCTGGGATAGGGGTGAGGGGCCTCCCCCTCTCTCCCTATTTATTCCAGTTCCCTCTCCCCATCCCCCTCTCTGATGAAGGGTCTAGGCCCGAAACGTCAGCTTTTGTGCTCCTGAGATGCTGCTTGGCCTGCTGTGTTCATCCAGCCTCACATTTTATCATCTTGGAATTCTCCAGCATCTGCAGTTCCCATTATCTCTGATACCTCTTAACTGCTGTTTGGGCATTTCGGAATGAGCATTTAATGCTGGACTAGCCAAAATGAATATTGAAAGGAAACCCTGCCCACAGCCTTGACATCCTCCTTAAGACACGCGGCTGAAATTGACCACAATATTCCCCAACCCATGAGGCATAAATCAAATGGCAAACCGAGGGCACTGAGGCAATTTGAGAAAATGTGTTTCTTCCATTCAACCGGAAAAGGAAACTCTGCTCTCATGAGAGGCCAGGACTGTTAATAAGCACTGGGTACTTTCTGACGATTCTTTCTTAGTTGCAAGACAATGTTGTAAATCTTAGAGAGGTGTTGACATCTCCTTTTAAAAATATGATAGGAGATATTCTACAAGAATAGAATGACAAACTTTTCTTTATGTGGTGCCCTTGTAATACAAACTGTACTCCTCGACATTTTTATTGTGGATCATTGTGAAGACTTCTGAAAGTTTTATACTGAGACGTATCCATCATCCAGGCATCCTAGCACCAGCTCTGTCTCTTTAAGTGCATCATGTCAGCTGATCAGTCTGCCTTTAGCTTTATTTTTTATTCATGGCCTGGAAAGGGTGGGTGTGCAGTGGGGGAAGGGAAACGTCACCACCAGTGTTCTCTAATGCATTTGGAGTTATTAGTGTAATGTAGCCTCTTGCCAAATGCACTCAGTTTCAATGTGTCTGCAGTTAGTGAGGAACACGGAGACAATTGATTGATTTGTGTGTGTTAGCCCTAATTGCATCTCCTGGCAAGTGGCAAGCAATACATGGTCACCCTGATGCTCTCAGAAAAAGTCAATTGCAGACACCTTGGCACCGCACTATGACACACCACAGAAATGTGGGGATTTGCAGTCTGACCAGGTCAAGCCTACAGTCATTAGGACAGCTATCCATAGAGTGGGATCAGCCTCCTGAGCTCATGCTCGGTTTGGTAAGTGACACATTTAAATGCTGACCCTCCTCAGGATTTCCCAAGGATTTTAGCCACCTCCAGGTTCTTTGAAAAATAGGTTCCCCTTCCCCTACCTCTGCCCTCAATTTGACTACTCGTCTGTCAAGTATTTTGGCTTTGCTGAGGATCACAACTTGTTTTTCCATGTAATGGAGTGAGGTCATTTGAAATGAAATTGCAGCCCGTGCAAGTCTCAGTTTTGAACATCTTCTTCCTCACATTCAGCTCCCTCCATGACCTAAAGCTTTCCTGCCTCCGTGACCCACCTCCAGCATTACAACCTTGACTGAAGACGTCTAGGGGCTGTGGAGGATGTTTGGTCGCTGGAGAAGGTCAATGGGTGCCGGGGAAGGCATGTGGGTGCTGGAGTAGGTGTGTGGGTGCTGGGCAAAGGTTGAGGCTGGCAAAGGTATTTGGGTAGCTTGGGAAAGTGTTTGCAAACTGGGAAAGGACACTGAGTGCAAGGAAAGAGGTATGGGAGCGAGGAATTAGGATTGGCTGTAGGTGAGCGGTATGGGTGCTCAGTAGAGGTTTGGGTGCTGGAAGAGGGGTTTGTACACAGGGAAACTGATCTGGGTGCTGGAAAAGGGATGTGGGTGCTGGAGAAGGTATTCAGGGATGTGAGAAACAGAGTCCTCATACAGCCAACTAAGTGTGTCAAAAAGCAAAGAGTTTTGGCAAGAAAATGTCAGAGTCTAGGACCTAGTCAGCTAATGGTAGAGCCAAAATAAGTGGGGAAGCTCCATGGTGAAGAATTATAACAGTGTGAAGACCCTGCAAGATTGTAGTGCCTGAAAAGACTCCATCATTCCACCTTTCTCGCCTGTTTAAAGCATTGCTTTGAATGTGCCCTTCTCATTGTACTGTGGAGCACATGATTCAATGTCTCTTTTCACTTATGTCAGTTTTGAACTGATAGTATTTCTTGTGAAGTGGCATAGGACATTTTATTACATTAAAACTATTTTATATAAATGCTTGCTGCTGCAAACTTTGTGGTTTGTATCAGACATTAATCTGTCATTGACATAAGGCATACAACATGGGTCTTTGGCTCTCAGAGTGTTAAATGATTGAATGATATCCTATTTCTGTCCTCTTGGTTCGAGAATCAAAGAGCTGTTTCATATTATGAAGCACACAGTGCCAAGAGGAAAATGATACTGTGAATAAGTAGTTTGACCTCCACATATTTTAATTAGCTAATAATTAACCTGATAAATTAAGATATGTAATTTTGGGCCTATCTATCACTAGACATCAAAACAACACTAAAAAGTAATCTATGTTTCCTTTTTTAGTTGCTGAAACAATAGAAGTTGTAGGCTGGGTAAATATCTTCAAAATGTGTGTGTGTGCGTAAAGTTGAGGCAATTAGTTTGCATTGAGGCGCTTAAAGGAAGGACTGATTGGAGTTTAGAATTCATTGTAACATTATCATTTTGTTTTAATAGCGACAAATTTACTCCCGTCGGATACACTCCCAGAGCTTCTTAAGTGTGATATCTTCCACCTTGTGAATCGAAGGACATTATAGAGTTTTAATTACCAAATGCTTTCTCATTATCGGCGGCATCTGGGATAGTCACAGAGAGAGTTGCTCTGCTGCACAGTCTCACATCACAGGGATCTTGATATAATAGCTGATATCAGCTGTTGCCCTTCCAAGGTGTGGCAGGGGCAGTTGTGGTGAAGTGGTAGAGTTCTCACTTCTGAACCAGGAGGCCAGGGTTCAAGTCCCATCTGCTTCAGCAATATGTAGTAACATCATTAAACAGTTAGGTTAGATTTTTTTAAAAATGGGGAATACACAGATGACAACTGTGGAGGATAATAGCACAGGCCTGGCTTTTCTCTCAGAAAGATTGTGAATCTTTGGAAGTCTTTTCCTGAGAAATAGATGGAAGCAGAGTATTTGAATTTATTTAAGGGAGTGATACATTGATGCTTTTTAAGCAAGGGGGCAAGAGGTTTTCAGGGTGTAGGCAGGATTGTGAGCAATCTGATCAGACTTGGAAACATAGCAAATAGGAACAGGTGCAGGTCACTTGCCTTATGAGCATGTTTTGATGACATACTAATCTTCTTCACAGAATCCATAGAGCATGAAAGCAGGCAATTCAGCCCATTGAGTCCACACTGACCCTCTGAAGGACATCCCACCCAAACAACATCTCCAAATTCTATCCCTGTAACTCCACTTTCACTCCAATTTCCCATTGCTAACCCACATAGTCTGTACATTTCCGGACACAGACATGAATTTAGCATGGCCAATCCACATAACTTGCACATCGTTGAACTGCAGGAGGAAATGGGACCGCCTGGCAGAAATACACACATTCACAGGGAGAACACCCACATAGACAGTTGCTTAAAGTTAGAATGGAACCTAGTATCCTGGTTCTGTGAGGCAGCAGTGCTAGCCACCAAGCCACCTCATTTTTAAATGCTTAAGCAAATTCAAGTATTCAACTCCGTCTGAGAGAAGGGTCACCAGATCTGAAACGTTAATTCTGTTTTCTCTTTCACAGATGCTGCCAGACCTGCTGAGCTTTTCCAGCATATTTGTTTTTGCTCCTGATTTACAGCATCCGCAGTTCTTTTGGTTTTTATCCAACTAGTATATTTTACTTCTTGTTTGTACATTTGCAGGTTGATATTATACAGTGGAAGAGTTTTCTAGCAGAGCCACATGCCAATCAGTCAAAAGCAAAATACTGCAGATGCTGTGAATCTGAAATAAACACAACAAATGCTGGAAGCGTTCGGGAGGTCTAAGAAACAGAGTTAACGTTTCAGCTCCTGTTATCTGTACTGAAAATGGATGTAAAAAGGATTAAAACAAGTGAAAGAGGTCAGAGTGGATAAACAGGAAAAGGAAGTGTTTTATGCCTTGACGGAGGACAGGAGAGATTAGATGAGACCAAACAATAGCCCAATTAGAGCTTATATTTCTTGTCTTTATTCATTCATTCACAGGATGAGGGCATCACTGCCCAAGCACCATTTATTGCTCCAGAGGGCAGTTAAGAGTTGACCACATTGCTGTGGGTGTGGAGTCACGTGTAGGCCAAAGCCAGAAGTCAGATAACACCAGGTTATAGTCCACCCTGGTGTCATGTGGCTTCATCCACCCCACTCCAATACTGGCACCTCCATCATGATCATCATTATGCATTTAATTCCTTTAGGGAAGTAAACTGCCATTCTTTCGTGGTCTGGCCTACAGGTGACTCCAGGCCCACAGCAATATGATTGACTCTTAACTGCTCTCTGGACAATTAGCGATGAACAATAAATGGGCAACACTGTCATACCAAGTATGTATAAAGCAAAGAATATTCCTTAAAGTCAAATTCCACTATTGCAGGGTTTGAAACTGAACATTAGCTGAGTGTCAAAGTTAACAGCCCAGCAGTAATACCACTAGGCCATCATCTCCCCTTCTATTCGTTAAGTTGGAGTTGGACGTGATAAGTTTTATCTTTAACAAATGCTATCTCATTCCCAGCTTAGGGATCCCCTCTTGGTACACTTTCAAAGAAACAGTGGATGCTTTGAGAATCTTTTTCCAATTCTCACTTGATACAGGTGATGTACAAGAGGGTTAGCAGTCTGCAATTGTACCGTTATTCATAAAGGGTACAAGTTATTAGCCAAACAATTTTAAGCTGGTCAGTCTGGCCTTGGTGCTGGGCAAATTATTGGAATGAACACTCAGAGATCAGAATATCTGCTGCTGGGGAAGTGTGGATTGATCAGGGATGGGCAGTATGGTTTTCTTAAGATCATTTCTGAGTGGTTAAGTTTTTTTTCGATGAATTACAAGAACCTTTGATGAGAGTTGTGCAATCAATGTTGTCCACGTGAATTGAAGGAAAACAGCAGGATGAAGCGAGATTTAGTTGAGGTGCACAAAATAACGAGGGGCTCGGATAGAGTGGACAGGGAAGACTGATTTCCCAGCAGAAAGTTCAATTGCAAGTGGGTTATGAGAAAAATGAAAGCCATGTGGTTGTTGACTTGCTTGCCGATCTGGCTTGTTTTTGTTCAGATGTTTTGTCACCCTGCCAGGTAACATCATCAGTGAGGCCTCTGATGAAGCGATGTTTTTCTATTCCACTTAGAATTTATGTTGTCTGGTCCGTTATGGTGAGTAGTTTCATTTGTAGCTTAGTTTGTATAGGTTTGTACAGAGTTCAATTCTATATGTTTGCTGATTGCATTACGGGTTGAGAACCATGCTTCTAGGAATTCCCGTGCATCTTAGGAATGATCAATGAAGTCAATAAAGCACTAAGAATGTCAACCTAGGTCTTTTGCTCAGACCCCTTGAAGTCATGCCTTTCTAATTCAAAGGTGGAAAGGCTACGCACTGAGTCAAACAAGAGCAACAGTATCAGATCAGTTATGGGCTGTTGATCCTAACAGATGTTACTCTGCATGATGCAAACAAAAACAGAAACTGCTAGAGAAACTCAACAGGTCTGGCAGCATCTGCAAAGTGAGAAACTGCCAAGTTTTCGAGTCTTGTGAATCACTTTGAGAACTGCCTTTCTTTTGCTTTTTGCAGAGGCTGTTGGGGTTGAAGATAAGGGCCGGGGGACCAGAGGACTGAGAGAGTTATTGTGAGAGGAAAGAGACGAGGGCAGAAGTGTGTGATAATAAAATGTGAGGCTGGACGAACACAGCAGGCCAAGCAGCATCTCAGGAGCACAAAAGCTAAGAAGTGTGTGAAGTGGGTTGACATGACGAAGATCCTTGTCAGCCACATTGGGGAGGAATCCTCAGCTGAGGAAAAGAAACGGACATTTCTGGTGTCCCCCTGCGAATGTGGCATCATCAGAACAACACTTGGTCTTGACATTACATGTCGTTACTGCACACAGAATGCAGGGTTTTTTAATTCACTCATGAGATGTGGGCATCTCTGGCTGGTGTAGCATTTTTTGCCCATCCCTCATTGCCCTTGAGAAGGTGGCAGCAAGCTGCCTTCTTGAACGACTGCAAGCATCATGCTGCACTTTGACCCACAATGCCCTAAGTGAGGGAATTCTGGGATTTTGACCCAACGACAGTGAAGGAATGGTGGTATATATGCATTTCCAAGTCAGGATGATGAGTGGCTTAGAGAAGAACTTGCAGGTGGTGGTCTTCCTATGTTAGTGCTACCCTTGTCCTTCTAGATGGAAATGGCTGTGGGTTTGCAAGAAGCTATCAAAGAGTGAATTTCTGCAGTGTATCTTGTCAATGACACACTGCGGCTGAGCATAGCGGAGGGAGTGATGCTTGTAGATGTGGTGCAAAAAACTTTGTCCCATATAGTGTCAAGCTTCTCAAGTTCTGTTGGAGTTCCATCCTTCCAGGCAAGTGGGGAGTATTCCATCACTTTCCTGGCTTGTGCCTTGTAAACAGTGGGCAGATTTCGGGCAGTCAGGAGATGAGTGACTTGCTGCTGTATTGCATGATGTACCAAAACAGGTTAATATTTCCTTTTAAATCAGTATATCTCTTACTGATCAATGAACAGAATCAATTACAAGATCAAATGAAGTAAAGCTGGGCTTTTAAAATAAACTATGCTTTTCCTTTCTGTCTCTATTTTTCCACTGCTTTCAAGATATTGTCTGACATTTCTCAGAGGAGCAATAACTTTGCTGCTGTACTGGTAAGAAATCCCTTTCATGAATACGAAGGTGATTCTTGAGATCTACTTACGGCAACCTTACATCTGTAGTGCTAGGGTTTTTGTGGTGCAGTGGTAGTACCTTTGGGGCAGAAGGCCTGAGTTCCAGTCCTACCTGCTACCGAGGAGTATCATAACACATCTAAACAGATTGATTGAAAAAAAATGCCTACTCTTCTGTCTTTCTTCAGGACCACCACTATTCAAGTCTCAATGATATCCTTCATCAGGAAGTCGGGACTTGTGGCATATCTGTAGTGTCCCTTTCTCTGGGACAGGAGGTCTGAATTCAAGTCCTACCTGCTTCAGAGGTGTGCCATTGCACATTTGAACAGGTTGGTTAAAAATGCCTACATGTCTAGGGCTGAGGAAATTATTGAACTATTGTTCCCTGCTTCCTTAGTATCAGATTTTCAAACACCCTTCGTTTCTGTGTAATAATTCATCTGATCTTCCATCGCTTCCTCCAGGAATTGATGAGCCTTGCTCCTGTCTGTCTCATCTTGACCTTCAAATTCCCAGTCTTTCCACCACACCACCACCCAGTGATTTTATTGGCAGCTTTGACAGACCCTTATCACTGACCCCACTGCCTCTTGGCTTATTCAATGTCCCCCATGATTGACTTCATATTCCCAGGATAAAACATTGATTTTTTTCTTTCCCTCATGCTCTGCATTGTGCTGTTAATAATTTCATCCCTGTTCTATGATGACCATAAAACAAAGAAGAAAGACTGGAAGAAACCACATCTCTGCCCAACCTGGACTAGACATTGTTTCTCAGTCTCTTCTCGTTGTTGCGATGTCATGATGTTTGTATTCCGAGGCATGAACCTTGAATGAACTATTAACCATTTAACTGCTAATGCTTTCTGGTAATTATTGAATTTCTATTTTTTTTCCTGAAAACCCTCAATTTGATCAATAAATGCAATATCTTCATGTATTTTGGATTTCATTGCACTAAATTGGAAAACATACTTTCATCCCAAAAGGCTAAATAAGCAAATGTCATGGATAGAAGTTAATTAAATAAAACAAAGAACTAAGGATTCTGGATTTGATCACAGAAAGACCTCTACACACAGCAACAAGATGGTGAACCAATGATGTGTTGTTTTCAAAGAAATCAATCCAATATGAATTTGAATAAATAAATAAATCTCAACCTCTCCCATCTTGTTAAGAAACATGTCCTATGTTTTCTGGGGTCAGATGTGCGAGCTGGGCAGGAAGATTTGTACTCAAGACAAATTGGAGGCCCAGTATTCCCTGGGCACCATGAAGTTTAAGCTACTTTGGCATTTTCTGAACAGGTTCCTCGCAAGGAGATCAACCGGACTGGACAGTGAACACTCCTCTAAAGAAGGCTTCCCAAGCACAACTATGTTTAATAAAAACCAAAAGAACTGCGGATGCTATAAATCAGGAACAATAACAAAGTTGCTTGAAAAGGTCAGCAGGTCTGTCAGCATCTGTGAAGGAGAGAACAGAGTTAATGTTCGGGCCCAGTGACCCTTCCTCAGAACCCAATTCTGGGGAGTTCTGAGGAAGGTCACCAGACCCGAAATGTTAACTCTGTTTGTTAACTCTGTTAACTCTGCCTGCCAGACCTGCTGAGCTTTTCCAGCAACTTTGTTTTTGTTCCTATGTTTAATATACTTTCAGCATGCAAGTATGGGCTACCTAGTGATCATGATAGAACATAAAACAGTTCAGTGCAAGAACAGGCCTTTCAGCCCACGATATTGTGCCAAACATGACATGATGTTGAGGGGAATCAGAGGGAGAGATCAGAAAGTGTTCAGAGATATGGGATGATATGGGCGTCAACAGGAAAGTAGGAGTTTGAGATGTATCAGAGAGAAGCTGAGGTTATGGGCTGAGGGCCACTAAATCATATATGGAGAGTTGGAGATTTAGGGTGTTTGAGAAGAAGTTGGATATCAAAGGGGTTGGGAACATTCAAAGACATTATGATCAGTGATGGGAGTGTTGGGTGAATTAGAGAGCTGGAGATTCAGGAAGAGATCAGATCAAGGTTTGCAGACAGATAGAACCTTGGAGACGCTGAAGGGTGATCAGAGACTCAGGAAAGTGACAGACAAGGTGGGAGTCAGTGAAATAAAAGTGGTCATCAGACATGGAATAACCAGTGACTGTGTGAGGTTTTCTTAATGTAAGGGTGGGAGTAGACAGATCATGGGGTGGGGTTTCACACAATTGCTGTCAGCACCAGAGGAAATACTCCTGATAAATTTGCGGTACGATCAGAGCTAAAATCGCTCACCTCATTGATCTAGTACTTTCTATGTTTCATGGTGGAACTGGGAAACGCAGCAAAAGCCTCTGAAATTGGAGATGCACTGCATCCTTAAAGTATTCAAGTACTGACCGGGATTCCAAGAGAAGATCGCTCACCCATCCTTTACCACCCACCTGTATGACATTTTAACTTCCCATTCAATTCAAACTGTTCCACTTTAGGTGATTAGCTCCCTGTTTCCACAAATTCTTACCTTTTCAACTGCACCCATGTTACTTTTGTTTGTTACTCATTTTTGCACTTGAACTGAGTGGCTTGCTCGGCTATTTCAGAGGACAATGAAGAATCAAAAATAATACTGTTGTTCTTAAATCACATGTACACCACATCAGATCAAAAGGGAAAGATTTCTTCTCTAACATGACATAAATGAACCAGACGGGTTTTCATAACTCGGGTAACATATCTACTTTATGGAGATATTTAATTCCACATTTATCTAGAATTCAAATTTTACCATTTAACGTGACCAGGATTTGAACCCATGCCCCTATCTTTAACCTGGGCTCCTGAATCTTTAAGCCACTGATGTCGCCACTACTGGCCTGACTGTAAGGCTTCCCATTTGTCTTTCCCAGTTGCAACCCCAACCTATTTCAACCCAGAGATTGTCTGATGAAAGAAAGCACAGTGACTCAATGACAATTTAGGCTGCCAAGGAGTTCCGTGGATCATTAAATACAAAGAAAAACACAATTTTACATAAGTAAACACATTTTGAAGCAGTTAGAAGAATCATGAAAGCAGGATAATTACAGTAAGTAGTAAAGTAAATTGAAAATCACAAGGCAAATATTATACAGAAGAGAATAAATGTTGAATGTAAATTGATATAGAACATTTCCAAGTACAAGTATCTATGGGATAGGAGTGCAGTGAATTTTTTTGAGAGTTCTGTTCAACATTTTGAAAAAACCAAGTTCATAAGCAGTGCCACAAGAGTCAATTAGTTTTTACAGCATTATACACACTAAGTAAGTTATTTCACCGTGATTTTATTTGAGAGCATCGTGAGGTGCAACTCATAATCAATTTACGTAAAGTCATGGAATAACCTTCATCAGCTCGTCTGGAAGCAAATCAGCAGCCTGATTTGCATACTGCGCATTCCAAAAGAGATTGCGTCCCAGAATGGGAATTGTCTCTACCACTGGTGTGACTGATTAATCCCAGTCCAGTGGCTTCATTCCCTGTTGCCCATGCAAGCTCTGACGTTCCCTTAATTAAGAAGAAAGGAAAGCAAATCGGGGAATGAGGGAAAAGAACTGAAGGAAAAGGAAAAGACACAACTAACAACTGAGTAGGAGAAGTTACAAGATTACCACAGCTTCTCATCAGAATGAAACATAGGGCTGTTATCTCATTGCAGAGAGAGATAATTGGTAGTGGTTTAGCCTGTCTCAGTGAGGAGAGAGATTGAAAAGGAGAATCTGCCATGGTAACCTAATCCACTGCTGGAGTTAGACCCACACTTTGGCATCACTCTGCATCACAAACCAGCAATCCACCCAACTGAGGTAACTCACGCCCCTATGGGAATAAAGTCTTGATGCCTGCATTGCATCAGGGGACAGATTCCCTATCCATTTCCAATGGCCACCATTCACTTCCACCTGGTTGCTACTGGACAATCTCCTATTTAATTCCAATCTAAGTCAGAGTTAACATTTCAGGTCAAGTGAGCCTTCCTCAGAATAAGAAGTGCCACTCAAACCAAAACATTAACTCTGATATTTCTCCTCAGATGCTGCCAGACCTGCCAAGCTTTTTCAGCAATTTCGTTTCTGAATTTGATTTACAGCGTCCACAGTTCTTTCTGTCCCATTTAATTAATCTTGCTTACTCAGAATATAAGGTGTTGCTCTGGGTATGCATATTGATCTCAGCTATACTTATTATTTTTTGTGGGGTATGAAAAATGCTTCCTGTATCAGTCCAACTCAGGCCCCTCTTGGATGTCTGTACCTTCTGCCTTTGCCAAGAAATGGAAAAGCTTCATCAATTTTACTTCCAATTTCTACCCTCGGTTTCACATGTTCCATCTCTGTCTCTTCCATTCCTCAGCTCCTATCTCTTTTTTTTTGGCAGAAGACCTTCAACTAATATTCATTGTAATCTCCCACAGCTACCTCAATGATACTTCCTCACACCCTAAAAGGCACTATGGTGCAACATTCCACAAGCATTTTGTGATGTCTTCTTCAGTCCTCAGCCCAAGCAGTTGTCCCCTTCCCCCGCTGCCTCCATGCTCTCACCTTCCACCACACTAGCCTCTATATTCTTTGCCATTTCCCTGTCATTTCATCTTGCTCTCACATGGACATCTCTGCCCTTGGCCTGCTGTAATATTCCAATGAAACTCAATACAAACTAAGGGAACAGCATGTCATCTTTTGATCAGACACATTACCGTCATCTGGACTCAGTATTGAGTTCAACAATTTTAGACCACAGTTTCTGCACCATTTTTGTTTTCTTTCTTTGCTTGCTTAAGTTTTCATCATTGTTGCTTTCAGACTGTACTGCACCCACTTCAGGCACATCTTTCATTTATGTTCATGCCCTGTAACCTTTTCCTTTGGCCTTGGAGGACTAATTCTTCTGTCATTCAATGAATGCTGTCTGTCACCTTATCACAGCCCCTTCCCTTTCTCCTTTTCCCAACCACCCCTTGCTTAAAACCTATCACATCTAAAACCTTAGATCACAAGGTGTAGAGCTGGATGAACACAACAGGCCAGGCAGCATCAGAGGAGCAGGAAAGCTGGTGTTTCCAGTCTGGATCCTTCTTCAGAAAGAACAAAAATTAAAACCTTTCCCAGGTCAGATAAAAATCTGAGATAATGGGAACTGCAGATGCTGGAGAATCCAAGATAATAAAGTGTGAAGCTGGATGAACACAGCAGGCCAAGCAGCATCTCAGGAGCACAAAAGCTGACGTTTCGGGCCTAGACCCTTCATCAGAGAGTTTGTGCTCCTGAGATGCTGCTTGGCCTGCTGTGTTCATCCAGCTTCACACTTTATTATCTCAGACAAAAATCTGTTGTATTATCTTTTGTAGCAGATGTGTGATGTATTTTTATAAGACATGTTCATGATGATATCACATTTTCAAAGGTCTGAGCCTCCACCATCTTAAGTCTTGCCCACTTGCAGCATGTCACTGAGAGAAGTGTGTTACAGTACATCTGAATTACTAAGTTTGAGTCCAAGCACACAAGGGCCTGTAATTGTGGTGCACATTCGTAAATACAAGCATGATACCTGAAAATCAGCAATTTATCTTGCCACATCATATCAAACTCTGTTTCCCTCTCTATACCGATGCTGTCAGACCTGCCTCATGTTTAAAACATTTCTAGTTTTATTGGAGATTTCCAACATTCAAAGCAATGTGATTTTCAATAAAGGTTTTGTCCTTTCTTGTTTGGGGGAAGTGTAGTTAATAGAGACTAAACTTCAAAATAGAAGCTAAAAAGTACAAACTTTATTACAATCTAAAAAACATTTGATGGCAATACACAAAACTGAGAGTAAATAAAACTTCATAAACTTCATTTCTTTTAAAAGGCTATTTTACTAAATGGTACTTACTGAACAGGCAAAATGTTTCATATAAGGAGCTGTCAATCTGAATTTTCAGAGGATTGAATCTTTAGAGAATTGAATAGTCAGCTTTTCTGAAGTATTCTTTTTCTTGGTTGGTCTTTGGTCAATTCTTAAACAAATTTACAAGGTTCAGCGTGATTACAAAAGGAAGAAAAATAGGGTGCACAAAGGAAGACCTAAGATCCTGGATCAATCCTTCCTTCTTCATCAAAATGAGCTCTCCACCAGTGGGATAATTGTAGCCTTGCAGACTGCAGAGATTCCAGAATCACAGCAACCATCATAACACGAACAAGAGATAGACAATAAATGCCTGCCTGGAAAATGGTGCCCACAGCAGCAACAGCTTGCATTTATATACTGTGAGACATTGTACCAACCTCGACTCAGCTGCATGCATGCATTACTGAACAAACTTAAGAATAATTCCTAGGACTTCAGAGGACAGGCTAAGAAAAGAAGTTATACAAATTAGACCTGTTTCCTCTGGTATTTAGGAAGTTAAGGGTGATCTGATTGAAGTCTTCAAGATATTAACAGGAAAATACAGCATGGATAAAAAAAAGCATTTATACAGGTTGATGGTTCTAGAACTAGGGGGCATGGTTCAAAAATTAGTGCCAAACCACCCAGGAGACAGATTAGGAGGCACTTTTAAACACAAAGGGTGGTAGATGCTTGGAACCCTCTCCCATAAATGGAAAGGGATGTTGTTAAGTTTAAACTGGAGAGAGATAAGGAGAACACAGTAGATTCAGCAATATGACAAACCCACAGATCTTGCAAAACACTACATGAAACACCTTTCATATCATCAGTAAAAACTGAAAAAAAAAAGCTGTGGATGCTGGAACAAAAGGCGATGTTGCTGGAAAAACTCAGCAGGTCTGGCAGCATCTTTGAAGAACAATCAGTTAACATTTTGGTTCAGGGTTCTGGGGAAGGGTCATGGGACTCAAAATGTTAACTGTGATTTTTTTCTTCACAGATGCTGCCAGAACGGCTGAGCCGGCTTTGCAGCGACTTCTGTTTAATACAGTCAGTGGGGGCAGTATGCAAGTATAAAAGTGCATGTCAGTAACATCACAAAAACAAAGGGCAGTAAGCTAAGTAATATGATAGTTGGACAAGTGATCAAAAGGCTTGATCCCCATGGTATGTTTTACTGAGTATTATTGAAGAAAAAGAGAAGTACGGAGGTGGAAAGATAAGGCTGAAATTCAAATGATAAGGACCATGGAGTATAGAGGGATTAAAATTGGAAATGCACAACAGGGCAGAATTAGAAAAGCATAGAGACTTGCTAGTGCTAACATAGTGCTAAAATAAAAAAAAACTGTGAATGCTGGAAATCTGAAACAAACACAATCAGAATTTGTTGGACAAACTTGGCAGGTCTGGCAGCATCTGCATTCTCTCCACAGAGTTGAGGCTTCAAGTGCAGGATTCTGAGGAAGGGTGACTTAATCTTGGAAAGCTGTTGGGTTGGAGGAGGAGGAGGCAGAGATGGGGCTATGGGGAGTATGGGTGCAATTTGAAGGCATAGCAGAGAATTTTAACACCAATGCACCCCAAGGATGGCATTTTAAACAATAAATAACTGTAGCTCTCCGTATAGATGCAGCCACTGGGCTTAATGCAGGTGAAGTGTTTAGGGATGGTGCTGACAGCAGCAATAAGGTGATGCATAAGTGCATGCCATCCTCTCCTTATAACCGTCAGGCTCCTGTCCTCTAAAACCGACCTTCCTTCCCCTCATTCTTCTCCCACCAGCACCACCTAGAGGCTGTCCCAATCCTCTTAGGAAAATTAGAACTCTGAAGCAAAATTTGTAAATATGATGCGTATCAAACAGGGTTACACAGTTCATTTGCAGGACCTGCCTCTTTTCTGTGGGGAATAATGATATCTAGCCCAGCACTCATTCTATTTTAGTGGACTGAAGCCTTCTCGCAGAATAAATTGTCTCCCTGCAACCGTGGAGAGAGCAAAGCTTTCAGATGAATCTTTTTTCATTGCAGATGTCAAATGTGAACCATACGCGCAAAGTGTTGAAACAATGAACAAACTTAAGGACAAGCAGTCTGTTTGCTAAGAGGCAACACAAAGGAATGAATTAACTCTCACTATGCTAACGTATTTTGAAAAATTTCCTCTCTAAACTCATATCACGATGTGGAAGAGAGGGCTCTGGTACTTAGCAATACTACATTTTACTTAAAGTACCATTACTTTTCGGAAATAATGTCCCCTAAATGTTTAATTGTATAAATAATTTGTGCATGAAGCCCAATCCATAACATTCTGGTGGGAATTCTTGTTCAGTGTTCGCCTCATTTATGCAGAAAAGGTTAATGAGTTGTATTCATTAACTGTGTCCTTTTAATTGAATGTGTTTTACCTTGTTAATGAGATGCATTTGATAAGGAAGAAGAGATGAAGACCTTGTTAAAATAGCTCACTTAACCCCCACGCCTCATATGGTTCGCTTGGTTGAAGTTCACAGACTGCAAGGCCCTGAAATTGATTCGCAATCTGCACAGTTAGCTAACAACCGCAACGTATTGTCTGTAGCTCCCTTAAAGTGGTAAAGCATACCAGTGCATTTCACAGAAAAGTTTTAAAGGAACGAGGAGGCCCAATGGATGGAAAGTCAACAATGTAGATTATTTTGGCTTCTTCTCAAATGACCCATTCCTTGTGGTACCTTGTAGTAATTGGCACCTCAAACATTACTGAGTCGGAGGTGGTTGGTTTGTGAGGCATACAGTGTGGGCTCAACGTCAGCTTTTGAGCTTCTGAGACGCTGCTTGGCCTGCTGTGTTCATCCAGCTCCACACTTTGTTATCTCGGATTCTCCAGCATCTGCAGTTCCCATTATCTCTGATCTCAATCCCCACACCAGCTGAGGTTATCATGAAGGGTTCTCCTTCTCACCTGAAACATGGTGATCCCCAAGTTAAATCACCAGCAGTCGCCTCTTTCTAATGAGAAAGCAGCTCTATGATGAAGGAGGACAATGGTGACATTATCTCACTGAGTATGAGTTGTTTGAAGTAGTCACTCATTCTACTTTGTCTTTGTTCAAACTGGGGCCTAGCTAGAAATTAGTAGCACAGGATACACCACCAGACAATATCAATAGGAGAGGCACTGTTCTTAGATAATAAGAAGGTTTAATGCATCTTAGCAAGTAGTTCATTATATTGACATCTCCTCCCTCCAAATACTAGAGTAGAACTTCCCTCCACCATAAACTGTGTGACTTTTGCAGAATGGGTAGGGCCATGATTAATTGAGAATTGACCCCTTTAAGCCCACTACCTTAGACAACAGTTTTCAGCCAAATTTTAGAGAAAGGGAGAGGAACAAATTAAGGAACAGTGTAATCCAACTAGGGCTGTTTTGCCAACTGTAAAGCAATGTTGCCAGAGGATTATAAAATGTGAGGCTGGATGAACACAGCAGGCCAAGCAGCATCTCAGGAGCACAAAAGCTGACGTTTCGGGCCTAGACCCTTCATCAGAGAGCTTTTGTGCTCCTGAGATGCTGCTTGGCCTGCTGTGTTCATCCAGCCTCACATTTTATTATCTTGGAATCTCCAGCATCTGCAGTTCCCATTATCTCTTGCCAGAGGATTACACATGTTAGTCTTTTTTTACCAGAACTAGCAGGGTTGTCTTGGGTAGATTTGCTGTTACATCTTCCTGATATTAATCAAGTTGAGAAGCAAAGTTCTGCTTTGAATAATCAGTAAAGGTTTATCACATATTATTTAGCAGCTAGTTGCATTACATTCAAGTCACATCACATTGCCTCACAGTAGCTATGGAATGCAGCTGTTCGAGATGACAGCTCACCACCACCTTCTCAAGGGCAACTAGGGAGCTGATATGGATCAGACCAGTCCCCTTCAAAGTATTTTAAGAAGGTAGACTACACCCAAACTTTTTTCTTGTTTTAAAGGTAAATGCAAAGTGTGTTTTCTGCATGTGACGTATTTGGTTAAACTACTTGTTGTTAAAAAAACACACAACTTATTTAAACACTGTAGTTAAAATACAAACAAAAGAAAGAGGAATTTCGAATAATGTAACTATTGGAAAACTTAATCGAATAATAGATACGGTACCCACTGCTAGCTAACTGTTCCTATACAATAACATCCCATAAACACAGCCCTCGGCAAAAAGGCAAATTCAGACACAGATTCTTATGTTGGTTCTCCAATCCAGGAGGAAACAACATCAAGAGAGATTGCAGGTGAAGTAGCAGCGAGAAATCATTCACTGAAGCTTCCAACTATTTGGAGACTCTAAACAGCTTCTGACTGCCGCAGCTAAAAAAAACTCCTGGTCTATGACAGCTGACCACTCCCATTCAAACTGGTTCTATTGTTCCAACCTTTCTAAAAAAATACTAAGAAGGGTTCTGACCCAAAATGTCAGCTTTCCTGCTCCTCTGATGCTGCCTGGCCTGATGTGTTCATCCAGCTCCACACTGTGTTATCTCTAAAGGCGTCACAAGATGTTTACTCCAGGAGACAATTTGGCATGTCTGCCTTTACAACTTCTCTTCAAAAATAAAGACAAAATAATCTCTTAAAGTGACAGCATCATCATAGCCCAGCAATAAATGCTGCTGGTGAACAAAACTCACATCGTACTAGTGAATAATAAAAAAAAAGTTACATTACAATTAAGATGCACAATTCCCCCTCAGGCGATAATCTGACCCAATTTAAGAGTACATCAATTGCTACATGGAGAACAGAAGAATAATGCATAACTCTAGTTCACTTCTCTCCAGGAACAACCATTTCTCTATCTTGGTTGGTGAAGCTTATCTTGTGATGCTAACCATCCCTTTGACGTACTGAAATAAAACATAGAACTGCAGATGCTGGAGATGTGAGAACAAACACAGAAATTACGAGAGAAACTCTGCAGCACCTGTTGGGAGAAAGCAGAGTTAACATTTAAAGTCTGATGACTTCACTAGAAAGCACAAAGAGTCACCAGCCTCGAAATGTTAACTCTGCTTTCTCCCCACAGTTGACGGCAGACCTGCTGAGTTTTTGTTGTATTTTTCCAGATAGTAACAGCATTATAGAAAAATGTTGAGCTGAATAGTGGAGCCAAGGTAACATCGAAAAATGGTGTGGTTGAAGAAATAAATAAATAAATACATGCATTTCTAGAACCCTTATAACCCACAGTTCCTTAACATCAATGCAATAGTTTAGAAATGTCTTCGGTTCTGCACATGTAGGAAGTGAAATAGATAATTCTCTGTCTCTGGACTAATAGAGGCATGGGTTCAAATCCCACCGTAGCAGTTGGCACGATTCAAATTGAATGAATACAAATCTGGAGTACAAATCTAGTCCTGCTAACAGTGACCCTGAAACTACCATCGATTGCTTGTGGGGGAAAGCAGCTCGCTTGGTACATTAATGTAGCTTAAGTGAAGGAAATTTGCCATCCTTGCCTGGTATGGCCTACATGTGACTCCAGACCCACACCAATGTGGGTGACCCTTAATTTCACTCTGCAAAGGTCACACGGGCCATTCAGTTCTAAAGACAATTGAGGATGGGCAGCAATCTTTGACCTTGCCAGCAACAAGCACATTGCATAAAATAGTTATGCAAAGGAGGATGGTTTTCATGCAGAATGAGGTATTTGGAAAAATAACCCTGTGCAGGCACTCACAAAGAGCAATTCCTTTTCTCTACATTTTCTTTTCATCTTCAACTATTAATCTAATTTCTTTTCATCATTGAATCTGTGTTCTCCACCCTTACGGATTATACATACAAATCCTAACCACTCTTTGTACAAAAATTTGTTCCTCATGTTGCTTCATCTCCTTTTGCCACTTGCCTTCAATCTCTGCCTGCTACTTATCAACTCTTCAACCATGAGAAACAGTATCTCTTTATCAATTCTGTCTTAAGCCTTTCATGATTTTAAACAGCTCTGTCAAATCTCCAGTCAGCTTCTCTCTCTAAGGATGATTACCTCAACTTCCCCAGTCTATCCACATAACTGTAATCCTTTATCCTTAGAAACATTCTACAAATGTCACTATGACTTTGATTCAGACTCGGGACAGAGGACAAGAGAAAGGTTTACACCTGACCTTAAATAACCCCTGCATCATGAGTGGAAAAATTACACTGAGGGCTGATTGTTACATTGTTTTGGCTACGTGTAGATGCATTGAGTCTGTTAAAGGGTTATTTGCTTTGAGGCCGAGTGAGATTCCTCACCATTTCTTACCAAACTTGCCTCATTAACCACCTCTTCTGCCCACTGGTGTCTCAAGAGGTGATCCTCTCCTCATCTTACCACACACTGCTCCCTGAACAACTCACCGCTCAGCAGATATCCACTGAAAGGCTGATCTCCTTCGTGCTGCCCCATCTTTGAAAGGCCGCTGAGCGCCTGAACAAGTTTTGTGAATCAAGTGTTGCCCCAAAGTCACAAAGTTTGGGGGATCGGGTATTCGAAAGTCTGGTTAAGAATCACTGGTGCGACTATTGGAGATCACTGATCATTTTAATTATACTGTGATGTGAACACAGAGATAGGAAGGCTGATTTGGTTTGGTTTCCGACTCCATGCTGTAACACCTGGGGGTTCCATGTGTAAACAGCCACTGTACTGTACAAAATATTGTGCCTGGCTCTTTCTGCAGTATTGGTGGTAGTTCTGTGTTTTCTCGAAACAAACGCACCTGTTTCACACCAGGAATGGTTAACCAAAGATTGCTTCTGTTTAATTGATGAACTGTTACAGAAATGGTCAGTGGGCAAAATCAGTAGAAAAATTCAAGTCCCTCATACTCCCTGATGGTCACATGTTCTATATCCTAGTTACGTCCTTATTAGCATTTCTTTTTATTTTGTTCATTTTAAGGATGTGGGCATCCCTGACCAAGCAGGCCAGCATTTATTGCCCATGCCTAACTGCCCAGAGATCAGGTGATATTCAACCACATTGGGTGTGGAATCGCATGTAGGCCAGACCGGGAAAGGAAGGCAGTTTCCTTCCCTAAAGAGCATTAGTGAAACAACTGGGTTTTTCCTGACAACTGATAATGGTTTCATGGTTATTGTTAGACTTTTAATTCCAGATTTTTCTTTACTAAATTCAAATTCCACTACCTGCCAAAGTGGCATTTGAACCCAGGTCTCCAAATTACTCACCTAGCTATAATACCATTAGGGTATTACCTCCCCTTAAAATTATATCACAACATAAACAGTTGCAGCTGAATTATTGCCAACCTATTTTGTTTGTCCAATAAGAACTTATTGACACAAGCTTTGTCCCTTTCTCCACAGATGCCAACTGACTTGTTGAGTATTTCAGTATTTACTGCATTAATTTCAGATCTGCAACGTGTTCATTTTGTGTGCTTTAGATAGTGTCTTGCTCACTTTCAGTTGATTTTCTAAAAAATTGCTCTGACTTATCAACACATCATAGAACTTCCTTCTCATTTCCACCTTTCCTCGCATGCTGCTGTCCCCACTTCTGTACTTGATCAGTGGTTAGCGCAGGGGCCCAGGCTCGATTCCACCCTTGGGCAACTGTCTGTGCGGAGTTTGCACATTCACCCCGTGTCAGTTTGGTTTTCCTCCGGGTTGCTCTCCCACAGTTCAAAGAAATCCAGGTTAGGTGAATTTGTGATGCTAAATTGCCCCATAGTGTCCAGGCAAGGTGGATCAGCTGTGGTAAATGCAAGGTCACAGGGATGGGGTGGGGGGTGAACTGTGGGAGGAAACCAGAGCAGCCGGAGGTAACCCACGCAGACATAGGGAGAATGTGCAAACTCCACACAGACTGTTGCCCGAGGCTGGAATTGAACCTGGGCCCATGGTGCTGTCAGGCTGCAGTGCTAACCATTGAGCCGCCGTGTCACAAGCTTCCTCAGCTGACACAACGGCACTGTTTCTCTCTCTGCAGATGCTGCCTGACATGTCAAGCATTCTGAGCTATTTCTCTTCCTGTTTCTGATATCAATGGTAGCTATCTGCGAATATGGGAGTGGCGTGGGTGAATCTGAAGTTATTACGCTGTGTGTAGAGAACTTTCGAGAGAAATCAACTGGGAGTCACAATGACTGATGCGTGTAAGGAAGAACCTGACAGAGCAGCCTGTCTGAAACTATAGCACTATTTCTCACTGTGAAGGAATTCTAATATTCGCAGTAGACCACCGATAATTTGCAGTCTGTTATCTGAGCTGTTTACTTGTTTCTGCCCAGCTGCAATATGATTTATTTTATTGTGGTGATATTGAATGCAGAAAAATGCAAAGGAAGCAGAAATGGTTTGAAAGCAGAAGTGAGAATTAACTGATTTCTTCAATGCCAGTAAATGCATATTGTTAGACTGATTGCCCTGCAGGATGGGATTGGTATGCAGGCCAAGGTATTAATGAAGAGGGATGCTTCCAGCATAACAGTTTCTTTACAGCAACTACAAGTTAAATCCTAACACAAGGACAACAGCATTAGTGGAAACAACTACTAATGCTTAGCTTTAGTTCTGACGCAATGTTTTATTTGTTCTTTTGTGCGAATTCGAGTCATTGCTGTGGCCAGCACTTGTCGCTCATCCCAAATTGCCATTGAACTTATTGACTTTCTAAGTTATTTTAGAGGGTGGCTCCAAAATCCACAGAAATTGCTTCTGTGTGCCAATAAAACAACATTGCATAAATTGTATCAAGCATGGACACCAAATGACATGACCGTATGAGAATTCTGATGCCGTATCAGAATGATACCAGAGAAGTTGAATGATCTCACTGTGATGAAAACTCAAACAGAACACAAACAAAACAACCCTAACTTACATTCTCAAATATACAGTAGGGTCCATCAAATCTCACCATAAGAACATAAGAACTTGGAGCAGCAGTAGGCCATCTGGCCCTTTGACCCCGCCCTGCCATTCAATAAGATCATGGCTGATCTTTTCATTGACTCAGCTCCACTTCCCCATCCACTCACGTTGACCCTTAACTCCTTCACTGATCAAAAATCTATGTAACTTTGCCTTAAGAACATTCAACGAGGTAGTTTCAACTGCTTCACTGAACAGGGAATTCCACAGGTTCACGACCCTTGGGTGAAAAAGTTTCTCCTAGGAGCTCAGTCCTAACTCTGATCCTCCAAACTTTGAGGTCTGAACTCTAGCTCTAGTTTCATCCGCTAGTGGAAACAACCTCCCTGCTTCTATTTTATCTATTCCCTTCATAATTGAATACATTTCCGTAAGATCTCTTGTTGTTCCTCTAAATTCCAATGATAACAGTGCCGATCTACTCAATCTCTCCTCATAAGACAAACACTTCAACTCTGGAATCAAACTAGTGAACCTCCTCTGCCCCCCTCCAGTGCCAGTGCCTCCTTTCTCAGGTAAATAACATACCATACACAGTGCTTCAAATGTGGCCTCACCAGCACTTGTTCCAGCTGCACCACGACCTCCAAGTTTTTAAACTCCCTCCATGAAGGACAATATTCCACTTGCCTTCTAAATTACCTGCTGCATCTACAAACCAAATTATTGTGATTCATGCATAAGGACACCCAGTCCCTCTGCATAGCAGAATGCTGCAATTTTTCACCATTTAAATAAGAGTCCATTTTGCTATTATTCTGATTAAAATGCATGATCTTACATTTACCAACACTGTACTCCACTTGCCAGATCCTTACCTAGTCACTTAAACTATCCATATCCCTCTGCAGACTTTTAGTGTCCTTTGCTGCCTCACTCATTTTCGTGCTATTTGTAAACTTTGACACACTACACCTGGTCCCCAACTCGAAATGATCTATGTAAATTGTACTAACACTGATCCCTGAGGCACACCACTAGCTGCTAATTGCCAATCAGAAAAAAACACCCATTTATTGCATTTATTTATTGTCACACATAACTAAACAGGTGAGATCAACATTAGCAAGATCACATTATTTCAGCCTGGAGAATCCATTCATCAGTCTGATGATGGCTGGGAAGAATCTGTTCCTGAACCTGCACAAGCATGTGTTCAGGCTTCTGTACCTTCTGCCTGATGGAATGATGTTGTAGGAGGTCATTACCAGGGTGTAATGGCTTTTTGATGATGTTGGCAGCCCTTCTGTAGCAGCGAGCCATGTAAATGGAGCCCGTGGATGGAAGGGTGGCTTCCCTGATGGTCTGGGCTGTACACACCACCATCTGTAGTTTCTTACGGTCCTGGGTAGAGCAGTTACCATACCAGGCCATTACGTACCTGGGCAGTTTGCTTTCAATGGTGCATCTGTGTAAGGTGGTGAGGGACCTTTTGGACATGGCCAAAGTTTTTGACCCACCTGAGGAAGAAGGAGCTTTGTTGTGCCTTCTTGACTGTTGCATTTAGTAGGAAGTCCAGGGCAGGTTGTCAGTTATCGTCACTACAAGGAACTTGATCTCTTCACCCTCTCAACCTCAGTTCCATTGATGCAGTTATGGCTATGGTTCTCCTCCTTTCGAATATCAGCTCTTTAGTTTTGCTGACATTGAGAGAGAGATTGTTTTCATTGCACCACATCACTAAGCCCTCTATCTTCCTTCTGTATTTTGATTCATCATTGTTAGGTTTCTGTCCCACTATGGTGGTGTCTTCATCAAACTTGTAGATGGTGTTCAATTGGAATTTGCTAATACAGTCATGGACATACAGGGAGTGCAGTAGGGGGCTGAGGACACATCCTTGGGGGCTCCAGTGATGAGTGTTATTTTGGAGGAGGTGCAGTTACCTAACCTCACTGCGGTCTGTGGGTTAGAAAACTGAGGATCTAGATGCAGAAGGCAGGCCCGAGACCAAGATGATGCAGTTTTGAGATCAGCCTGGAGGGGATAATGGTGTTGAAGGTGGAGCTGTAGCCAATGAGCAGGAGTCTGGCATAGGCATCCTTGATATGCAGATATTCCGGGGATGAGGGCAGGGCTAAGGATACGGCATCCTCCGTGGCCCTGCTATGTCAGGAGGCAAACTGTAGGGGATCGAAGTGAGCTGGGAGATTGAAGCACTTTAAACTTATATAGCAGCCTTTTGCGCTCGGCAAATGATTACATTTGGACAGATTTGCTAACTTCCAATATGCTTCAGAAAGTTTCTTTAAATTATTGCTACGTGTAAATGTTTGTGCAGGTGTGAGACAGTGAGGGCGAATGGCTTTGAGACAGAGGAACAGCTGTGATGATACTAAATGGTGTGGTGACTCTGTGGGCAGAATCATCTACTTCTGTTCCCATTTCCTATGTTATTTTATTTTGCTGGCATGCATGCTGTTTGATTCTTCAAGAGCAAACTTTCACTTAGGAAGGAAAGGGATGTTGTAATATCATACACATGCACCTTTAAGGGGCTGTATTTTGGGCTGATGTCAATCATTCCACATCTCACTGGAATCTGACATATTAGCCCCATGGCTTGAAACTCTTTGAGGTAGCTAAGACAAGTTATATCTGTTGTACTTAGCTCCAAGTGAACATTCTGCAAATAGTGTTATCTCCAAATAAACAATTCCACATTATTGCTTCAATAATCCTTGTGTGTGTTTGCTATGTTTATATCCAGAAGCAAAATGCAACAACTGGTTCAATACTAAAAAAAAACACAAAAGAACTATGGATGCTGTAAATCAGGAACAAAAACAAAGTTGCTCGATAAGCCCAGCTAGTCTGGCAGCATCTGCAAAGGCAAAAAAACAGAGGTTAATTTTTCGGGTTCAGTGACCGTTCCTCGGAACTGGTTCAATCACGGTTGCCAGAGTGAGGGATGGAATCTATAGCTGGGAACTAATGTTTAGAATTGTAACCATAATGGCATTGTGTACCTACACCAAATAGATGGCAACAGTTCACAAAGGCAGCTCACCACCTACACAAGGGAAACTAGGAAGGAGAAATAAATGCTGGCCCAGCCAGCAACGCCTGAATAAATTTTTAAAATAAGTGTGTTTTCAGTAGTATTCCAGGCGCTACAAGCTGTTTCAGTCAATCAAGATTAAAGTAATATAATCTAATCATCATTGCAATACATCAGCCAAAGATTGAAATAACCTGAAAGAATATCAGACATTGTTTAGATGCTAATATAATTATTTATTCACTGTTAGGTTTCTTCATCAGGGATTGACATCAATGAGCAGAGGTGGATAGAAAAGGTAAAATGTTCTAACCTTTCCAATCATCTCTAATTTGCATTAATTTATTTGCTAAATGTGAGTCTTATTCCTTTCATGATTCAGTTCCTCTAATGGGTGTCAGTGTAAGTTTCCAAATGTTTTCATGGCTCCAGTTGCACTCTTGCCTTGGAAGAAGTGCAAGGGGAAGTAATTATTTCCGTGGTTTTAGACTCCTTCTGCTTTTGTTGGCATATCAAAAAAAGTTTTGCAGATATTGAGTGAGTTTGAGGAACTTCAGCTTTGAGATCTTCCTTTACGACAAATGACAATTCCAAAGACAGCACAGTAGTGAAAAGAAGCTGAAAAGTGGAACTTTCCGAAGAAGGGTCCTGAGCCGAAACGTCAGCCTTCCTGCTCCTCCGATGCTGCTTGGCCTGCTGTGTTCATCCAGCTCCACGCCGTGTATCTCAGATTCTCCAGCATCGGCAGTTCCTACTATCTCTGAAAAGTGATCTATCCTCTTTGGAATGGAAAAGGTTAAAGTGGGGCTTGAAGTGAGATCTTCAAGATGAATGAGAGTAAACGGAGACAAATAATTCCCTGTGGTGAGTGAATCAATAACCAGGGTTCAGAGATCTAAGTTCCTTGGCAAAAGGTCAAGGGGAGGCACTGAGGGCATCTTCTATTCAATTCAGGCTTTATTGAAACTGGAATGATCTACTTGAAAAGTGCTCTGACCCATCAATAATTTTAAAAGAAGGAGAGGCAGGCAGCAGAGGATGGAAAATGTAGAGGGTAACGGACTAAAATGGGGTGCCAATATAGACATATTCAAAAGAGGCAACAGAAGTGCCTCTTCCTGTACTGCAGGTTTTTCCCCAAAGAGAGAAGGCTGGGGGTGAGTTCCTCGGAGAGCAGAAGCTGAGGGAAGAGTTTGTTGGAGAGAAAAACGCTGAGATGAGATTTGAAAGAGTTTTTCAAACACATGAGCAGGTTGGACAGAGTAGACAGGGAGAAACAACATGGATGGTGGTTTGGGTAGAAATGGTAGGCAGGCAAATCATAATTAACATTTTGGGTCAAGCGACCCTTCCTCAGAAACCTTTCTGAGGAAGGGTGAACTGAACCAAAAAGTTAACTCTGATTTCTCTCCACAGATGCTGCCAGACCTGCTGAGCTTTTCTAGTAGTTTCTACATTTGTCTCAGATTTACAACACCCACAGATATTTCCATTATTGCAACACTGCATACCCATAATCAAATCAGTTAGATTTCCCTCTCTGATGAAGGGTCTAGGCCCGAAACGTCAGCTTTTGTGCTCCTGAGATGCTGCTTGGCTGCTGTGTTCATCCAGTCCACACTTTGTTATCTCAGTTAGATTTGCACATTGTGTTCTGGACTGATCAGGATTCAAATCTTGCATTTTTAATGCAATGTCATGCCGTGACAAAAAAAAGCTGTTGCACTTCTTTGCAGAAGATGTCTTGAAAATATGTAAATTTCTTAACAATTGGGAGTTGAAAAACATAGCGTGTTTCTGCTCTTGCAGTCCCCTACTTCACTCCAGTTTAACAATTCTGTTGTTTAAATATAACCTGAATGGAAGGGACTATTAGGGACTTAAACAACATTGTTTCAGAAACTGGAACAACTGTGAATTGCATTTTATCATTATAATGGGTAGCTTTTTTTTATACATTTTGATACAGTTAGATGTATATAAATCTTCAGGCGCATGTATAAATAATTGAAAGCATATCTATAGCAACCTTGTTCATGCTCACAATTTGTATGCTATTTATATGCAAGACCTGCGGGCTGAGGAAGGTTTGTAACAGTGCCCTTTGATCTTAAGGATTCAGGGTTAGTTACCCAACATCAGTGACGTATCATTATCGAACATGAAGAGCTCCACAAGGCAAAGAATCTCAGAAAAATCCTTGTGTTTCCTCTGATGGGGATGTTTCACTATGAACTTGCCTTTTTTTTGTTGGCTGTCAGTGATAAATCTTTATCTTGCGTATTTTACATTTGAAATGGTGGAATCACTTCATGTGATGAATTTGTAATCGGGCAATAGTTATTTATTTCTTCCCTTTTATTCAGGTCAGTTACCTTTCCAATAACTTATTAACGGGTTGCAAAGAAATCAGAGGCCACATTCTATCTCTCGTGCTGCCTCCCGCTCTGTCTTTATCTCAGATTTCTGTCTTCAGGCTGTGTGTAGATTCTTCCAAAATGTTTGCAATAATTGATTTCAATCCTCTTTACGTTATGCAGGGTCCCAATGAAGCTGCTGCATTAAGGTAGTTATTTAATAAACTGCATACATTTTGGATAATGCTCCATTGCACTGTGCTGGGACATTGTCAAATGAGAGACTTGTTAAAAGACCATCTGAATCTAGAGGTTTCACTGGGGTCTTAGCAAGAAGCAAAAGTGTACCTGAAGCATCACATCAAAAAACAAACATTGCTGAAGAATTTCTCCAACTGTGGTAACGATAAAGGTAAGAAGAAATACAATTCGTTGTGGAGTTTTCAATTCCAACAAAGACGTAGCATCATTAATGGGGTAAAAAAAAAATCAATGTGCTCCAGAGGAACAGTATCAAAAGGATGCAGCACCAAACCTTATAAGCAGGAGACATTCACTGAAGCTCCCAACTCTTTCGTAACGTCAAGAGCTTCTAACGTTACTGGGAAAAAAAATAGAAATCTGGATCTGTGACAGCTGGCCCTACCTGTTCAGGCTGTTAAAACAAAAATCAAGGCCTCACAAGTTGTTTTCACAAGTCATCTTTAGTAGCCACTTCACAACTCCTGCCTTATAACCCCTTATCACAAAAAAGGCAAAAATACCTTTTAAAATGACAGCATCATCACAATAGCCAGTGGTTCTTTACGTCCCACTAGCTCCACTGGCAGCAGTGGTCATGGCTGGAACTGCAGCAGTCTCCATTGAAGATGGTTGCTGGGGCCAAATAGAAAGATAACTCATAGAACGCCTACAGTGTGGAAACAGGCCCTTTGGCCTAACAAGTTTACACTGACCCTCAGAACATCCCACCCAGACCCACCCCACTAATCTACACATCCGTGAATCCTACGGGCAATCTAGCATGGCCGATCCACCCTAGCCTGCACATCTTTGGACGTGGGAGGAAACTGGAGCACCTGGAGAAAACCCACACAGACAGACAGTCACTCAAGGGTGGAAATTGAACCCAGGACCCCAGCACTGTGAGGCAGCAGTCTTAACCACTGGGCCACCATGCTACCTGGCGTGGATGGTGGGGTTGCTGCAATGGGAGCTATCACTGTAACCGGTCTAACAAGCTTGGTGCGTGTGAGGAGTACAAGTGAGTTGTTGCTAAGAGTGATTGACGAGAGGGTTAGAGATGAAGTCATTCTAAGGTCCACAAGGTAAGAGATTAGCTCTTTATTTCCAGCGATTCTAAGCCTAAGGATACTGAAGGCTGCATGGACAGCACATTCCCTGTGGTGGTCACACATCAGGCTAAGGAGCTGCAGATAGAGGGGGGATGGGTGACCGTTCAGTGGAGGATAAGGGCCAGACAGGAAAGCACCAGAGGGCATCCCACTTAACAACCGTGTTTTTGTGGTCGGAAATGATGACAGTGAACGTTCTGTTGTGGAATGCAGCACCACAGGTGGATCAGCTGCACAAAGAGATAGGTGCAAGAGTCCAAGGGAAATAGTTGTGATTGATTCAACAGTAAAAGGTGCAGACAGGCATTTCTGAGGTGACAGATGTCACTCCAGAACAGTGTGTGGTCTTCCTGGGGTCAGGGTCAGGGATGTCATTGGACATCTGCAGGACATCCTGAAAACCAAGCCCTTGCAGCCTATCAGATTTGCAATGGCACTCAATCATGGCTAATATCTTTCATAACCCCACTCTCCTGCCTTTTCTCCACAACCCTTGATCCCTTTACTAATAAAGGACCCCTCTATCTCTGTCTTAAATACAGTCATTCACTTGGCCTTCACAGCTATCTGTGGCAATGTGTTCCACATATTAGCCAACCTCTAGCTGAAGAAATTCCTCATCTCAGTTCTAAAGGTTGTCTCTTCATTCTGAGGAAGTGGCCTTGAGTCCTAGTGTCTCCCGTGAATCAAAACATCTTCACCGGCTGCCATCTATTTATCCCCAGCCTCTGGCTTCTGTCACGCAGCTAATCCTCTATCCGTGCCAGTACTGTGCCCCTAATATTCTGGCCTTTTTTCCCATTTAGTAACCTCCACAATATGCAAATACTGGTAGATGACATTCTCCAGTTGTCCTTTGTCTGGATTGCACATTATCTCCTCAAAGAATTCTAACAGATTTGCCAGGCGTAATTTTCCCTTGATGAAGCCACGATGACTCAGCCTATTTTTCCATTCCATTTCAAGTACTCTGCAATCTCATCCTTAATAATGAATTCCAAAATCTTACTAATGACCAAGGTCAGGCTAATCGGCCTATAGTTCCTTCTTTTCTGCCTCCCCACCCCTTCTAGAACTGGGTTCTCATATTAGCCATTCTCCAGTCCTCTGGCATACTCCCTGACTCCAGTGATTCCTGGAAGATCACCACCAAAGCCTCTACAATCTCCTCAGCCATCTCCTTCAGAACTCTATGGTTTAGTTCATTGATCCAGGTGGTTATTCACCTTCAGACCTTTCAGCTTCCTTGGCACATTCTCCTTAATGATGTCCACTACTAATGAAGGGGTGGGGGTGGTAAGGTAGAAGTTGAGGTATACGTTGGCACCAACAATATAGGTAGAATGAGGGAAAAGGTCTTACATCAAGAATTCAGGGAATTAGGCAGGGGGTCAAAAGTTGTAGTCTTTGGGTTACCTAATGGAGCCACATACCAGCAAATGCCATGGGATTCAAGGCAGATGAATGCACGTCTCAAGAGTTGGAGGGAGGATTTAGATTCCTGAATGGCTGGGATGTTTCTAAATAAGGCAGGTCCAAAAATGGGTTGGTGTAGATCTGAACTAGAATGGAACCAACATACTTGCAGATGGGTTTGCTAATGTTGCTGGGAGGAGATTAAAATAATTTGGCAGATGCAAGTAATACAGCATTAGTAAAATGAAGGCACAGCATATGTTAATGAAGAAATTAAGAATGAATGAGTTTCAAGGGAATAAGGCAAGGCTGGAGAGCTTCTGTTTTATTGCTGGGAATATAGCTGTAAGAGAAATGAGGTGCAGATTGACTCATGAAGTTGCAGTGTTACTGACACTATAGAGCTGTGGATAGGCAAACAGCAGGACTGGCAACTCAGCATTCTGGGGTAGAATATCTTCAGAAGAGACAGGGATGGTGCAAAAGGGGACGATGTGTTACATTATTAATTAAGGATTTATCTACGACTGGAAGGAGAGACAATGCCTTGGAAGGGTCTTCAAGTGAAGCTTTGTTGGAATAAAAACCAGGCAGTCACATTGTTAGGAGTGTATTGTAGGCTCTCAGTCAGCGGGTAATAGCGAAGTCAACAATTCATTGAGGTCTGAAAAAAACAATAATAATAAGGTTAACACTTTAGGGAATTTCAACATCCCCAACATTATTTGGGATAGCATTAGTGTAAAGGGAGTAGAGAGGGTGTAATTCCTAAACTGTCTTTAGGAGAGCATTCTATTTCGATGAGATGATGTTCCTGAAAGGGATGATGAAGCGCTGGACCCCATTTTGGGGAACAAACCCAGACTGGTGGTTAAGGTAGCCATCGGAGATCATTTTTGTGATAGCGAATAAACAGGGTGTAATTTAAGTGTTGTGGCAAAGGAAATAGATGGTCTCAAGAAAAAGACTGATGGATTGGAGGAAGGCAGTTCTTATTAAAATAAAGTAGGATCTGGCCAAAGTAGATTGGGAACAGCTATGTGTTTTGTTTATTTATTTATTTAATATATTGTCACTTGTACTTAGGAACAGCAAAAAATGGAACATGTCACAAAGTTCCAAAATATAAATAACATGCAGACCCTCGAACTCGGCCTGAGGGAGCTGTGTACTTTCCAGTGAACTGTAACTTACATGGAATTCCTGGCTAGAAAATCTACAATAGACAGGATCATGTGTATACAATGAATGAGTACTTATTGGCTAAGGTGAAAAATGAAAATCTTGTATATGATTCCTTATTTTTTCACTGAAAGGACAAAGTCAGTATGGGGCAGTTCATAACAAGGCTAATCATGTACTAGGAGACATCCCTTGATAACTGCATGGAGTTCAAAGGTCTGAATTGACTTTTTTTTTCTCTCTTCATAGAATGTGTCCTTATGTCCTTATGAAGTTAATTTTTAATGAAATTTTGCTTGATGTTAAGTCCCATGCCAAAAGCTGCACTTTACTCAGTCTACAATAGAAGTAATCCACTAGGGTGCAAAGCTGATAGGATTTCTGGCAAAGAAATTTGGAGCTTTTACAATTAATGTCAGACTCAAGTATTCACATGCCAGTTAGATCATGGGTTACATTGAGGACAAGCTGACCTCTAGACTGCCTCAACAATGGGAGCAATTCTGAATATTATACCATTTCCATTTTCCCAGTATACCTCAGCCCAGGTCACATCTCAGCTCCAAACTGTGAACGTCTTACATCAGTGTACCTTCATTGCATTGCTCATAAACTGATGGATGTTTATGGTAATTGCGCTCCACCTGAATATCCTGTCCCTCTTCATCTGACCTTACAAACATACCTTATCTCTTTCATGCATTTACCTAACTTCCTCATACAAATATCATTTCCACACAAGCTTATCTTGAGGCTGGATTCCATTTTGAAGGTGGTAAACAGTACAAGAACATATCTTTCTTGTTAATTCAAACCCTTTATCTCAGGGAAAGTATTCTAACCTCGGCTCATTGACCAACCACCTCAATGTGGAGTTCCTATCATGAACTAGGACTGTGTAAAGGACAAGTTTAGTTTGGGATTATGGTTAGCCATAGGATGTCTGGACCAAAGAGTCTGTTTCCATGCTGTATGACTCTAAGCAACATCAACTCATGTTTGAGGACATCTCTTGTCAGCCTGTTTAGATATGTTTTGACATATGTTTGAGGCAGGTGGGATGAAAAGTTCTAGCCCAAAGGTAGGTGTCACTTCTATGTACCACAAGAGTCCTTATCTCATATTTTAGATATTTTCTACTCCAAGTGCTCAGCGATGTTACTACATACCACTAACGCAGGAGTAACTTGAACCCAGGCTGGGTGGCTCAACTCAGAGAACAAAGAACAAAGAAAATTATAGTACAGAAACATGCCCTTTGGTTGTCCAAGCCTGCGCCCACACGCTGCCCATCACAACTAAATTTCCCTACCCTTCCGGGGACTGTATCCCTCAGTTCCCATCCTATTCATGTATTTGTCAAGATGCCCTTTAAAAGTCACTGTTGTACCTGTTTCCACTATCTCCCCTGGCAGTGAATTCCAGGCACCTGCCACCCTCTGTGTAAAACAATCTTGTCTCACACATCACCTTTAAACATTGCCCCTCGCACCTTAAACCCATGGCCCCTAGTAACTGACTCTTCCTCCCTGGGAAAAAGCTTCTGACTGCCCACTCCGTCCAGGCCCTTCATTATCTTATAGACTTCTATCAGGTCACCCCTCAACCCCCTTCATTCCAATGAGAACAAGCCAAGTTTCTCCAACCTCTCCTCATAGCTAATGCCCTCCATACCAGGCAACATCTTGGTAAATCTTTTCTGTAGCCTCTCCAAAGCCAGCACATCCTCTGTAAGTGTGAGGACTAGAATTGTTTTCAATTCAATTGTTGTTTAAAAAAAACAATATTCCAAATGCGGCCTAACTATGAAGGGACTGGGGGCATTCTGGTGAAGTTTGCCGATGATACGAAGATAGGTGGACAGGCAGGTAGTACTGAGGAGGTGAGGAGGCTGCAGACAGAATTAGACAGTTTAGGAGAGTGGTCCAGGAAATGGCTGATGAAATTCAACGTGAGCAAATGCGAGGTCTTGCACTTTGGAAAAAAAGAATACAGGCATGGGCTATTTTCTAAATGGCAAGAAAATACATAAAGCCGAAGTACCAAGGGACCTGGGAGTGTTAGTCCAGGATTCTCTAAAGGTTAACTTGCAGGTTGAGTCCGTAATTAAGAAAGCGAATGTAATGTTGTCATTTACCTCAAGAGGTTGGAATATAAAAGCTGCGATGTGCTTCTGAGGCTTTATAAGGCTCTAGTTAGGCCCCATTTAGAATACTGTGTCCAATTTTGGGCCCCACACCTCAGGAAGGACATACTGACACTGGAACGGGTCAGGGGAGATTCACACGGATGATCCCTGGAATGGTAGGCCTAACATACGATGAACGGCTGAGGATCCTGGGATTGTATTCATTAGAGTTTAGAAGGTTGAGGGGAGATCTAATAGAAACTTATAAGATAATGTATGGCTTAGAAAGGGTGGACACTAGGAAGTTGTTTCCATTTGGTGGGGTGAGTAGGACCCTTGGGCACAGCCTTAGAATTAGAGGGGGTAAATTAGAACAGAAATGAGAGACATTTCTTCAGCCAGAGAGTGGTGGGCCTGTGGAATTCATTGCCACGGAGAACAGTGGAGGCCAGGACGTTAAATATCTTCAAGGCAGAGATTGATAGATTTTTGATCTCGTAAGGAGTTAAGGGCTATGGGGAGAGTGCGGGTAAGTGGAGTTGAAATGCCCATCAGCCATGATTAAATGGCGGAGTGGGCTTGATGGGCCAAATGGCCTTACTTCCACTCCTATGTCTTCTGGTCTAATGGTCTAACTGCAGTTCTCTCAAGCTGCATGTTTTAGATGTTTTCAATTAACTTGTTTAGGCACATGTCCAGGGCAGTTGGGACTTAAACCCATTCTGTCTGGCCCCAGAAACACAGAAACCACCAGTATGCCACAACTCATTTTAGCTTTTCTCTCATTTCCATATTTGATTCACAACTGAATAGCTTTCTTCCCAGCACCAAATCCACTCTCATTCATCACGAAATCACCCATGTTTCCAATTAATCAATTTACGCACACAGCACACTAATGATGCCAATGGTGAGGAAGAGAGGGACAGAGCTAAATCAAAATTAGGGGTGGCACGGTGGCTCAGTGGCTAGCACTGCAGCCTCACAGCGCCAGGGACCCGGGTTCAATCCCTGCCTTGGGCAACTGTCTGTGTGGATCTTGCGCACTCTCCCCGTATCTGTGTGGGTTTCCTCCGGCTGCTCCGGTTTCCTCCCACAGTCCAAAGATGTGCAGGCTAGGTGGATTGGCCATACTAAATTGCCTGCAGTGTTCCGGGGTGTGTGGGTTATAGGGGGATGGGCCTGGGTGGGATGCTTCAAGGGGCAGTGTGGACTTGTTGGGCCAAAGGACCTGTTTCCACACTGTAGAGAATCTAAAAAGAATGGAGTTGGGAGAGAAGATAATGCACTCCATCCCCTCTGGGGCCCACTTCTCTCTAAAAGCATGAACAGTGTTGGTGGACTCTGCATACTCCCTCTCCAAGGACACCAGAGCATGAGCATTGACAAAGAAGGATAGACTGTCAGCTGCTATGACCCCCCTTCACTTTTTGTTGCCCTGTTCTGTTAATGGCCAACTTGGCCAGGCCCAGAAGTAGACCTTCAAGGATGTTCCTAACATGCACAATACCCCTCTGCACGGAACGCCGAAAGTTCAGAAGCAAGGGGCTGAAATGCAATGAAAAGCAGTGAAGAAGATTTTCCAAATATATAAAATGAGGGTACAGTCAGACATTCCTGCTACAGTAAAGTTGTCATTGCCCCAGAGGGTCATGGGGCTGCTCTCTCATTGTAGACCGATGACTGGAGGTGATTTTAACCAGGGGCCATCACACCTCAAGCAAGGTGTGAGGCTCAGAACATTGGATCTTCACAGTAACCCCAGCCAGTGCAGGAATTACACTGTTGACATTACTCTGTATTGCTAACTGGTCGTCCAAACAACTGAACTAGCCGAACCCCTGAAAAACCCTTTAGTATCAGTTTTTTTATGGTGCAAAGGGAAGTTGGAATGTTTTTTTGTAATGAGCTTATTCAGATATGTAATGACACATCTCTGGAAAAAGTGGGACTTGAATATGGGCCTTATGGTCCCAAAGGCAAGAATGTTAAGAATTATCTTGGATCTTGTTTGAATCATATTGAGTGGAAGTCAAATTAGCATCAGTAATGCAATATTTTCTCAAACATTATTCAGCAATATTAATTAGATATGATATCAAGGTCATCATGAACTTTGAACCGACTGTCTTCTGAATGAAAGGAATGGATGACATTTGTCTTTTTTAAATTCATTCATGGGAGCTGTGTGTCAATGACCATGCCAACATTTATTGTCTATCTCTAATTATTAGATTAGATTTGATTAGATTCCCTACAGTGTGGAAACAGGCCCTTCGGCCCAACAGGTCCACACCGCCCCTTGAAGCATCCCACCCAGGCCCATCCCCCTGCAATCCACATACCCCCGAACACTATGGGCAATTTAGCACGGCCAATCCACCTAGCCATCACATCTTTGGACTGTAGGAGGAAACCGGAGCACCCGGAGGAAACCCACGCAGACATGGGGAGAACGTGCAAACTCCACACAGACAGTCGCCCGAGGCTGGAATCGAACCTGGGTCCCTGGCACTGTGAGGCTGCAGTGCTAACCACTGAGCCACCGTGCCGCCCTATTCTTGAACAGGTATTGGAAACCTGCCCTCCTTAAAATAAAGGGATGCCCACAATGCTGTTAGGAAGCACGTTTCTTGAATTTTGACTGAGAAACGGTGATGGAATGGCAGTATTTCCATAAGTTGGGATGGTGAATGATGTGGCGGGGTTCCCATCTAACTTCTGCCCATTGTCTATGTACGTAATAGAGATCCTGGGTTTAGAAAATGCTGCCAAAGGAATCTTATAGCTAGGAGATCAGGAAAATTGCACCGAGGAATGTAATTAGGACTGGAAATAATATAAAGTTCATCTGACAAACAATAATTTTTGCTGCCTCCTACATCTGTGAAGTTCTGATGCAGTTTTCCTACAAAGAATTAAAAAAGTCTACATTCCTTTCTCTCCAAAAGGACAATAATGTTATGTCAAGTGAAAGTTACAAGGTGAGTTTGGTGGAGTTGAAATACAGATTAGCCATGATCTAAACTGTAAAACAGGCTCAAGAGATTGAAATGCCTATTGTTGTTCCAAAGGACCAGAATGGAGGTGAAAGAAAAATCTCTCCAGGTTGTGAAATCATATTTAATTTATTGTGCATTTGAACGTCACAGAGAACTCAGAGATACTGCAGGGAGAATCATAGATTTTGAAAAACCAACAACCAGGAAGGAGATGTGAGAGTTTCTTTTAAGAACAGAAATGATAAGCCTCCTCTAAACAAGCTCAAAAATAATCGTGCCACTGGATGTTTGAAGCAAGCACTTTCTTCCTTTCCATAAGCTAGAGTTTTAGATCAAATAATTTTTAGATCAAATACTTTCTGTGTCCTAAATCTGTAGATATTGTTTGAGCATTGATGGAGATATACACAGCTCATCTCCATTTTGTTCAAGCAAAACATTGCTCTCACCTCTGCTGATGCATCTGTGTCAAAGTATGTAAGCTCTTCACGTCCACTTGTTGATTGGATTGGGTATTTTCATTCCCGCTCTGTACTTGTTCTACCTGGTATACCAACCTTCTCACATCTTCAACAATATTTACCGTTATTACTTTTGTCAAAGACTTGGTTAATTGTCCTTTGAAAGATAAAGGATTGAAATGTCGTTGTTGAACTTCTGCTGGCTCATCATCTAACGCCCAAGATAAACCTGCTATATCAATTTGGTCATTGGACTCTGTTGCTATCAGAACATCCTCAGATAGAGATTTGTCGATGAGTTCAAGTGCGTTGTGTGGCTCATTCTTGTTCTCACTAGTTGCTTCTTCTGGAAAACATTTTTTTTCGTCTGATTTATGGCCAGTAATGATAGAAGTAGAAAATATTCCCTTAACTCCTTTAAAGTTTGGAAATTATTTCCTGTTAACAGTGTAAAACTATTCTCTGACAGCTACAGAGATAATATTGAATGGCTTTTTTTGCTTCTATAGGTGTTGGCACTGGTTGAGGAATGAAATGAAATCTTCTGGAATATTGTCAATTAGATGGGCTTCAGATTGGCCTCGCAGGTCAGTGCAACATTGAGGACTGAAGGGCCTGTACTGCGTTGTTAAGTTCTATGTTCTATGTTCTGCCCATTGTGCCCTAACCAGTTGAATAACAAGATGGCCTAGCAGTGTTATTTAACGCATTTTCACTCCTTCTGTGATCTTAAAGGTGTTGGGCTCAAGATACGTGCAGGTCAAAATTTTTAAATGAATATCTATGACTTTTAAATGTTGTAGCGTTATTTGTGGAATAAAATTGCTCTGAGATTTATTACACTTGGAGAATATCCTTTTTCTGAAGAAGGGTCGAGGCCTAAAATGTCAGCCTTCCTGCTCCTATGATGCTGCTTGGTTTGCTGTGTTCCTCCAGCTCTATACCTTGTTATCTGTCGAGGATACACCCTTGTTTGCTTTAGTTTTTAAAATCTGTTTTTGAGTCAACCTGTTCAGAGATGTTATTACATACCTCTGAAATAAGTGGGACTTGAACCCTATACACTGTAACTTCTGTTTTTTTTCATCAGTCATGGCATCTGATTTGACAGCACAGCGACTCCCATTTCTATATCAAGTTTAAAATTAAAATGTTGCTTGTCCAAATAGATAAGTGCTTTCAAACCTGGCACAATTTTATTTTTATTTATTTATTTATTTTTGGAATACCTTTACCAACAACAAATCTTCTATTATGCTGACCTCTTTGCATGTGTAATTCGACCACTTTTGCCACTCTGAAACTGTGCCCTACTTCTGCACATCACCTGGAAGTGACCAATGGTTTTACAGATTATAGCATTATTTTGTCAAAGCAAGGCATTTCTTCTGCTTGTGAGGCTTTTTCTATTCCGTAACCAAGACACAAATTATAATCTGCTGTTTGGCTTATTCTGTGCATTGACTTTTCATGTGTGACTGTAATTTATAAAGTAGTTAGAGTCTGTCAGTTAGACCTGGTACATTTGTTCTTCTCCTTCCATCAACAAATCTGTCCATTATGAATTCTGCTTTCTGGGTGATACAGTTTGCATTAATAGGTTGAGGCCATTACTGAAATTATCAATGGATTCCCCCAGATGATAAACTTGTTCAGCGTAAGATTTGCATTTAATTTTGAAGACTTTCCTATTTCTTAAGTATTGTTTCCTCCGTGATGTCCACTCCAATATTCTTTTTTCCCTGGTAAATTCTACAGTTCAACCTTGATGCAATATTTTTCTGTGCTTCTTCTTAATGTGACTATTTTTTCCAATTTCTTTAAAAAGCCTCAGAATTCTGCAGTAAATGATGCTTTGTTCTGTTTATCGGGAAAAAAAGTAATGATTTTTTGATCAATAAATGCCAATGGTTCTAAAGCATGTATTTTTCCATCACAGCAATTTGTTTTTAATTAACATCTTCCTTATCAGCTAACTACTTTAATTGCATTATAACCATATTTCCTTTCTCTGGATGTTCTTTTTTACCGCTATTACAGTGTTGATGTATGATATTCTTCCAAATTATTCAATCAAAATAGAGGTTTACAGCCTGTATATAGATAAGGTGGACATTACTTACACCTCAAGGCATAAAGCAGAATGCATACATCCAATTGGTCACTTTGAAAAGAAGCCCTCTGTGGTTGTGGACCTAAAAATCTATTTATCAAAATCATTGGTTTAAATTAAGTAAGTGCCACTTCCTAGCTTCTTTTGTTGGATCCTGCATTCAAAATCTCTTATTTATTTTTGTCAACTTAAATACAACTTTTCTAACAGTGACATTGGTGGAAATTAATATTCTTCCACTGTTGGTTCTGTGATTCATAGATCCTAATTTCAGTGGTGACAATGCTCAGTTTGAAGGGTAGGTTGTCATTTCACTTGTATTCTTCACTTCTCTGCCTGTTCTTATGAACCATTATTATAAAGTTTCCCCCTCTGTCACAAAGGGATTTAGAGCTTTACTCATAGAACTCTGAGCTGTTCCCACAGATCCTATAACTATGAGACTCTATAACTTCACAGTTTCTTTTCCTCAGTGTGATAACTCCCACAAGGCTCATGGAAAATTGTCAAATAATCTCCCTGTGGAGCTTTTTGAATATGAGTTCCCTGTTAACAGGCAATGGCCTGCCCAGCAGGAACTCGTCGCCTGAGCCCTTTGTAAAGGAGAACTACATGGGCTTGTATGGTGCAGTGATATGTCCACTATCTCTGAACAGGTTGGTTAGAAAATATATGTTGGAAGGGCTCTTGTGGTGCAGTGATAGAGGCCTTGCCTCTAAGCTAGGATGTCTTGATTTAAGTCCCACCAGCTCCTGAGGTGTGAAATAACATGTCTGAGCAAGTTGATTAGGAAATAATTGAGCCGACCCAGATAGGGGTACGCTTGTGGTACAGTGGTCATGTCCCACGTTTAGCTACTCACTGATCCAGAGGTGTGCCATACGTTTCTGAGCAGGTTGAATAGAAAATAAAGCAGACCCAGAATGGATCTGTAGAACACTCTGGCCCAGGCTGGGATTAGCCTATGAATGGCCTGAGTATTGGTTTTATTTTGGTGTTCAACAATAAATGCTGTCCCGTTCTGATCAGGCTTCCTAAGTTACTACTCTAACCCTGTACTTATACTTCTCCTGCATCTTATACCAGTTCTGAGATAAAAATTCTCTTCTGGAGTTCTGCTTGTGCCCTGTTTCTGCTCAACAGCTGCTAAATATTTGTGTGTTGTTATTTACTGACTGACTGTCTTCTTAAAGTAATAACATTCTTGGCCAACAGACTTTACTTCCAGAGGTAGTAGGAACTGCAGATGCTGGAAAATCTGAGATAACAAGGTGCCAAGCTGGATGAACACAGCAGGCCAAGCAACACCAGAGGAGCAGGAAAGCTGATGTTTCAGGCCTAGATCCTTCTTTATAAATGGGGGAAGGGAAGAGGAATCTGAAATACTTAGGGAGGGAGGGGGAGGCTGCTAGAAGATGGATAGAGGAGAAGATAGCTGGAGACGAGACAGACAGGTCAAAGAGGCGGGGATGGAACTAGTAAAGGTAGGGAGGTAGGGAGTGGATAGGTCAGTCCAAGATGGACGGACAGGTCCAGGGGGTGGGATAAGTCTAGTTGATAGGAGGTGGAGGTGGAGCTTGAAGTGGGAGGAAGGACAGGTTAGGGAGGTGGGGACAAGCTGGGCTGATTTTGGGATGCAGTAGGGGGAGGAGAGATTTTGAAGCTTGTGAAATCCACATGGATACCATTGGGCTGCAGGGTTCAAAAGCAGAATATGGGTTGCTGTTCCTGCAACCTTCGGGTGGCATCATTGTGGTTTTGCAGGAGGCCCAGGATAGACATGTTGTTTAAGGAATTGAAGGGAGAGTTGAAATGATTTGCGACTGGGAGGTGCAGCTGTTTAAGTGTGAACCGAGCAGAGGTGTTTCGCAAAGTGGTCCCCAAGCCTCCGCTTAGTTTCCCCAATGTAGAGGCCACAATGGGAACAGCGGATGCAGTATACAGCATTGGCAGATGTGCAGGTGAACATCAGTTTGATGTGGAAAGTCTTCGTGGGGCCTGGGATAGGGGTGGGGGAAGAGGTTTAGGGGCAGGTGTAGCACTTCCTGCGGTTGCACGAAAAAGTGTTGGGTGTGGTGGTGCTGGAGGGGAGTGTGGAGCAGACAAGGGAGTCATGGAGAGACAGTGGCCTCTCCGGAAAGCAGATAAGGGTGGGGAGGGAAAAATGCCTTGGGTGGTGGGGCCGGATTGCAGATATTCGAAGTGTCGGAGGATGATACGTTAGATCTGAAGGTTGTTGGGGTGGTAGTTGAGAATGAGGGGGATTTTGTTTTCATTGTTATTGCGATGAGGGGGTGTGAGGGATGAGTTTCAGAAAATGCGGGAGACATGGCCAAGGGCATTCTCGACCACTGAGGGGAGGTGGGGAGGTTGCAGTCCTTGAAAAATGAGGTAATCTGAAGTGTTCGGGAGTGGAATGCCTAATCCTGGGAGCAGATGTGGCGGAGGCGAAGGAATTGGGAATAGGGAATAGCATTTTTGCAAGAAGGTGGGTGGGAGGAGGTGTATTCTCGTTAGCTGTGGGAGTCGGTGGGCTTGAAATGGATATTTGTTTCCAGGTGGTTGCCAGAGATGGAAACAGAGAGGTCCAGGAAGGAGACAGAGGTATCAGGGATGGCCCAGGTGAACTTAAGGTTGGGGTGGAAGGTGTTGGTGAAGTAGATGAACTGTTCGAGTTCCTTGTGATGCATGGAATGGCTCCGATACAGTCATCAATGTAACGGAGGAAGAGGTGGGGGATAGGGCCAGTGTAGGTATGGAAGAGGGATTGTTCCACGTAACCTACAAAGAGGCAGGCATAGCTTGGGCCCATGCAGGTACCCATGGGCACCCCCTTTGTCTGTAGGAAGTGGGAATTTACTTCCAACATTTTTTCCTCATGGTTTGAACAGATTACTTCATTGTTACCTTTAAATATGGAGACAATAGTCTACATTGATGGTCATGATGTCAAATGTTGTGATATCAACCACTGTCAGGTTTTGGTTCAATCAGAGTGTTGCCATTAATCCACTTTACTGTGTTAAATCTCAAGGGCTATTTGGTCTATAGTGGTACATAGCAAACCACAAGTGAGTTTCAACAAGAGGAAGCCCTTATTTTAACAGCAAAATGTAGTTTATTGTCCATTAACAGCAGTTACAACAATTTACATTTATTATTTCAGCATAATTGGAAAGATTATCAAGAACCAGAGATGTATATCTGCCTTTATCGGCACCTTATATTGGATTGCTTCTTGTCCACAAAGTGTGCGAGACATTATCACATTGGGAGGAGCTGAACAACTTAAATATTAAGTTGTTTAGCGTTGTTACCTCAAACAAAACCAGCAAAGCTACTCCTGTACAACTACAATGCTGGCATTTACCCAGCAATGTGGAAAATTGTCCGGACATGCCCTGGTTAAAGGTTAAAAATTATGATGCTCACTGATGGTTGCACCATTTGCGACTCCCCAGATACTGAAGTACCTCTTGTCTGTCTGCTGAAAGAGCCGGACAATATCTCGGTTTCTGCTGGGAAGTTGTAAATAACATACCCACCACACAAGCGTGAAACCATGGCCATCACCAATGAGCAGGAATCTTCCCTATGGTGTTTAATGGCATCTCCATCCCTGCATCCCCATCATCAATATTTTAGGTATTATCATTGACCAGGAATACTGCAGCAAATAAAGTGGCAGTAGCTTATGGTATTGATAGGATGTAATTCTGATAAGTGTGGGGTGATGTACTTTGGAAGAAGTAACAAGGCAAGGGAATACTCAATGAATGGCAGGACTCTAGGTAGCTCATAGGACTGCAGGCATCTTATTGTGCTTGTCCACAGATCCCTGAAGGTGACAATGCAGCTTAAGAGAATAGTTAAGGCAGCATAGGCAACCCTTGCCTTTATAGATAATAACAACAGGGAGGTTATGATGGAGCTTTGGTACAGGACTTTGGTTAGGCCATTGTTAGATGACTATATCCAGTTCTGATCACCACACTCTTGGAAGGAATTGCACTGGAGGGGGTACAGATGAAATTCACCAGCATATTGACTGGCATGGAACAGTTTAGCTATGGAGACAGGTTGGATAAACTCAGGTTGTTCTCTTTAGAGCAAAGAAGGTTGGAGCGAAGGGCAGCACAGTAGCTCCTGATAGAGTGTACAACACTATGATGAGCACAAACAGAGAGATTCAAAAATAGCTGTCAAAGGATCAATAAAGAGGCTTAAATTTAAGGCGAAAGGCTTAGAAGGGATTTAAGAAAATACATTTTTCATTCAGAGGGTGTTGGGAATCTGGAATGCACTGCCTGGTAGGGCGATTGTGGCAGGAAATGTCACTACCTTTTAAATGCACTTGGATGACAAATTGAAATGTCATTACATTCGAGGCTAAGTGCTAGAAAGTGGGACTTGCGTGGATTTAGAGTGATCAGTTCAGATTCAAATGACTGAAGGGCCTCTTGTGCACTATATGTCTCTATGAGCTGCACCACCTCACCAAGGTTACTGCAACAGCACGTTTCAAAGTTGAACTGCTTGCCTGGTCAGCTACTTTGAAATATAGAGACACCAACAGCATTTTGTACCTGCTAAGGCCACCATGAAGGATATACTTTTTGTCTGAGCTATGGTCAAACTCCATACCTTGATGTATGGCTTTATTGACAGAAAGAGAGTCAATGGCAATTTTCATTTTCACCATCTATGAGGACATGGTTTGCAGATGTGTAAGAACACCATTTCCTGCAAGACACCTTCCAAGCGATATACCTGTCTAGAAAGTAAACTGCAATTCCTTCACTGTTGTTGGGTCGAGATCAGGGATCTCCCTTCCTAACAGCACTTTGGGTGTTCTTACATCCCAAAGAGTGTGGCTGCTCAAAGCAGCAACCCACCACTACCTTCTCCAGGCCAATTAAGGAAGGACAATAAAACACTGATGTAGCCAGTCACACCCTCATTTCATTCAGGGCGTTACAAAAGACAAGTTGGATCAAATGTTCTATTTCTGTAAATTTTGAGTAATTCTTTGAACTTGAGATTTGCATCAGATCGGCTTTTGAGATATGAGTTGTGAAATACTTCTGCAAAATTTGAACCTTTTTTCCCAGCTGGTGATTGTATGCAAGAGTTGGCATTTATCAGAGCAAATGTGGGCTTGTAATTACTGACAGTGACATTATAAGTGCTTACCACAGTTGCATCAATTGTCTTTCTTCACTTAGATTGCAGATTTATTTAAACAAGTTAAAATTGTAGCACTGAGATTTTGCATTATACCTCCATACCTTAACATTGCTAAGAAAAATTTCAACCCTTCAAATAATCTTTGCAGCATTGCTAACTGCTAACCAAATCAGAAATGCTATTACCTTAATTCAGATGGAGGCCCCTGTGAATCAAGAGACAATGAGAACATTCACTTACTATCATAAGATTTTGTACTTTTACAGGAACAGATTGAAGAGTTATAGTTCTCAAGAGAACTCATAATGTTGCTAATATCTAAAGTTAATCAACCCATCTCCTTTTGCTGTCTGAAGGTAAACTATTCATAACACTATTCTTAAAATATTACCACAATACAAAAGTGACTACACTCGAAAAATGATTTAATTGGCTATTAGGTGATTTGATTATCCTTTTTAATATTCAACGTTGCTTATTTCTATTCTGAGTTTCAGTTTTGTTCAATAGCACCTTATTAAAACATGGATTCACAAAACATAGAAGGATGCTTTACAACTCTTAGATTCTGTGCAAGCTCTTTGAAAGAGCTGTCTAGTTTGTCCCACTCCCTTAGTCTTTTCCCAAGTCCTTTCCCTTTGTGTGTCGCTTTTTGAGGACTGTTGAATCTCCTTCAACCACCATCCATATTACACTGCTTTAAAGAAAGCAGTTCACCTCTAGATTTGTGTTGTTACAATAATGGGCAGTCCCTGGGTTCATTCTGGAGTCTATTTACAAGTCGATTTGTGTATAAGTTGGAACATAGTGCAGGTCAACATGAAGGAGCTGTTCATGTATCAGGTTGTTAAAATTATACGCCTGTATGTGATCATGTTCATAAATTGGAAATTTGTAATTTGGAGACCCCTGTATCCTAACTTGTGCACTCTGGTCACTGATCTCCTCACTCTCACTACATGCTGAAGGTTACAATCATCAATACCCAAACTATTACAATCTCCCTGGTCTTGGGCATCAGGTCTGGGGATAAGTCTCGAACATAAATTCCAAACTCCTGACTCCGAGGTGGGGCATTTTTCACAAGACGTCCCTGCAGAGCGGCACTCCTTGGAAGAATTGGTGCAATACACTGAATTTTACAGCACTGCATTGAGTGAACATTGAGTTTAAACGACCTTCCTCCAATCACTTGCATCTGACTGCATTCACTCTGTCAAAATATCTTTCAAAAGATGTATTCAGGTGTGAATGGAGGGGTGTATCTAAACCTTATAGTTGTCTTTACAGAAAGTTAGAACTAAAGCAGGGCTTGTCTTTTGTTTGACAGTCCTAATTCACTATTTATCAATTACATTCATCTGTTGCTCAAAGCTTCACAACATGGAACAAAGACTCAAATAGAGGTACTCCAATGTCAAGTTAAATAGTTCAAATACCATTGTTAAGAATTACATTTCCAGTAAGCAATGTAAGCTGGAAATAAAATTTCTTCAAACCTTGTCTCTATTTCAGCCCTTGATGTCTGAAAACTCAAAATGCATTTTGTAAGCAAAAACAGACAGCATTTGTAATGCTAGTCCATTGTGTATTTAAACACCACAAGGACAAATACTTTACCCGACATTGACGGTACATAAAGTTTCTTCCTGGGTCTCTGTTTCTTGAAGACTGCTTCAATATTCATTTAAATTGCCAGTTGTGTAAGGCAGGATACTTTAGTAATTGACAGAGTTGAAGTGAAACTGCGTTCCAAATTAAGTAAATAAGTCACCATGAAAGCCATGTTTTATTGGACACCTTGGAACATAATTACACTGAAAACAAAATGGATGCTGGATAATGAATGAGCAGCTGCGTGATGTATTAGAACTAAACTTGTAGTTTTGCCTCACACTTTATGGGTCAAGCTGAGGCACCTGTAGCTGTCTGAACTGATGGCTGTTCATTTAATTTGACTACTGAAGAGACAGACCTAAATTTAAATTTATTGTACCTCCTTTAAACAGGGTAGAAGGATAGCCAATTTATGAAGACAGAGTTGTACACTCAATCCACTCAGGAATTTAAATTGCAGTGAACTTGCTCGGAGTAATGTTTAGACAGTCATCTGACAAACTTCATTTCAATATTGGAATGAGGTTGCTGAGTATAGTTCTACCCTGATCCATAATTTTATTTCAAGCATGCGTAATGAAGGTTCATAAAATATGATAGTCCTTTGCAAACTGGGTTCTGAAGTGAGGGACAAATAGATTTTAGTTTTCATCTCTGTGAAGATCTGAGTTTTTTTTTAAAAGAGATCAGCAAATCACTTTAAACAACGTGTTAAAAACTAAAATAGCATTTCCAAAAAAATGTGCAAATAAGCAGCAAGACACAGGGGGAGATGATTACTATCGAGTGTGCTGACTTATGTTTTACAACCAGAGTCAGATCAATCCTCTTGGCCCGGATAGTGTCCCTGGTCGACCATCAGATCCTGTGGAGACCAACTGGTGGATGTATTCACTAACATTTTCAACCTCTTCCTACGATAAGCCAAAGTTCCCACCTGCTTCAAGAAGACCACCTTCACCCCACTACCTAAAAGAGCACGTGTACTGTACCTTGATGACTACAGCCCAGTGGCTCTGACCTCAATAAGCATGAAATGCTTTGTGAGGCTTGTCATGGCCCACATCAACTCCAGTCTCCCAGCCTGCCTGGATCCTACAATTTTCCTACCAACGCAACAAATCCACAGCTGATGCCATATTCCTAGCCCTGCACTCATTTCTGGAACACCTGGACAACAAAGACACCTATATTAGACTCCTGCTCATTGACTACAGCTCCAACACCATTATCTCCTCCAGACTAGTCTCAAAACTCTGTGACTTTGGTCCCAGCTCCACTCTCTGCAACTGGATCCTCAGCTTTCTGACCCACAGACCGCAATCAGTGAGGAATGGTAACTGCACCTCCTCCACACAATAACACTCTACACTGGAGCTCCCCAGGGATGTGTCCTCAGCCCCCTGCTGTACTCCCTGTACACACACAAGTGTGTTGACAAATTTCAAATGAATACCATCTACAAGTTTGCTGATGACACCACCATAGAAGGACAGATATCTAACAACAATGAGTCAAACTACAGAAGACAGATAGAGGGCTTGGTGAATGAAAACAACCTGTCTCTCAACATTGGCAAAACTAAAGAACTGATCGTTGACTTCAGAAAGAAAGGAGGAGAACATGCCCCCCCTCCCCCTCCCAAATCTACATCAATGGAACTAGCATTGAGAGGGTGGAGAACATTAGATTCCTTGGAGTGTCGATAACCAGCAACCTGTCCAGGAATTTCCATGGGGGGATGCAATGGTGAACAAGGTACAACAATGCCTCTTCTTCTTCAGGAAGCTCAGGAAATTTGGCAAATCCATAGGGATCCTCATCAACTTGTACAGATGTACCGTGGAAAGCATTCTGTGTCTGCCCAGGACCGTAAGAAACTAACAGAAGGTGATGTGCCCTGCCCAGGTTACCACAGAAGCCAACCTTCTATCCATGGACAACAAAATGTGAGGCTGGATGAACACAGCAGGCCAAGCAGCATCTCAGGAGCACAAAAGCTGACGTTTCGGGCCTAGAACCTTCATCAGAGAGAGGGATGGGGTGAGGGAACTGGAATAAATAGGGAGAGAGGGGGAGGCGGACCGAAGATGGAGAGAAAAGAAGATAGGTGGAGAGAGCATAGGTGGGGAGGTAGGGAGGGGATAGGTCAGTCCAGGGAAGACGGACAGGTCAAGGAGGTGGGATGAGGTTAGTAGGTAGATGGAGGTGCGGATTGGGGTGGGAGGAAGGGATGGGTGAGAGGAAGAACCGGTTAGGGAGGCAGAGACAGGTTGGACCGGTTTTGGGATGCAGTGGGTGGAGGTGAAGAGCTGGGCTGGTTGTGTGGTGCAGTGGGGGGAGGGGACGAACTAGGCTGGTTTAGGGATGCAGTTGGGGAAGGGGAGATTTTGAAACTGGTGAAGTCCACATTGATACCATAAGGCTGCAGGGTTCACAGGCGGAATATGAGTTGCTGTTCCTGCAACCTTCGGGTGGCATCATTGTGGCACTGCAGGAGGCCCATGATGGACATGTCATCTAAAGAATGGGAGGGGGAGTGGAAATGGTTTGCGACTGGGAGGTGCAGTAGTTTGTTGCGAACTGAGCGGAGGTGTTCTGCAAAGCGGTCTCCAAGCCTCCGCTTGGTTTCCCCAATGTAGAGGAAGCCACACCGGGTACAGTGGATGCAGTATACCACATTGGCAGATGTGCAGGTGAACCTCTGCTTAATGTGGAATGTCATCTTGGGGCCTGGGATAGGGGTGAGGGGGGAGGTGTGGGGGCAAGTGTAGCATTTCCTGCGGTTGCAGGGGAAGGTGCCGGTTGTGGTGGGGTTGGAGGGCAGTGTGGAGCGAACAAGGGAGTCACGGAGAGAGTGGTCTCTCCGGAAAGCTGTCAGGGGAGGGGATGGAAAAATGTCTTGGGTGGTGGGGTCGGATTGTAGATGGCGGAAGTGTCGGAGGATGATGCGTTGTATCCGGAGGTTGGTGGGGTGGTGTGTGAGAACGAGGGGGATCCTCTTTGGACGGTTGTGGCGGGGGCGGGATGTGAGGGACGTGTGACGGGAAATGCGGGAGACGCGGTCGAGGGCGTTCTCGATCACTGTGGGGGGAAAGTTGCGGTCCTTGAAGAACTTGGACATCTGGGATGTGCGAGAGTGGAATGTCTTATCGTGGGAGCAGATGCGGCGGAGGCGGAGGAATTGGGAATAGGGGATGGAATTTTTGCAGGAGGGTGGGTGGGAGGAGGTGTATTCTAGGTAGCTGTGGGAGTCGGTGGGCTTGAAATGGACATCAGTTTCAAGCTGGTTGCCTGAGATGGAGACTGAGAGGTCCAGGAAGGTGAGGGATGTCCTGGAGATGGCCCAGGTGAACTGAAGGTTGGGGTGGAAGGTGTTGGTGAAGTGGATGAACTGTTCGAGCTCCTCTGGGGAGCAAGAGGCGGCGCCAATACAGTCATCAAAGTACCGGAGGACGAGGTGGGGTTTGGGGCCTGTGTAGGTGCGGAAGTGGGACTGTTCCACGTAACCTACAAAGAGGCAGGCATGGCTGGGGCCCATGCGGGTTTCCATGGCCACCCCCTTAGTCTGTAGGAAGTGGGAGGAGTCAAAAGAGAAGTTGTTGAGTGTGAGGACGAATTCGGCTAGGCGGATGAGGGTGTCGGTGGAGGGGGACTGGTCGGGCCTGCGGGACAGGAAGAAGCGGAGGGCCTTGAGGTGTCTTGGATTCTCCAGCATCTGCAGTTCCCATTATCTCTGACTTCTATCCATGGACTCCACTTACACGGCTCATTGCTGTGGAAAGACAGCCAACATCATCAAAGGCCTCTCCCACCCTGGTAATGATCTCTTACAACCTCTTCCATCAGGCAGAAGACACAGAAGCCTGAACACACACACCTGCAGGTGGAACGGTTTCTGCCTGGCCGCTATTAGGCTGATGAATGGGCCCTCTTCAAATAATGCTGATATTGCTAACATTGATCTCGCCAAGTGCACGCCCTGTGCAATGTAACCTGCATGCCTTTTTTATTTACAACCTTTTGATCTGTACATCCTTGCCTACCATGACCTGTCTGTACTGCTCATTAACGAAGCTTTTCACTGTACTCCAGTACACGTGACAACAAATAAATCAATCAATCAGAGAGAAATGGGGCCTAGAAGCAAGTTCATTCAGATCAAAGCAGGTTGATCTTAAGAGAAGAGATGCTGCTGATAGAAGTTTATGTAGTTAGGACGAAGGAAAATATCCTGAACTGCTTACGAGAAAACCAGAAAAAGAAGATTGTGGCTGTATTAATGAGGGAGATTTCAAAACGATCAAGGTAACCCTATGTCAAATAGTGAGTGAGCTGAATTAGCAGTTTGTTTTCATGTCTCAAGAAGTATCATGAACTAAAGAAAATAGCATTGAGTAAACATAGCAATTTGCAGTGAATAAACCTGTAACCACAAACCAGCTGAAGAAGAAATTTCAATGTGGAAACAGGGTTGACCTGCTGCTTCATTTTGAATGTGTAAAATTCCCGTAGGGCTACAAGTGTTGAATTGCTTTTTCTGATATTTATAATTATTTGTTTGATGGAGTTATTGATGGGAGTTCATTTCCCACGCAAGATAAGGTTACCATGAAGGTCCAACGTTCTCAACCTCAGCCATCTACCACAAGACTGTTGTGACTCTGATGAATGAGGGGTTTTCTGGGACCATGATGACTTGTTGACCCTACTATTTGTATTTTAGTGGAAGACTATTTGTGGTACAACATAGTTTGTGTTTTCCTTTGTGTAATAAACTTTTATGTTCTTTTCTATATAAAATACACTGGCAGCCTCTTGTGAGTATGTTCACTGACTGACCTTCACAGGAATTAAAATGGAAAAGAAAATTTATGATTTGTCAGGCCAGTCCTCACTGCGGAATGTGATCAGTTCTGGGGACTGTCTTGTCCAGAATTACCATAGAATATGGTCATAACACATGAAATCTACTCACAATAGGGCTTCTTAATGTCTCGACAAAACAATGTAAATCGACCATCCAAAGGCTTCCAATCATACCTCACCCATTCTGTACCTAATCAGGGCCAGAAATGGGGCAACATTTGGATCTCACCTACCAGCAAGTTGTATTAGGGTACTTGAACAATGATGCACTATGCCTTCTGCTTGAACCTTCCCTTCCTGCCCTATTTTCTAGGTGAACCTTCTTAAATATAGCCTCTAACTCTCATGATTTCACGGTATTTTTATCTTCGTTCTTCTTTGGCTTAGTGATAGTATTTCTGCTTTCAAGTTGGAAGGTGCAGTGTTGAATCTCACTCCAGAATTGGAGGTTGAAACTGTGACTGAATTCTGCCTCATTGCCCTGCCAGGATATTAAAGCAGAGTCCTCCCGAGGCACTAGTTCACACTGTCCCACAAAATAGATGCTGAATGTCAGGTAGGTGTGAAAGGGGTTGATGGTAACATTTTGAACGAAGGCTGAATAGCCTCATTACTACTAATGTCTCCACCAAATACACAACAATTAAGTACCTGGTCATAATTAGTTTATACTGTGCAAATTCAGTTAGTTGCCTGGACACCCACTTTGCAATACAGAGTGGTATCAACAGCATGGGTTCGAATCTCACACCAGCTAAGGTCACCGTGCAGATCAAATATTCACAGCCCCACCCCTACCTGAGGTGTGGTGAGCCTCAGTTAAACTCACCATCAGCTATAACTCTCAGAGGGGAGTTTTCTGGATTCATGGTGACGTTTCAATCTTTGTACTTGAGGAACCTTGCCATGTACGAAATGGTTGCTGTATTCCCCTGCTTTTCAACAGTAACTAGAATTTTAAGAAAAATATACTTCATTAGCGCTAAAGTGCTTTGGGACATCATGAAGAGTATTGCATAAATGTTACTTTCTTTTCTTTTTGAGTTTTGGACACATCAGGGAATAGCCTGGCACATGATCATCAATTAGACAGCAACTGAGGTTGGTTTGGAGCCACTTGAGTTGCTTCCAGTAGCACGTTAGTTGGATTTCCTGAGGCAGTCACAGAGTAGGAAGGAGCCTATCCTTTGAACTCATTGTAAGCAATGCCAGAAGAGATACACTATTGTCACGACATTGAAGCTTAGGTATGTAATATCATACAGATCACAGCACAAATGATAAATATTTTCACCAGCATAGCTGACCAGACAAATCTACAAGCAATGTTTTAATGAGTGCGTTATGGTCCTCCTTGCGAATGGAGTTATTCATCATCTCTCTGAATGCTGACCCCAACATGTTCTATTTTTGAAGGTATATGTTTTCAACTGGAAAAAAAATGTATTTTTAATTATTTTTTCCAAGGGGTTTTGGTAGAGGCATATGAGTGAACATGCATTACAAACATGACACTATAATATATAATAGCAATGCATTAATGGATAATACTAGTTGCTGCTCATTCTTTCCTGTATTTATTATGTTGTCAAGAATACTGGCTATTCCTGAAGTGGTAGAGATCGTTAGTTTGCTATTGGGTGACTTCATTCAATCCAGTCTATTGTATTTGCTGCTGACAATGTGGAAACAAAACACAGCCAATAACCACTTTGCAGGACACCTATGTTATGTCCACAAAAATGATGCTGAACTTCCCGATGACTGCCACTTCAAACCATCACTGTGTTCCTTGGACAATACCTTTGTCTCAGGGTTGCTGCAGTGCTCTCGTGAAGCTCAGTGCAAGCTGGGAGAACAGCGTCTCATTCTTCACTCGGGAACTCTGCTGCCTTCATGACTCAATATTGAAACGAATAACTTTAGGGCCTAAGCACACTCTCTGATATCCTTGACCCCAACCCCAAAGCAGCAGGCCTTGACACCACAAGGCCTGCCATCACAACCACCCCATTGTCAGCTACGAATGGTCTCCATTAGCAGCTACTGATTTCCACCAGACTGACCATTACTCATTCCTTCGCCTGTCCAACAGTTGTTCTTTCTCTCTAGGTTTCATCTCTACCTATCATTTTACTCCACACCTCTTTCCTCTTTCCCCCTCCACACTTACCCTACATGTTTCCCTGGTGCATTTATTTTTGAATAGAGGCCACTGAACCTGAAATATTTAACTCTGCTTTCTCTCCATGGATGCTGCCAGATCTGCTGAGTTTCTCTGGCAATTTCTGTTTTTGCCTGAAACCTTCAGCATCAGCAGTTCTTTGTTTGTTTCAGTGTAATAATCACCACTTGCTGTATCCCTCAGGAAGTTCAACAACACCTAGGGCCAACGACTTGATCCGTGCCTCTGCCTGGTCTTGATATGCATACCAATGGGGTACAGTAGCTGTAGCATGTATTTGATGGAGACACTGTAATAATGAGAAACGATTATCCTAGATTCAGTATCTTGCTCCCTTCTAACATCTTCCATTGAGCAGCACAAGAGTAAAGACTTGCAGAAAGGCCATCATCAGAGCATGCCCATCTCAGAGTTACACAATACTTCAGCTGCACAGATTTGATGATCTGAAGAGTCTCTTCTGTCTCCTATGAGTCTATGAGCCTGACATAGGCCTACATAGCAACATTCTTTCAGTATGAAAGGCTCCAAATCCTAGTATTGTTGAACTAATACCTCAGCGGGAGCACATTCACCATGGGATCTGCATGGGTGCCATGAGAAGACTCCACCACAACCAGTCTTTCCATGCAGCAGGGGATGGGAAGTAAATGTGGCCTTTATAATTCCGCTCACAACCCAGCAACAAATAATAAAAACCTCTTAAGAGGTGGGATATAACACATTGTGGAGCTGGAGGAACAGAACTGTGAAGAAGGGCCCAGACCCAAAATGACAACTTTCCTGTTCCTCTGAGGCTGCCTGGCCTGCTGTGTTCCTCCAGCTCCACACTGTGTTATCTCTGACTCCAGCATTGGCAGTTTTTACTATCTCTTAAGAAGTGAGGCTGGACCGTGAGAGTGACCACAAACAGAAACATGGGGCCTTCAACTATGCACCATTCCCAGGAATGGCCATTGGAAAGTCCAGCTGATTGCTTCCCCTTTCATAGTTCTGGTTCATACCCAACCACTGCCTATGCAGAGAGTGAAGAGCCTATTGAAATTGAAGCACCAAATCTGGGAACCTTCCTAATATGAATAAGGGTCATCCACACACCTTTTAATTGCTGCCTGAGCCTTTGCTGAACACAACTCTGTCTCCTCAGGAAGAGAATGCAGTCCCACCATGGCCCTACAAAAACAGTCCCCGGCAGATGCTCCAGAAAAGATATTTGCATCTAAAGTGGGCTGGTTTACTGTAGCTGACATTCTGATGAGTCACGAACAACTGCCATCTCCTGGAGTTTATCTGAATGCTGAAGGAGTTTGAAGAGAACATCTGAAAGCTATCATTAGATAACACCATCAGTATCTCCCGATGTGAAATTGACAATTGAGTGGCAGGCGAAACTGCAACGTTCACTGGCTTGGTGGGGGGTGGGGGTCAAATTGATGGGTTTCAATTTTCTCATTTAGCCATGAGCCTTTGGAACATTTTTCCCTGAAGAATAGAAGAGGCAGAATGACTGTTCTTTAAAAAAAAAAGCAGCAGTCGATAAATTCTTCAAATCTGTGAGCGGTGGACCGTGCAGCGAGTGCCCTGAAGAGGGGATGTCTGCGAAGCAGCGGAGGAAGTGGCATGGCGCTGCTGACATTGAGATGCCAAATCCAGGCAGCAGAGGGACAGGCATGCCGCCACTCAGAGCCGGAGAGGGCTGAGTGAGTGCCCAGATTCATCGTCCAACAGAGAATTCGAGGAGGAGTCTGTTAAAGTTTCAAGCCTGTTCCACAAGATTCTGTAAATGTTGGGAGTTGAACTAAGTGATGGCATTTAAGAATATAGATCTGAATATTTTTGCATTCTTAAAATGAGTGAGGGAAGGGTAGACATTTTAAAATAAAAACCAAAAGAATTGCGGATGTTGTAAATCAGGAACAAAAACAACGTTGCTGGGAAACCTCAGCAGACCTGGCAGCGTCTGTGAAGGAAAAAGCAGAGTTAATATTTCGGGTCCATTGTAAATGGTAGACATTGTAAAAGTTATATTTAGATTTAGTTCTTGCAGGCCTTGGAATGTAAATTCTCGGTATTCAGTTATAAGGTAAGCATTAAGTTCTCCCAGCACAAATTACAAGCAGCCAGAGTATGCAAACATTGGGATTTCAGCTAAGTGTGGGAGTTTTAGGCAAGTCTCAGTCCCGCTACTTGTTAAAGGAGCAGAGATGGCAGTCATTGGAGTGATACATTCCTCCTGTTGGGTGTGGGATATGAGGGATTAATTAACAAGAAGAGAAACAAAAATTGCTGGAAAAAGTTCAGCAGGTTAGGCAGCATTTATGGAGAAAAATCAGAGTTCATGTTTCTGTCGAGTTCTATGAAAAGGTCATTCAACCCAAAACGTCAACTCTGATTTCTTTCCACAGATGCTTCCGGAACTGCTAAGTTTTTCCAGCAATTTCTGTTTTTGTTTCCGATTTTTATTGCACAATTGACTGCTCTAGACATGTTCACGAGCCAGTGTGTTTGGTCGCAGACCTGTCGCCACATTGCTAGGTAACATTGAGAGTGCACCTCCGGTGAAGCATTGGTGTTGTGCCCCTCTCAACAAATCCAACCTATCTCCCTCCGAATTGACTGCACACATGCACTCAGATCTAACTCTGACTTTGTCATTAAGCCTGCCGATAAGGGCGGTGCTGTTGTAGTCTGGCATCCTGACCTCTACCTTGCAGAGGCTGAGCGTCAGCTCTCAGATATCTTCTCCTAACTCCCCTGGACCGTGACCCCACCATGGCACATTGTGCCATTGTAGCCACTATGGTTATGGATCTCATTTCATCCGGTGATCTCCCCTACTCTGCTTCCAAGCTAATAGTTCCCCAACCCCGAACAGCTCGATTCTACCTCCTGCCAAAAATCCACACACAGGACGTCCAGGTAGACCACAGCAGGCCAAGCAGCATCAGAGGAGCAGGAAGGCTGACGTTTCGGGCCTAGACCCTTCTTCAGAAATGAAGAAGAAGGGTTGAGGCCCGAAACGTCAGCCATCTTGCTCCTCTGATGCTGCTTGGCCTGCTGTGTACCTCCAGCTCTGCACCTTGTTATCTCAGATTCTCCAGCTTGTCCTCACCCTCAACAACTTCTCTTTCAACTCCTCTCATTTTTTTTTAGGTAAGAGGGGTTGTCATGGGTACCCGTGTGGGCCCTGGTTCTGCCTGTCTCTTCGTCGGGTACATGGAACATTCCTTGCTCCAGTCCTATATCGGCCCGTTACATCGATGATATCGTCGGTGCTGTTTCCCTCTCTGGTCTGGAATTTGAAAACTACATCAATTTCACCTCCAATTTCCACCCTGCCCTCACTTTTACCTGGTCCACCTCTGATTCCTCCCTTCCCTTCTTCAACATTTCTGTTTCGATTTCTGGGGATAGAATGGCCAACTAATATCTATTACAAACCTACTGACTCCCACAGCTACCTGGACTGTGCATCCTCAATCCGAAAGAGAGAGCTCAGAAGAGCCTTTATTTAAGGAATAAAAGAATGACGAAAGTAAGATTAGGCCCAATCAAGGATAGCAGTGGGAAGTTGTGTGTGGAGTCAGAGGAGATAGGGGAAGCACTAAATCAATATTTTTCAACAGTATTCACTCTAGAAAACGACAATGTTGTCAAGGAGAATACTAAGATATAGGCTACTAGACTAGGTGAGATTGAGGTTCACAAAGAAGAGGTATTAGAAATCGTACAGAGGGTGAGGATAGATAAGACGCCTGGGCTGGATGGGATTTATCCTAGGATCCTCTGGGAAGCCAGGGAGTAGATTGCTGAGCCTTTGGCATTGATCTTTAACTCGTCATTGTCTACAGGAATAGCGCCAGATGACTGGAGGATAGCAAATGTGGTTGCCCTGTTCAAGAAGGGGAGTAGAGACAACCCTGGGAATTATAGACCAGTGAGCCTTACCTCAGTTGTTGGTAAAGTGTTGGAAAAGGTTATAAGGGATAGGATTTATAATCATCTAGAAAAGAATAAATTGATTAGGGATAGACAGCACGGTTTTGTGAAGGGAAGGTCGTGCCTCACAAACCTTATTGCGTGCTTTGAGAAGGTGACCAAACAGGTAGATGAGAGTAAACCAGTTGATGTGGTGTATATGGATTTCGGCAAGGCATTTGATAAGGTTCCCCACAATAGGCTATTGCACAAAATGCGGAGGAATGGGATTGTGGGAGATATAGCAGTTTGGATCGGACATTGGCTTGCTGAAAGAAGACAGAGGGTGGTAGTTGATGGGAAATGCTCATCCTGGAGACCAGTTACTAGTGGTGTACCGCAAGGGTCGGTGTCGGGTCCACTGCTGTTTGTCATTTTTATAAATGACCTGGATGAGTGCGTAGAAGGATGGGTTAGTAAATTTGCAGATGACACTAAGGTCGGTGGAGTTGTGGATAGTGACAAAGGATGCTGTAGGTTACAGAGAGACATAGATAAGCTGCAGAGCTGGGCTGAGTGGTGGCAAATGGAATTTAATGCAGACAAGTGTAAGGTGATGCACTTTGGTAGGAGTAACCAGAAGGCAAAGTACTGGGCTAATGGTAAGATTCTTGGTCGTGTAGATGATCAGAGAGATCTCGGTGCCCATGTACACAAATCCTTGAAAGTTGCCACCCAGGTTGACAGGGTTGTTAAGAAGGCATACAGTGTTTCAGCTTTTATTAATAGAGGGATCGAGTTCCGGAACCAAGAGGTTATGCTGCAGCTGTACAAAACACTGGTGTGGCCGCACTTGGAGTATTGCGTACAGTTCTGGTCACCGTATTATAATAGGGATGTGGAAGCTTTAGAAAGGGTGCAGAGGAGATTTACTAGGATGTTGTCTGGTATGGAGGGAAGTTCTTACAAGGAAAGGCTGAGGGACTTGAGATTGTTTTCATTAGAGAGAAGAAGGTTGAGAGGTGACTTAATTGAAACATATAAAATAATCAGAGGGTTAGATAGGGGATATAGGGAGAGCCTTTTTCCTAGGATGGTGACGGCGAGCACGAGGGGCATAGCTTTAAATTGAGGGGTGAAAGATATAGGACAGATGTCAGAGGTGGTTTCTTTACTCAGAGAGTAGTAAGGGAATGGAACGCTTTGCCTGCAACAGTAGTAGATTCGCCAACTTTATGTACATTTTAGTCGTCATTGGATAAGCATATGGACGTACATGGAATAGTGTAGGTTAGATGGGCTTGAGATCAGTATGACAAGTCGGCACAACATCAAGGGCCGAAGGGCCTGTACTGTGCTGTAATGTTCTATGTTCTATGTCCTCACACCCCAATTGGTGTAAAGACTCCATCCCATTCTCTCTGTTCCTCCGTCTCCATTGTATATTTTCAGATGAGGCCAACTTCGACAAGGGAGCCTCTGAAATGTCCACCCTGTTCCTCAACCGAGGATTCCCCAGCTCCATTGTCACCAGGACCCTCAACCAATTCCGACCCATCTCCCGCACTTCTGCCCTCACCCCTTCTCTTTCCTCCTGCAACAGCGATAGGGTTCCCCTTAACCTTACCTACCATCCCACCAGCATCCATATCCAGAAGATCATCAGACGCCATTTTCGCCACCCCCAGTAAGATGCACCACCAGGCACATATTCCGTTCTCCTCCTTTGTCCACTTTCCGCAGGGACCATTCCCACCGGGACAACCTAGCCCACACTTCCTTCACTCCCAACATCACCCCACAGCCCTACGGTACCTTCCCTTGTAACTGGAAAAGGTGCAAGGCCTACCCACTTACTTCCTTCCTCCCCAGTATCCAAGGGTCCAAACATACCTTCCAGGTGAAGCAGCACTTCACCTGCACTTTCCATAATCTAGTCTACTGCATTCTTTGCTCACAATGTGGTCTCCTCTACAATAGGGAAATGAAGTGTAGACTTGGCAACCACTTTGCAGAACATCTACGTTCTACTCTCAAAAAAGGTCCTGAACTACTTGTTGCCTGCCACTTCAATGCACCACCCTGCTCCCTGGCCAACATATCTGTGTCTGGTTTGCTGCAGTGTTCCAGTGAAGCCCAACACAAGCTGGAGGAACAACATCTCATTTTCCGCTTGGGGACACTACAGCCCTCTGAACTCAGTATTGAGTTCAATAACTTTAGGGCCTAAACTCTCTCATGCCCCAGACCCCACCGCACATACCAGGCTTTGTTACTACATAGCCTGCCACTACACACCCCCTGCTGTTAGTCACTAACAGTCCCCAGTAACAACTATTCACCCTCCCAGATAACAAAGTGTAGAGCTGGATGAACACAGCAGGCCAAGCAGCATCTCAGGAGCACAAAAGCTGACATTTCGGGCCTAGACCCTTCATCAGAGAGGCTCTCTGATGAAGGGTCTAGGCCTGAAACGTCAGCTTTTGTGCTCTTGAGATGCTGCTTGGCCTGCTGTGTTCATCCAGCTCCATACTTTGTTATCTTGGATTCTCCAGCATCTGCAGTTCCCATTATCTCTCATTCACCCTCCCAGCCTGATCGTTAGCAACTCCTTTGTCTGTCCAACTGCCTTTCTCTCTCTTCAGGCTCTATCCTATTGTTTACTCCCTGCCTCAACCACCTCCCTATTTTCTACATGTAAACTGACATTTTCCCAGCCACCATCAGTTCTGAGGAAGGGTCATTAGATCTGAAACATTAACTCTGTTTTCTCATTCACAGATGCTGCCAGACCTGCTGAGTTTTTGCAGTAACTTTGTTTTTGTTCATTGGTGTTCTGTCCCACTTGTTATTTATACGCCTCAGTTTGCTGGGGTGGTTGGCATTACCCTGGGTTCTGTTTCTCAGTGGTTTGTATATCGGGTCCAGCTCAGTGTGTTTGTTGACAGAGTTCTGGTTGGAGGCACGCTGACGATGTTACCTAGCAGGGTGGCCAAACGTCTGTAGTCAAACACACCAGCTCGGAGAGCAAGTCTAGCGTTTCATCCACAACCCTCAATGCACACAGCTGCGAATCTTCTCAAAAACTTTAAAAAATTGACTGCCCGTGGCAACTATGTTTGCAAGAACTGTGTTTGACTGCAGTTCCTCTCAGACCATTTGGATTGGTTGGAGAGGCAGTTGGAGACAATGAGGAGTATATAGGAGGGAGAGAGTGCGATCAATAGTAGCTTCAGGGAGATGGTCACACCATAGGTACAGTCAAGTATAGATGGGTGACTACCAGCAGAGGTAGGCACATGGTGCAGGAGTCGCTTGTGGCGATCCCACCTCTCACACAAGTGTATTGTTTTGGGTACTGTTGGGATAGCTTCTCAGAGGAAAATATCAGTATGTTAGTGGCAGCCAGGTCTTTGACACCATGCCTGGCACTCCTGTTAAGCAGGGTATGGCAAAGTCCAAGTGAACATTTGTGACAGAATGCTCTCTAGTCAGGGCCACAGACAGGTGAATCTGTAGCCGTGAGCGAGGCTTCAGGGTGGTGTGTTGCCTCCATGGTGCTATGATCAAGGACATCTCGGAGCGATTAAAACAGATTCTCAAAGGGAAGCATCAGGCTTTGTTGTTCCCAGAGGTAAAAAAAAATGATGAGGTCTTGCAGAGGGAATGTAGGAAGTTAGGCGGGGAAGTTGACAAGCAGGACCTCAGGGATAGTAGTTTCTGGGTTACTCCTGGTACCATGTGCTAATGAGAGTAGGAATAGTGTGTAGCGAATCGTTGCATTGGTGGACCAATAACCTGGTGGGGAGATTTGCTAATGCTATTTGGCAGGCTTGAAATTAGCTTGGTGGGGTTTGGAATCTCCAGCAGTTGTGAGACAAGATTGAAGTTTGAGGCTGTTACAGAAGTTAAAGAAATTAATTTGAATAGACAAGGCAGGCAAGAGCACAGCAGAGAACACGGTAAGACTGATGAATTAAAATGCATTTCTTTCAAGACATAGCTGAGAGCTAACAGCTAAAGAAGATGAACTCAGGGCATGGATAGGACCATGGAACTGGGCTATCATAACTATCACAGAAGCATGGCTGAGGGAGGGACAGAACTGGGAGTCCAATGTCTGTGGTATAGATGGGGAAGGATACAAAGAGAGGCAAGAGAGGAGGGGTGTGGCATTTTTGATTAGTGAAAACATCACAGATGTACCTTGAGAGCATCGTCCAGTAAGGCTATATGGGTGGAGCTGAAATAAGAATGGAATGGTCACCCCGATGGTATTGTACTATAGGGCCTGAGATAGTCAGCAGGGCATTGAGGAACAAGTGTATAAGGAGATATCTGTAATAGTAATGGTGTAGTAATGGCGACTTTAACTTTCTAAACATAGAACAGGACTGCCCAATGGAGAACAGTGGAGTTTGGCCATACTGAGATCTACCATGATTTTATCAAATGGCAGAGCCCACTCATGAGCGGTAAATAGCCTATACAGCCTCTTAATTTGCCTATTTGTTCTGATAACTAGTGGAAGTTTAAAGCAAGGACAGTAGATGATTCTGTGAAATAAATCTGCAACATTGAGAACTAGCACCCCAAAGTGGGGCCATGAACTGAAACTTTGGGGTCATGAGCTCCCATGAACCATGGTCGTCCAACCGAAGCGTAACATCTACATCCTGAACAAACAAAAAGCCCCTCATTTACAGAAGACAGCTCTCCCACTCATGGGAATCCAACTCCCACCTCAAAGCTCTCACATGATATGTCACGACAACTTTCAAGCCTCGAATTGAGAGTCACAGTGGAAAATTGTTGGAATTAGAGAAATGCAAAGTGCAAACCTTAAAAAAATCATGCTCATCCAATTTTCACTTCTGAGCATTAATCCTGTGAACAGACAATGCTTTAACTATTTTTATGCAGCCCCTCTGTTCACTGATTTTATGTAGGCGTTACCTCATTTAAAATTGTGATTGCTTAGATTGCAAGAAGAAAATTCTGGGATTTGAGTGTTGTATTAAGTTTTACTTCATCTGCAATGATCACAAAAAATTAACACCCTATTTCCTGCAGAATTAAAAACCGAAAACCCACTGGCATTTACGTAGCAAAGTGAAATATCTGTGTCCTCTTCACAGCAATTTTATCCCTCTTGACTTATCTTGAGACTTTGACATGATTGACTATGCCATCTTCCTCCAAGGCCTTTCCACTGGCATCCAGCTGGGAGGGACTCAAAACCTTAACTTTTTTCCTCTCTCTCCACAGATGTTGCCCGACCTTCTGAGTTTCTCCCACCTTCTCTCTGTTTGCATCTTTCCCTTCTCCTTGATATTTTCATGGGATGTAGGCATCGCTGGGAAACCAACATCTGTTGGCCATCCCTAACTGGCTTGCAAATGGCTTGCTAAGTCATTTCAGAAGGCTGAGTCAATACCATTACTGTGCACCTGAAGCAACAAGTAGCCAAGACCAGGTAAGGATGGCTGATTTCATTCCTTCAAAGTCATTAGTGAACTAGATGGAGCATGAGATGTAGGAGCAGGCCATTTGACCTATTAAGACAGTCTCAAACCTTCAAATAGTTCATGGCTGATCATCAGACTCTGTGCCATTTCTCCCTATTATCCTAATACACTTTAATGTCAGGATGTCCTTAAAATCTTTTGAACTCTGTCTTAGGTATTGTCAATAATTAGGCTTCTATTAGTCTCAAGTAGAGATTTCCAGAGGTTCACCAAACACTGTGTAAGTACCTCCTCATTTCAATGTCTTTTCAATTATAAATAAAAGCTTCATTGCCACTAATTGTGTGATGGCATTTACAATCCAGAATTATTAACTTACATGAAATTCTATCAGCAGCCATAATAGTATTTGAACTTACGGCAACAGAGTATTAGAAATCCCATCTGAATAACTCATTATCTCTATATCGTAATCTCTTCTCTCATTTGGTTCCATTGTTAGACATCTTCGGCCTAATTTTCAGTCCAGGGTCAGAAACACAGATATAGGAGAGACCATTCTTCTGCAAGCCCAATACTTAAAAATGGCTAGGTAACACAGTGTGGAGGTGGAGGAACACAGCAGGCCAGGCAGCTTTGGAAGAGCAGGAAAGATGACATTTTAGGTCAGGATCCTTTATTTCTGAAGAAGGGTCCTGACCCAAAACTTCATCTTTCCTGTTCCTCTGATGCTGCCTGGCCTGCTGTGTTCCTTCAGCTCCACACTGTGTTATCACAGACTCCAGCATCAGCAGCTCTTACTACTTCTGAGTGACTTAAAAATGGCCATTAGCACTCCTCAGTTTTCAATCTTAGGTTAGTGGGGGTGATGGATGGGAAGGAAGGTTGTATTGCTGATCAAGCCCAGAACAATGCAGCCAGTTTCAGAGGTGGGCTTGATGGAAAACTTGCCTTGGGGCTGTAGCACTGCGTCCGAAGAATTTCTCTAGTCCTCACCTCTCATAACACCCTCATTTCCCTTCCCTCACTCGCCACGACTGGGCATGTTACATGCCAACCCATGAACTTAAAGCCTCATCTTATCTGCCACAACCCCATATTCACCTTTGCCTCCTTATGCTCCTTGACCAATTTCCCGTAGCTGTTTCACTTTACACAATCCCTTGCTCTTTAGATCTTTTGCCAACTTCATGACTCCTCACATATACCAAACTTTTTAGCTCATATACCATGCCAATTCATTAGGTATCCACAACTCTTCAAGCCCACAAATGAAAATATATAGTCGTATTACATGAAGTCCCATATTGCAATCTATTCAGAAAAGCATACATTCACAAAAACGTCTTATAATAGGTCTTGACACTTCTTGGCACATTTTGGCAGATTGTCATTTTTTGGTGTTTTTAACCATTCTTAACAGGTCAATATTGCCCAACAGGTGCTGTTGTTTCTTGACTCCTCTGCCCTGCCTTGATAAGCATTGACAACTTGAACTGATCCAAAATTTTGCTTCCTTATCTGTACAATCTTCAGCAGATTTAATAATCTCAAAGGATACCTGCACCCTGCCATCACCCAGAAGAATATTTAATCCCCACTTTTAAAGCTTTCTGAGGCCATTTTCAGAATGCCTCAGCTCTCGAAAGGGTTACCCACACCAAGGAAAACACTGACTACAGCTCTGTCCTTACCCTAACCTCACCTCCACACACTGGACCCGAGGCACCAGAGACTCAAATGTTTGAGTAGAATGCACCTTGTTTGAATGTTGGCTACTGTCTCTGTAAATGCACATACATGAACATTCAGGAATATATCACTGGAGTTCAGAAGAATGAGAGGTGATTGCAAAGAAACTTGTAAAACCCTAACAGGACTGGACAGATTAGATGCAAGAAGGATGTTGCAAATGGTGGGGGGTGGGGGGTCCAGAACCAGGATAGTTTAAGGATTCGGTATAAACCTTTTAGGAAGAAGATAAGGAGAAAGTGTTTCACCCAGATAGTGGGGAGCCTGTGGAATTCACTATGACAGAGAATGGTTGAGACCAAAACATTGCATTTTCAAGAAGGAGTTCAATATTGTTCCTGTAGCTCAAGGAATCCAGGGATACGTGGGGAGGGCAGGATTAAGGCACTGAGCTCACTGATCAGGCACGATCATCATGATTGTTGGAGCAGGCTCGAGGAGGCCAAATGGCATAATCTTGTTTGTTCCTATCTTCTATGTTTCTATTTTTTGAAGTAACCACACATCACATCCAATCTCACTCCTTCAACAAAAGGGAAAATTTCAGTTCAAAGGTGGGACTTAGGATTCTAAACATCTTCCGTCATTTTTGCAATCGTAAAGACAGCCTCCATCACTTTGAAAATCTGGGCCCTAATGTAGCCAAAGAAATACGGCAGTGACTTATCTTCCTTCTCCTGCACCACTGGTGCGAGTGTTGTCCAAGTATCTTTCCTTGGTCTGTTCCAATTTTATGTTCTATCAGAGGGTTAGAAAGGGCGGATAGGGAGAGCCTTTTTGCTAGGATGGTGACGGCGAGCACAAGGGGGCCTGGCTTTAAATTGAGAGGTGAAAGATATAGGATAGATGTCAGAGGTGGTTTCTTTACTCAGAGAGTAGTAAGGGAATGGAACGCTTTGCCTGCATCGGTAGTAGATTCGCCAACTTTATGTACATTTAAGTCGTTATTGGACAAGCATATGGACATACATGGAATAGTGTAGGTTAGATGGGCTTGAGATCGGTATGACAGGTCGGCACAACATCGAGGGCCGAAGGGCCTGTACTGCGCTGTAATGTTCTATGTTCGATGTTGTTGTTCCTATGCCCCACTTACATCATAAACAGTGCTGGCTGAGAATAAGTTCTTGAAATTAAATATTGCAAAGATTGAAGCCATTGTTTTTTGTTCCCATTCCAAACTCTTTTGCCTGGCTAGTGACTCCAACCCGTTCCCTAGTAACAGTCGGAGATTGAGCCATTCTGTTTGGTGCATTGAAATTATATTTGCGTCAAAGATGAGAACCCCTCAACCTTGTTTTCCATGTCATCATTAAAGATTGCTTATTTCTCTCTGTGTAAAATTAATCAACTTTGCTTCTGTCTCAACCGATGACCTGTTGTTAAAGTCTTTAGTACAACTAGCTGCAACTATTCCAATGAATAAACTTGAAGTTGTCCAAAACTCTGCTGATGGTGTCTTAAATGGCAGCAAATCCTAATCTCTATTACTTCTGTGCTTACCGACTTACATTCACTCTCAGTCAAGCAACGTCTTGAATCTAAAATTATCTTCATACTTTCATTTCCCTTGATGGCTTTGTCTTTCTATATGTCTGCAACTTATCTAGCCCTACACCCTCTGAGATGCCCATGTCTCTCTAATTCTGGACTTTTGTACATTTCCAACTATAATTGCTCCACAACTGATTGCTATTCCTTCAGTTGCTGGAGTCCTGTGCTCAGCAATTGTCTGCACACAATTGTCTGTCTCCGTTTCCTCTTTTAAGATCCTGCTTAAAGCCTCATTGGCCAAGCTTTTAGTTAACTGACAAAGTAGTTATCTACTTTGTACATTTCCAACTATAATTGCTCCACAACTGATTGCTATTCCTTCAGTTGCTGGAGTCCTGTGCTCAGCAATTGTCTGCACACAATTGTCTGTCTCCGTTTCCTCTTTTAAGATCCTGCTTAAAGCCTCATTGGCCAAGCTTTTAGTTAACTGACAAAGTAGTTATCTTACATCATATCCTGCACCTGAGGAGTACTTTTGGCAGTTTCGTTGCGTGGAAGGTATGTTGCCGCTACTTCCAAAATCTTTTATGGTTGTATTACAGCCTTACCCTACACTGACACACTCAAGTTTTGGTTTCTGGAATGTTCCCTGAGTGTTGCTGTGTGCCCTGACAGTGGAATTCTGACAAACAGTGGATTCTGTAGATTTTGTTAGCAATGCATTCTGATTCATTAAGATTGGCTGCGGACATATCCACAGCGTGTTCTTGCGAGTGCAGGCTGTTATAACTGGCCTCCAACAGACACAAACATTTTGCTTCGCACCAAGTATGACCCCAGGTACTGGAAACATTTCTAATTAACACCTATAGTAGAACTTGTGGCTACACTCATATGACCTGATGTCCAGAAGATTTACTTTCTTTTCTCCTTGATAAGCTACTCAGCAGGCTAGATGTTCTAACTTGAGTCAGTCTGAGTCTAGGGAAGGCTGGAGAGACCAAAGTATTGTCAATTTTATGACCAGAGGGTGAGGAGATTCAGAGCAGCCACATGTTCTGGTGCAGTTCAATTACTTGATAATGCTTTTGTGCAACTACAAATGCAGTAGTAACATGGGTTTCTAAACTGTTCTAACTTATAAATGCTTATGGCAAATTGAAACCCACAGTGAAACAAAGGGTTTGCTAAGTAACCTCTGAACCAGCTGACAATTTTGGTGATGAGTCCTAAAAACAGCTCCAGGTTTAGGACAAGAGGAGGTTTGATGTCTAGGATTCATTCCAAGTCTAAAACAATTAATGACATCCCGCAGTATTGCAGCTGATGAGGGATCCAACCTTGGGCTAGGAACGAAAGTTTGAGTTTAGCTTGGGGCTTTGAGTTCACTTAGTTATTTTCTTTTCACTGCACTTCAGCTGAGGCTTAACAGTCCCTGGCCAAGCTGCAACATAATAATGGCCAGCATCTGATTTTCTTCAGGCTAAAGAACCCAGAGGGACCTGATGGATGTTGCTTCTGGTTTTAATTAGTTTTCCTCTCTGTAGACGAGAGAGGAAATAAAGACTTCTCCTGCCTTCAGAAGCCCTTCTGTCGGATACAGGCATGGTTCCAATCAGATTTACACATTGTCGATGTGAGAGGCAGAGAGAAGTTAGCCAAAAAGTTGATAAGTCAAAACAAAAGCAACCTGGCTTGTGCTTTTAGTAAGGTTTGGGCTCATTACTGCATTCCAACAGTGGTGAAGCAGGAAAGGTTGCAATTTTCACACCAATTTTCAGAATAAACTGCAGCCAATTGTGAATATGTATTGTTATATCTGTCAGCCAAATTGTTGAATTGTTTTATAATTATTTATATTTGGCACATTGACATAAAGTTATATTTCTTTTCTTCCTTCACTACTGATTCAGTTATCACACTTTTTATTCCCCAGACTTTTAACTTTCTTCACTTGGTTATCCTCTTACATCTGAGTTTGAAGATTAGAGGATCTAGCTAAGGAAAGAACTTTAGCAAATCATGTAAGTTGTGAAATATAATGTTGCAACTCTGCCTGGCAATTAGTCTGTAATGGGGTTTGCAAATTGTACACACAACAATCAGTTGTGATGTCAGCTTTGGATAATGCAATTTGATTTGCCGTTTTGTATAAACTAACCCTGTTTATCCCTCATAAACAATTGGCTGTTAAACGAGTATCCTTGATACAATATGGTGACTATTAGTGGGAAACATTGTGCAAATGAAGACTGTCATGCTTGAATAGTCAGTAAGCAAGTTAATCTACAGGTGGAACATATGGTCTTAAATTCTGCTATATTGCAAAGACAACACTTAACAACTTTGTTTGTTGTTGCCTGGAAAATGATGAAATCTGGTAGGTGCCCAGATCCACACTGAGGCTTTTATGAACACACTTGCAACAGTCAAGAATTCAGGGTGTGAAACAACTTGATAGGAATCAAAGAAAACCCAAAAACCTATTGTTAAGATTGTCCTTAAAATTCTCTTCTTTATAAATTGAGATATAGCATGCCTCCAGGGTAAAACCGAATTTAAATGTTTGACAAGCATGCCGATCTATTATTGCTAGATTTAAGTATGTTCAATGCAGAAAGAAAAGCCATCACATTTTCTTAGCAAGATAACAAAGTGTGGAGCTGGATAAACACAGCAGGCCAAGCAGCATCTCAGGAGCACAAAAGCTGACGTTTCGGGCCTAGACCCTTCATCAGAGAGCCCTCAGTGGATCAGGCTGAAAAATTAAGATTTAGCCCTTATTGAAGGAGTAGGATGATTTGCCACAGGAGTAAAGAGCTCATTACCAAGCTACAGAAATAATGCTAAGGAAAAGCCACACAGCTCAGAAAGTAGTTGAGGAGTGCACCAAAGTCTTTGTTGATCTGGTTGGCCAGGTTCTCAAAAAAATCATAATCAGAAGCAACACTCAACATTATCAGACAAGCTACTAGTGATGATATTAATCTCAAAGCCCAGACGAACACTCTGGTGAAATGGTTTAAAATCCTATCCAACTGAAAAAATTATATTTGGTAAACAAATCTGAAATCCGAAACTAGTCTTACTAAAGGCGGCCATGGTAACTATCATTGATTTCTCCAAAAGCCCAACTGGCACCAAGACCTCTGATAAAATGCAGTCTTTTCGTTGTCAGCCCATCTGGGAATGCAGATCCACAGCAATGAGATTGGCCTCTGAAATAGCCAAGAAAGACAGGCAGAGATGTACAGTAAATGGTGGCATTGATGAGTGGTACGCACAGCCAGCAAAATAATAAGTAGAAACAGAAACAAAGTTGCTGGAAAAGCTCAGCAGGTCTGGCAACATCTGTGAAGGAGAAAACAGAGTTAATGTTTTGGGTCCAGTGACTCTTCCTCAGAGGTTCCTCAGAGAAAACTCTGTTTTCTCCTTCACAGATGCTGCCAGACCTGCTGAGCTTTTCTAGCAACTTTGTTTTTGTTCCTGATTTACAGAATCCACAGTTATTTTGTTTTTTAAAAGAATGAATAGCTTCCTTTCAGAACATAATGGATCAGAACTTTGAGGTAAGGCACTGTAGAAAGTGTGACTCACATTGAGGAATACATGACCCTCACTCTAATGTACAGTTCCCAAAGCGCTCTATCACTGATGGTTTCCTCATAGTAACTGTTAAGGATTCAGTGCTGGGATTAGTGAATTACCGCAACATCATTGTCTCACATAATAATCAAACCTGAGGGACGTTGGCCTTTTACATCCATTAGCACAGAATGATGGTACAACAGGAGGCTATTCAGCCCATTGTGTCTTCTTGCCTTTGAATAACCTGTTGACTGGGTCTTTGAAGTGGAAAAAAAAACCTAAAAAGGCTAATCATTTTTATGACATTGTCAGAGAGAAAGGGAGCGTGAGTAGTGGAGGGAAATAGCACTGACACATTGCTCAGAGCTTAAAAGTCTATCCTGGTGTTTTTTTAAAGTGAATTCTTTGATGAAAACATTAAATTAACAATACAAAAATCTTCAGATGAGACAGTTGTAAAAGTTGGAGAGGTGCAAATTTTCTCTAAAATCCAAAAGACTCCAAATAAATTTTTGAGATAACAAGGTGTAGAGCTGGAGGAACACAGCAGGCCAAGCAGCATCAAAGGAGCAGGAAAGCTGACGTTTCGGGCCTATTTTTTCCTGAAGAAGGGTTCAGACCAGAAACATCAGCTTTCCTTCTCCTTTGATGCTGCTTGGCCTGCTGTGCTCATCCAGCTCTACACCTTGCTATCTCAGATTCTCCAACATTGTAGGTTCCTACTATTTCAAAATAAATTTTTGGACGTGGTCCCCATAAGATGACCGAGATGGACACTTCCAAGCCTTAGTTATTAGTTCATATTGATAAGATGGGGTTGTGTTCAAAGAACCGAGAGCAGTAAAGCATGGGAACAGGCCCTTCAGCCCACCAAGGCTGTACTGATACATAATGGCTTTCTAAACTAAAAGCCTTTTGCCTCTATGCCGTCTGTATCCCTCTATTCCTTGCCCATTCATGTATCTGTCAAGATGCCTCTTAAATGTTGCTATTGTATCTGCCTCCATTACCTCCTTTGGCAGTACATCCCAGGCATTTACCAACTTCTGTGAAAAAAAAAGCTGTGTCTCACATCTTCTTTAAATTTGCCCTCTTTTAAACCTATGTTCCCTACGAATTGACATTTCAACCCTGGCAACAAGACTCTGAGTTTCCATCCTACCCATGCCGCTTGTAATTTTGTAAATTTCTATCAGGCCACCCCTCATCCTTCAATGTTCAAGAGAAAATAAACCAAGTTTTTTACAATCTTTCCCCATTGTTATTACCCTCCAAAGCAGGCAATATCCCAGTAAACCATTTCTGTACCCTCTGCAAAGCTTTCATATCCTTCTGATGGTATAGCAACCACAATTGTACAATATTCCATTTGTGGCCAAATTAATATTCTACACAACTGCAGCATGGCTTGCCAATGTTTATAATATATACCCTTACCAATGAAGACAAGCACGCCATATGCCTTCATGGCCACCAAATCCACTTCTGTTGCCATTTTCAGGGAACTGTGGGCGAGTATGTCTGGATCCCTCTGCATGCTGATGATACTGAAGGCTCTGCCATTTACTGTATACTTCCCCCACTGTAATGAGTCTTCTAAAATGTATTATCTGTATAAAGCTCCGTCTGCCATTTCTTCCCCAAGTCAACAGCCTGTCTATAGCCTGCTATCCTCTGGAAATTTTCCTCACTATCTGCAGCTCCCCCAATCTTTGTATCGTCTGCAAACTTAGTAATCACGTCACCTAATTACATAAGTATATACATGCAATAAGGGTCCCAGCACTGATCCCTGGTCACACATCTTCAGTCAGATAATCATCCTTCCACTGTTACTCTCTGTCACCTGTGACTAAGCCAGTTTACTATCCATCTTATCAGCTCACCATGGATCCTATGAGACTTCACTTCTTAAATCAACCTGTCATAAGGTAACTTATCAAAGGCCTTGCTAAAGGCCTTATAAGCAGCATATACCACCTTGCCCTCTTTAATCCTCTTTGTCACTTCCTCAAAAAACTCAATCAAGTTTGTGAGACACGATCTTCCCCGCATAAAACCATGCTGCATATTACTAATAAGTCCATATTTTTACAAATATGAGGAAATATCACACAGCTGGTGTAAATTAATCCAATAATTTCCCTACCCTAAGGCTCACCGGCCTGTAATTTCCTTGATTATCCCTGTCAGACTTCTTAAATGTGAGAACAACATTGGCTATTCTCCAGTCCTCCAGGACCTCTCCGGTAATGAAAAGGGGATACAAAGATTTTGCGTAAGGCCCCAGCGATTTCCTCCCCTGCCTCCCCCTGCATTCTGAGTTAGATCTCATCAGGCCCTGGGGCTTTGTCTGTCATACTGAATTTCAGAATATCTAACACTTCTTCCTTTTTTACATTGGCCAAGAATATGGACATAACCTTCTTAAGGCTCACCATCAACAGTGTACTTCTCCTTTGTGAATACTGATGCAAAATATTTTTAAGGACCTCATCCACTTCTTCAGGCTCCATGCATAAATTCCTTCTTTCATCTAATTGAAATACCTCTTTCTCTCATTGTGCTTAAAACTGTATTAAATGCCTTGGGAAATTCCATAATCCTATTTGCCAGTTATATTTCTTGGCCCCTTCTAGTCCTCTTCATTCTCTGTTTGCATTCTTTCCTACTCTTTTTGTATCTTATAAGGGCTCTGACTGTCTTTAGTTCTGCATTCCCTAAGTTTCAATCAGAACAACCTTCATCCTTCTGAACTCCATCAAGTACAGAGTTTTCAACTGCTGCTCCTACAACAAGGCCTTTATCTCCAGAATCATTCTTCTAAATCTCCTCTGGAGCCCATCTAAGACCAACACACCTTTCCTTCGACATAGGGTCCAAAACTGCTCACAACATTCCAAATGTTCTCTGGCCAGAGGTTTATACACCTTCAGTAGAATATTCCTGCTCTTGTATTCCAGACCTCTTAAATTGAAAACCAACTTTGCATTTCCTTCTTAACTGCCAACTGAACCTGCATGTTGACACTAAGACCGCCCTGAACCAGGATTGCCACTTTCTGAAGCCAATCCCTATTTAGAAAACAGTTTGCGCCTCTATTCTGATTAACAAAGTGCATAAGCTCACACTTCGAACATTGTATTCTACCTGCCACGTATTTTCCCACTTTGCTAGTCTGTCCAAGTCTTTCTGCAGCTTTCCCATTTCCTCATCATTTTCTGCTCCTCCACCTGTCTTTGTGTCATCTGCAAACGTAGCAATAACACCCTCATCTCTTTTGTCCAGATCATTAATATATAATTTGAATAATTGTGGTCTCAATACGGACACCTGTGGAACTTCACTAATCACCAGTTGCCGTCGTCTCATTTTTCTGAATGTCAATGAGTACAAACCCAACCTACTCAATTATTTTCTGTAATCAGAAATTCTCTCCAAGTCAGGGATCAAACAAGTGAACCCTCTCCAAACTACTCCTTGAGATAACAAAATGTGAAGCTGGATGAACACAGCAGGCCAAGCAGCATCTCAGGAGCACAAAAACTGACGTTTTGGGCCTAGACCCTTCATCAGAAAAGGGAGAAATCTCCGAGCTACTCCTCATGCTGGATTATCAACTGAATTTACGTATTAGCTTTTTGTGATTCATGCTTGAAAACCCCTAGTCCTGCAACTTTCTGCAGTCTTTCTCCATTTAAATAATCTTTAATTCCTCTGTTGTCCTTCCAAAATGCATCACATTTTTGCACATTATATCAAGGCTTTGCTCACTCACTTAAGCTGACTGTAACTGTTTGTAGACTCTTTGTGCTATCTTTATTACTTGCACTCCCACCTATTTTTGTATCATCCACAGACTTGTTAATGGAACATTCACTTCCTAGTCATTAATAGATACTGCAAATAATTGTGGTCTCAGCACTGATCCACATAACCCTCGACCAGGTGTACTACTAGATCACCATTCTCAAAATACCCACCTTCTCTCAATTCTCTGTCTTCTGTGAATTAGCTGATCTTCTGCGCATGTTACCATGACACCATGTGTTCTTATTTTATTCAGTAGCCTAAATGTGCTGTATAATTTAACACCTTTTGGCAATTCAAATATATCATTCTTCTGCTTCCCTGTTCATGTCCAGCTTCACCTCATAACTCTATGACTTATCCTATTGCCTTCTAGCTGAGGCCTGTCTGACTGGATGCAGTGAGGTACCAAATTCTTCATGAATGCTAGCTCCTTCACAGCATGCAGTGCTAGCAGCAGCCAATGTACAGGGAGAGCTGCCAGCCATTTGATGTGCCAACAGATCTTGGATTCGACTCTGTCTTTCAAAGGGAGTGGAATTCTCACCTCAACCTGATTATTTTTAATTTGAATCGTCAAGTCAGACAGCGTGGAATCTGAGCCTCTGGTTCAACTGGACCATACCAACCCTATTCCTAAACTAGTTCCATCGACTTACACTTTCCCCCATCCCTCTAAACCTTTCTTATTCTTGCACTTGTCCAATTGTCTTTCAAACATTGTAACTGTGCCTGATCCATCACTTTCTCTGGCAGCTCATTCCATTCATGGACCACTCTCTATGTAAAAAAAAATCACCTCTCATATCCTTTCTAAATCTTCCCCCCTTCACCTTCAATATATGCCCCCTAGTTTTGGACTCCCCCATGCTCAGGAAAAGACCCTTGTCATTCAACTTATCTCTGCCCCTCCCGATTTTATAATTCTTTCATGGGACATGGGAATCACTGGCAAGGCCTATATTTGTTGTCTGTCTCTTGTTTTGCTTGAATTATATGGCTCGCTGGGCTGTTTCAGAGAGCAGTTAAGAGCCAACTTTATTGATGGGTGATAATAAAATGTGAGGCTGGATGAACACAGCAGGCCAAGCAGCATCTCGGGAGCACAAAAGCTGACGTTTCGGGCCTAGATCCTTCATCAGAGAGGGGGATGGGGAGAGGGAGCTGGAATAAATAGGGAGAGAGGGGGAGGCGGACCGAAGATGGAGAGTAAAGAAGATAGGTGGAGAGAGTATAGGTGGGGAGGTAGGGAGGGGATAGGTCAGTCCAGGGAAGACGGACAGGTCAAGGAGGTGGGATGAGGTTAGTAGGTAGCTGGGGGTGCGGCTTGGTGTGGGAGGAAGGGATGGGTGAGAGGAAGAACCGGTTAGGGAGGCAGAGACAGGTTGGACTGGTTTTGGGATGCAGTGGGTGGGGGAGAAGAGCTGGGCTGGTTGTGTGGTGCAGTGGGGGGAGGGGACGAACTAGGCTGGTTTAGGGATGCAGTAGGGGAAGGGGAGATTTTGGAACTGGTGAAGTCCACATTGATACCATATGGCTGCAGGGTTCCCAGGCGGAATATGAGTTGCTGTTCCTGCAACCTTCGGGTGGCATCATTGTGGCACTGCAGGAGGCCCATGATGGACATGTCATCTAAAGAATGGGAGGGGGAGTGGAAATGGTTTGCGATTGGGAGGTGCAGTTGTTTGTTGCGAACTGAGCGGAGGTGTTCTGCAAAGCGGTCTCCAAGCCTCCGCTTGGTTTCCCCAATGTAGAAGAAGCCGCACCGGGTACAATGGATGCAGTATACCACATTGGCAGATGTGCAGGTGAGCCTCTGCTTAATGTGGAATGTCATTTTGGGGCCTGGGATAGGGGTGAGGGAGGAGGTGTGGGGACAAGTGTAGCATTTCCTGCGGTTGCAGTGGAAGGTGCCGGGTGTGGTGGGGTTGGAGGGCAGTGTGGAGCAAACAAGGGAGTCACGGAGAGAGTGGTCTCTCCGGAAAGCAGACAGGGGAGGGGATGGAAAAATGTCTTGGGTGGTGGGGTCGGATTGTAGATGGCGGAAGTGTCGGAGGATGATGCGTTGTATCCGGAGGTTGGTAGGGTGGTGTGTGAGAACAAGGGGGATCCTCTTAGGGAGGTTTTGGCGGGGGCGGGGTGTGAGGGATGTGTTGCGGGAAATACAGGAGACGCGGTCAAGGGCGTTCTCGATCACTGTGGGGGGAAAGTTGCGGTCCTTAAAGAACTTGGACATCTGGGATGTGCGGGAGTGGAATGTCTTATCGTGGGAGCAGATGCGGCGGAGGAATTGGGAATAGGGGATGGAATTTTTGCAGGTGGGTGTGAGGAGGTGTATTCTAGGCAGCTGTGGGAGTCGGTGGGCTTGAAATGGACATCAGTTACAAGCTGGTTGCCTGAGATGGAGACTGAGAGGTCCAGGAAGGTGAGGGATGTGCTGGAGATGGCCCAGGTGAACTGAAGGTTGGGGTGGAAGGTGTTGGTGAAGTGGATGAACTGTTCGAGCTCCTCTGGGGAGCAAGAGGCGGCGCCGATACAGTCATCAATGTACCGGAGGAAGAGGTGGGGTTTGGGGCCTGTGTAGGTGCGGAAGAGGGACTGTACCACGTAACCTACAAAGAGGCAGGCATAACTGGGGCCCATGCGGGTGCCCATGGCCACCCCCTTAGTCTGTAGGAAGTGGGAGGAGTCAAAAGAGAAGTTGTTGAGTGTGAGGACGAGTTCAGCTAGGCGGATGAGAGTGTCGGTGGAGGGGGACTGGTCGGGCCTGCGGGACAGGAAGAAGCGGAGGGCCTTGAGGCCATCTCCATGCGGAATGCAGGTGTACAGGGACTGGACGTCCATGGTGAATATGAGGTGTTGGGGGCCAGGGAATTGGGAGTCCTGGAGGAGGTGGAGGGCGTGGGTGGTGTCACGGACGTAGGTGGGGAGTCCCTCTTCCGCACCTACACAGGCCCCAAACCCCACCTCTTCCTCCGGTACATTGATGACTGTATCGGCGCCGCCTCTTGCTCCCCAGAGGAGCTCGAACAGTTCATCCACTTCACCAACACCTTCCACCCCAACCTTCAGTTCACCTGGGCCATCTCCAGCACATCCCTCACCTTCCTGGACCTCTCAGTCTCCATCTCAGGCAACCAGCTTGTAACTGATGTCCATTTCAAGCCCACCGACTCACACAGCTACCTAGAATACACCTCCTCCCACCCACCCTCCTGCAAAAATTCCATCCCCTATTCCCAATTCCTCCGCCTCCGCCGCATCTGCTCCCACGATAAGACATTCCACTCCCGCACATCCCAGATGTCCAAGTTCTTTAAGGACCGCAACTTTCCCCCCACAGTGATCGAGAACGCCCTTGACCGCGTCTCCCGTATTTCCCGCAACACATCCCTCACACCCCGCCCCCGCCAAAACCGCCCTAAGAGGATCCCCCTCGTTCTCACACACCACCCTACCAACCTCCGGATACAACGCATCATCCTCCGACACTTCCGCCATTTACAATCCGACCCCACCACCCAAGACATTTTTCCATCCCCACCCCTGTCAGCTTTCCGGAGAGACCACTCTCTCCGTGACTCCCTTGTTTGCTCCACACTGCCCTCCAACCCCACCACACCCGGCACCTTCCCCTGCAACCGCAGGAAATGCTACACTTGTCCCCACACCTCCTCCCTCACCCCTATCCCAGGCCCCAAGATGACATTCCACATTAAGCAGAGGTTCACCTGCACATCTGCCAATGTGGTATACTGCATCCACTGTACCCGGTGCGGCTTCCTCTACATTGGGGAAACCAAGCAGAGGCTTGGAGTCCGCTTTGCAGAACACCTCCGCTCAGTTCGCAACAAACCACTGCACCTCCCAGTCGCAAACCATTTCCACTGCCCCTCCCATTCTCCAGATGACATGTCCATCATGGGCCTCCTGCAGTGCCACAATGATGCCACCCGAAGGTTGCAGGAACAGCAACTCATATTCCGCCTGGGAACCGTGCAGCTATATGGTATCAATGTGGACTTCACCAGTTCCAAAATCTCCCCTTCCCCTACTGCATCCCTAAACCAGCCTAGTTCGTCCCCTCTCCCCACTGCACCACACAACCAGCCCAGCTCTTCTCCCCCACCCACTGCATCCCAAAACCAGTCCAACCTGTCTCTGCCTCCCTAACCGGTTCTTCCTCTCACCCATCCCTTCCTCCCACACCAAGCCGCACCCCCAGCTACCTACTATCCTCATCCCACCTCCTTGACCTGTCCGTCTTCCCTGGACTGACCTATCCCCTCCCTACCTCCCCACCTATACTCTCTCCACCTATCTTCTTTACTCTCCATCTTTGGTCCGCCTCCCCCTCTCTCCCTATTTATTCCAGCTCCCTCTCCCCATCCCCCTCTCTGATGAAGGGTCTAGGCCCGAAACGTCAGCTTTTGTGCTCCTGAGATGCTGCTTGGCCTGCTGTGTTCATCCAGCCTCACATTTTATTATCTTGGAATTCTCCAGCATCTGCAGTTCCCATTATCTCTTTATTGATGGGTGTCTGCCTTTGCAGGTTAGTCAAAGCAGGTAAGGGATGGACCGTTTTCCTTCCTTGGTGGTATTAGTCAAGTAGATGATTTTTTTTTCCCTGGTTGCCACAAATTAGCTTCTTTATGTAATTCAAACCTATTATTTAAATGCAAATTTCACCATCTGCCATTGAAGAATTAGAACTCATATACCAAGGTTCTAAGGTGCATGAGTTACTCGTCCAATGACATTACCACTACGCCGCTTTCTCCCCTGAACTCATGGCTCATTGCAGCTACTGGCTGTAGCGAGCCCTGCCCCTCCAAATGAGAAGACTTATCTCCCGAGACTCATATTCTGTGTGTGTGGAGACCCCATGTCATAGCTCCAAGCCTAGTACAATAACATCAGGCAAAGCAAGAGAAATACGACAGCTCTGACAGCATTGTGGAGAGAACCAGAGCGAACATTTTGAATCTGGTTTATACAGAGATGACTAGTACTGCAGATGCTAGAGTCAGAGACAACACAGCGTGGAGCTGGACGAACACAGCAAGTCAGGCCGCAGCAGAGAAGCAGGAGAGCTGACGTTTCAGGTTGGGACCCTTCCCCAGAAATTCTGAAGAAGGGATGACTCAAAATGTCAACTTTTCTGTTCCTCTGATGCTGCCAGACTTTCTGTGTTCCTCCAGCTCCACACTGTGTTGAATCTGGTTTAAATCTTATTCAAAGTTGCTTCTCTCAACAGATGCTGCCAAACCAGCTCAATTTCTCCAAAATTCTCCATGTTTGATTTAGATTTCCAGCACCCAGAGTATTTTGTTTTTACTCCATCCTGGTAGTTATTGCCATCCGATCAACTTGGTTAATGCTTGTGCCACTGAGCTCCTCCTTGAAAATCACTTTAGTGAACCCATACCCAAAAGAAATCCCCTTCCATTGATTGTCCAGGGTTTTTTTTTGTGGTGGTGCTACTCAACACGGAAAGGCAGTGATTCATCAGCTGTGGGAGGGTAGAATGTTGTAATCAGTTGTTGAGTTCCTTGGGGATGTTTGGCCTGAAGCGACAAAACTACATGTCACGATGACACAATGTAGGGATTTCCAGGTGGACTCAGCACTGTCAGTGTGTGACTGTGCCAAAACCTCAGCTGGGTCTGGCCTGTCATTGATATGGGATGAGCCCAGGGATGTTGATGGAGGATTCAGGGACATTGGACATATCAATATGGAATATAATTGCACTTGGTTGTCATTTGACTTATCTGTGGATCAGCTCTTCCGATTTTGCTGTAAGTCCCCTGATGTTGATGAGGAACACTTTACATACACTTGCAATGTTTCCTTTTGAATTCCTGCATGAGAGAGCATCAGTAGCTAGGCCAGAAGGTAATGCTCATCCCTAATTACCCAGAGGGTAGAGCCAACTGCATTGTAGGCCAGACCAGGTAAGGATGGTAGATTTCCTTCTCTAAAGGGCATTAGTGAACCAGTTGGGTTTATACAAAATTTCACAGTCATCAATTAGATCAGGCCATGTTGTGATTTGATCTCTTGGTCTCAACCAAACATGCTGTTGAGTTTTATTCTAATGTAGTGTGGGGCTGGAGGAACACAGCAGCCAGGCAGTATCAGAGGAGCAGGAAAGCCAGTGCTTCAGGCCAGTTTTCTTGAGGAAGGCTCTGGTCTGAAGTGTCAGCTTTCCTGCTTGATGCTGCCTGGCCTACTGCGTTCCTTCAGCTCCACATTATTATCTCAGACTCCAGCATCGACAGTTCTCACTCTCTCTGGTTTTTATTCTCGTTTTCTTTTTTGGCTGAAGTGAATGACCATTTAAGCGACTTTAGTAAGCAATTAAGTACCAAGCACCTTTGATAAACTGACAAGTACAATCTGAAACTAATCTTATTTAAACCGACAAGATACCTCCAAGAAAAAGAGCACAGTGATAAGAGTAAATCGTGATTAATGATTGGTGGATCATGTCACTGTTCTATCAGCAGTATTTATCATTGGCTTTCTACTCATTACTGAGTCGAATTATTGCAATAGCTACCTTTTATATTGCATCTTCAGTTCGATTATGACTAGATTTTACATAAACTAAACGATACTTGTAGTGGTTGTGAACTGTCTATGGGCCGGGACACTGTTCATTTCTTGATGACTAATGTTATATTCACTGGAATATAGAAGATTAAGACATGCTTTGATAAACAGTAATTACATTTTTGAAGAAATTGATAGAATAGATAGAAAGAAAAAGATTCATTGTTGACGAGGTCCAAAGCAATGGGAAATTAGCTAAATATCAGAGCCAGGCTCTTTAGCAGGGAAATTCAGGAATATGTCTTTGCACAAAAGATGGTTCAGAAATGTGCAAATTTCACCCACAAAAAGGAGTAAATGCCAGTTCAACTAATAATCATCAAATGGAGGTCAATAGATTTTGGTGAAGCAAGTCTCAAAAGCATTTGAATCAAGGCATATGGATGGGGGTAAGTTGCAGACTAGCCATGATCTCACTAAATGCTACACAAAAGGGTCTATAAGTGGGAGTTAAATGGCCTCCTCCTAGTGGCTGTTTTGATCTGTATGTCTGCGTGTCTATCTTAATGTGTGTGTGAGTGAATGTCTGTGAGTGTGCCTGTGTGTGTGTCTATGCGTATATCAAGCATGTTTGTATTATGGCTGTATGTGCTTGTGTGCGCGTGTGTCTGTGTTTCTACATGTGTCTGTGTATGTATTTGTAAGTATGTGCAGTGTGCGTGTGCGTGTGCGTGTGCGCGTGCGCGTGCGTGTGCGCGTGCGCGTGCGTGTGCGTGTGGCACGTGAAGTTAGGGTAAATAAGCATTACCACCTATAAATAAATAACCAAGGGTCAACCGAATCTGTTAAGAGTTGTAACTGTCCTGGGAGATACCAAATGCCTAGTAGTCAAAATCTTCCCTTCTTTTCTCTTCATGCTTCAGAGTCCACAGCCCCCACTTGCTTTGCTCCCTTTGCTTGGCAAATTCCCTCTGACCGTTATGCCTGATTTATCTCACTCTAGGTTACACTGGGGCTTTTTAGGGACCAGGCTGCATTCCCAGCTGTGCCCATTACTGAGTTTTGATGCTGCTAGGATCGTTGGAACTGCTGGCTAATCTTATTGATTGGCAGCTTCAAAGCAGGAGCCCCACTCCAGTGTTTAAATTGCTGTACATTGTGGCTATGAGACGGGCTGGCTTCATTCTGGTCCGTCAGCCCACCGTTGTCCTTCCTTCTGCAGTAGGATAGCAGTCTGGCCAAACCATGTCTGCTCACTTCCCCTCTCACTCCCTAAATGCTGCTTTTTTTTAATCTTAGTGCTTATCCTTTAGTCTATCTGCAGTGCTGTCTCAATGTTAGGGCAAATTCTGCACAGGCTAGAAATGTCAGATGTACATAGCAGTTCTGGGCTAAGAAGCCTCTTCTCTGAATGTGCTTGCATGGCAGTGGCATATACAGTCTTTTAAGAATTTTAGAATTTTCAGATAGGATCTGCAATCAACCGCCTGCCCTTTCAAGATAATAAAATGTGAGGCTGGATGAACACAGCAGGCCAAGCAGCATCTCAGGAGCACAAAAGCTGACGTTTCGGGCCTAGACCCTTAGTTCCCATTATCTCTGATACTATTTTCGCCTGCCCTTTCAAACCTGTTTCACCACTCAATATGATCATGGCTGATTTTTTGCTGCAACCTAATTTTACGAAATACTCCACGCATTCCTTGATTACCCAAGATACCTGTCTATCTCAGCTTTAAATACATTTCTCAATCTTCACCAGTAAATAATTCCAGAAAGTGAAGAACTTTTTCCTCCTTCAGGTTTAAAATTATAGAGCATTTACTGTCACAACTCAATTCAGAAGAGAGATAACAAAGTGTGGAGCTGGATGAACACAGCAGGCCAAGCAGCATCCTAGGACCACAAAAGCTGACATTTCGGGCCTAGACCATCCAGGGCCGAAACGGCAGCTTTTGTGCTCCTAAGATGCTGCTTGGCCTGCTGTGTTCATCCAGCTCCACACTTTCTCCAGCATCTGCAGTTCCCATTAGCTCTCTCTCAATTCAGAAGAGGGTACTTAAACTTTTGCCTCAGAAAAAATCACCAATGTCAAACCATCAAGACACTCAGTTTGCCAAACTGATGGCCATTCAGGATTAGAGTAATTCACACCGGGTTACATCATTAATGTGAAAATAACTATTTGCTGTAGGTAAACATATTCCTTAGCAAGTGGAATTGTTTGAATTATATTCTACAGCATTTTTGTTGGATTTTTTTTTGTCTGCTCATTCAGTCTAGCTTTGCAATGCCACCTTCTGAGCCAAGATAATTTCTTACCACTGCGCTGATCCAACTCTTTGTTTATGAAGCCGCCTCTCACCTTGTTACATTTAACTTTCTTCCTTTACCCAGGACGATTCTTTGGCATCAAACATTGCACAAAAATCTTGTTAATGAGCACCATTGGGATGGAATTGACAAAAGGCTTTGATCAAGGTGATTGTTGTGAGACTGAAAAGTGAACACAGCACCAGTAGTCATTTTCTCACAACCAACAGGCCAGAAGTCACCAGATTTATTCTTCAAAAACATCTGGTGCTTACTGTTGCTTATCATTTCTAAACTTATTTTCATTTTTTTTCATATTTAATCATGACTTCTGTTTCCAGTTTGTCTTTCTTTATTTACTTCTCGAGTCCATAATATTTTCTTTCAATTGTCTGGTGATGTGCTTATTGTAGGGCAAATAGAATTCCAAACTGAACTAGTTCTACCTGCATGCTCCTGGCCCATTGGGCTGTAGGAGGAAATGGAGTTCCTGAAGGAAAAACAAGCAGACACAGGGCAAATGTGCAAACTCCATATTGTTTCGTTTTCGACTGGAGGACAAAGTTTCAGCTGCAGGGTATCTCTACCAGCTGAGTACGAAGTAAATACACCACATGGATTAGATCAACAACAAGTCTTACTGAATGAACTCAGTTATTAAGAATACTGTAGCTAATCACAATGGCTCAGTGGTTAGCATTTGTGCCTCACAACACCAAACAACTGGGTTCAATTCCACCATTGGGCAGAGGTTGTCCGTGTGGAGTCTGCACATTCACCGTGTGTCTGTGTGGGTTTCCTCCAGGTGCTCCATTTTCCTCCACAGCCCATTGGGCCAGGAGCAAGCAGGTAGAACTAGGTTAGTTTGGGGTTCTGTTTGGCGTGGACCGGTTAGACCAAAGGTTCATTTTCTGTGCTGTTTGATTCTATATACAGGTTAGGTGGACTGGCCATGCTAAATTGCCCACGGTGTCCAGGGACATGTACATTTAATACAGGGTTGCAAGGATCGTGTATTAGGATAGGTCAGGGTGGGATGCTCTTCAGAGTATCATGTCGATGTGATGGGCCAAATGACCTGTTTCCACACTATAGGGATTGCATGATTGTTTGTGAGTTCAACTCTTTGTACATTCTTGACAATGCAAGGTGTTTCTAAAACACTAAAATATCAGATGAAGAGGCTTTTTCCTCATCAAAGCCCAAAACTTTTTCTCCACCATCCTGAGTCTGTGGCCCTGGTTCTGGGCTCCCATGCCTTAGAGAGCATCCTTCTTGTATCTAGTGTAATCCCCTTTCCATTTTTCTGAACTCCAGTAAACATAGTCCTATCAGATACAATTTTCCTTCATATGTCAGTGCTGCTATCTCAGGAATCAGTCCGGCACACCTTCGCTACACTCAATGCATAGCAAGAACATCCTTCCCCTGAGAAGAAGTTCAGAACTGCACTAAATATTACTGGGTGTGGTCTTGTTAAGATTCTGCATAATTGTAGCAAGCAATCCATGCTCCTGTACTCAAATCCTCTCGCTGTGGACATATACAATTACCCTTCTTCACTACCGACTGCACCTGCGTGCTTACTTTCAGTGACGGAAGTATAAGTACACCCAGTTTTCATTGCACATTTCATTTTTCTCAACTTACATTCATACTGATAATAATCTGCTTTCCTGTTTTTGCTACAAAAGCAGATAACCTCTTATTATCCACATAATTTGCAATGTACTACATCTAACATGCAATTGCCCACTTGCTCAGCTTGGCCAAATCACAGTGAAGCATCTCTGCACCCCCTCACTGTTCATCATCCCACCTACTGATTCTTTTATAATGGACTCTAGCAATTCCCCATGACGGATATCAGGATTTCTGGTCCATAGTTTCCAGTTTTGTCTCTGCCTCCCTGCTTAAACAGATGCACAAGTTTGCTACCCTCCAATCTATTGGAACTGCTCCAATAGATAGAATCTTGGAAGATGACCACTGTCACTGGTGCTACTTCTTTAAGTACACTGGGATGCAAACTATCATGCCTGGGAGATGTATTAACCTTCAATTCCATCAATTTCCACACACATTGTACCCCTGCTAATAATGAGTTCCTTCAGGTCCACCCTCTCACTGAACCCTGGGCTCCCCATGATTTCTAGTATGTTATTTGTGTTCTCCTTTGTGAACGCAGATCCAGAGTGCGCACTTAGTTGGTCGGCCAATTCTTTGTTCTCCAATATAAATTCCCCTGTTTCTGACTATAAAGGAACCACATTCGTCTTCACCAATTTTTTCTTAACATACTGACAGCAGCTTCAACAGCCAGTTTCAATATTCTCCACAAGCTTAGTCTCGTACTCTATTATCCCTTCTTAATCAATTACATTATCCTCCTTCGCAAGATTCGAAACTGTTCGCACTCTTAGGAATGTTGTCTTTCTTTCTGGCCAATTTCTAGGCCTTTTCTATGAATCCAATACTATCTATAGTTTCCCTCAAAAGCCATAGTTTTGTCACCTTTTCCATTTTACTCTCATACCAGGGGGAAATAAACATTTGCTGCAGATCACCTATGTATTCTTTCAATGTTTTGTATTTCCTTTCCACCATCATCTCTTTATGTAACATTCCCCAATCTATCATAGCCAACTCACATCTCATACCATTATAGTGTCCTCTATTTATATTTAGGATCTCAGTCTCAGAATTAACTACATCACTCTTCAACATGAGGAAGAATTCTATTATGTTAGTGTCACTCATCCCCAAGGAGTCGCACACAACGAGATTGCTAATGATCCCTTTCTCAAGACACAGTGCCCAGTCAAGGCTGGTCTGTTCTCAAATTGGCATGGGAGATCTAGAAATTAAAATTGCATCGTTTTTTAATGGAAAGAGTTGACTGCCATGGCAAATCAACATAAAGCATTGATCAATATGTTAGAATATATTGCTGAGACATGGTTGAAGCTCAACATTTCAGGGTATAGAAGTTTCAGCTGTCATCGGGGTGAATGTTAGAGAGGTGGGATATTGCGTTATGAATAAAGAAAATAGTCAATGCTGTAATAAGGGGTTATGTCTCAGAAGAATCTTCAAATGAGACTATCTGGGTAGGAATTAGAAATTAAAAAGTGGCAGTTACCTTGTTGGGATTATACCACAGGCCCCCCCAACAGTCAGAGGGAGATAGACAAGCAAATAAGTAGACAAAACACAGTAGGGTCTGAGAGAAACAGGGGACGTCAACTTGGCTAAAACTATCTGGGTTCATCTTAATGTGAAAGGATGAGATGGAATAGAATTTTTAAAGTGCACCTAGGAGAAATTTTTGTGCCAGTAGACTGTCCTACCAGAGATGGGGCAGTGCTAGATCTAATCCTGAAGAATGAAACTGGTCAAGTTACTGAAGTTTCAGCGGGAAAGCACTTTTGGGATAGTGATCATAACTCTGTAAGTCTCCAAATCATTACAGAAAGAGATCAGGGTAGTGCAGAAGTTAAGTGTCTTAGCTGGGGAAAGACCAATTTGAATATCATTAGACATAATCTGGCAAACATAGACCGGGAGCAGCTTTTTGCAGTTAATTTCCATTTGGAAAGTGGGAGTCTTTTTAAAGTAGATTAGTGAGAATTTAGGACCAGTGTGTTCCTCTTAAGGGCGAGGACACCGAGCCCAGGGAACTTGGGTCAAGGGATAGCGAGAGTCTGATAAAGGAAAAACGAAAAAGAGTGAAGCGTATGTCAGCATTAGCACATTAAAAGCAGGGGAAGCCTGTCAAAAGTATTAACAGTGTGGTGGTGCTTAAAAAAGAAGTTAGGAGGAAAAGAGGAGCCAAATAATATCGTTCGCAGAGGGGGTCAAGGAAAACGCCAAGGTTTTTTAGAAGTATTGTGAGAATAGTATGGCTTTCAATCAACGAATAGTCAAGCCCTTTAAACTGTACAGTCAAAACATTCTGGACAGACAAAAAAACCCCTGCATTTTTGTAATGGACATTGTCAAAAATGAAATGTACATCCTCCAGTGCTGCAACAGAGGTGAAGTGTTGCCATTGTAAAAGGCTCAAGAACGAGAGGGCACAGATTTAAAACTACTCACAAAAGAAACAAATGCAATGTGAGAAAAGACTTTTTCATGCAGCAAATGATTCAGAATTGGAATGAACTCCCTAGAAATGCCCAGCAGGGCCATGGCCTCATTGTATTATGACTAGACTATTAATCCGGAGACCCTGGTAATATTCTGAAGACCCAGGCTTGAATCTCACCATGGCAGACTCAATCAAAATCTGGAATTAAGACTCAACTCAATTAGACTCACCACATAAACACAGTGGCTACAAGAGCAGATCAGAAGCTAGGAATACTGTGACGAGTAATTCACCTCTTGACTCTCAAAAGCCTGTCTACCATCTACAAGACACAAATCAGGAGTGTGATGGAATACTCCCCACTTGCCTGGATGAATGCAGCCCCAACAACACTCAAGAAACTTGACACCATCCAGGACAAAGTAGCCCGCTTTTTTGGCACTACATCCACAAGCGTCCACTCCCTCCACCACCGACGCTCAGTAGCAGCAGTGTGTACTATCTACAGGATGCACTGCAGAAATTCACCAAAGATCCTCAGACAGCACCTTCCAAACCCATGACAACTTCCATCTGGAAGGGTAAGGGCATCAGGCTTATGGGAACACCAACACCTCTAATTTCCCCTCCAAATTACTCACCATCCTGATTTGGAAATATATTGCCATTCTTTCACTATCACTGGGTCAAAATCCTAGAATTCCCTCCCTAATAGTGTTGTGGATCAACTCACAGCAAGAGGACGTTAGCGGTTTAAGAAGGCAGCTCACCACCACCTTCTCAAGGGCAACTAGGGATGGGCAGGAAATGCTGGCCAGACAGCAACGCTCACTTCCCACAAATGAATAGAAAAGAAAAGATAACCTTGAAATGATTGTGGCACGAGATTATTTCATGTCCTTTAGCAGAGGAAATCTGTTGGCTTTACCCAATCTGGTCTGCATGTGATGCTATCGCCAACAAAATGTGGTTTACTGTTATCTGTCTTCTAGGCAACACTGTTGGTCTAACCAGTCACATCCTCACTCTGTGAATGAATTGAAAAAGAAACCCTTAAAGTTGTATCACTGAATTGTTACAGTACCATTCAGCCCACTATGTCTGAAACAGCTTTCTAATTGACCTCGATGATTTGGTGCCAGCTTTTCTGTCTTTTCCCTGAAAGGTGCATGTTATTTCTATTTAAACAATCACATTAAAAATGCCTTTTAAAAACTTCAATTGAATCTGGCTCTACCACAATTCCAGACAGTGCATTCTAAATCTGAACGACTTGCTGTGTGAAAATGTCTTTTCTGAGATCATATTTATTTCCTTTTCAATTAATTTTAAACCTGTGTCCTTTTATTCTTGATTGTTATACAACTGGGAACAGGTTTTCCTTCACTTTTCTGTTCAGACATCTTGCGATTCTCATAACTTTTCCAATCTAGCTTCATAATGGAAGTTTCTCATCACTGGACCTACTTTAAACCTTCTCAGAACTCTCTCCAATAGATTCCTATCTTTTATAAATAATGGCAGACAGAACTGTATACCGTATACAGTACCCCAGCTGAGGTCTTACTATTGCCTTGGACTGGGTCACTATAATCTCTAAGTTCTTGTGCTCCATGTCCCAGTTTACAAAGTCTAGTATATTGAATTGATTATTAACTATACTCCCCAGCTGTCTTACTACCTCTGGTGACTTACAGACACATTCATACAGGATGAATCTTCACAATTTAGAGTAGCTTTTTTTATTTTACGTTGTGTCTTTTTTTTATTTATTCATGGGCTAAGGGCATCACTGGCTAAACCATCATTTATTGCCCACCCCTAATTTCCCAGAGGACAGCTAAAGGTCAACCGCATTGCTGTGGGTGCAAAGGTACCTGTAGACAGACCAGGTAAGGTCGTCGGTTTCCTTCTCTAAATGGTGTTAGTGAACCAGATGGGTCTTTCCAACAATCGACAATGGATTCATGGCCATCATTAGATTCTTAATTCCAGATATTTATTGAATTCCAATTCCACCATCTGTCATGGCGGGATTTGAACCTGAGTCCCCAGAACATTATCTGAGTCTCTAAATTAACAATGCAGCAATAATGCCACTCGGCCATTGCTTTGTCCCAATAAATTGGCCTTTACTGACCAGGAATGTTCTACGTTCTCCTTAAAAAAAAAATCACCTTACCCTTTTTTAGTGACAGCTTCATCTTCAACCTATCCACCCATTCAACCAATATGTCAATGTTCTTTTGAAGTTCACCATTGTTGACCTCACAGTTCACAATTCTCCCAAGGTGTGTACTTCTGAGAACTTAGAAATTGTCTCCTGCTCTCCATAGTCCAAATCATCAGTTTAAATCAGAGTAATCAAGTATTACAATAACATAATCAAATCAAGAACTTGGATGCTGAAAATCTGAAACAAAAATAAAAATGCAGGAGGTACTCAGCTAGTCTGGCAGTATCTGTGGAGAGAAAGCAGAGCTAATGTTTTGGGCCCAGTCACCCTTGTGGAACTCCACTATAAATCTTCTTACTTCTACCTGTCCTCATTGAAGTTTAGAAAAATGAAATGCTATTTATTGAAACATATAAGATTCACAGAGGGTTTGGTAGGATAAATGTGGAAAGGTTGTTTTCCCCTTGTGGCAGATTCTCAAGCCAGAGGGCATAATGTTAGAGCATAGGTTCACCTATCCAAACTGAGACAAGGATGACTTCCTTCTCTCAGTGTCATAAATCTGTGCAATTATTTACTTTAGAGAACTATGTAGGCTTAGTTATTGTGTTTTTCAAAGCTGAGCTAGAAAGATTTCTAATTGGAAAGGGAATCAATGGTTTTGAAGAAATGGCAGGATTATTCAGCTGGCCATGATTTCATTGAATGGTGGAACAGGATAGTCAACTAATAGTTTAAGCCTGCTTCTGTAATTTATGATTTCCACGCTACGAACATCCACTATTTATAACTCTGTCACTAAGCCAAATTTGTATCCACATTGCTCCAGTCTGACGTCTAACACTGGCCTGTAATGTATCTGCAATTCCATTTACTCTGTCTTTACCATTCACCTCTTCAGCTATCTCAACACAATGCAGTGCAACTCCCTTCTCTTATCGTTCTGCTTCTCTTTCTTCTCTTAATTCACACTTTAAAGTCTTGACTACACCTCTTCTCACCCACCCTCCTGCAAGAATGCGATCCCTTACACCCAATTCCTCCCCCTCCACCACATCACCAAAATGGAGCATTCCCAGATGTTCTCCAACTTCAAGGACACAACATTCCCCGTCCGTTGTTTCATAATGCCCTCAACCCACATCTGTTGCAATTCCCACACATCTGCTCTCAAACCCCCACTCCTCAACAAAACTAAGGGCAGAGTCCCCCGGCCCTCAAATACCACCCCACCATCCTCCATATCCAAAAATCATCTCCTCCACTTCTCCCATGTATAATCTGACCCAACCACCAAAGAGATATTTCCCTCTCCACTCCTGTCTGCCTTTCGTAGGGCCCACTCACTCTGTGACTCCTCGTCCGCTCCATACTTCCCACCAGCCCCACTACACCTGGCACTTTTCCCTGTAACTGCAGGAGGTGTGACGCCTGCCCCTATAACTCCCTCTCCACCTCCATCCAAGGCCCCAGACCATCCTTCCAAATCTGATAGAGATTTACTTGTACATCTTCCAACCTATTCTACTGTATCTATTGCTCCAGATGCAGCCTCCTCTACGTTGGTGAGATCAAGCACAGACTTGGGGACCAATTCATAGAACATCTGTGCTAATTACTCAATAACCAACAATACCTACCAGTTGCCAAAGATTTTAACAATCCCTTCCACTCCCTGGGCAACATGTCCATCCAGTGTCATTATGACGTTACACGCAAACTGGAGGAGCAGGACCACATATTCTGCTTTGGGAGCCCATAGCCAAAATATAGAATTCACCAGTTTCAAAATCTCCCCATCCCCAGCCTCATTCCATACCCAAACCCTCCCTCTCATCCCTGCCTCCTTAGCCTGACAGAACCTGTACATCTTCTTTTGCGCCTATGTGCTCCACCCTTCCTGCTGACCAATCTCCAATACACTCTAACTGCATCCACCTATCACCATTCCACCTACCTTCCCCAGCCCCAACACCTCCCTCTGTTTATTTCTGAGTTCCCTTCTCCCTCCCAGTCCTGATGAAGGGTATAAACACAAAACATTGACTTTCCTGCTCCTCCGATGCTGCACCTGACCTGCTGTGTCCTCCAACTCCACACTGTGTTAACTTTAAAGTCTGGTTGGTTCCAAACTTTTGCCACTTCTGTTTTATTTATCCATAGGATGAGGGCATTTCTGGCTAGGCAGCATTTATTGCCCATCTTTAATTGCCCAGAGGTGTCAACAATAACACTGCTGTGGGTCTGGGCTCACGTGTAGGTCAGACCAGGATGGCAGTTTCCTTCGCTAAAGGACATTAGTGAAACAGATGGATTTTTCTGACAATCAACAATTGATTGAGTCGTCATTAGACTCTGAATTCCAGATATTTATTGAATTCAAAATCATCTGCTATGGCAGGATTTGAACCCTGGTCCCCAGAACATTATCTGGGTCCCTGGATTAACAATCCAGCGATAACGCCAGTAGGCCATTGCCTCCCACTTAGGTGAGGGGGGGTTGCAGCAGGGGTGGTACGGGGGGTGCAGTGGGGTGAGGTGCGGGGTGTTGGGGTTGAATATCTCCTCACGTATCAAAGCTACTTGATGACATTTCTATGAGGCTCCTTCGGATGCTTTAGTATGTTAAAGACACTATATTAATGCAAATTTATGTTGCTGTTCAGATGTATGTTGAGTGATTATCTAGTTGTTATCACATTGCTGTTTGTGGGAATTTGTGTGTACGTGTATATATTGGCTGTGAATGGCAGACTGAAGAACAGCTGCCATCTGAAAGCAACTAAACAGAAAGAAAGCATGAGACAAGAAAATAACAGCAAAGAGAAATGAAACAAAATAGGCCAGATGTTACAAACTAAAATTGTTGAACTCAGTGCTAGTTATCCATATTCATAAAGGGCTCATATTTTGATTTTGTCCTTTGCTGGAGGTTTTTTTTCCATTATTTTCCCTGTCTTATTTGAACTCTTTTTCTTTTCTGTCCTTTGAAATGTCAGCTGTTCATCATTCTGCTATTCACACCTTCTGTACACACTTGTTTCTTTCTTCATTTCCTACATTAACACAAATATCAATCTTACTCCATTCACTCTTTCTGTCATTTAATCTCAGCTGCCTTCTGCTTCACCGCAGTCCTTCCTTTTTGCTCTTCCTCCCTTTCACATGCTTGAAGGAAACCACAACTTTAAGTTTTACAGAAGCAAAGCTCTGCAGATGCTGGAAGTCTAGAATCACAACAGAAAATGTGACATATGTGTTGTGATTAGAATAAGGTTAGCCAGGTGAATCTTATCAAGTATCAGATGCCTGACTGGGTCTGTTAACCTGGGCCTTTCAGGGACCCTTGGCTGACGGGATATAAATAGGAGTCTCAGGGATTCCCCTCACACTAGGAACTGGTTCTGAGCTGGCTGGGTTAGAGTACGTGTACATGGTGATGGGATACCGGCCTCCACAGAGTTATTTCAATTTAGTCACCAGGTCTGCCAGGACGGGTGGAGAGAGGAATGGAGCTAATGGGCTGACCCTTCATTCCTCAATCCAGAGAGCTCTCAGTTACTGGTATCAGGGTGCAGAGGTCTCTATTTGAGGAGGTGACCACTTAAATGACAGCCAACAGGATCTCTGCCCAATGAGGAAGTTAGTAAAACTTGCACAGATAGAGAGCAGGAGGCTCTCCTGCATTGATAAATTGGCCAGCAGAGAGCCAGAAATGGGAGCTGCAGAGATCAGAAGTAAAACGAGACAGTGCCTGAAGATTGCACAACCTCACAGCTGTCAAACCATGCTTGTGGGAGAAGGGGAGGAAGGGAATATCTCCAGAGAATGACATGTGGCCCTCTACTACTCTTGGACTTTATACTGGGCCTTGATGATGCAGTATTGTCATCGTCAAGATTATACTAAATGCCAAATTGGATGACACACCAGAAAACCAGCCTTTGTATGACCATAATAAGTGGGCATCATATCTTAGGAAGGATGCATTGGTGTTGGGAGAGGGTCCAGAAACACTTTGTAAGAATGAACCCTGGGATGAAAGGCTTGTCATATGAGGAGCAGTTGATGACTCTAGTTCTGACCTCAATGGAGTTTTGAAGGATAGTGGATTCTGATTAAAACTTGCAAAATACTGAGTGGCCTGGAAAGAGTGGACATGGGGAAGATGTTTCCCCCAAGTAGGAGAGACTTGGACCTGAGGGCACAGTATCAAAGTGAAGGGATTACCCTTCAGAACTCAGATGAGGAAGAATTTCTTCAGCCAGAGGGAGATGAAACTGTGGGGCCAATTACAGCAGAAAGCTGTGGAGGCCAAGTCATTGGGTGGATTTAAGACAGAGATAGATAGGTTCATGAGGGGATCAAGGGTTACAAGAAGAGGGCAGAAGAATGGGGTTGAGAAAAAATTCAGCCATGAACAAATGGTGGAGCAGACTCAACGGGCCAAATGGCTGAATTCTGCCCCTATTCTCATTTGGAAGGAGGCCATTCAGCCTTTCAGGTCTAATCTATTATTTCTGGAAAGCATGAAGTGGGGCATGCCATCTCTGCAGTACGGTGTGGGCTCGGTAGCCTGGAATGGGACACTAGTGGCAGTACGCTGTAGCAGTGGAGAAGGAAAAATTGGATCAGAAATAATGGGAACTGCAGAAGCTGGAGAATCCAAGATAACAAAGTGTGAAGCTGGATGAACACAGGAGGCCAAGCAGCATCTCAGGAGCACAAAAACTGACGTTTCGGGCCGAGACCCTTCATCAGAGAGGGGGATGGGGAGAGGGTTCTGGAATAAATAGGGAGAGAGGGGGAGACGGACTGAAGATGGAGAGAAAAGAAGATAGGTGGAGAGGAGAGTATAGGTGAGGAGGTAGGGAGGGGATAGATCAGTCCAGGGAAGACAGACAGGTCAAGGGGGCAGGATGAGGTTAGTAGGTAGGAAATGGAAGTGCGGCTTGAGGTGTGAGGAAGGGATAGGTGAGAGGAAGAACAGGTTAGGGAGGCAGAGACAGGCTGGGCTGGTTTTGGGATGCAGTGGGTGGAGGGGAAGAGCTGGGCTGTTGTGTGGTGTAGTGGGGGGAGGGGACGAGCTGGGCTGGTTTTGGGATGCAGTGGGGGAAGGGGAGATTTTGAAGCTTGTGAAGTCCACATTGACATCATTGGGCTGCAGTGTTCCCAAGCGGAATATGAGTTGCTGTTCCTGCAACCTTCGGGTGGCATCATTGTGGCACTGCAGGAGGCCCATGATGGACATGCCATCTAAGGAACGGGAGGGGGAGTTAAAATGGTTCGCAACTGGGAGGTGCAGTTGCTTATTGTGAACCGAGCAGAGGTGTTCTGCAAAGCGGTCCCCAAGCCTCCGCTTTGTTTCCCCAATGTAGAGGAAGCCACACCGGGTACAATGGATACAGTGTACCACATTGGCAGATGTGCAGGTGAACATCTGCTTAATATGAAAGGTCATCTTGGGGCCTGGGATGGGGGTGAGGGAGGAGGTGTGGGGGCATGTGTAGCACTTCCTGCGGTTGCAGGGGAAGGTGCCGGGTGTGGTGGGGTTGGAGGGGAGTGTGGAGTGGATGAGGGAGTCACAGAGAGAGTGGTCTCTCCGGAAGGCAGACAAGGATGGGGATGGAAAAATATTTTGGGTGGTGGGGTCGGATTGTAGATGGCGGAAGTTTTGGAGGAAGATGCATTGTATCCGGAGGTTGGTAGGGTGGTATGTAAGAACGAAGGGGATTGTCTTGGAGCGCTTGTGGCGGGGGCGGGTTGTGAGGGATGTGTTGCGGGAAATGCAGGAGACGCGGTCAAGGGCGTTCTCGACCACTGCGTGGGTAAGTTGCAGTCCTTGAAGAACATGGACATATGGATGTGCGGGAGTGGAATGCCTCATCCTGGGAGCAGATGCAGCGGAGGTGGAGCAATTGGGAATAGGGGATGGAATTTTTGATGGAGGGTGGGTGGGAGGAGGTGTATTCCAGGTAGCTGTGGGAGTCAGTGGGCTTGAAATGGACATCAGTTTCTAGCTGGTTACCTGAGATGGAGACAGAGAGGTCCAGGAAGATGAGGGATGTGGTTGGAGATGGCCCAGGTGAACTTGAGGTTGGGGTGGAAGGTGTTGGTGAAGTGGATGAACTGTTCGAGCTCCTCTGGGGAGTAAGAGGCGGCGCCGATACAGTCATCAATGTACCGGAGGAAGAGGTGGGGTTTGGGGCCTGTGTAGGTGCGGAGGAGGAACTGTTCTATGTAACCTACAAAGAGGCAGGCATAGCTGGGGCCCATGCGGGTACCCATGGCCACGCCCTTTGTCTGTAGGAGTTTCTTTAAGTTATTTTTAAAAATGCTATTCTGTCAATGGCGCTTACGTACAAGCGGCAATACACACTTCTTAATGTATTTTATATCAAATGCATGTGACAATAAAGGTGTGGGTTTAATACTATCTATGCCCATTGCCCCCACATTCATGAATCTCCATGGATAACTAAAAGAAATGCATGAACAGACACCAGTCTCCACAGAGATAACAAGGTGCAGAGCTGGATGAACACAGCAGGCCAAGCAACATCACAGGAGCAGGAAGGCTGATGTTTCAGGCCTCGACCCTTCTTCAGCAAGGGTCTTGGTCTGAACCATCAGCCTTCCAGCTCCCGTGATGCTGCTTGGCCTGTTGTGTTCGTCCAGCTCTGCACCTTGTTATCTCGGATTCTCCAGAATCTGCAGTTCCTAATATCTCCCCAATCTCAACAGTTTTGTTTTGGGGTGTAAACAAGTGCTCCTGAGATGCTGCTGGGCCTGCTGTGTTCATCCAGCCTCACATTTTGTTGTCATAGATGCTGAATTAGTTGGCTCCAATGTTAATACTGTGTTTCATTGTTCTGGACACTCCTCTCTCGCACCCACCCCTCTTCACCACACACAAATGCCAATCAGAGGAAATAATTTCATCATTGTTAGGGATGGTTCTGGGTGTGAGTGTGGACTTGTTGGTCGAAGGGCCTGTTTCTACACTGTAGGGATTCTCTGAATTCTATGAAATCATTGCGTACATGATCCTTGCCATTGAAAACCAATGGTAACATACTTTGTATGGTCATTTCCAAAGGGTGTAAGGAACAAATAGCAAGAAACTAGATTTCTGAAACAGCAATGATGTCTAGATGAAAGTAGAGGTCAAAATTCGATGTTGGAGGCATCAAAATAACGTCAGATTCAAAAGAAGAGTCAGATCAAATTCAAAATGTTAACTCTGTTCTGCTAGCCATGTATGCTGTCAGACCTGATAAGTTTCTCCAGTATTTTCTGTTTTTACTTATTTCTGTTGGTGTCAAGCCCTTGAATGCCTTTCCTCTCCCCGTGCATACATTACTTGGATTAATATCTTCCAATTAGGATATTGCCTCAACTCCCTTGTTAGGGTCCAGCGCTTCCTGGAGGATTATGTGGAGATTGCCATCTGCTCACGAAGTAATAAAGCAGTAGCTGTCCTCTAGCAGCTTAAAAAAGACCTGGGCATCAAAACAAAAAGCCTTGAACAAGCCCATTAGGCAGTGACTATACATTTTCACTGGAGTATCAGCTTCAGCCTGAGCCAGTACTGTTTGGGACAGAGCAGCAAAGATGTCACACACACATTGACCTTGATACAAGTATCATTTTCAGCAAGGTATCTTTGCCAATGCTTCTGTTATTCCTTGTAACATAACAAATTAGCGTGTGGGATTGAAAGATCTAACAGATGTTTGTTATAGCGCAGTTATCATAGAATCACGACAGTGTGGAAACATGCCCTTTGGCCCAATAAGTCGACACCAACACTCAGAGTATCCCACCCGGACCCATCCACCTTTAACCTACATAATCTATACATCCTTGAACACGACTGACAATTTAGTATGATCAATCCGCCTAGCCTGCACATCTTTGGACTGTGGGAAGAAACCCACACAGACATGGGGTGAATGTGCAAACTCACACTGACAGTTGCCTGAGGGTGGAATCAAACCCAGGTCCCCGGTGCTGTGAAGCAGCAGTGCTAACCACTGAGCCACCGTGCCACCACAAATATGTTATACAAACATTAAGTTCACAGGCAAATACATGTCTGAGCTAACATTAAGCTCTTTGGTTACAAACAATAGCATGTTTCCATCAGAGAATCCTGCTTCAAGTGGAGAATGCAGTTGTTATGCCCTCAGACTATGTGTCATGGCATGTCTCTATAAAGGTACTGATATATTGATTGGCATATATGACCTGACAGATGTCTTCCAAAAGTGGAGCAAATATAAGATGCTGGGATAAATTGGAGAGACAACATCTCCAATGAAAAAGTGCTACAGAGACCTATTGGATGGCTCCAATGAAACATCATGATGAAGAGATGGGCTAATATTGATAACACACATACTTTCACAACCCACATGTACATTCCACCAGGGTGGCAGTAGAAAGGACACCACAAACTTGAAAAAGGAGAACAGGGCCGGAAAGGCCTAGCAAAGTACTTTTAAGGAGGCTCTTCAGAAGGGAAATTACCTGGGCTGAAGTGTTAGAGACTAAGAAGGATGAGTGCCAGTGATGGAATTTTATACAAGATCAGAGGAATTAAGTCCAAATAAGTAAGTATGTATGTGGCTTGTTCCAAGTTAGCACTTCATAATCTTCATAAACAAAAATTGCTGGAAAATCTCAGCCAGTGTGTCAGCATCTGTGAAGAGAAATTGTGTTGAATGGCCCTTCCGTTGTCAAGCAGCTTGTGAGGCATTGCAGCATGAAAGGCAAAATAGGAATTGTTGTTTTGCAGTTTTAGCCACCTGTTGGAGACACAATGTTCTGCAGGAGGGTCACCGGACCCGAAACCTGAATTCTGCTTTCTCTCCCCCAGACCTGCTGGGTTTTTCGAGCCATTTCTGTTTTTGTTTGTGGATGGGGTTGCAGAGAATACCTGGTTTTAACGAATGTGTGCCTCCAAATTTTGGATTGTGTCCTCTTGTTGGAGCAAAAAACCAAAACGTTTTATGTGAATCACGCAGAAGATCAAAATAATTGCATATTCCATGAAGGAAAGCTTGCATCCAGTTTCCGAAATGGTCACAAAATAAATAATTCTGCAGGCGAGAATAAAAAAAATACGCAATTAAATTAAAATCAAATTCAATTAGATTTTCCAATTAAATCACTTTGCCTTTTTTATGCAAAGAAAATTAGCACCTGATTGTTTTTAATGCTGAATCCCACTGTTCTATAACAGCGTACAACAAACTCAAAAGGACTTTGACCTGAGCAATGGACATTAATCCACAAAATTTATCATTGTTGAGGCAGGAATGAATGCGTTGATTAAGGCATTCCTCTTTGAAACCAATAAAGCAGTGACAGATAATTAAAAATGAAATATGACTTCATTAAGACAGAATTACACTTGCTTGCTCTGCACAGTAGTGGTGAGTTTTTTTCTATTGAAGTGAATGGATAATTTATGATTTTTTTGTGACACTGTGGTACATGGGTGCTGTTAAAGAAAACTACAGGGTATACACTGGTATAATAGAACCTTTCTTCTCTCTCACTTTGATTAAATTACAATTCTGCTTTTTCACAAAAAAGGTTTCTATTCATTTTTTTTTGTCTGTAATTTGCATCTTTAGCTAATTAGAATTAAAGTTTTTGAATGCCAAAGGTCTTCATGCAGTTTACATTCTCATTTTGACATATAAGTACAAATCTAGAGTGGTACTTCATTATTGCACCAAAGGAATAGTGCTTAATTGTGGGGACCAGAAGCTGTTTTGTTGAAATATAGGAAATGGAGCAGGCCATTTAACCTGTTGTTAAGTCATTCATTGAGATCAATGTTGATCTAAAACTCCGAACGCCTTATGACAGTCTTTCCTATATCGAACAATTTCACTACGTCCTGTCATCAACCTTTGCCTTTGACTCAGCTCATTTGCTGCTGAACTCCTCGATGGAAAGGCAATAGTGCTACTATCACTGGATTATTAATCTAGAGACCCAAATAATGTTCTGGGGACCTGGGTTCAAATCCAGCCACAGCAGATGTTCGAATCTGAATTCAATAAAAGCCTGGAAATAAGTGTCAAATGATGACCAAGAGACTACTGTGGATTATTTGGGAAAAACCCATCTGGTTCACTAACGCCCTTTCATGAAGGAAATTGCCATCCTCACCTGGTCTGGCCTATGTGCCGTGGTAATGTAGTTAATACCTAACCACCTCCTGGACAATTACAGATTGGTGATAAATATTATCCTGGACAGCAATGCTTACATCCTAATTATGAAAAAATTTTAAAAATGGTTGTTTCCTCAAAACATAACGATCCAAAGCACTCTTGACTGGTCCCTCACTTTCTCATGAAATTCTGCAGCTCACTTCATAACTTACAAGACCCCTACGTTTCTCAGCCCTGCACTCACTGATGTACGTTTGCTCACACTATCTCAATTTTACCACTTCTATCTTGTTTTCATATCTTTCCATGGCCTCATTCCTTCCCTATACCTGTAATTTCTCAAGGCCCATAATCATTGAGATATCTGTACTCTGCTCATCCTCAGATCTCTGGTGCTTTCCTGCTACTCCATTACTGCTGACTGCACCTCCAGGTGCTCCAGATGACCTGGAATTGCCTCCCTAAACGTCTCCAGCACTCTACGCCATTTTTAGCTTTGCAATAAAATCCATTCACTGTAATATTGGGGTGGAGTGGTGGCTCACAGCACCGGGGACATGGACTTAATTCCAGCCTTGGGCAACTGTCTGTATAGAGTTTTCACATTCTCCCCATGTCTATGTGAGCTCCCTCTCATAGTCCAAAGATGTATAGGTTTGGTGGCTTGGCCATGCAAATATACCAATAGTGTCTGGCAATGTGCATGTTAGGTGGATTAGCCATGGGGAATGCAGGATTAAAGGGTGAGAGTTGGAGTTTGAGTCTGGGTCAGCTGCTATTGGGAGGGTCAGTGTGGATTCAATAGGTCAAATGGCCTGCTTCCACACTGTGGGGATTATATGATCTCCCAATGTGGGCCTGAGATGTACATCATTTTGTAACATTCTTATGAAATTGCTTGGAATGCTTCCTTACATTAAAGATGACACAAAATTATAGTTTCTGTTTTTTTCTGTTTAATCACTTAATAGCTGTGTATGACAAAAGCCTATCATTCTCAGATTTAGAATTGAATAACTGCCTTCACATTGATCACTGTAACAGACAGAGTTGTACATTTCTATCACTCTTTCTGTCACTCCCAAAAGGCCTGGCTTCGATGTTGGGTGATATTCCCCAGTCACAGAGACTCTAACTCATAGAAAGATTTCCTACTGACACTATCAATTTGAGTTTAACATCTTTAAAACTTCACTCAAATATTTTAAATTCTATGAAAGACATCACAAGTGTCTAAGACCCAACAGAAAACTTTCAGAATTAGCAAATAGTGGTCCAGCATGTTCAATTACAAGTATTTTCAAGCTATAGTTTTAGAGCCAGAACATCTCTTTCCATGACTATTACTTAGAAGACCATAAGACATAGGAGCAGCATTAGGTCATTCAGCCCATTGAGTCTACTCTACCATTCAATCATTGCTCATATGCTTCTTAACCCCAATCTCCTGCCTTCTCTCTGTGAGCCTTGATCTGTTATTAACAAAGAAACTATCTCAATCTGTCTTAAATATACTCAATGACTTGGCCTCCACAACCCTCTGCAGCAACGAATTCCGTAGATTGACCATACTGAAGGAATTCTTCCTCGTATCAGTTCTAAAAGATTATCCTTTCATTCCGAGGCTGTGCCCTCAGTTCCTAGTCTCTCCTATTGGTGGAAACATCTTTTCCATGCTCACTCTATCTAGGCCTCTCAGTATCCTACACATCTCAATGAGATTCCCCTGTCATCCTTCCGAACTCCATTGAGTAGATGGAGTTTACTAGAGATCAACTGCACCGCATCCAACAAACTCTTCCTTCTCCACACTTCAGATCCTATCTTGACATGGGTTGTTTTCAGCTCAGCCAACCCATTTTCACCCATTTATAGACTCCATTATCACCTATCAAGCTTCTTTTCCTCTCTGATTTATGATCTCATTTCCTCTATCTTCCTAACTATGTACGCAGTGTTCAAAAGTGGAAAGAATTGCCAGAGAATGAAATAGATGCAGCTACAATTACAACCTTTAAAAGACATTGGGATAACTTCATGAATGGGAAAAGTTTGGAGGGAATATGAGCCAAGTGCAGGCAGATAGGACTCGTTTACTTTGGCAGCATGGTCAGCATGGACTGGTTGGACTGAAGAATCTGTTTCCATGCTGCATAATGCTAAGACTCTATGACTCTGAGCTCCATCTCCAGCCCTCTGCTCACTCTTTCCATCCCCACCACAGACCCCATCGCCAGCATAAATAGCTAGCTGCCCTACAGCTTTCCTAGCAGTAATCAGTTTTGAGCGAGTTTTGAGAAGATCTGTAGCTCAGGTTGAGGTTCTGGATGTGAGTTTGCTCGCTGAGCTGGAAGGTTAGTTTTCAGACGTTTCGTCACCATTCTAGGTAACATCATCAGTGAGCCTCCGACGAAGCGCTGGTGTTATGTCCCGCTTTCTATTTATCTGGTTAGGTTTCCTTGGGTTGGTGATGTCATTTCCTGTTCTTTTTCTCAGGGGATGGTAGATTGGCTCCAAATCAATGTGTTTGTTGATGGAGTTCCGGTTGGAATGCCATGCTTCTAGGAATTCTTGTGCATGTCTCTGTTTGGCTTGTCCTAGGATGGATGTGTTGTCCCTATCAAAGTGGTGTCCTTCCTCATCTGTATGTAAGGATACGAGTGATAGTGGGTCATGTCGTTTTGTGGCTAGTTGATGTTCATGTATCCTGGTGGCTAGCTTCCTGCCAGTTTGTCCAATGTAGTGTTTGTCACAGTTCTTGCAAGGTATTTTGTAGATGATGTTCGTTTTATTTGTTGTCTGTATAGGGTCTTTTAAGTTCATTAGCTGCTGTTTTAGTGTGTTGGTGGGTTTGTGGGCTACCCTGATGCCAAGAGGTCCGAGTCGTCTGGCAGTCACTTCGGAAATGTCTTTGATGTAGGGGAGAGTGGTTATGGTTTCTGGGCCCGTTTTGTCTGTTGTTTGGGTTTGTTGCTAAGAAATCGGCGGACTGTGTTCATAAGGTACCCATTCTGAACAAAAATCAGAGGACTCAAACATAAGCCCTGCTTCCTCTTCACAGATGCAGCCAGACCTGTTGAGTTTCTTCAGCAATTTCTGCTTTTGTGAATTTCTAAGACAGTGTGCTTTACATTGGAGAGACCAAAAACAGACTGAGTCACTGCTTTATGGAGTATCTCCACTCTGACCACAGGAATTAGTGTAGACCATAAGACCATAAGACATAGGAGTGGAAGTAAGGCCATTCGGCCCATCGAGTCCACCCCTCCATTTAATCATGGCTGATGGGTATTTCAACTCCACTTACCCGCACTCTCCCCATAGCCCTTAATTCCTTGCGAGATCAAGAAATTATCAATCTCTGCCTTGAAGACATTTAACGTCCCAGCCTCCACTGCACTCCGTGGGAATGAATTTGACAGGTCCACCACTCTCTGGCTGAAGAAATGTCTCTTCATTTCCATTTTAAGTTTACCCCCTCTAATTCAAAGGCTGTGCCCACGGGTCCTAGTCTCCCCACCTAACGGAAACAACCTCCCAGAGTCCACCCTTTCTAAGCCATGCATTATCTTGTAAGTTTCTATTAGATCTCCCCTCAACCTTCTAAACTCTAATGAATACAATCCCAGGATCCTCAGCCGTTCATCATATGTTAGGCCTACCATTCCAGGGATCATCAGTGTGAAGCTCCGCTGGAGGTGTGGGGCCCAGAATTGGACACAGTATTCTAAATGGGGCCTAACTAGTGCTTTATAAAACCTCAAAAGCACAAAATATAACCTTGCATTTGCTTGCCTTTTCCATAAACCACCTTGCTCTCACATGCACATTTCTGGACTGGGCCTCTACACCATCCCTCCACTTTTCCCATCCTCCATCGCTGTGAAAAAAAATCAATAAAAACATTCTTCAACACCTTCCAATTCTAAAGATGAGTTATGTTGGATTTGTAACCGTACCTCTGTTTCTCTCTTCACAGATTCTGCCAGACCAACTGATTTCTCCCAGAATTCGCTGTGTTTATTTTCAAGTATTCCTTTACGTTTCTATTTTTTTGATCCTCTGAATTAAAGGTAGGCCATTTCTTCTGGAATTCAGGTGAATATTCAGCTCTGACACCAAAAGTACACCGATCAGCTTGGCATTCATCTCAATAATCTGTGCAAAACATCCAACTACATCTGAAAATTGACCACGTTCTCAGTAATCTAAAAAAAAATTTGCTTTTGTATAGGAGAAAGCAGGAACTGCCAATGCTGGAGAGTCTGAGATAACAAGGTGTAGAGCTGGATGAACACAGCTGGCCAAGCAGCATCAGAGGAGCAGGAAGGCTGACGTTTTGGGCCTAGAACTTTCTGAAGAAGGGTCTAGGCCCAAAACATCAACCCTCCTGCTCCTCTGATGCTACTTGGCCAGCTGTGTTTTTCCAGCTCTACACCTTGTTATCGCTTGCTTTTGTAATGCACTTTTTCACAACTTTAGGGTGATTCAAAGTGTTTTACCACAAATAAACCATTAAATAGTTCACTGTTCTAACATAAGGAATGTGGCAGCTCATACCAATGTGTCCCACAAACTGTAATGAGATAATGATCTAATAATCTCTTTTGAGAGGTGCTGATTCAGAAATAAATATTAGCTGTGAAAATTTATGTGGCTATTCAATATTCATTTCTGCTGATGATGCCATGAACTGTGTACTGTAATCAAGACTGTGGAGCTACTGATTGAGAACTGGAAACAAGCTGGAAATGCATGGCTGACAAATTATAGAACATTTGCAATAAAGTTCCCTATGTAATGAGCCCTGGGGTTTGTGTCACCTCAGCATATCTCTGAGATCTAGAATACTGCTCAGAGGGAAACGCCAGCAAGAAAATAACAGTAACACTTGGTCTTATGAATGCACTCGTCTTATTGGGTCACTGTTCAGAGGTATATGAAACAAATTAAGCCAGAATTCATCATTCACAAGTTTTACTCGATACTCCTTTTGTGTATGATTGGAGAGGAGGATTTTGATTTAGGTTATCATTGTCATATGTACCTAGGTACAGTGAAAAGTTCTGTTTTGCATGCAGTACAAGTAGATCATATCGTACAAAGTGCATGGGGGTATTAGAACAGAGTGAGGAATACAGTTTTATGGCAGCAGAGGAGGTGCACAAAGAGTGAGGTCAATATGCAATTTAAAATGTCCATTCACAAGTCAACAACAGTATGGAAGAAGCTGTTCTTGAATCTGTTGATGTGCGTGATGAAGATTTGTATCTTCTGCCTGTTGGAAGAGGTTCGAAGAGATTATAACTGGGGTGGGAGGGGTCTTTGATTATGTTGGCTGCCTTACTGAGGCAGCAAGAAGCATTGATGGAGTCAAAGAACAAAGAAAATTACAGCACAGGAACAGGCCCTTCGACCCTCCAAGCCTGCACCGATCGAGATCCTCAGTCTAATCTGTCATCTATTTTCTAATCGTCTGTGTCCATTTGCTCTCTGCCCATCCATGTACCTGTCCAAATATATCTTAAAAGACGCTAACGTGTCTGCGTCTACCACCTCCGCTGGCAACACGTTCCAGGCGCCCACCACCCTCTGTGTAAAGAACTTTCCACGCATATCTCCTTTAAACTTTCCTCCTCTCACTTTGAACTCATGGCCCATAGTAATTGAGTCCCCCACTCTGGGAAAAAGCTTCTTGCTATCCACCCGGTCTATACCCCTCATGAGGGAAGGACATGATTAGCAACTAGTTGTCCCAGGATATCAATGCTTCAGGTGGGATAGAGAGGGAGGTAAAAGGGGTGGAGAAGTTGCAGTAATGGTCAAAGAGGATATCACAGCCGTATTGAAGGAGGGCCCCATGGAGGACTCAAACAGTGAGGCAATATGGGTAGAACTCAGAAATAGGAAGGATGCAGTAACAATGTTGGGGCTGTACTACAGGCCTCCCAAAAGCGAGCGTGAGATAGAGGTACAAATATATAATCAGATAATGGGAAGGTGTAGGAGAAACAGGGTGGTGGTGATGGAAGATTTTAATTTTCCCAACATTGACTGGGATTCACTCAGTGTTAGGGGTCAAGATGGAGCAGAATTTGTAAGGTGTGTCCAGGAGGGTTTTCTAGAGCAGTATGTATGTAGTCCAATTCGGAAAGTGGCCATACGGGACCTGGTGCTGGGGAATGAACCCGGCCAGGTGGGTGAAATTACATTAGGGGACTAGTTTGGAAATAGCGACCACAATTCTGCAAGTTTTATAATACTCATGGACAAAGATGGGAGTGGTCCTAAAGGAAGAGTTCTAAACTGGGGGAAGGCCAACTATACCAAGATTTGGCAGGATCTGAGGAATGTAGATTGGGAGAAACTGTTTGAAGGTAAATCCACATTTGATATGTGGGAGGCTTTTAAGGAGAGGTTGATTAACGTGCAGGAGAGACATGTTCCTGTGAAAATGAATAGTAATTGCAAGATTAAGGAACCATGGATGACAGGTGAAATTGTGAGACTAGCCAAGAGGAAAAAGGAAGCATACATTAGGTCTAGGCGACTGAAGACAGACGAAGCTTTGCAAGAATATCAGGAATGTAGAGCGAATCTGAAACAAGGCATTAAGAGGGCAAAAAGAGTACATGAGATATTGCTGGCAAACATGGTTAAGGAAAATCCTAAAGCCTTTTATTCATATGTAAAGAGCAAGAGGGTAACTAGAGAAAGGATTGGCCCACTTAAGGACAAAGAAAGAAAGTTATGCGCTGAGTCAGAGCAAATGCGTGACATTCTTAACGAGTACGTTGCATCGTTATTCACCAAGGAGAGTCAATGAATGGAAGCTTGGCTTGCGTTATAGACTGGGCTGTGTCACATCTGCCTGTAGTTTCTTAGCATCCTGGGCGGAGCAAATACCATATAAACCCATGATGAATCTGGATAAGATGCTTTTTATTGTGTATTATTACAATTGGTAAGAGTCCCTAAGGGCATGCCAAATTCTTTAGCCTCCTGAGGAAATAGAGGCATTGTTGTACTGACAGATTTGTCCAAAAAAAAGGTACAACTGGAAGGTTGGGATCATTCCTACAGTCAGAGCAGAGATGTTACACAATATCTACACCTAGTCTGTGTTTGGCCTTCCCAATGTAAAGCAAAGCCACTTGGATGAGTCAAACCAGTATTGACAAGTTTCACTTATGTTTCAACAACATTGCTTTTATACACTCATAAGAACATAAGAAATAGGAGCAAGAGTAGTCCACCTGGCCCCTCAAGCCTGTTCTGCCATTCAATAAGATCATGTCTGATATTTCTGTGGACTCTGCTCCACTTAGCTGCCCACTCACTATAACCCTTAATTCCTTTACTGTTCAAATATCTATCTAACTTTTCCTTAAAAACATTAAACGAGGAAGCCTCAAATGCTTCACTGGGCAGGGAATTCCACAGATTCACAACCCTTTGGGTGAAGAAGCTCCTCCTCAACTCAGTCTGAAATCTGCTCCCCACCTTATTTTGAGGCTATGCCCCCTTGTTCTAGTTTCACTCTCCGGTGTAAACAACCTCCCTGCTTCTGTCTTATCTATTTCCTTCATAATTTTATATGATTCTATAAGAATCCCCCATTTTTTAAAATTCCATTCTCAATTGGCGCAGGCTTGGAGGGCTGAAGGGCCTGTTCCTGTGCTGTAATTTTCTTTGTTCTTTGTTCTTTGAGTACAGCCCCAGCCTACTCAATGTTTCCTCATAAGACAACCCTTTCAATTCCTAATGACCTTTCTCCAGTGCCAGTATATCCTTTCTCAATTAGGGAGACCAAACTGTCCACAGTACTCATGGGTGTTGTAATTCCAGTATCTGGAAGAACTGTTGAAATATTTGCCCCTCTTGTGTGCTAGCTATCAGGCTGCACTTCATCATTCTGTGAATGATTCAACAACTCTACTTGATTGCAGGTTGTCTGGCAAAGTTGGATGGTAATAAATTTTGTAGCTTGTCAGGAACTCTGTGAATGGGCTGGAAATAAACTGTAGTCCATTTTCTGTCGTGAAAGTTCCTGGCAGATTCTATTTTGTAAACAGCCTGCCTTGATACATGTATGACTGAAGTGATGGTTATGAAATTTGGTGCAGAGATTTTCAGCCATTTGCTTGGTAGTTCAAGAAAAACAGGCAGAAAGCATTGACTCTTACGGCCACATTGCACTTTTCCATATATACCTTTTTGGAGTCATTGATGTTGTTTAATTTTAAATAAAGTTTTTAATTTTAAAAAGGAGAACATTGTTGAGTGCAATTTTTTGGTGTTTTTTTTAATGTATGTCTCTGGACAATTCTTTGTGTGGTGTGCAATCTGCTGTAAAGAAACTGTGAGCAAGTTGAATGGTCATGACTGAATCATTGTAAAGGTATTTATTATAAATTTCTGTTCACTTGTAGCTCCTTCACTATGTTAATGGTTGGGACATTCCTGCAGATGCTCCTAATAACAATACCAGAGTTTGCTCTCCTGCTGCAATGAGGCAGGTATTAAGTGAACTGAAAGTGGGTGACTTGGCTACTATTGTTGGCGCAGATGAGGAGGTTTTCTAAGCAATGGGAATTGAGCTGTGAGAAAAGATGCTTCAGGCAACAGTGAGAATGGTAGAGCATGAGCATTAGTGGGAAATGGATGCAGTTGCAGAGATTGAGTGAATGTTGCGTATCAGTGAGAAGATATTGATACCTACCTTGGTGGAGTGTAGAAAATCATTGGCCTTTTTCCTATATTGCCACACTTCCTTCAAGATGGCTGAGTACATTGACTCAGTGGGCAATGTCAGGCCAGGCTGCATTGGTCAGGTGCATTGGCTTCCAATACTCGACCGGGGGAGGCTCAAGCTCTGACTGTGCGCGACCTGTCCAGTAGGACCAATGGTTTAAGGAACTGGATATGAAGTTAGTTAGACCATAGCCGGAGCATCAACTGCAGTTCTGGAATCCATATAATGGGAGGGTTGTCATTGTACTGGAGAGGGTGTAGAGGAGATTTACCACAATGCTGCCTGTCCTGTATAGCTTCAGCTATGAAAAGAGATTAGACAGACTTTTCAAGGAGCAGGGGGAGAGAGGATCTGATTCAAACATAAAATCCTGAGGAGCATAGATAGGGTAGACAGGAAGAAACTTTTCCCTTCGATAGAGGGGTCAGTGACTGGGGGCACAGAGGAAAGGTTAGAGGCAGAAAGTTTAGGGGAGATGTGAGGTAATGAGGCAGGTATTAAGTGAACTGAAAGTGGGTGACAATTCTTTGTGTGGTGTGCAATCTGCTGTAAAGAAACTGCGAGCAAGTTGAATGGTCATGACTGAATCATTGTAAAGATATTTATTGTAAATTTCTGTTCACTTCTAGCTCCTTCACTATGTTAATGGTTGGGACATTCCTGCAGTTGCTGCACCGAGACGCAACATTCACTCAATCTCTGCAACTGCATCCATTTCCCACCAATGCTCATGCTCTACCATTCTCACTGTTGCCTGAAGCACTTTTCTCACTTGCTGTCACCCAACTCAATTCCCATTGCTTAGAAAACCTCCTCATCTGCACCAACAATAGTAGCTGAGTCACCCGAGTCAACATTTTCAACCAGAAAGTGATGGGAATCTGAAATTCTAAGGATGGTGGAAATAGAGACCTTCATCTAATTTCAGTTGTGTACATGGCACACAGTCTATGGGGCAAGTGCTGTAAAATGGGATTGGAATAGTTAGACGGTTGTTTCTGACTGTCACAGATGTGATGCGCTGAAGTGCCATTTCCTGTGCTGTAGATCTCTATGACTCTATGAAATTCAGAATCCTCCCTGCACAGTGGGGCACCAGTTTCCTACATTTCTGCCGTGCCTGGGCAACATGCAGGGCAGCTCAAGACTGACAGTGTTCATCTGGATGCAGGATGGTGTTTTGAAGGTGGAGTTGACACAATGGTTGCCAAGGAAATCTGCTGAGTGCCGAGTTGTTCTGAGAATGATGCATGGTAATATGAGGCTGAAATGGGATACTAGAGAAACCGTAGGGGCCGGGTAAGCAAAAATAAACCTTGGATGTTTACTTGACCTGTTATCTCAGTTATTTGTGAGAAGGCAGTACTTCTTTGTAATCTTATTGATGATTATACTTAGAAGCATAACAAATAGGAGCAGGTTTAAACCATTTGGACATTTGAGCCTGCTTTGCCATTCAATATGATCATGTCTCATCACTTAACTGAGTACCCTGCACTCACTTTCTCCCCATATTGATTGATCCCTTTAGCCTTAAGAATAATACAGGCTTATTATATGAGGAACGGTGGAGGACTCTGGGTCTATACTTGATCCAATTTAGAAGGAAGGGGGCCCCTGATTGAAACTTACAGAATACTGATAGGCCCAGATGGGGTGGACATAGACAAGGTGTTTTCATGAGTGGGAGAGATTAGAACCCTAGGACACAAGTTCAGAATGAATGGATGACCCTTTAGAGCTAACATGAGGACGAATTTCTTCAGCCAGATGGTGGTGGATCTGAGATGAGTTCTTGATTAGTGAAAGGATCAAGGGTTCTCGGGAAAAGGCAGGAGAAAGGAGTTGAGAAACATATCAGCCATGATCAAATGGTGGAGCAGAAGTAATGAGCTGAATGACCCATTCCTGCCTCTATATCTTATGTTCTTTATATCAGAGAAAATTGCTGACTACACAGAAAGTCCAGAGGTCTGGCAGTATCTGTGGAGAGAGAAACAGAGTTAATGCACCAAGTCCAAATTCTGACCTTTTTTGGCAGCTCTGCTAAGTTTCCTACCATTTACCATTTTTGGACAAAAGTACTGAAATGGAAGGCAGAGCTATACGGCTGAAAGTGAACATGATCCAACAGATAATGATTCTTTCTGCTATCCAATGAGGGTAAGGGATCACAGTGTCTGGACTGATCCACTGTCTGAGTCGAACAAATCATAGGATGAAATCTCCAGGAATGTAATTAATCAAGGTTGACAAACTGACAACTAGATTCTATCTTTGATTTTTGAAATGGGCAGCATTATAAGTAATTTATACAGTATCAGATTGGATTAATGTTTTCACATTTGAGATTCTCTCCATTATTTCCTTCCCTAATGGCATTCTTCATCTAGAACAAGTGTAGACCTTTTTGTATCCTTGATGCTAGACTGTTAAAGTTGATACATGGCATTCCAATACGACCAGTCTATTTCTATCTCATCTTTCTTCATCATGTACTCAATACTTACTGGTGCCCTCCATTATAAGTTTACTTTGAATTCTCAGAAGAAAATATGAAATTCCAGCCAATATCAACAATTTGGCGTCTCAAGCATTGTCTTCAGTTCTATAAGGTCAATCTGATCTGACTGAGGCATCAACTCCACTTTCCTGCCTTCCTCCCATAACCCTTGAATTGTCAATCAAATATCTGACAAATGCAGCCTTTACTAGCGACAATGCTTGCTTGCTGGATCATTATTTTAATAGCAATGAAAAAAACCCGCTGTACTATTCCTGTGCAAGTTATTTACCACATTTCACTTATATTAAACATTTTAGGGGAAAAATAAAGGTTGTAATTTAAATGCAACAAATGGAAGAAATTGCCCAAGGCTATGGTCAACTTTGGTTCGTTCATGTGTTTTGTTGATGCCACCGATGTGGATTGCTATTTTAGTACCTGATATCTCTTATCTAAATTCACCAGCTATTTGCCGGAAGCAACTGCCACAGTTCACCTTTGAAGTTGCCAGAATTCTCAGCAGATTGCTCCTTCTAGATGCCAGGTAAAAGACAATTAAGTTACTTGAGGCCAATGACAGTGTTTACTGGGAATGGAGTTGTTATCATCATATTGCTGCTTGGCACCTTTTAATGCACTGGAAATTGGATATGTGCATGCGTATACATGCATACATATGAGTCAGCATATGCACATAAATTTATACGCAACATATATAAATTGTTATGTGTGATATATATTGCATCCTTCAAGTTCACATCAAACAACTTCATTCTGGAACCCTTGGTGCTGAGGGAGTGCTGCATTGTTGAATATGTTGTAGTTAGGAATGAGATGCCAAGTCAACTCTGAGCCTGCTTTTACACATGGACGTAAAATATCCTGTAGTGCTATTGTATAGAAGTGCAGTGAAGCTCGGCCTGATATCTGAACCAGCCTTTATCCCTCAGACAATTAAAGCTAATTATTTTGTCATGAGAACATTCCCATCTGTGAGAGCTCACTGTGCTTTGACTGGCTGCTTTAATTCCTCAACAGTGACTACACTTCAAAGTGCTTTCTTGTCAGTTCAGTGTTTAGGGATATCCTGAGGCCAACCTAAGATCATAAGAGCATGGAACAAGAGGAGGCAGTTCAACCCCTCAAGCTTACTCTACCATTTAATACAATTAAACTGATCACACCTCAGACTCGACTCCATTTTCCTGATGCTTTCTGAACCCTTCAAACCCTGACAAATTAAATACGTGTCTATCTCCAAATTGAACTTGTTCTGTGTCCCGGTATCCATTGTATTCTGGGAAATTGGATCCACAGATTCACAGGCTTTTGAGAGCAGTAATTTCTCCTCATTGCTGTTTTAAATCAACCATCTATTGGCCTAAAACTATGACCTCTCATTCTAGAATGACACATATGAGGCAATATCCTGTCTACATCCACTCTGTCAATCCCCTTTAGTATCTTACAGATTTCAGTTAGATCTTCTCTCATCTTTCTAAACTCGAGGCTCAATCTCTCCTCATAACAGCAAGTCTTTCAAATGTGTAATTAATCTAGTAAGCCCTTTCTGAACTGCTTCCAAAGCAATTATATCCTTCCTCAAGTAGGGCAAATAAAACAGTACTCATTATTTCAGATGCTTCAATAAATTCATTCAGTCAGTTGTGGTTAAGTTAACAGCAGTCTTGTCTTTGGTGGCAGGTAAGCCCCAGGGGGACAGAAGAAGTGCTTTAGGGATACACTCAAGCCCTCACTAGCAAAGTGCAGTATTCCCACAGACAGCTGGAAATCACTGGCCCAAGACCATCCAAAGTGGAGGAGGTGTATCTGGGAAGACATTGAGACTCTCTGTTGGGAAAAAGCAGAAACCAAGAGAAATCAGCGAAAAGAGCATGCTGCCACACCAATGACCTAACCACCTCTTCCCACGACCACCACCTGCTCCAAGAGCCACAGAGCCCATGGTGGCTGTATCAGTCTGTACAGCCACCTATGGACTCACCCTGAGAGTGGGAGAGAGCCGTCCTCATCTGCAAGGGACTACCAATGAAATGCAAAGCCTTGTCTTTGAGCCTCAAGATAATGTGTTGAGTTTCCAATTCGGAAATTGAGCGTGAATATTGAGGCTGATTCTCCCGCATGGTTTATATTAAATGTACAATTTCCCAGCATCCACAATGGTCCAATATTCAGATGTCTATTAGGCTGCATTAAGCTTATTATTGTGTGACGTTCACAGCACCGTTTTGAGGCTATGTTGGAGGTGCTATACAATTGCAAATAGTAGTGCAGCACATCTCACAGAATTTGAATGTGGTTTAGTTGAGCCAAAATTCATCACAACCACATTTAACTCAAATTCTATAAGATGTGCTGCACTGCTACCTACAATTGTATAACACCTCCAACATGGCAAAACACTTTACATCTCCAACAGTAGTGTAGTCAGACAAAAATCAATGCCAAACTCCTAAAACAGATATTATGATAGCCAAACTCTGTCAGAAATTTTGAGACAAGTGGCCATTTATTTAGTCAACAAGGTAGTGGTAAAGTGAGACTTAAGAGGCTTGACCCGGTGAATGCTGAGAGGATGCTTGCCATTATGATTCAGCATAGGACTACAGGGCATACTGTCAGAATAAAGGGGTGCCAATTTAAGACTGCAATGAGGAGGAATTTATTCTCTCAGAGGGTTGAATGTCCTTTTGGAACTCCAGACCGCAGAGGACTGTTGGGGTAGAGTACCTCGAGGCACAGAGTCATAGAGGTGTACGGCATGGGAACAAATTCTTTGGTCCAACTTGTCCATGCTGACTCGATATCTTAAATTTATCTAGTCCCATTTGCCAGCATTTGGTCCAAATCCCTCTAAAACTTTAATATTCATGTGTGCATCCAGATGCTTTTTAAATGTTGTAATTGTGCCAATCTCCACCACTTCTTCTGACAATTACCTTGTCTATATTTAATGCAAAGATGGGGAAACAAGGGTTATGGGGAAAATGCAAGAAAGTGTATACAAGGATATCAGATTGGATCTGTTGAACAGTGGAGCAGGGCCAGACAATAAACGTCTGCCCTATTACTTATGGTCTTTGGTGAGTTCAATTATTCCTTGGCATTGTTAAAATTAAACATGAATATGTGTAAAATGTGGATAAACTTATTGGATCAATCAAGTTGTTGAGATATTCAAATTCCATTGGAATTTGTAAGCTATGAGGTTATTAAGCCTTCTGACATATTATTTTACAAGGCTTGCAGTTCACTAAAATCAACATTTGCTATTTCACACTGTATGTTGTCATCAACCTGACAGTTATCAGTTTGACAAGCCTGACTCCCATTATCATCAACTCCCTACCCTTTGTTGTGAAAATCCAATCAATTGACACTGCTTTTTGGAATAGATTTACAGAACTGGAAACCTACCCAGTGCCATGTTGCTGACAGAGAGTGAAAATATCAGCCAAGGCTGCAAATTTGAGACTGACCAGACTGGCAGCCAATGTAGATCAAAAGCAACGATACCTCGAATCGTGGTTAAAAATAACAAACAAAAATTAAGACTAAGTGCGTGGCTTATTCCAAGAGTTGGCTCAGGACCCAAAGGGTCTTGGCCCGAAACTTCAGCTTTTGTGCTCCTGAGATGCTGCTTGGCCTGCTGCGTTCATCCAGCTTCACACTTTGTTATCTTGTGTCAAATGGCTTGCTTTGGTATTTGATGATTCTAAGATAGCATTATTTTGATAAAAAGACCTATTTGTTCCCATTGTATAGATTTCAGTTTTGTCAATCTTCCCCAGTTTAACTCCAGGGATCCTCAACAGCTAAATTACTTTTCCATTCATTTACATTGTGATGCTTTCCAGTGAGCTAAATCCCTCTATATTCATTCTGTTCAATAGAATTCCAAATTCAAATATCTTACTTAAAGACATAATTCCTGATCAAAGCATTTTTTCCCAAATTTATCCAATTTATACCAGTATTGATGCTCTCTTCTGTACACAGAATGAAAATTATTTCCAGGAAAATATGATAACAAAGTGGTAGAATTCTTCAGGGCTATAATTTTTCCTTGAACACACATCTTGCTTTCCAAATTTGAAGAATTGTGTCAAATGTAAGCTATCTAAAAGCACTTTTTTCTTTTGTTGATTGAAAGAAGGAAGGGTTTGCAATTGTATTATTTCATTTAATTGCCATGTGTCACAGGGCGAATCAATTCAGGAGTTCAATGGCTGCAATTATGTGGACACATAATCAGACATGGAGTACAATTTTTAAATTGCCCACCATCGATTGTAATTGACAGACATGTTGCTAATTCAACGATAACCCGGGTGCATCACGTTTTTGGAAAATGTGTTAAATTGGGTTTAACAGCCTTTCAATTCACTGTGAATATGATTGCTAAATTTGATTGTATTCTCATTGCTTTAATTGTTTATTTAATCATTACCTTCATTTTTTGGAAGAAAACAACCAAACATCATCTTATTAAATATTGGAAATGCAAAAGAAAAGGGTTCTTAAAGCAGTTACTATTTGCTTCAATATTTTGGTAGAATATGTAGAATCCCAACAGTGTAGAAGCAGGCCATTCAGCCTTTCAATCTATATTGCCTCACCAAAAGCATCCCACCCAAACACACCCCACTACCCCATCCGTGTAACCTTGCATTCCACCTAACCTGTACATCCCTGGACACCCTGAGAGATTTAGCATAGCCAAACCACCTAATCTGCACATCTTTGGACTGCGGGAGGTAATGGGAGCTCCCAGAGGAAACCCACGCAGACACGGGGAGGATGTGTAAACTCCACACCAAGAGTTGTCCGAGTAGTTAGTATCTGTTTCTAATGACTAAAAGAGAATAACCAACTAACACAGAACTAAGATAATAAGATGTGAGGCTGGATGAACACAGCAGGCCAAGCAGCATCTCAGGAGCACAAAAGCTGACGTTTCGGGCCTAGACCCTTCATCAGAGAGGGGGATGGGGGGAGGGAACTGGAATAAATAGGGAGAGAGGGGGAGGCGGACCGAAGATGGAGAGTAAAGAAGATAGGTGGAGAAAGTGTAGGTGGGGAGGTAGGGAGGGGATAGGTCAGTCCAGGGAAGACGGACAGGTCAAGGAGGTGGGATGAGGTTAGTAGGTAGCTGGGGGTGCGGCTTGGGGTGGGAGGAAGGGATGGGTGAGAGGAAGAACCGGTTAGGGAGGCAGAGACAGGTTGGACTGGTTTTGGGATGCAGTGGGTGGGGGGGAAGAGCTGGGCTGGTTGTGTGGTGCAGTGGGGGGAGGGGATGAACTGGGCTGGTTTAGGGATGCAGTGGGGGAAGGGGAGATTTTGAAACTGGTGAAGTCCACATTGATACCATATGGCTGCAGGGTTCCCAGGCGGAATATGAGTTGCTGTTCCTGCAACCTTCGGGTGGCATCATTGTGGCAGTGCAGGAGCCTCCTGCACTGCCACAATGATGCCACCCGAAGGTTGCAGGAACAGCAACTCATATTCCGCCTGGGAACCCTGCAGCCATATGGTATCAATGTGGACTTCACCAGTTTCAAAATCTCCCCTTCCCCCACTGCATCCCTAAACCAGCCCAGTTCATCCCCTCCCCCCACTGCACCACACAACCAGCCCAGCTCTTCCCCCCCACCCACTGCATCCCAAAACCAGTCCAACCTGTCTCTGCCTCCCTAACCGGTTCTTCCTCTCACCCATCCCTTCCTCCCACCCCAAGCCGCACCCCCAGCTACCTACTAACCTCATCCCACCTCCTTGACCTGTCCGTCTTCCCTGGACTGACCTATCCCCTCCCTACCTCCCCACCTACACTTTCTCCACCTATCTTCTTTACTCTCCATCTTCGGTCCGCCTCCCCCTCTCTCCCTATTTATTCCAGTTCCCTCCCCCCATCCCCCTCTCTGATGAAGGGTCTAGGCCCGAAACGTCAGCTTTTGTGCTCCTGAGATGCTGCTTGGCCTGCTGTGTTCATCCAGCCTCACATCTTATTATCTTGGAATCTCCAGCATCTGCAGTTCCCATTATCTCTAACACAGAACTAAGGCCATTAGCAAAACAACATAGATACATAGAAAAGAGAAATACGTCATTTGATCCTCCAGCCTTATGATCACGGCTGATCATTCAACTCAACAAAGAAAAAATATTTCAGGTCACCGAACCTGAAACTTTAACTCTCATTTTTTCTTCACAGATGCTGCCAGACCAGCTGAACGTTTCCAGCAATTTCTGTTTTTTGTTCCTGATTTATAGCATCTGCGGTTCTTTACATTTTTATCCAACTCAATGGTCTGTTCATGCCTTTCCCTTCACATCCTTATATCCTTTTAGCACTATTTTTGTTGATTCTCTGCAGTTCTTATGTCAGCTGTTTGAGAAAGCGAATCTCATACTCTGCAGCTTTCCCAACATTTTACTCCTTTTATTTTGCCCTGAACTTGCGAATTCAGAAAAGGAACATCAGGATGTTAATGTTCTGCAGTTGAAGAGCAGTGGATTATCGTCAATGGTTTATCTTTAGATTCATTACTCTTGCATGGTCAGAGCTTCCCTTCAAGTAACGATACAGATAAAACTAACTGGTAACCAGCCAGTTGAAGTGGTAACCACTTGTTGAGCACTTGCCTGCCTTTTTTTTGATAATGTAGTGTGATAACTAATGGTCCTTTTGATACTACAAGCTTTGGGATATTGTTACTAAACCTGTACTTTTCCTTTCAGTTGCTGTAAGTATGGTTCCTAGTAGCCTTCAGCCCATACATTCCTACACCCCTCTGTCCTGAGGAAGGGCCACCAGACCTGAAACGTTAACTCTTGATTTTTTCTTCATAGATGCTGCCGGACCTGCTGAGCCTTTCAAGCAGCTTTGCTTTTGTTTCACTCCTCTACCACTGCAGCTTGTGCACTCAAGTGTTTGATTCTTGAGCAATGGGTTTTCATACAAGCTCAGGCTTGAACTTAAAGCAATTGAGCAATTGAACTTGAGCAATGGGGGGAAATGGTGGGTTCAGAAACAAGTTTGGTCATACGATGAACATTTTCAGTTTAATGTTTCAGCAAATAATGCGAAGAAAATGCTGCTAGTCAACAATATTGAAATCTAAGAAAGTACTCTATGGTAGACGTAGAAATGGTTAGGTAGATGAGCCTCTGAAATGAGTTATGTTATAGCCTGTATGATTGGAGCCTGTACAGCACAGACCATGCTGATTTGTAGCCTTACTGTCATGTACTGTATGTTAGTCACTGGTGTGTCTATGTAACCTTTAAGTTCAAGCCTGAGCTTGTATGAAAACTCAAAGACCTCATTCTGGAACAATAACATTGTTTTACTGGGTTTTACTTTGCGCAAATTAGCTGCCATATTTCCTACATTACAAAGTAAGTGTATGTTAAAAACATTTCCCCACCGCAAATTCTCTTCGTGGAAGCACTGCCAAATTCTGATTACCAGTTCATAGCCAAAATTAGAAATACATAATTGCTTAAATTCAAAGTACTCCAAATGCGGTATCAACAAAATCCTCTTTAATATATAAAAAACATGAAAAAGCAAGAGAAGGCAATTCAACGTCTCAAACCCATTTCCCCATTCTAAGACAAAATGGTTGATCTACTCTAGACCTCAACTCTTCTTTCCTAATAGCTCTTCATAGCCCTCAACTCCTCAATATTCCAAAAAAAATCTATGTTCCCTTCTTTAAATACTTACAGTAATCCAGCCTCTGCAACCTTCTGGTGTAGGAATTTTGCACATTGCAATCTGAGAGAAGAAAGGTTTTCCACTTCGTGAACAACAACTTCCTGGGGTTACAAAGAAAAAGCTCTGTGTAAATTGAAATCTTTTTAATTTGTCCGTTTTTATTTTATTGCATGAAATATGTGTCCACTTGACCCATGGCTAATTGTTGATACATTTTGTGATGATACTATGCCCTTGTCCTTTTGTTTGTGAAGAAGGGTTGAGACAGAAGCTTGGGTGATCTGCCCAAAGAAAACAAAGTAAACATCTTGTGAGGCCTTGATTTATTTTTTAGAGTTGGAACAACAGAAGCAGCTTAACTGATGGGGTCAAGCTCCCACAGAATCAGGAATTTTAGTTTCAGCCTTCAGTAGCAATTGTTACTGTGGTCTTAAAGCTGGATGTGGAGGGTCTTATTCCTCTCTTTGTTACAGCTAGATGCAGGGATGCTTTTCCTCCTGCTGGAATTTCATGTGAGACAATTTATTTTACTGAATTTTCCATTGCCAAGTGTGTGTCTATGGACTGTTACTATATTGGAACAGTTATTTAGTAATTGTGTGTGTGTATGATTTTGTTAAGCATTCTGATAGAGTTATAGTTAAGCCATTTCTTTTGTTTTTATTTTGCCTGGTTTTTAACTGTAGTGTGAAAATAAAATGTGTTTTTACTAAAGCTGAGCAGTTTGACCAATTGAATTGCATCTGAAACTCAAGACCTTATACTTATCTTTAAACTAACAGAAAGTAAGGGTCTAGGCTGTCTTCTAAATGTATTTTGAGGGAGCTGGGTCTAGTTCCTAAATTGTTTTCTCAGCTATCACTAGGTACTGCAACTAGGTCAAATAGAGCAGAGTGTAGAGCAGCTTTGTTTGAAGAAGATTGGAAAGATTGTTTAAATAGTAAGAGATATACTTGGCAGCTAACTATATCACTATACTCTGTCTTAAATGTAAAGGTATCTGTATTTGTATCAGACCATTTTTATCTTGTTTGACTAATCTTTTTCACAGTTTCATTAGAATTGCCCAAGCCAAGTGTAGATTAATAATTTACAGTTTGCTTATTGTCTGCTTATATTGGATTTTGCTGATTTGATTGCAATTACATTTATTTTTCCCATCACCTTTGCAAGGCCTCTGAGCAATGAATGGAAGACCAAGGAGCTGGAGTAAATTATTCACTGTAGCTTGGTTAGAGACAAAAAGAAACTGCAGATGCTGGAATCAATGGTCAACAAACAGGAGACTGGAAGAACACAGCAAGCCAGACAGCATCTGAAGGAAAGGAACAAAAACAAAGTTGCTGGAAAAGCTCAGCAGGTTTGACAGCATCTGTGGAAGAGAAAACAGAGTTAACATTTTGGGATCGGTGACCCTTTCTCAGAACGGCTCTGATAGACAGTTCTGAGGGAGGGCCACCGGACCCGAAATGTTAACTCTGTTTCATCCTCCACAGATGCTGCCAAACCTGCTGAGCTTTTCCTGCAACTTTGTTTTTGTTCCTGATTAACAGCATTTGCACTTCTTTTGGCTTTTATCTGGAGGAAAGGAGCAGTCAACATTTCAGGTACTACCATTTTTAGGACTATGGTTTGTCTGGTCAAGTAATGATGAGGAGAAACAAAACTACAAATTGTGCACCTTACATTTTCATGTGACAATGACTGTGACAGTCTTGTGTCAAAACAATAAAGAGAAATCTTGCTAAAGTCACCTTAATATTTGGTGCTTCTGTTCAGTGTGTCATAAATATTAAACAAAAGTGATTCAACATGTATACTACATCATCATCATTAAATACAGCTCCCTTGTCCCAATGTAAGACATTAAATCCATGGTCGTTTTACCATTGACGACATCATTGTACCTTCACATTAACAGAGGGGTCAATATCCTTAAGATTGTGAATGCCCATTAAAGTTAATGGTTTTTGATATTGCCTTTTCAATTTCGTAGTTGGCCAATGCCAGTGTTTACACTCTACTAGATCCTCCTCCCACCTTACTTCATCACCCTCCATTGACATCACTGTTCTTTTTTCCTTCATATACTAACTTACGTTCTCCTGCGGCCTACCTCAACCATTCCCTTGGTAGCCATCTTCACATTCTAACCACATTCTTTTTTTAAATTCTTCTTTTTTTTTTGCATAGGATATAGGCAATAAATGCCTTCCCAGTGTTAGCCATCTCCTTTGCAAAAGTTTCTCTCCACCAGATTGCCATTGTAGTGATGAGCCAGATGGCTCTCATTGAATATGAGATCCTTGATTGGGGTTTGTTAACTTGGTCCAATCAGGGACCCCTGGCTGACAAATATAAACAGGAGATTCAGAAGGTCTCCTCATTCTGGGGACAGGCTTTGAGCTAGCTGGTCAGCGTCCATGTACTCTGCTTATGTATATAAAGGGTGACTTGGTGACAGGACACCAGCCTCTGTGCAGCTATTTAGCTGTACAGCTGAATTTACAAATAGATCAAGTGAGGATGATGTATTTCGACATTAATGAACTAGATTTATCTGAAGCGGGCAATGATAATTGTGCTGGTCACCATTACATTGATGCACTTTAATTTCCGATTTTATTTATTGATTTTAAATTCCATCAACTGTCATGTTGGGGCTTGAACACGTGTCCCCAGAAAATTAATCCAGGCCTCTGGGTTACTAATCCAGTGACATATCCACCCCACCACCTTCCCCCTTACTGGATTGAGCAATGACTACATTACATCAATGGGCCTTTTTTTTTCCAGATCTCATGCAGAATGGTAAACATCTTTGCTCAAAGTACTAAAGATCTGGTTTCAATCACCCCTTTTTCCCTCTCTTTCCCTGAGAGCAGGAGGGGCATGTTGATATTCTAGGGCATGTCAACAAATAAAAGGAGGAGGAGTCAGGTTTTTTTGAAAGCATTAAGGTAGGCAAATTCCCAGGGCCAGATGGGTTCTTTCCCAAAGGCTCAGGGAGCCTTGTGAAAAAATTGGGGGCTTGTACAAAATCTTTGGTCACAGGAGAGGTCCCAGAAGGTTGGAGTATAGCCAATGTTTTTCCTTTAAAAGAGGTGACAAGGATTATGTGTGAAATTAGAAGCCTGTGAGGTTTAGGTTAGTGATAGAGAAATTATTGGAGTAGGTTCATAGGGATAGGATTGACTCCTTATGAAAAAGTCTAGAAAGTGGAGTTCAGAATTATCAGATTACCGTGATGTATTTATATCTGTAAAAATATAGATTTATTAGCAATAGGCAGCATGGTTTTGTGTGGGGAAGTTCGTGTCTCACAAACTTGAATGAGCTTTTGTGGAAGTGCGAATGATGATTGATGAGAACAGGGTGGCAGATGCTATCTCTATGGACTTTAGCAAGGCCTTTGACAAGGTGCCACATGGCAGGCTGATACAAAACGTGAAGTCACTTAGGGTGCACAGTGTGATGCCAAGATGGATACAGAATTGGCTTAGTCACAGAAGACAGAGAGTAATGGTGGAAAGGTGTTTTACAGACTGGAGATCTGTGACTAGTAGTGTTCTGCAGGTTCGATGCTGAGATCCCGGTTGCTTGCAAAATTCATGAACGATTTTCAGGACAATGTAGGTGAGCTGATTAGTAAGTTTGCAAGCCACACAGATTGGGGGAGCTACACATCGGGATGGTTGCCAGAGGTTACAGCTGAATATAGATAGGTTGTAGACTTGGGCAGAGAAATAGTAGATGGAGTTTAATGTGAGAAAATGTGAGGTGATGCATTTTGGAAGGTTTAATGCAGGAGGGAAGTATATAGCCAATGACAGGGACCTGAAGCGTCAGCATACATAGAGAACTAGGTATATATGTCCACACATTCATACTTCCACAAAAGGGGCAACACAACTGGATAAGGTGTTCAAAAAGGCATGTAGCATGCTTCATCGTCAAAGATCAGGCCATAGAGTGTAAAAATTTGCAAGAATGCTGCATCTGTGTGGAACTTTGGGTTGGCTACATTTGGAACATTGTATATCCTTCTGGTCACTACACTACCAGAAGGATGTGGTGGCTCTGGAGAAAGTACCAAAATGGTTTGGTTGCCTAGTTTGGAGCATATTAACTATGAGGAGAGAATGGGCAAATTTGGTTTGTTTTCACGTGAACTTTGAGAAAGGGGGTAACCTGATACAAGTTCACAAACTTCTGAAGGGTGTGGATAGAATGGATAGTCAAAATCTTTTTCCCCCCACAGTTGAAGTTCTGGTCACCACATTATAAGAAGGATGTGGAAGCTTTGGAAAGGGTGCAGAGGAGATTTACGAGGATGTTGCCTGGTATGGAGGGAAGGTCTTACGAGGAAAGGCTGAGGGACTTGAGATTGTTTTCATTAGAGAGAAGAAGGTTGAGAGGTGACTTAATTGATACATATAAAATAATCAGAGGGTTAGATAGGGTGGATAGGGAGAGCCTTTATCCTAGGATGGTGACAGTGAGCACGAGGGGGCATAGCTTTAAATTGAGGGGTGAAAGATATAGGACAGATGTCAGAGGTGGTTTCTTTACTCAGAGAGTAGTAAGGGAATGGAAGGCTTTGCCTGCAATGGTAGTAGATTTGCCAACTTTAGGTACATTTAAGTCGTCATTGGACAAGCATATGGACGTACTTGGAATAGTGTAGATTAGATGGGCTTGAGATCAGTATGACAGGTCAGCACAACATTGAGGGCCGAAGGGCCTGTACTGTGCTGCAATGTTCTGTTCTATTCTCTATGTTCTACTAGGGGACATAGGTTTAAAACGAAAGGGGCAAGTTTTAAGTGGATGTGAGAGGCAAGTTTTTTTTTGACACAGAGGGAAGTAAGTGCCTGGAATGCTCTGCCAGAAGAGGTTTCGGAAGTGGAACAACAGTAACATTTCAGAAGTATCTTGACAAATATATGAATAGGCAGGGAATAGAGAGATATGGACCACATTCAGGCAATGGTTTTTAAGTTTAGAAAGTCATCATGTGTCAGTGCAACCCTGAGCTGAATGGCCTCTTCCTGTGCTGTGCTGCTCTTAGCCCTTTATTCTTTCATGACAAAGAGAGGCCTGTAGAGAGTAAACATGAAGATGTTTCTCCTGCTAGGAAAGACAATGGGCTAAGGCATAGGCTCAGAGTGAAGGTATGGCTCTTTAGAACTGAGACGAGGGGGAATTTTTTCAGCCAGCAAGTGGTAAATCTGTGGAACTCCCTACTGCAGAGGGCTTTGAAGACCAAGTTATTGTGAGTAATTAAGACAGAGATAGATATGTTATTGAGTAATAAGGGAATCAAGGGTTATGGAGAGAAGGCAAGAGAATGGGCTTGAGAAGCTGACCATCTGTGGTTGAGTGGCAAATTGGATACAATGAGCTGTATGCCTTAATTCTGATCCTATACCTAATGGCTTTATAGTCTAAGGTAACATTATTGAAAATATTGAGATAACAAGTGTGGAGCTGAGTGAACGCAGCAGGCCAAGCAGCATTTTAGGAGCACAAAAGCTGCTATTTCAGGCCTAGACCCTTCATCAGAAAAGGGTGATGGGGAGAGGGTTCTGACATAAATAGGGAGAGAGGGGGAGGCAGACTGAAGATGGATAGAGGAGAAGATAGGTGAAGAGGAGAGTACAGGTGGGGAGATAGGGAGGGGATAGGTCAGTCCGTGGAGGATGGACAGGTCAAGGGGGCGGTATGAGGTTAGTAGGTAGGAAATGGAGGTGCTGCTTGAGGTGGGAGGAGGGGATAGGTGAGAGGAAGAACAGGTTATGGAGGCAGGGACGAGCTGGACTGGTTCTGTGGGGAGGGGAGATTTTGAACTTCTGAAATCCACATTGATACCATTGGGCTGCAGGGTTCCCAAGCTGAATGTGAGCTGCTGTTCCTGCAGCCTTTGGGTGGCATCATTGTGGCACTGCAGGAGGCCCATGATGGACATGTTGTCTGAGGAATGGGAGGGGCAGTTAAAATGGTTCGCGACTGGGAGGTGCAGTTGTTTATTGCGAACCAAGCAGAGGTGTTCTGCAAAGCAGTCCCCAAGCCTCTGTTTGGTTTCCCCAATGCAGATGAAGCCACAACAGGTACAATGGATACAGATGGCACACTGGCAGATGTGCAGATGAACATTTGCTTGATGTGGAAAGTCATCTTGGGGCCTGGGATGGGGGTGAGGGAGGAGCTGTGGGGGCAGGCGTAGCACAGAGGTTGGTGGGGTGGTATGTCAGGACTAGGGGGATTCTCTTTTGGTGGTTATTGCGGGGGTGGGGTGAGACCCAAAACTGTTCTCAATATTCCAAATGCACTTTGACTGTTGCCTTCTATGCCCTCAAAAGTATATCTCTGCTCTTGTATATTTGCCCTCTTGAAATAAATGCAAGTACAGTGTTAGCTTCAGTTGGCAGTCAGGAATGCTAAGTGTTAACTTTAAGAATCCTGAAACAGGGCTCCCAAGCCCTTGCCATTTAGAAAATGGTCTACACCTCTGTTCGTCCTACCAAAATGCATAACCAGTCAATTACCCACATTTAATCCATCTGCCACTTCTTTGCCTGCTGTCCGAGCCTGTTCAATTCCTTCTGCAATCTCTATTTCCTCAGCCCTACTTGTCCTTCCACCTATTGTTGCGTCATTTGCAAACTTGGTAACAACACCTTCAGTTCCTTTATCCAGATCATTAATATATGATGTAAATGGTTTCAAAGTGGATTCCTGTAGAACTCCACTAGTCATCAGCTGCCATCCTGAAAAAGATCCTTTTACCCTGACTCTCTGCCCTCAGCCAGTTAGCCAACCTTCTAACCATACCACTACTACCATGATTTCTTAACTTATTTAGCAAGCTCTGGTGTGGAAAAAGCCTTCAAGAACTCCAAATAAATCATATCCACCGTCTTCTCTTTGTCAAAACATGCTCATTACCACATCAAAGAATTCAAACAGGTTCGTCAGGCAAGACTTCTCCTTCACAAAGCCGTGGTGATAAACCTTATTTTACCATGCATTTCTGAGTACTTTGCAATCTCACTGAATAACAAGGATTTGAAGTTTTATCAACAACTGAGATCAGGCTAACCTGCCTAAGGTTTCCTATCTTCTGCCTCCCTTCCCCTTTAAACGTAGGTGCTATGTTAGCCATTTTCCAGTCCTCAGTAATACCTGAAAGATCATAACCAATGCCTCTACCATCCTGAGATGTGATAATGGGAACTGCAGATGCTGTAGAATCCAAGATAATAAAGTGTGAAGCTGGATGAACACAGCAGGCCAAGCAGCATCTCAGGAGCTCAAAAGCTAACTCCGCTGCTTGGCCTGCTGTGTTCATCCACCTCTACCATCCTGTCAGCTATCTCCTTAAGTAGTCTAGGGTGCAGGCCACCTGGTCCAGGTTATTTATCCACCTTCAGACCTTTCACCTTCCCCAGTACCTTCTCTTTAGTGGTAGCCACTACCCTCACTTCTGCCCCTTGATTCTTGTGAAATTCTAGCATTGCATCTGTAATCATGATGAAAGACAAAGTACTTATTGAGTTCAGTCACTTTTTCTTTGCTCCCCAGCCCTATTTCTCCAGCCTCCTTGCCCAGTGGTCTAATGTCCACTCTTGCTTATTTAGATATTTAAATGAAAATTCAATACACTGCCTTATTCTTATTTGATAGCTTAGCAAGGATAATAAGGAATATACAGTAAAAGGAGTTTTATTTCCTAAAAATTGGGTCAATTTAAATGTGATATTTTCACCTATTTCCCCCCCTTAAAATCTACAGTTGGAGTTTTTCCACTGAAGCACCATGACACACAACTGTTTTTCCCAAAGAGAGTTAAGTCGGCTTAAGTGCTAACATTTTTATACGTCCCAATGCAGCATGCTCCGCTGGAGTGTCTAGTATTGCTAATCACTATCTTGTTGCTGCAACTTCTCACCATGAGGCTGCTTGTCATGAGATATAAATGGCAGTAGCTTTTATCAAAAAAAAACTAAATATGTCACAAAGTTGCTGACAGAATTCTCCCACCTCCCAGTCAATAGAATGCAATCAACAATCCTGCTGTGCCACTCATCATTTAATTCCATTTTGTCAAGGTTTGAGTTTTCCCAAGGTGAGGGATAGAAGCACACTTCTTTCTTGGTGACAAAGATCAAGTATAAGTACTGTCAGGTAGCACTATCACATCACTACTGTTAGAGTCACAGTCTTAGCTCAGTAGATAGCCTTTTACTCTTAGTCAGAGGATTCAAGTGGCAGCTTGAGGATAAAAATCTGAAGATTGCCATCTGCCATGTCAAATGTTAAACAGACTCTCAGATACTGTTAAGAGATTCCATTTTACCACTTTAAATAGAATGAGCATACTTCAGGAAAACATTTTGCTGTGACCATAAGAAACAACTGCACAGAAGTCAGTACCCAAGCTCCAGCTCACTCTGTACTCATCTGGCCTGTGAACAGCCAGCTCAGAGACAGTCCATAGACTAAAGAGCCTTAGTGAATCTCCTGTTTATATCTGTCAGCCAGGGCTCCCTGATTGGCCCAGCTTAACAACCCCAATCAACAATCTCATAGCCAATGAAGTCCACCTGACCATAATTCCAATCACAACACCATTATCAAATTAATATCGTTGGATCTTGTTGTGTGCAATTTTTTAAATTCACTCATGGGATGTGGATCTTGTTGGCTAGACCAGCATTCGTTTCCTGTCCCTAGTTGCTCTTGCAAGGGTGGTGCTCTGCTGGCTGCTTTCTTGAGTTGCTGCAGCTAGAATCACAATGCCTATTAGAAAAGGAATTCCAGGAGAATGATGGCCATGTGTCCAACATTATACAATGACTATGCTGTGCAGGATGACCTAGGATTGGGAACATTTCACTCTCCAAGCCCATTATGGAAGATCAAACTTGGAAGCAATGTACGTAATGACAACAAAATTAGTTAACATTTTGTATACAACAGAATATTGCAAAGTGCTTCACAGATTTTTTTCTTCAACAAAAATCAAACTGTGTAAGTCCATTTCAGGGCAGATGATCAAGAGAGGGTTTGAAGAAATGTCTTAAAGGAGGAAAGAGAAACAAAGATTGAGATAAAGCATTTCAAGGACAGAATTTTGGTGCTTAGAGCTGATCAATATTTACCTGAGTGATTTCCCATGATCAGTTGAACTCCAAAAGGGTAGAGGTAGAGTAGACGAGAGGAACCGGTTTGCTTGAGCAGCGAGTTAAAAAACCAAGGGTTCAAGCTTAGTGGCAGAAGGATTAGAGAGGATGTGAGGGAAAACCTTTCTACGCAGAGGGTGGTGGTGTTTGGAATTCATTGCCTGACTTGGCGGTGGAGGCAGAGACCTTAAACTTTTTTCAAAAAGTACCTAGATCTGACCTTAAGTGCTGTATGCTGTGGGGAAATGGGCAGTGTGTAAGAAGATATGATTAGAAAGGACACCTGGGTGTCTTTGTGTTGCTATAGAAAAGATGGCTGCCTTCTGTGCTGTATGATTTCCAAGGTGCTAACCCTCCATTTCTTTGTTCTTTTGCATTTCCTTTGCATCCAGCTCTTACAGTATGTTCTAACCTATTCTGTACCTAATAATGTCCATTCATTATTTAGCACATCTTTAAGATAGAAGCATACCTTATCATAAGACAACAACACAGAAAAGCAGGGAATGTTGCGCATATTAGCGGTACAGACCAATAAGTCTTCAACCGAAGTGTCTATATCTCACTACAATACAGGCAATCCCGATTTACGAATATCTGACTTATGGATATTTATACTCACAATTAAGATCCCATATTAGTATTAATTTTAAGCTTCTGACGTGCAAATGTTTGCTCATACTTATGAATGGTATTTATATTGCACTGTTTGATAGCAAGAAGTGCAGAATGTGGAATCAGATAAGTGTGGAGCTGGAGGAACACAGCAGGCCAGGTAGCATCAGCGGAGCAGGAACGATGTGTTGTGTTCCAACTTGTGTACAGACCCAATTTACGAAAGTACTCATGAACAGAACCCACTCCTAAACTGGGGACTGCCTGTATTAATAAAGTCAGAGGATGCTGGAAATCTGAAATAAAAACAAGTCCTGTAAATGTTCAATAGGTCTGGCAGCGTCTGTTGCAGCAGAAACAGAGTTGGCATGTCAAATTGAAAAAGATTGTTTTCCAAGAGAGTCCTGGAAACCTACCTCCTTACTTTGATTGCTGTTGTCCATTACTTGGAATCATTCCAAAGCAGAGAGTCCGCCTGTTTTCTTCTCACTCATTTACTGTAACCTAAAAACAAATTGCCTGTTTGCATAATCACTTTGGTGTTTGTGGAATGTTGCTGTGTTCAATATTAATTTCCCCACTTTTAACAATCACTGCGCTTCAAAAGAAAATAATTGTGTGTGAAGTATTTGGTGGGATGTTTCTGGGAAATGTGAATCAATATACAATTCTCTTTTTAATTTCTCAACATGTTACTAAACACTACTCTGTGCTTCCTGGAGGATTAATTTCCCTAGGACACAATTCAAATAATTTTCAGCAGGTACAGCAAACTTCTTCACAAAGAATGGAATGTATTCAAATTTGTAATTAATAATAATTATCAGTAATGTTCAGTCCCATGCTTGCGGAAACATAGAGTAGCAAGTGTGGTGAGCGTTTCTTTGCACACTGTTGCTCCTCCATATTCTTGGCATTATTTTTGTGGCTGAGATAATATGGGAAATGGGCCTACTCAAAAGAACTACAGATAGTTTGTAGGCCATGTTTTTCCCCTTTTAATAGTGGAAAGCAAGGTGATACCAGAAGCACCAAGCAGGTACTTTGTGTCTGCCTTCACTATAGAAGACTTAGAAAACTTTCCCAAGATGCCTCAAAGTCAGAAGTGAAGGGAGCAAGAGACAAATTTAAAGCAATCACTGTCATTACTGTGTGCAGAAAATAAGTATTAGACCTAGGGATTGACAACTCCCCCATTATCTGAAGGTTTGCGTGCTTGAGTCTCGAAAGAAGTGGTCAGAGATAACATTGGCCTGAATCTTCTAAAGTTCTTGAAGTATTCTGGCCAACTGGAAATTTGAAACACCTCTGTTGAAGGAGGAATACAGAACATAGAAAAGTATAGGCCAATTGGCATAAGAACTGACACAGGAAAATGACAAGCATCTATTATTTAGGAGTTTTTGACACTAATCTTAGGAAATCATAACACATAAGGCAGAAGCAACATGGTCTTGGGAAAGGATGCTTTGTGTTTGACTAATTTATCAGTGATCAATGAGGAAGTTACAAAGAAGGTGGAAAAAAAGGAAGCTTATAGATGCGATGTCCTTGGATTTCCAAAAGGCACTGGACAACGTTGTCTAAAATGTTACTACATAAAATAAGAACTGATAAAGGGTTGGTTAACAGGCAAGGAAAACAGTAGTGATACATGGATAATTCTCAGGTTGATGTGCCACAGGGATCAGTGCCAGGGTCTCAAATATCTCGAACTGGAGGGTCTAGGCCTGAAATGTCAGCTTTTGTGCTCCTGAGATGCTGCTGGGCCTGCTGTGTTCATCCAGCCTCTCATTTTATTATCTCGAACTAATACCAATGGCTTGGATGAAGAACCCAATATATGGTTGTTACAATTATTGATTATGCCCAGATAACTAGCAGACTAAGGTGTAATTGGGAGGTAAAAGGTCAAACAAGGCATATGGATAGTTTAAGTGAGAAAAAGAGAAAATGTCTGCTTGCCCACTTTGCAGGAAGAATGTTACCTACTGCAGCATTGTACTGAGCTCTAGGTTCAGAGGGATTTCCATGCCCTAGTATATGATTCGCAAAACTTTTATATGCAAGTACCAGGACGATGGGCTGAATACTGATGTTCACTGCTGAGGACAGTAAAATGGGCATTAAAAGTAGGGAAGCTTTAGTGCAGCTGTACAGGGCTTTGATGACAGCAGATCCAGATCACTGTACAATTTTCATTTCCTTATTTGAAATAAAAAGGTTTAACTGCATTAGAAGAATGCTCAAAGAAAGTTCATTCTTGTAGTTATGAAGAATGACTGAATGATTTAGGCTGACTGCATTCTCATTAAAATTTAGAAGGATGTACGGAGATCACATTAAAAAGGGCTGGCACGGTGGCTCAGCGGTTAGCACTTCTTCCTTCCAGCACCAGGGGCTTGGGTTCAATTCCATCCTCAGGTGACTGTCCGTGTGGAGTTTATACATTCTCTCCATGTCTGGGTAGGCTCCTTGCGGTTTCCTCCCACAGTCCACACACATGCAGATTAGATGGATTGGTCATGCTAAATTGCCTGCAGTGTTCAGGATTGTGCAGCTTTGGTGGGTTATGGGGGATGGGTCTGGGTGGCATGCTTTGAGGTTCAGTGTGTACTTGTTGGGCTGATGGGCCTGTTCCCGCACTTCAGGGATTCTATGATGACATTCAAAATCCTTGATAGGGTGGTCTATGTCATTTTGTCTTGTGGCAGAGGGGGTGGAGTAGCATGACTGTGAACGTCGACATAATGGGCAGAGACATTACTCTGGAAGTGAGGAATCATAAAAGGGCTAAAGTCAACATATGTAGACCACCTGGGTGCAGCTCAGAGGCGCTACATCATTTAATTGCTGAAGTTAGGCAACAATGCAGCAAAGACAGACTAGTATTAGTGGGGAGTTTATTCTTAATGTAGACTGGGAGAGGCTGAAAAGCAACTGCCAGAAAGGTTATGAATTTCAAGGGTGTACCCAGGATACATTTCCATAGCCATTTGGCTTGGATGTGACAAGGGGACAAGCAATAGTTTGACCCAGGATTGAGCAATGAGCCTGATTTAATAGTGACCTAGTTGTCGGTGAGCATTTGGCAAATGGATTCCGGGTTTCAGATTCCTAGAGCATTGGGACCCAGTAGTAGGGTTAGTGGGACCTATTCAAATTGGACTGGTCACACCTGGGAAGGATTGGGACTAATTTCCCACGGTAAGTGTTTGTTGGAGCTGTGGGGAGGGGATGGGAACCAATGTAAAGAGTCACAGAAGAAAGCAGCAAGGTCATAAACAGAAGGCAGAAAGGGGAATAAGAATGTGATAGGTTGAAAAATCAAGCACAAGATTTAAACAGGGCTATTGAGGAAAAATAAGGGGGAGACAAACACTGTTAAAAGGACAAGCTTAAAGGCTTTGTGTCTTAATGCGCAGAGCATCTGCAATAAAGTGGATAAGTTAATCATGTAGATAGATGTAAACAGGTTCCATATAATTGAGATGAGAGACATGGCTGCAGGGTAACCAGGGATGGGAATTGAACGTCCCAGGGTATTCAGTATTCAGGAAGGGCAGGCAAAAAGGAAAAGGTGGCAGAGCGGCATTGCTGGTTAAAGAGGAAATTAACACAATAGTGAAAAAGGATATTAGCTCTGACAATATGGAGTGTGTATGGGTAAAGTTGACAAATACCAAGGAGCAAAAAATACTGCAGTGGTGATGTTGAGAATGGCATTAATCAGGAAATTAGAGATGCAAGTGATCAGAGAATATTGGTGAACGTATGTGATTTTAATCTGCAAAACGGGACAAAGAAACAGCTGAGGAGCTGACAACAAACTTTGGTTCTGTCTTTACAAAGGAATACACAAATCAGATACCAGCATGGTTGGAAAATGCAAGGTTTAGTGAGGGGGAAGAGCTGAGGGAAATAATATTAACAGAGAAACGGTGCTGGTAAAATTGTTGGGATTGAAGGCCAATAAATGTCCAGGGCCTGATAATCTAAATCCCAGAGAATTAAAGGAAGTAGCTCTAGAAACAATGGATGCTTTGGTTATCATCTTCCAGGATTCTCGAGGGTCTGCGATAGTTCCTTCAGATTGAAGGGTTATGCCAAGCCAATATTCAAAAGGGTCGGGGTGTGGTGGAGGGGGGGGAGCGGGGAGGAGGGTAGAGAAAAGGCAAGTATAGACTGGTGAGCTTAACATCAGCAGTGGGGAAAATTCTCAAATCCATTTTCAACGGTTTTACAGCAGAGCATTCAGAAAGCATTGGCAGCATCAGACAGAGTCAGCACGGACTTATGAAGGGGACATCATGCTTGAAAAATCTGTTGGAATTCTATGAAGATATAACTGCAAGAGTTGGTAAGGAGGGGCCAGTTGATGTATATTTGGGCTTTGAGAAACCATTTAACAAAGTCCCACCTAAGAGATTAATGTACAAGATTAAAGCACATGGTATTGGGGAAAATGTATAGAGATGGATGGGAAACTAGTTGGCAGAGTGGAAACAAAGAGTAGGAATTAATGGGCCTTTTTTCAAATTCCCTGGCTATAACGAATGGGGTGCCACAGAGACCAGTGATAGGATCCCAAATATTCAAATTAATGATTTGGATGAGGGAACAAAATGTAACATCTCAAAGTTTGCAGATGATACCAAGTTGGATGGGAAGGTGAACCGTAACAAGGATGCAGAGATCCTTCAGCCTGATCTCGGCAGGTTGGGTGAGTGGGCAAATCAATGGCAGGTGCAGTATAATTTGGATAAATGTGACGCTATTCACTTTGGGAGCAAAAACAAGGCGGCAGATTACTAACAGAATGGCTGTAAATTGGGAGACGGCAGTGTTCAGCAGGACCCAGGTGTCCTTGTGCCCCAGTTGCTGAAGGTAAGCATGCAGGTACAGCAGGTGATAAAGAAGACAAATGGTATGTTGGCCTTCATTGTGAGAGGTTTCAAGTACAGGAGCAGGGATGTGTTGCAGTTGTACAGGGCCTTGGTGAGGCCACACCTGGGATATTGTGTACAGTTTTGGTCTCCTTTTCTGAGGAAGGATGCCCTTGCTCTTGAGGGAATGCAGCGAAGGTTTACCAGGCTGATTCTGGGGATGGTAGGTCAGAAGTATGAGGTGAGATTGACAAGGTTGGGATTTCACTGGAGTTCAGACAAATGGGAGATATCTCATAGAGACTTCGAAATTCTAACAGAACTGGACAGGATTAATTCTGGGGAGGGTGGGATGTTCCTGATGGTGGCTGCGTCCAGAACCAGGGGTCACAGTGTAAGGATTCAGGGTAGACAATTTAGAACAGCAATGGGGAGGCATTTCTCCACCCAAAGAGTAGTAAGCCTATGGAATTTATTACCATAGGAAGTGGTTGATGCCAAAACGTTGAATGGTTCAACAGGCTACTAGATAGAGCACTTGGGGTGAATGGGTTTAAAGGTTGTGGGGAGAAAGCAGGATTAGACTATTGGATGATCAGCCATGATCAAGATGAATGGTGGAGCAGGCTCGAAGGGCTGAATGGCCTCCTGCTCCTATCTTCTACGTTTCTATGGTGATCGTAACACGATTGCGTTTCGTTTAACATTTGTATGAGATAAGCAAAGATTGGACAAGAGAATTTAGAAGTTATCTAAGGCAGACTTCAATGGGATGAGGCAGAGACTGATCACAGTAAACTGGGAAGCTCTAATAATAGGTAAAGCAACCAAAGAACAGTGGAGGTTGTTCAAAGAAACGTTTAATGCTATTCAGAAGCAGTTTTGTACCCAAGAGAAGGAAAAACTCCACCTTACAATAAAAGACAGACATCTAAGGAGGTAAGGGGCAGCATAAAGTTAAAAGAAAGGATGGATAAAAATGCAATGAACAATACAGATCATACAGCATGGGACAAATACAAAGACCAATGCAGGACCACAAAATGGTTGAGAAGACTAGCTAAAAAGTATTATGAAACAAAACTTGAAATGACATAAAAGACTGTCAGAAGAGATTTTATAGTTATATAAGGGAAAGTGGATGTTTAAGAGTATTGTAGAATCCCTATGAAGAAGATAGATGCTATTCAGCCCATCAATTCTGCACCAACATTCTGAAGTGCATTCCCCCCAGATCCACTCTGTCCCTGTAACACCACATGACTAATCCACCCAGCCTGCCCAATCCTGGACACTACAGGACAATTTATTATGGTCAATGCACCTTACTTGCACATCTTTGGTCTATGGGAGGAATCTGGAGCACCTTGAGGAAACCCAGATGTGGGGAGAATGTGCAAGCTCCACACAAATGCAAAGCTGGAATTGGATGAGAGTCCCTGGCACTGTGGCGTGGCCGTTCTAACCACTGTGCCATAGTGCTATTGGTCTGTTGAAGGTTGAGGGTAGGGACAGGGTAGGGTTACTAGGTAGTCCTAGTAACATCCTTCTAAATCGTCTTTGCACAGTTTCCAGTTTAACTATGTCTTTCCTATAACAAGGCAAACAAAACTGCACACAGTACTCCAAGTGCAACTTATACATCTGTAACATGGCATCCCAACTCCTATACTTGATATCTCGACCAAAGAAGGCGAGCATGCTAAATACCTTCTTCACCAATGTGTCTATCTGTGGTGCCACTTTCAACGAACTATATACTTGTACGCTTAACTCCCTCTGTTCCCTCAAGACCTTATCACTTCCTCTATAAGTCCTACCTTGATTTGACTTTCCAAAGCACCTCACACTTATCTGTATTGAATTGCATTTGCCAATCCTCAGTGCACTTCCTGATGAGTCAGTTTGCAGATGACACAAAGAATGGAAGAGGTGTATTTTGAAAGGTTAAATGCAGGAGAGAATACAATAAATGGCAGAACCCTTAGAAACGTTAAAATATAGAGGGGTCAAGGCATAAATATTTGCAGTTTCCTGAAAGTTGCAATTCAGATGGATAAGATGGTCAAGAAGGCACAGGGTATACTCGACTTCATTGGCCAGCATACACATTATAAAAATTGGGAAGTCAAGTTGCAGCTGTATGGAACTTTAGTAGGCCACACTTGGAATATTGGGTTCAGTTCTGGCTATGAGATGCTATGTGGAGGCTTTGGAGAGGGCACAGAAACAGTTTACCAGGATGTTGAGATAACAAGTTGCAGAGCTGGATAAACACAGCACGCTAAGCAACGTCAGAGGAGCAGGAAAGCTAACGTTTCAGGCCTAGACCCTCCTTCAGTTTTCACAGATTCTCCAGCATCTGCAGTTCCTGCCACCACTTACCAGGATGTTGCCCAGTTTGGATAGTGTTAGCTTTGAAGAGAGATTGGACAAACTTGATTTATTTACACTTGAATGTCAGGAGCTGAGGAGTCACCCGACAGAGGTTTACAAGTGTGAGAGGAGTGGATAGAATGGATAGTCAGAGTTTTGTTCCCAACGTAAAAATGTCAATTATTGGGTGACACAGGTTTAAGATAAAAGGAAAAAGAGCTGTGAGAGGCAGCTTTTATTACATGTAGGTGAGAACTGCCAGAAGAGTGGTAGAAGCAGATATCGAAGCAATGGTTAAGAGACAGTTTGACAGATATATGAATAGGCAGGGAATAGAGACATACTGGTTACATGGAGGCAAAAGTTTTTTTTTACTTTAAAGGCATCATATCTTGCTGCAGTCTTGGAAGGCTGAAGGGCCTGTTCTTGTGCTGTAATGCTCTTTATTCTTTGCCTATTCATATTGTCAAGAAATGACTAGTATCCTAGAGTCTCCATTATTCACAATATTTGCGAACAATTTGGATAAGGTTGAAGTTTACACAACACTAGTTAAAATCCAGCAGGTGTATTTAAAATCACAAGTTTTTGGAGTGCCACTCTTTTGTCAGGTGAAGTGGATGGAGCCACACAGGCACAGAATATATAGGTGAGAGATAATGACAAGAACGTTACAGGAAATTACGAGTATTAACTGATCAGCACAACAAATCTATCCTCAGATCAGACAAATTAAGCCTTTATTGTCTATAATTTGGAAGGTTAAGGGGTAATCTAAGTGAGGTATTTTGGATATTAACAGCGAAAGACAAGGTCGATGAAAATAAAGCATTTCCACTGGTTGAAGACTCTAGAATGAGAAGCACAGTCTAAGAATTAGGGCGAGGCCATTCAGGATAGATATTAAAAAGCTTCTATGTACAAAGAATAATGGAGGTTTGGAACTGTCTCCCTCAAACAATGGTTGATAAGAATTCAATTATTAAATTTAAACCTGAGATAGATATTATTTTTTAATAAGCAAAAGATATGGACCCAAAAGGAATTTCACTGGAGAGGAACCATGATCTGACTGAATGGAACAGCGGGCTTAAGGGACTGAATGGCCTACTCCTGTTCCAATGTTCCTATGCAGCTACAATTGGGACGACGCAGCTTAACAGTAATTAGCCTCTCTTTTAAGATGGAGATGAACAGATTCCTTATTCTCTCAGAGGGTTGTTAGTTTGCGTAATTCATATTTCCAGAAAACAATAGAGGCAGGGTCATTGAGTTTATTTGCAGATGATTCAGTGCATTTTTGACAATGGAATCAGGAGAGTAGGGTGGAGACCACAATCAGATTATCTATGATGTCAATGAATTGTGGAACGTATTCAAAGGGACAAATGGATTTCTCAAGCTCCTAACCCCACTAATCCAACCTTTCTCCATTGCAGGAAACATCTAGGTGTGCATTCCCCTCAATTGTAGCTTTGGACCTTGCAGAGGACCCTCTGACAAGAACTTAGTAAATTTGGGGAAAAAATGTTGAGATTGGCTTTTTTAGTAAAAACTAAATATTTTGGTGATCTGGAATAAAAGAAAATGCCGTAGAAACTTCGCAGGCCTGGCATATTCTGTGGAGAGAGAAGCAGAGTTACCATTTCAAGACTGATATGACCCTTCCTTGCCCAAAGGCAACAAGGACAACTGTTCTATCGGGTAAGAAAAGATTTTGTGAAGATTGATTAGATAAGGGAAAGTTTCTCATCATCTTCCTTGCCAAATCCTTAATATATTTTAGGGGCTTGAAATTCAGGCCTTCAATGCTGCTGCCTTACACACACATTTTAACATTGGAGTTGGCACTGGCCACTTCCAACTCAGTTTTTGGGCCCAGTATGAAATGGCTTTGGTTGACTAACTCTACTAAAGATTTTCACAGGCATAAGCCAATAACATACAGCAAACTGAAGGCAGCAAGACCCGAACACAATATCCCTGCCTCAGATCAATAAAGATACCTCAAATTAGGATGGGAAAAGTAGGACTCAGAGGGTGATTTTTTTACTCCAAATTATTAGCAAGTGTTCTCCATGATTGTTGTCAGAAATCTTCATAATCAGATCATTAAAGGGTGCCCTCAGAGGCTCAGACATGGACCTGGAATCCTGCAGACAGCAACACAAGAACTCTCCTTTCTGAGATTACGTGTGATGATGTATGTTCTTTGATTGCAATTTGTTAGCGATGAAGTGCTGGCTGCTTGATAGGGCAGCAAATTATATTGACTGAAAGTAATCTCCCAGCCAGAGTGACATCAATAATCCCCATTAGTTACTTCACAAGAGGATTATCAACAGGCTGTCTAAGTGGTCCCTCGTAGAGATCCCCATGTCTGAGAAACATTAGGCTTATTTCTCCAATAAGTCAACTCCTCAACATCAATCACTTGATGGTCTCTTTGAACAAATCATTGACTTCTATGTTGAAATGATAGAGTCATAGTATCAGAGAAACTTGCAGCCCAGAAGGAAGTTATTTTCCCCATGATGGTGGAACTAGTTCTTCTTGAGAAGCAGTCAATTAGCCTGACTCTTCACTGTTCCCCACAGGAACGTTCAAATTTCTTCCTGCCTCATATCACAAGGTATTGAGGAATTGGTGGGGGTGCACAGGAGATTTATTGGAATTAGTCTGGGAATGGAAGACTGCAATTAAACACAGTCCAGATTGTTCTTGGTGCAATAAAGAGATTGATCGGATGATTTAATGGAAATATTCAAAATGAAAGTAACAAGGAGAAAGCAGGAAGGTGAGTAACAGTACATGTTGTTTTAACATAATGAATAGAAAAGAATGGAGAAATTAGGAGAACTTGTTTTATTCGATGAGTTGTTGTGATCTGCAATTCAGCGTCTAAGGAATCAGATTCAACAAAAATTTGCAAGGAGGAAATAGATAAGCATTTAATAATGAAAATGTGCAGGGCTCTAAGAAAAGAACTGAGGAATAGAATTAACTAGCTATTTGTCTGAAATTTCTAGCATAGATGTGATGGGCCAAATGGCTTCCTCCAGAGCGCAATGATTAAATAGTCATACTTTGCGCACTCTGACTGCAAGAAACTAACTTGGTAAAACGTGGCAGGATATGAGCTTCCCCTGAATCGCACACAGCCTTTCACACTCTGGAGCTAAATTGTACATGTTAGCTTTCTAGATAGAGGCGCTCCTCCTAGGCTACCAAAACATGTAATTCATAAGATTCAAGAGGCAGATACAAATGAGATGTGCCAGAAATTATATAATTAAGGCACTTACGAAATTCAGCATTTTAGTAATCCAGATGAATCAAGTTTGCCTTAAAGCAGGCCTTTTGGCTCCACAAAGTCTTCAATAGAAGTAAATTATATTTCCCATGTTGAACAATAAAGCTTTCTTGTTAAACTAAATTGCAGCATATCTGAAAAAAACACACACCTGTTTAGCTTTGAAAACCCAGAGTATTATCATCAGAAAGATAAATAAGCTTTCGTTTTGACATTGAAACAGAACATGGCTCTTTGAACTGCCCCATCATGGCCATGGCTAAACAGCCAACACTCTTGCAAACAGATGTGAATATCATGCGTTCAAGTCTTATTCCAGAGATACAGGCAAAGAAACGGACCTTCTGACAAGCTTACACCCAAATTGTGTTCACTTTGTAAAGTAAGGGGCCTGACAACTCACCTGTCAAATGAAGGCTGGCTTATAAGGAGAGATTGACCGGACTGAAACTATACTTATTGGAATTTAGAAGAGTAAGGGGGAGTTTTATGGAAACATTTAAATTGTGAAGGGAATAGATAAGATGGAAGCAAGGAGATTGTTTCCACTGACACGTGTAAATAAAACTAGGGGGCATTGGCGAGGGTGGGGTGGCAGATTTAGGACGGAGCTGAGGAGGAACATCTTCACCTTAAGCATTGTGAATCTGTGGAATTCCCTATCCAGTGAAGCAGTTGAGGCTACCTCATTGAATGTCCTTAAGGTAAAGATACGCAGATTTTTGAACTGTAAAGGAAGCACGGGTTGTTGGTGGGCAGGTATGTAAGTGGAGCTGAGTCCATGAAAAGATCAGCCATGATCTTATTGAATGGAGGAGTAGGCTCGCTGGGCCAGATGGCCAACTCCTGCTCCTATATCCTAAGTTCTTATGAGTGTCCATACTGAGGGATCCTTTCTCATTTCCTGCCAGCTTGGCACCCTGAACATTGTGAAAAACCACTTCTCTAACTGTGAGTGAATGTGAAATTTTTAAGCTGGCCTAACTGTCATAGCTAGCTGGGAGCATTATAACAACTTTAGGCCATTGTCCAATTCATCACTTTTGCTGGCCACTGGTTGAGGCAATATCACACCAAATATAACCTTAGCCCTGTTTGATCTTGAGATAAGATCCTGACCAGAAATCTATTAACCCTGCGATGACATCCATAGCACATAGAACATAAAACAACACGCACAGCACAGACCCTTCGGCCCACAATGTTGTGGTGAACTTTTGCCCTAATCCTAAATTCTATCTAACGTCCACCCCTACTTTATGCTAGCGTCCATATGCCTATCTAGTAGCTGCTTAAATGCCCCAAATGAGGCCAACTCCACTACCCATTATCCACGTCAGCTTAACTGCTAGACCCTTCATCCATTAGTTTCATATTCTTAGACTCAATTATTCCAGTATTCTCCAGTTTGGTCCATCTTCCATTTTCCTTAAACTTGAGCTCCTCCAAACCTTGATTAGCTGTATGTGAACTCATATTAACTCCTATTTATTCATTGTTCCTGTGCTCAGTGACTCCTGGATTAGAAATGTTTCAAATTTAAAAATCACATCCTTGTTTTCAAAATCATAACTTTGCTTCAGCTGCAAAATTTTGACCAAATCTGGACACAGCACTTTGGGTAAGAAATGAAGCATTGACGGAGAGAGAAAACACAGAGGGATTTATGAGAACGGTTCTGCAGATGAGGAACTTAAGTTATGTGAATAGTTTGAAGAAGCTTAGGTTAATCTCATTAGAGAAAAGAAGATTGAGAGGAGATGTAGAGCGTTTTTAAAATCATGAAGAGTCTAGGTAGGTTTAGAGAAAAAAAAGTTCCGTTTGGTGGAAAGATCAAAAACTAGGAGTGTGGCAAAATAAGCCATGCTGATATGAGGAAATCATTTGAACGTAATAAATAGTTAGAATTAAGAATGATATCTGAATGTTTTCTGTAGTGTATTTAATTCTTACTACTTCTAAACTGAAAACAAGTTACAACAGAAGTTGTATGAGTATGGAATTTTGCATAGTATTTTGCAAAGTACAAATGTATAAGGGGAAGCAATGTTCTAATTTCAGTCAAAATTTTGAAGTTAAAGCTTGCCTACTGGTGGTCATGTAACCACTTTCAAGCATTAGACAGAAACCCTTCTGGTTCATTAATGTCCTTTTTGGAAGGAAATCTGACATGCTTACCTGGTCTGGCCTACATGTGACACTCAAGCCACAGCAATGTGGGTGACTCTTAATTGCTCTCTGGAAAATTAGGGATGGGGAAATAAATGCTAACACCCACATCCCATGAATGAACAAAAAACACATTTTATGAAACATCTCCCTTTTATCAAAACTAAATCAAACTGCATGCGGTATCATTTGCCATCATAGCTCACATAACAGACATAAATAAAAATGAAAATTATCATTCATGAAGAAAAAACATTCATTAATTTTAATCTGTACCAATTTCACCAGTTTCTAACATGCATGGGTACAGATCTTCTATTCCTACATATGCATGTTGTCATTGACTGTTTTGTCTATTCTTTAGCCATCCCTGGAGGGAGGTTTTGCTTTAGAAGGTGTTACTTCTACTGTGACTACGGTTACCATGATAATTATTGTTGCGCATCCATTTTCATCACTGGATTTGGGACTGTGGTGACCTTATGGAACTGATGGTCATTCAAATCTTTATGATACATGACATATGTGCACATACCGCATGTCATGAATGATGTTGTCAGTGATGACTAGATACGTAATTCTGCAATGACCGAAGTGCATTTTTCAGGTATTCAATAACCTTATTGCCAATAGCCGGTTTGCCCCTCGTACTGAGAATGGCAGTCGACAACGATGAGATAAGGTAGAATGACAGAGAATTCATCTGCTCAACTTTCATCCATCACCTCTCTAGGATGTCATGTGTCTTATGTATGGTATGTATTGGGTGAATAGCCAAGGTATTTTACTGAGGGTAGGGGAGTCCAAGATTAGGGGCATACATTTAAGGTGAAAAGGGAAAGATTTAGAAGGCATATAAGGAGTAACTTTTTCATGCAGAGTGTGGTGCGTATACAGAGTGAACTGCGGGAGAATGTAGTAGAAGCTGGTGCTATTACAACATTGAAAAGGCACCTGGATGGACATATGAATGGGAAGGGTTTAGAGGGCTATGGGTTAACTGCTAACAAATGGGACCAATTTAGTTTAGGATAGCTGGTTTCCATGAGCAAGTTGGACTGCAGCCTGTTTCTGTTTCTGTTGGGTCTGTTTCTGTGCTCGACATCTCCATTACTCGATTACTCTAAGTGACTCTTTGTCTCGATGTTTGTTATAAGTACCTCCTTGGGTGAGGTGGCCTTTAATCTCATTGCCCACATTTGGTCAGTAAAGTACATCATAGATAATAAAATGTGAGGCTGGATGAACACAGCAGGCTCAGCAGCATCTCAGGAGCATGAAAGCTGACATTTCGGGCCTAGACCCTTCATCAGAGAGGTTCTCTGATGAAGGGTCTAGGCCCGAAACTCAGCTTTTGTGCTCCTGAGATGCTGCTTGGCCTGCTGTGTTCATCCAGCCTCACATTTTATTATCTTGGATTCTCCAGCATCTGTAGTTCCCATTATCAGTAAAATACATCGCTTTGCCTCGGTAAAAACAAACCCTTGATGAATTTGCTTCAGCATCTCTTTATCCCTTTTCTCATCTTCTTTGGGATAATGAGAAACTATTTCTTCTGTAAAAGATATCGCCTTCAGCTATCACTTCGTCTTGATGTGGCCAATAATACCTTTTAGCAACAAATGATTTCTAGAGCATTTTGAGCTGTTACCTGTCATTGAATCCCACCTTGTGTCAGCATCCTCAATGTTCCTCATTGGAAGTGCAACTCTAACTATATGTCTGCTATGTAAGTTTGCCTTTCAAATGATATCTTTCTCAATAAAGTGGCATTCTTTTCAGATACTTTGGAGCCTGTGGAAGTAGTTTGGATAAGATACTTTGAAGAGGCTTGCTGTGATAGTCCACTGTCATTTTTAGTGTCTTTCAAAAAGCGTGTTCACAGGTGAAACCAATAACCAGGCATTATTTCATAATTTGCAAAGAACATTATTGAGTTTGCATGAATGGTCTGGATGCAAATTCATCTGGTTGACCTTGCTGAACCTGAGTTGCTGCAAGCCCTGTCTCACTGTTATCATACTGCAAAGGCCTTCACCATTGGCATCACACCATCTCAGCAACAAAGTTGTTAGTGCTTTCTTTTCGATACCATTGAAATCTGCTTCTTGTTCTGTGCCCCAATTCCACGGCATATCCTTCACAATGAGCTTGCATAGATGATCACATTCTGATGACAACTTAAGCAAAACTTTGTTAGGTAGCTCACACATCCAACAAATCATTGCACTGCTTTCATCTCTGTTGATTTCTGCTCCTCTGCGATAAAGCTCACATTGGCAGAGTCCAGGCAATATCCTTTCACCGTAGTAAAACAAAGAACTGTGGATGCTGAAGATCTGAAACAAAAACAGAAATTGTTAGAGAAACTCAGCAGGTCTGGCAGCATCTGTGGAGGGAAAGCAGAGTTAACATTTCCAGTTCAGTGACCCTTTCTCAGAAGGGTTCTCAGAAGCTCTGAGGATGGGTCACTGGAAGTCAAAATGTTAACGCTGTTCCTGTCTTTGCAGATGCTGCCAGGCCTACTGAGTTTTTCCAGAAATTTTAATTTTTGTTTCAGATTTGCAGCATCTACAGCCCTTTTTAATTACTGGGGAAATCACTGTCTATTTTGAATGTTGTGTTTAGGTGTGTAGGGAGGCAATGGCCAACTGGTGTTAACACCGGACTGTTAATTCAGAGACCCAGGTAATGTTCTGGGGACCCAGGTTCAAATCCCACTATGGCAGATGATGGAATTGTAATTCCAGATATTTATTGAATTCAAAGTCTAATGATGACTGTGACTCTCATTGCTGGAAAAACCCACTTGGTTCACTAATGCCCATTAGGGAAGGAAACTGCCATCCTTACCTGGTCTGACCTACATGTGACCCGAGACCCACAACAATGTGGGCAACCCTTAACTGCCCTCTGGGCAATTCGGGATGGGCAATAAATGCTCCCTGGCCAGTGACACCCTTATCCTGTGAATGAATTAAAAAAAAGGTCTGGAAGGCTCTGAGAAGGTTAATGCTTGGCTGAGTGCAATAAATATCACCCAGAGTGATGCTATCGTAAGGACTTGGTGGGACAGTAAAGAAGGATCCTGTGGGAGGCAGAACCAAGAATAATTCTTCCAATTGCATTTACAGTAATACAGATCCTATTCTCTCTTCCTCTGTCTCTATCCCTTCAAACGGCCACATATTTTACATCCACAGCAATTTCTGGAAAAAAAAAACACACATTGGAATTACAAGTTAAAAATGTTGACATTACTTCAGGGTGCCGATGTGGTCAGGACGAGTTTGGGGAAAACACAAACTCAGCAATTTAACACAGGTAAGCATTGGGCAACATGAAGACATGTTTAATCCTGGTATAACGTGGAATTTTATTTTGGAAAAATCAAATACAGTCGCAAAAGATGGGCATGTGAAGTAATCAAATCATCCATGATTTAATGGCATGGCACAGCAGGCTTGAGGGTCAAATAGTGTCCTATGTTCATAATTGAAATGTGTGAATGTATGTTCAGATATAAAAGTGCTGGAATTCTCAAATAATGCTGCAGAGCTATGGCAAAATTATAGGTGAACTCCCACTAACGCAAGTTTACAGAACATAAAATAATTAATCATATTCAGAAATGATGATATCAGGAACAGTATAGCCAGGAAATTTTTATTTCAGAGATGTGTCAAATAGAACACAAAACTGAACATGCGAGAGGAAACAATTCTTGACGGCCTCTTACTCAGTGTTAAATTTATTAGATAATGTTCTTCTTACTGCATTATAGACACAAATTATTGCTGTTGTTCAGCTCTGTTACTGAAGTACTGAGCTCTGAGTGATTGGAATCCACTTGACTCTAATTAACAGTTCATTAAGTTACTTGAGGAGCTTGTTAACTGGTCAGTGAGGGTGGCAAGGGAATGTTCAAACGTAAAATCACCAAACCTGAACAGTCTGTGACATGTTAGTGTGCATGCTGTTGACAGATACAAAGCAGAGGTTGAAATTTTCTGAAATTAAACATTTCATGAACTGAGAGACCTTGCTCTTTTTGATGCACTCACCTTTTTGGACAATTGGTTAGTTTTTGTACTCAGAAATAAAGTTAGCCCCCTCAGAGATGCTGCCATTTGCAAATGTAGCAACAGTGCCTAACATGCCTGAGGACGGAAATATTGCAGCAAACCTCATCGTGGCTGCCTCTGCCTCTCACCCTCTGCAGGCAGCTCCTGCTTTAATGCTCGCCATCACTCATTTCAAGCTCTCTTCAGGCTCATTTAGGGTACGTATGTTGCAAATATTGTTATGGGGTGATGTTGTGGTGAATGGGGGCTGTTAACTAAACACAGTTTCTCCAAATTAAGCACAAAGAAACATGTTTGTTCTCGATATCCACAATGGGTTTGTACTGATCTCAAAGCCTTAATTGTCTGACCGAGAGTGAGGAATGCTGGCTTTAAGTGAAAGACCTCCTTTCTGACTATGCAGATTCAAACCTGCTTTCCCTCACCCAATGATGACATGTTGAACTGAGCGTCAATAGTTAATGAAGTAAAGTTAAACAGCACGGAAACAGATCCTTCCGTCCAACTTGTCCATGCCGAGCAAGTTTCCAAACTAAACTAGTCCCATTTGTCTGCGTTTGGCCCAAATCCTTCTAAACCTTTGCTGTTCGTGAGCCTGCCCAAATGTCTTTTAAATGTTTTAACTGTACTTGCATTCATCACTTCCCCTGGCAGTTGATTCCATTTACTAACTATTCTCTGTTTGAAATAGTTGCCCCTCAGGTCCCTGTTAAATTTTTCTCTACACACCTTATAATTATGTCGTCTAGTTTTGAACTCCCCAACCCCAGGAGAAAAGAAAATCTTTGCTATTCACTTTATCTAAGCCCCTCATGATTTCATAAACCTCTGTAAAGTCATCCTCAGCCTCCTATGTTTCAGTGAAAAAAGTCCCCCGGCTTATCCAGCATCTCCTTATAACTGAAGCACTCTGGCCCCAATAATAAGCTTGTGAATCTTTTCTTCAACTTATTCAATTTAATAAAAGCCTTCCTAAATCAGGGTAACCATAACTGTACATGGTATTCCCAAAGTGGCCTCATTAATATCCTGTACGACCACAAGATGGCTTCTGGACTCCTAAAGTCATTGGTCTGAGAAATGACAGCAAGTTGTACCCATTGTTTTCTTTACCACTGTCTACCTGTAACGCAACTTTCAATGAATTCTCCACCCAAAACCCTAGGTCTCTGTTCTATAACACTACCCAGAACCTTATCATTTACTGTCTAAATCCTGCCCTTGTTTCATACAATATCTTGCACTTATCTAAATTAAACTCCATCTGCCACTCCTCAGCCCATTAGCTGAATTGATCAAGGTCCCTTAGTAATCTTAGATACCCTCTTTATTGCATATTATGCCGACAACTTTGGTGAAATTCGCAAACTTGGTAACCTATGCTTATGTTCTCATCCAAACTGTTTATATAAATAGTAAACAAGTGTGGACACAGTTTGCTTAGCAATAAGTTGCCACTTAGTACTAATGGATGCATTACAATGGCAAACATTTTAATCATATTTATGTTTTATTATGAAGGACTGAAAGTGTAGCTGAATCTTATAGCTTGAAAGTCAAGAATCATTAGTAATGCCAGGGTTAAGGCATCATTTGAGGCAAGTCATACTGCCTGAGGTCTTCAGGGTTGGAGGTGCAGATGGGAGGAAGAGCAGCACTTGGAAAAATTACATTTGAGGGACAATGTGGAACTTGGGAAATTAGCGCAGTCACATGAAGAAATTGGCAGCAGTGGATGCAGATTAGACCCGAAGGGGCAGATAACTTTCAAACAAATATAAGGGTTTAAGGCCTAAACGTCATGAAGCTAGAATTCCAAAAATGGTAGTGGAGATTTGTGCATCTCACCAAATGCCATGTTTTCCACCCTAGAAATACATGATGATACATTATACTGAAAGCAACAATCTCAACAGTTTTTGAATTAACCCAGGCCAAAATAAAGAGAGCTTTCCTGACTGATTTTCTTCTCTACTGCCACAGATCTTACCAAGTGCAGACCAGGCCACAGATACAGGTTAAACTATCCCGCACAGTCAGAATGCACTGAGCAGCTAATGCATCAGGCAGCTTATGTTGTGCAGCGCTCAAAAAGAGACACTCATCCTGTTACTGTCACCAGCAGTTATTCAGAATGCAACTCAAAACATTCACTGTCCTTTACGTTTCACAGAATACTATACTGGCTGTCAGTAAATTACAGACAGTAATCTTAATTTAGGATTCAGCAGATGAATACAAAACTGCTAAATTTCCTTCTTTATGTCATCTGAAACTTTTGATTAAATTTTTCCCTGTAACTCGCTAAAAAATACAGTGGTGTTTAAGTAGTGGGAAAATGTGTGCATGCAGACTGACCTGTCTAACAGGAGATACAATATCATCATTGACTGTGCCTTACAGAAATTGAGTAGCCATTTGCATGCGTATATACAAAGAAACAAGGAAACCTACAGCACAGGAACAGGCCCTTTGGCCCTCCAAGCCTGCACCGATCAAGATCCTCTGTCTAACCTGTCATCTATTTTCTAATGGTCTATGTTCATTTGCTCCCTGCCCATCCATGTACCTGTCCAAATATATCTTAAAAGACACTAACGTGTCTGCGTCTACCACCTCCGCTGGTAACGCGTTCCAGGTGCCCACCACCCTCTGTGTAAAGAACTTTCCATGCATATCTCCCTTAAACTTTCCTCCTCTCACTTTGAACTCATGACCCCTAGTAATTGAGTCCCCCACTCTGGGGGGAAAAAGCTTTTTGCTATCCATCCTGTCTCTACCCCTCATGATTTTGTAGACCTCAATCAGGTCCCCCCCCTCAATCTCTGTCTTTCTAATGAAAATAATCCTAATCTATTCAACCTCTCTTCATAGCTAACACCCTCCATACCAAGCAACATCCTGGTGAACATCCTCTGCACCCTCTCCAAAGCATCCACATCCTTTTGGTAATGTGGAGACCAGAACTGTACACAATACTCCAAATGTGGCCGAACCAAAGTCCTATACAACTGCAACATGACCTGCCAACTCTTGTACTCAATACTCCGCCCAATGAAGGAAAGCATGCCATATGCCGCCTTGACCACTCTATTGACCTGCGTTGTCACCTTCAGGGAGCAATGGACCTGAACACCCAGATCTCTCTGTTCATCAATTTTCCCCAGGACTTTTCCATTTACTGTATAGTTCGCCTATAGAAATTACATAGCTTGGCAAAATTTCTTTATATGAAACTGTTACCTGACGTTAAACTCGGGGTTTGAATGAGTGATGTTGATTCTGATTGTGTGTGTTCCTGGAGTTTTCATCACATGATTGATCATGGGACAGAGAATTTCAGACATTCACCACCCTCTGAGTAAAGACAAAGCCCCCTTATCTCAATCCTAAATGCCCTCTCCCTCATTTTTAAATAGTGTTCTCTGTTTAAAGGCTTTCTGGTCAGGGGAAACAATTTACCAATGTCTATGGCTTTAAGTATTTTGAGGCCACCTCTCATTCTTCAAAGCTCTTAAGTTTCCAGATACAATTTGCCCAATGTCTCTTCAAAGGATTGATCCCTCTCATCCCAGGAACAAGTCTGGCAAACCTTCATTGCTCTCCCTCTATGGTAATGATATGTTTTATGATGTTAAGAGATCAAAACTACACCAGCTTGATCTAACCAAACACTAATAGAATTGGAGCAACTTCGCATTATTCCTGGACTCAAACCCTCTTGCAAGTAAACCTAACATTCCATTAGCCTTCCTAAAACAATAAGAACAAAAGTAAAATTCCACCATAAATGCTGTGTGTCTGAAATATAAACAGAAAATACAGCAAAATCTCAGCAGATTTGGCAGCAACTGAGAAGAATAAAACAAAATTGAATGGCCAACACAATCTTTTGTTGATAATGCAGATGAATTGTACAATTATTTCAATATAACATAACACAGGAACAGGCCCTTTGGTCCATCAAGCCTGAACAGATCCTAATCCTTATTTAGACCAGCTACTTACTGTCTTTGTGTGGTTTCTATCCCTTTGTTCGCCTCCAGTTCATGCGTCTCTGAAGTTGTACCTTAAACATTATTGAAGTGTCTGCTTCCGCCACCTCCACTGGCATTTAATTAAGAAGTCACATTGAATTTGAAACATTAACTCAGTTTCTCTGTCTACTGGCAATGATTAATCTGCTAGATTTTTACAGCACATTCTGCATCCACGACATTCTGTTCATCACTCTAAACAGTTACTTCTTCAAAACACTCCAGTAAGTTTGCCAAATGTTCACTTTGTAAAAAAAAACTCAAGCTGTCGATTAACTTAGTCATTTTCAAAAGCATGATAATTTGATCTTCAATTATAGATTCCAAAGAATTTGCTCCTAGGAAACAATCATAAAACCCTACTCCAGTATTTATCCAATTGCATTTACCAGCTACGATCGAATCTCTATCCATCACCATATCAGGCAATTCATTTCAATTCCCAACTGTAAGTTGTGTTAAAAATGTGAGATCAGAATTTCTGCAATTACCTTTTTGACTTCTTTCTTATCCTGAGTTTATTAAGATGTCAGAAAGAACTTCTGTGGTGCCCGTGCAAACAGAAAGCTGAACGCTAACTTTGTAAAGCAAACGTCATTCCCTAAAATTTGTTGCAACTTTTGATGGAATAAAATAATTTACCCTTGAGCCCTAATCTCTTGGATGAAACATGCAACTTTTCAGTGAGACCTAAGATGTCCTTTCAGTGGCCTTTGTTTGCTATTTAGCCAGTGTCTTTTAAAAAAACTATCTGGTAACTATTATATTATCACAAGCAACTCTGTGATGTTGCTAGTCAAATTGCCTGTAAATTAATAAAATTTCAATGGTATCTATGTTTCAAAGTCATTTAAATGATTTCAAAATGCTTGTCCAAAACCCAAAGCCAAATAAAGCCATGATTAAGATGAAAGTCTTTCGTGGATTCATACAGTAAGTTCAGCCCATTGTGATTCCGCTTATTTTCCCTCAGAAAGTCATCATTTTAAAATTCCCTGTGTTAAAATTCAACTGCTGTATATCTGCCCACATTAGTGTATAAATAATCTTATTACCAGTCACCGCTCTCCTCATACATTTCTAAACTTATCTTCATAATTATGTCTTCTCCACCCAAGTTCATGTCACGATTATACCTTACGGGTGCATGTTCATAGTTCCTTGAAAGTGGAGTCACAGGTAAACAGAATAGTGAAGAAGGCATTTGGTATGCTTGCCTTTATTGGCCAGTACCTTTAGTAAACGAATTGTGAGGTCACCTTGCAGCTGTGTTGGACAATGATTAGGCCACTGTGGAATACTGCATTCAGTTCTACTCTCCCTGCTTTAGGAAAGACCTTGAACTTGAAAGGAAGCATTTACAAGAATGTTGCTGGGGCTGGAGGGTTTGGGCTACCAGGAGAGGCTGAATAGGCTGGGGCTATTTCCCCTGGATCATCAGAGTCTAAGGGGTGACCTTATGGAGGTTTAACAAACCATGAGGGTCATGGATACAGTGAATAAACAAAGTCTTTTTCCCAGCCTGGTGGTGTTCCAAACTAGAGGGCATAAGTTTAAGGTGAGAGGGGAAAGACTTAAAGGGGACCAAAGGGGCAATTTTTTTTCATATAGAGGTGGCTCATGTTTGGAATGAATTGTCAGGCCAAGTGGTGGAGGCTGGTATAAATACAAAATTTAAAGGCATCTGGATGGATGTATAAGTAGGAAGAGTTTGGAGGAATATGGGCCAAATGCTGGCAAATGGGAACAGATTAATCGAGCATATCTGGTCGGCATAGACAAGTTGGACCGAAGGGTCTGTTTCTGTGTTGTACAGCTCTATGGCTCTATGACCCCCTACCATTTGAAGGTGGAATATATGTTACATTTAGGAGCGGAAGTGGGCCATTCATCCCTTTGGGCTCTGCTCCACAATTCAATACGATCATTGCTGATTTAATCATGGCCCCATGCAACTTTCCTGGCTATCTCAGTAGCTTTTGGTTCCCTTTTTAGTCAAGAATCTAACTAAATTTACCCCTAATGTATTCAATGGTGCTTAAGTCATAAATCTCAGGGTAAGATCATTTCACAATCCTTAGGGAAGGAAAATTTCTGCTCATCTCTCCTTTAGGACAGCCTTTATTTTTAGATAGTGTCTCTCCTACTAAGAAAACATCCTGTCACCATCCAAAAATGTTCAAGATTTTTTTTTCCTTTATTTCTTTATGGGATGAGGGTATCGCTGACTAAACTGCAATTATTGTCCTCCCCTAATTGCCTAGAGGGCAGTTAAGAGTTAATCACATTGCTGTGGGCCTGGAATCACATGTAAGCCAGATCAGGTAAGGATGGAAGCTTCCTTCCCTAAAGGGGATGAATGAGCCAGATGGGTCCCCTCTGCCCCACTCCCAACAACTTCATGGTCATCATTAGACTCTTAACTCCAGATATTTATTGAGTTCAAATTCACCATCTGCCATGGTGGGATTTAAACCGAGGTCCCCTCAAAACATCATTTGGATGGCTAGATTAATAGTTCAGTGATAATACCATTAGGCCAACACCTTCTCCCTGTTTTTGTCATATAGAAAAATCAATCCATAATTTTTGGCATAAGTTATGGAAGCTAAACTTTTGTAGACCTCATGTAAAAGTCAAACATCGTTTTGCAGGAGGCAAAATCCAAAAATAAAACACAACTAATACATAAACCTGGAAAGAAAAATAATTTGACCCGCATTGTGAATTCAAAAAGACTGATGAAAATGAATTCCCATAAACACGATGTTTTTAGATTAAGTTTTGATTTATTCTATTTTTTAAATGAACAGATTACAACTAACTATTGTGTTGCGTTTACTTAGTGTTACTGGTCTTTGTGTTATTCTGTTAAGCTGTTTTTTTCACTTTGGCTGAATCAAGCATGCATTGTCACATCCTTAAAGGGATTACCCATATAAAAGAAAACCTCATGACTTTAGACTTGAAAAAATATTCTCAAAAAATTCAATTTTGAAAACCTCTGTGCTTTTGTTCAGAAAGAGCAGCATTGTTAACATTAACATTGAGGGAGCATACTTCCCTCTACTCTGAGGTGCAATGTTGTAGCGTAACTCAGCTGTCTGTCCCTGAGTCAACCTGTTCTTCATCCTGTCATTATTTCTTTAATGCTGCCAATTCGTACCTTTCTATTGTTGTTGATTTCTTACATCCGAAGGAGGCAGGCCAGTTTACAACACACCTCTAGCAATTCTAATGAGGTCAGCCAGATGAACCTCATAGAATGACTTCACTGATTAGACCAGGTTAACAGCCCCAGTCAGGGAGCTCTGGCTGACAGATATAAGCAACACTGCCTCGGGCTGGTTGGTCAGAGCCCTAGAAGTGTTCAGATGTAAATGAAGGATGATTTGGTGGTGGTATAAATATATTCAAGATATCTTTTTTTCCTTTATTTATTTATGGGATCAGGGTGTCACTGACTAAACAGCATTTATTGTCCATCCCTAATTGTCTAGCGGGCAGTTCAGAGTCAATCACATTGAAGTCACACGTAGGCCAGATCAGGTAAGGTTTGCAGTTTACTTCCCTGAAGGACATTAGTGAACCAGATGGGTTTATAGATCATTGTGCTTGAGTGGTCTGCACAGCTCCACATGCTGGGCAGAAATCTACTGAAAGAACTGTGGATGCTGTAAATCAGGAGCAAAAGCAGAAGTTGCTGGAAAAGTTCAGCAAGTCTGGCAGCATCTGTGAAAAAAGAATCAGAGTTAATGTTTCAGGTCCAGTCACCCTTCCTCAACTGTATGCGGACAGATAAATAGTCCAGTTTATATATAACAAGAGAATCAGAGGTTCTGTTCACTGAGAGCTGGCTCTGAGGAAGCTGGACCATTGTGAAGTACTATACACCTGTAAATAAAGGGTGACTTTGTGACAGGATACCAGCCTCTGGAGTTATTTCAATACCCGTAGTTTATCTCTCTACTAAATCATTGTCAGCTACATGATGTCAGTCTATTGGCCAATATGGGCAGATCATGAGGCTGGAAGTACATTATCTTTTTATTTTCTGTATTTTTTTATTTCGCACTAAAATAAGAAAAAAAATGTTTTATAACCAAATAACATAGAAGGACTGCTACACTTTAAGAACAAACTATTGAAACTCATTATGCGTGGTGTTTACACTGTTGCATAGTTCCAGGGAAGCAGATTGCAGACAGACCTGCACCAGGATTTGGCTGGCAAATTGATTGTATTACTTACTTGTGACCAATCACGAACCACAAAGATCATCAGCGTACTTCTCTAATTGGTTCCTAGGCAGCTGAACAACATATGGGTGTAAGCAATACAGAGAGATACCTTCAGACTGCTGCGGGGCAGGTGGTGTGTCGCTCTGCAGTAAAATAAAAAATACCTGCAGCCTGAAGAAAACCAATTACTTTCTCCCAACAGTTGCTTTAAGCTGTTGCCTTTAACACAAAAACAAAGTGATATTATACTTTGTACCAATTGCCTGGTGCCTCCTTCAAGAGAAGTAAAAGGCCCTGGAAAAAAGAGGAACAAAAAAGATTAACAAGCCAAACGAGGATTTCAATAAACCCAGTGGAGTCGGGCAATTGTGTTTCCTAATCTTAATTTTATTTTCCCACTCTTCATAATACCAATTATTTTTGTTTGCTTGTTTGCATCTATCTGTACGTGGTCTAGTGATTTTAAAGGGGCTGGGTGGTTACAGTTTAATCAAGGAGACCCATATGTTGTTTATATCTGTTCACTTGTAATTAGAGTTTACTTTTTTATTATAAACAGTAATTGCTGTTAGGTACGGGAACCTAGTCAGTGTTTTTTGTTATGCTGATTCTGCCAGACAGCTAAATCAGTGTCCTTGCATGCATCAATTAAGTTATTAGCTTTGCAGCAATTCCAGGGAGCGGTGGGCTAGACAACAAGAATGTTTTCCCAACTGGGTCTTAACAAAGGGCAAATTTAAACGCATCAAATTCCCTCAAAGGCTCAACAGATAGGTGAATGAAGTGTCACAACTGTGCTGATGGACAAAATTTGCAGTGGGATTGACCTTAGCTTTTCACCATTTTACCACTTTGCTTAAAAATTGACAATCTGTTATAGTAGTGTGGCTTTGCACAGATTTATGTAAGAAGATAGCATGTTTAATTCTCCGCTCCTTAATGCCATGCACTTTAAACATTGAAGCTATAAAAATCAGTGATGCCGTTTCAGAGTGAGACATGGCGCATGTTGCTTACAAAATGCTAAAGTTAATGTTGCAAATGGTGCACTCTGTTTAATTTTAAGTACCTTCAGATTTTCATTGTGGAGTTCCTTTTGAGTGAATGAAGTGAAAAGACTCAGTCGAGTTCAAAATTTAAGCAGACCAAGCTAAATGCCACATCTGCCAAAATCCTCTTCACACTGTAATTGATGTCCTCGAATCCCGATTCACAGAGGTGTTCCACTTCTATCAACGCCCTTTCACACAGGTGCTGTAAGATATTCTACTCTCCATTGTCTCATGTTCCTGATTTATAAATTGCCTGGTTTATTTTGCCTCACTTGTCCCTTTCCTCCCACCCAGTGCACTTCCAAGTCCCTGATCTGGTCATGGCTTCAGTTTTATGCAGCAAGTCTGAGTTACTGTGGCAATGCAATGTGGGCTTTTTTAAATGCATATTGTATTCTGGAGCTCTGGATGGTCATATTACAGGCTCCAAGCTTGTTCCTGTAATATAGCTGACTAGGAGTCATCCCCCTCCCAGCCCTTTCATTGGTGTGTATTGGAAGGATTTGCAGGGCCCTCCACCTGTTTGGATGTATTTTGGACATACCTTCCCCGACAGCATATTCCAGGGTTGGGGGGCTGGGGGGCGGTGGTGGTGTGGGGGGAGAGGGGGGGAGGGGGAGGGGGAGAGGGAGGGAGGGAGGGAGAAGCGAGTGAGGGAGAGAGAGAGATTGGAGGAACTCATACCCAGATGCTGCCTCAGAGATAGAAACCCTATTAACTCTGCCATAAGACATAACCCTTCATGTAAAATGTCACATATTTGACCTCATCATTTGAAGCAGGAATCCTCTCTCGCTGCCTTTGGAACTCCTCGCCCTCTCTTCAAGCAATGAATTCTTCTCTCCTTTGCTGACACATCAAGTGATTAGGAAAACAAATGGAATGTTGTGGATTATTGCAAGTGAAAAGGAATAAAACAGAAAAGTAAGTTTTCAATGTTTTGTGTGTATCAGGCAGGAGAATTCCATTAGGTAACAGAACTGACCCAGGCATCACTAGTCTCATTTTTCCCTTTCTTAATTCTGTGCTTCTGTGTCAAGCACTGGTGAGGTCTATAGCATAGTGGTAAAGAGGGGGTCAGCTGATGCTATCATTTTTAGACATTAAATATTTTAAATTCTTTTGAGCAATCAGTCATGGTTCACTCCAGTTATACAATAAGGTTAGTCAAAATTAAGAAGTCTGTTATAATGTTTTCCTTAAGTGTAAGTAATTTTGTCACTTATTAACCTTGAGGAAATTAACAAAGAGTAGCTTCAAAAAGGCATGATGTCTCAGTGGTGAGCACTGCTGCTTCATGGTATCAGGGATCTGGGTTCAATTCCAGCTTCAGGTGACTGTTTGTATGGGGTTTGCATGTTCGCCTTGTGTCTGCATGAGTTTCCTCCCACAGTCCAAAGATGTGCAGGCTAGGTGGAATATGGCCATGCTAAATTGCCCGTAGTGTTCTGAAATGTACAAATTAGGTGGGTTGCAGAGCTGGATGGACACAACAGGCCAAGCAGCATCATGCTGCTTGGTCCTCTGTGTTCATTCAGCTCTACACCTTGTTATCTCAGATTCTCCAGCATCTGCAGTTCCTACTATTTCTGGGTTATAGAGGGATAGGTTTGGATGGCTGTGCTGATGGGCCTGTCCCTGCACTGTAGGGATTCTATGAAACACAGGCATGCGTTTTTAAAAAGTGGAGACTTTCTAGTACAATAGAAAGATAAAGAACTTGTAGTTTAAAAAGAAGTTCTTTGCACCCTTGAGTTGTTACAGTTGAAACTGAGACTAAGGCATTTCTTTGAAGTACGACCACTGTTAGAATGCAGGAAAATGGGGCAGTTATTTTCTGCACAGCAAGCGCCAACAAACTGCTCTCAAATAATAACTGCTCAAGGTATTTATAGTGTTATGTTCAACATAATTTATTGACCTGGAAAAACTCACCACCTCTTCTTTGAAATAATGGGATCTTCCACAGCTATCTGAGAGGGTCGACAGAGTCTTACTTCAACATTTCACCTGAATAACAGCGCATCCAACAGGATGGCATTCTGCCAGTAGTGCACTGGAACATCAGCCGAGATTGTGTATGCAAGTCTCTTGAGTAGGAATCAAACTCACAAGCTTCTGCCTCATGATGCAGAGTAATGTCTAGTGAACCTTGACTGCTCAACACATCTATTGAATTATGACACCGGTGAAATCTTCAGCAACACGTATGAAGAGAAGAAAGTAACTTAAATAATATTGACTGCAATCCCAACAGGAGCATATTTCTAAGAACGAAAAGGAAACAAAGATCGAAAAAGGCAAACCAGCCGAGCAAATGAGGAGCCGTCAGATATAGAATTATGATACAATATTATTTGTGAATGAGATTGAACTGGAACAGGATCATTACAATCTCTGTCTGTCTCAGTGCAAATAACTGCAACATGGAATTGATTTTTGAATGAAGCCCAGAGTACATGATAAATTTCATTTCATTACCAGTTCTCAGGTTGCTCCATCCAGCTGCTATTATTTATTTTGTTCTTTCCTACCTGATTTTATATCTTGCAGCAAAATTGCTCTAATTAATCATCTGACTGTAACCTTCCTAACTTCTTGTTTGGCTGATTTTATTTTACCATGAGAATATTCCACTGGTCGCTGACTGGAAGCTTGCTTTCCCTCTTGTTCTAATTGAGCTGTCATTGTCTCCTTTTAATTAACCTCATGGTCAGTGCTTCAAGTGGGTAAAGTAAATTAGCAAGTCACCCGATCCATCAGCTCTACTTGCCTAACTTTACAGTTGCTCGCCACTTGTCCCTACAATATAATAAAATAAAGCAAAATGCTACAGCTGCTGGAGATCTGAAAAATAAATAGCAAGTACCACAGAAACTTTGTGAGTCAAGGAAATGGGAACAGAGTTAACCCTAGAGTCATAGACATTTAGAGCATTGAATGAGGCCTTTTAGCCAGTCATATCCATGCTAGTCATTAAACATCCATCTATTCTATTTCCATTTTCTAGCGATTGGCCTATAGGTTCTTCTTTGTAACTGAAGTGGACTGGAAAAGGGTTCTGAAGAAGGGTAACTGGACCTGAAACGTTAACTCTGATTTCTCTCCACAGAACCTGCCAAATCTCCTGAGCTTTCCCAGCAATTTCTGTTTTTGATATAAGCTGTGGACTGGAAAAGTAATGGATAGGAATTGTAATTAATGCTAACTGCCATTTTCCTGACAAGATTAATTGCTATTTGACTCATGATAAAGATCTGACTGCTGTAATATTATTTTCAGGTTGATCTCTGTCTCATTAAACATTTCAGTTTGTCCATCATGATGCTGCCCATATTCCAGTTTACAGTGAAAACAATGTACCCATCAGCCAGTCTTTGGTGACCTATCTGCTTTTTTTTGTCCGCATCCAACAACATTCCATATTTCAGTTCTGGTCCGTGTGTTCAAATCCCTCCACAAAATCATCCACCCCCACCCCTTTCTCTGTGACATCCTCCAAGTTTTTCTAGAATTTTGCACATTTCTAAAGGTACGAGCAGAGCATTATATGAAGTAAAGCTGAAATAGACCATTTGGCCCATAGGCCTGCTCCATATTTCCATAACATTGTTGTCAATATGATTGTTGCCTCAACTCCACATTCTGGCCCTCAAGGCCTCCCCTAAAACTCTTGTTTTTCCTCATAGTCAAAATAAATGTCAAATTCAGCTGGAAGTAAATGAATGATACATCTTTCACAGTTCTCAGGAATTGCACAATTTCACAACATCTCAGCAAACCAATTTTTCCCCGTCCCAGTCATTGCTTGTAACGGTATCTCTTTCTCCCTCAGTGTTCCCTTGGGATTGGAAATTACTTTTTTCACTCTGGTTCAATGGGGTCTGAAATGGTTGATATGTCCAATGCGTGAGCTGAAGATGGGCAGCCATCTTCATTCATCTTCTGACCTCTTCACCTGGCAGAGGGGGTCATACTGGCATCAGGAAGAATGTCTCTTCATTGGAATGTTAATACCCTAAATTTTCCCATAAGAATATGAGTCACTGCCAATCGGTTTGATGGTAAAATGAGCCAGTAGTAGGACTCAGGAAGGAACGCTGCGTGTTCTGTGCTCAGCCTCTTTCCGTAGCTCATGACTCAAATGCTTGGGCTGATACAAGACAATCAATAGGATTAAAGAACCCCTACAGTGTGGAAGCTCTGCATAGTTCGAGTTCACACTGACCCTGTGATGAGCATCCCACCCAGACCCACTCCCACCCCCTAACCTACGCTATCGCTACATTTCCCACTCTAGACACTATGGGCAATTTAGCAAAAAAATAAGCTTTTGTGCTCCTGAGATGCTGCTGGGCCTGCTGTGTTCATCCAGCCTCACATTTTATTATCAACCTAACCTGCACATCTTTGGACTGTGGGAAGAAACCAGAGAATCCCTGTGAAACACATGTACACTTGGAGAGAATATACAAACTCCACACAGACAGTCACCCAGTGCTAGAATCGAACCCAGGTCCCTGGCACTGTGAGGTAGTAATGTTAACCACTGAGCAACTGTCACCCAATAGGCTCAACCATGAGTTGTTTCTGTGGTTCCAATCCAAAACAAAAATCACATGGTCTCTGTTTTCTTTATTCCTTGAGAGGTGAGAAAAAGAATGGCTCTGACACATCAAATCTCATTTGTTCCCAAATAAACAAGCTGTTAAGATTTATTGTAATTCGAAGTAGAAGTAATGGTGTTGCAAAAAATCTTGAATGTCCTTGATAATGGGCAATTGTAAAATATCAAGGTAAGGCAGGGATTTAAGCTCAGTGATAATGCCAAGCTCTCCAACAAACCTGCCAAGAGTATGCTGGCAATTCAGTGCCGAGCAAACCTGCACTGTTGCTTCCTGGGGACAGAGAAGTTGGCATCAAGAAGGTTCATTTTTTACTTTCAAGCCCACAATATGGAAGCAAAACCTTCATTCTGACTAATAAGTGATGGTATCATAACCTTGAGAATCAGTGAGTGCTTATTTGGAGGTTAAAGGAATCTGAAGAGCCAAGCACTTCAGAACTGCACAGCCCTTTGTATGAATTCTGTTGAAGGGAAAGGAAACAAATTCTAAAATAAAACAGAACTGCGGATACTGCAGATCTGAAACAGACGAAAACAGAAATTGCTGGAGAAATTCAGCAGCATCTGAGGGGAGAAAACAGTTAACATTTTAGAGCACCAAATACTGACTGATGTGCACACGTTAAATTTCTGTTCAGAGCTTTCCCTCAGTCAGGCTCAATTCCACAATTAGGTGCTTTCTTACAAAGTCAGTGTGAAAAATCGGCTGTACTTCCATAGCACAAAACTGCCAAACAAAATTATTCCATTCAGGTTAACACCTCAAAGCTGAAAGTGCTTACAGTGCCTCATCTGTTGTTTCCTAAATGATTCTAAATTTTGGAAGCACACTCAAAGGTTTCTCTCCTCAATGTCAATCTTCGTCTGGCTGCGTTCCCTTGAGGTGCATTGGTCATATATTACATCAAATGTGCTTTATAACTTTAAGGTGTAATTGTTGTGAGCTTTACAAATAGATGTTCAAGGCATGGATCCATAGTGATGAGTTAAAGTATGAATATACATTTGGTTAAGTTTTTGCAGCTGGCATTACACACAGTCTCAGGTTAGCAAATGAGCTCTGTTCTTATATTAATTCGCAAGTCGGTCTGTACTTGTAGTGGAATGCAATGCAGGGCAAACTAAAATTGCAGTTTTAAGTACAGGGAACATTTGTACGTCAGAGCTTTAAAATTGCAGTCCTGAGTGACATTGTGATTGCAAGTTCAAGCATTCATAAGTCAGACATTTGTAGATCGGGGACCTCGGAAGTATTTAGTTTGCCTTCGTGAAATTTGCCTCAATGCTTCATAAGGAAGTACCTGAACTGATTGACCCTCAGGTCATTTTGGAATTCAGTTAAAAGTCAACCAGTCTGCCATGGGTCTGGAGTCACATGGAAGGTAAGGAGGGCAGATTTTCTTCTCTAAAGCCTTTACAAGATTTAGAGATAATGGGAACTGCAGGTGCTGGAGAATCCAAGATAACAAGATAACAAAGTGTGAAGATGGATGAACACAGCAGGCCAAGCAGCATCTCAGGAGCACAAACGCTTACGTTTCGGGCCTCTCTGATGAAAGGTCTAGGCCCGAAACATCAGCGCTTGTGCTCCTGAGATGCTGCTTGGCCTGCTGTGTTCATCAGCTTCACACTTTGTTATCTTTACAAGATTTAGATGAGTTTTAGTCAGGTGGTCATGATTGGACTACCTTTTATGGAATCTAAATTTCACCATCTGCTATCTGGTGGATTTCAAGCAAACATCTCCAGAGCCTTTTTCCTAATCTGTGAGTTCAATGAGTTTCACAATCTCATCATCTGCCCTGGGATGGTTTGGAAAATTACAGAAAATAGAAGCAGGAGTAGGCCATTCAGCCCTATGGACCTGCTCTGCCATTCAACGTGTTAATAGCTGGTCTACATCTGCTATATCTTTGCTTCGTTTTCATTCTTTGTGATGCCTTTAATGTCCAAAAAATATTTCAATCTCTTTCTTGTGTATACTTGGCGACCTGGCCTTTTGTGGTAGGGAATTCCAGAGTTGATTACTATCTGACAGAAGGGATCTTTCCTGATCTTAATCCAAAATGGCTGACCCTTTTGAGGCACCTTTATCCTGCTACCTTTACACTGAGACTATCTCCCATAGTTCTAGACATTCCACCCAGATGAAATGTTCTTCCAGCATCTAATCTGACCAGCCCTGTTGGTACTTAATGTGTTTTAATCAAATTCCCTCTCATTTTGTAAACTGTAGTGAATCAGGTTGAGCCAAACCTATCTCTTCTCATCCTAGATAATAAAGTGTGAAGCTGGATGAACACAGCAGGCCAAGCAGCATCTCAGGATCATCCTACAAGGCTTCCATCTCCCCGTATCACCCAAGGTGAACCTTCACTACACTCCTCCTCCGGCAAGTATATGTCCAGGCTACATCCAGAATTAAAGGACAGAAATTTAAGTTTATTTCAATATTTGTGCCAGAGAAACAACCGCTGTGGCTTAATTGAAGTAGCTGTCCTAATTCACTTCTACAATTATTTCTGTGATCATCTCACAGCTTTTCAGTTCGAGGGGATACAGATCTTAATAGCTCTCTGACTGTAAAATGTTCTTCTTGACCCCCGTCTACTTTTCTGATCTAAGGTATTTGGTCTCTGGTTATTGGCCCATTTGCCAGGAGGCTTGGCAACTCTAATTAAGTCCCAAGCCTTGGATTAGTTCAATGGGGTCATGGCTAGAATGGTCAGTGACCACTATCCAGTCTCTTCCCGTTTACTGACCTTAAATTTTCACTGTGCAGTTAATCTTCCAAGATTCTTAGCAAATCCCAGAGTACCAATTACCTGAATTTCAGCGCTCTGTATTACATTGTTGCATTAGGTTGAAATACTTGCATGCTTCATCGGACGGGGTATTGAGTACAAGAGTGAGCAGGTCATGTTACAGTTGCATAAGACTTTGGGTCGACCACATTTAGAGTACTGCGTACAGTTCTGGTTGCTACATTACCAAAAGGATGTGGATGCTTTGGAGAAGGTGCAGAGGAGGTTCACCAGGATGTTGTCTGGTATGGAGGGTGCTAGCTATGAAAAAAGGTTGAGTAGGTTAGGATTATTTACATTAGAAAGATAGAGATTGAGGGGGGACTTGATTGAGATCTACAAAATCATGAGGGGTATAGACAAGGTGGATAGCAAGAAGCTTTTTCCCAGAGTGGGGGACTCAATTACTAGGGGTCATGAGTTCAAAGTGAGAGGAGGAAAGTTTAAGGGAGATATGCATGGAAAGTTCTTTACGCAGATGGTGCTAGGTGCCTGGAACACGTTGCCAGCAGAGGTGGTAGACGCAGACACGTTAGTGTCTTTTAAGATGTATCTGGACAGGTATGTGGATGGGCAGAGAGCAGAGGGATACAGACCCTTAGAAAATAGATCATAGGCTTAGACAGAGGATTTCGATTGGCGCAGGCTTGGACGGCCGAAGGGCCTGTTCCTGTACTGTAATTTTCTTTGCTCTTTGTTATTAAAGAATCAAGTTTCTTTTTTTAAAAAGAACATCACTGTTCCTGGGAGGAATGCTCCCTGCATGTGTGCACATATTTCACTTGAAACCAGTCTCCATTTTCCATTGCTTTGAGCTGCATCTGGTATATGTCTTGTTCACAAAGGACACATGGGAGATAGAAGAGGTCAATATAATTTCAATTATTCGTTTTCCTCCATAGGGAGATGGGGAGTGACTCAGAAAGTAGATCCTCTGTTGTAAATCTTGAATGAAATCACAGGAGGTAAAAGCCCAAAATTGACCTACAATGTGGTCCCATGGTGCAAAAACTGAGTTTTCAATGGGAACACAAGAGGAAGCATTTGCTTTTGAAACCAAAGGTTAGAGCTTAAACTCCTATTCCATAGACTTCATAAAATCTAGCTGAATCCCCAGTGTGCGGCTGTGAGAGAGGTAAAGGAAAATGCTGCAGATGCTGCCAATCCAAAATAAGAACTGAAGGTTCTGGAGAAACTTAACAGGTCCGGCAGCATCTGCGTCAAGAAAGTGAGAGTTAATGTATCAAGCCTATTGTGACTCTTCCTAGAAACTGCAATCACAGGTGATAAAGGTTCAAGGTGTACTTTAAAAGTTCCAAAAGAAGTCACACTGGACTCGGAATATCAACTCCATTTCTCTCTCTCTAGATGCTACAATGCCTACAGAGTTTCTTCGGCACATTCTGTTTCTATTACTGTTGGAGCTGTTACCTTCTGGAGGCCGTGTTAGCCTGAATTCCTGTATCTCAGATATCAAATATAACATAGAACGTTATTTAGAATAGCATACAGTCATTGAGTCTGAGAATCATAAAGTGATACAACACAGAACCAAACCCTTCAGTCCAAAATGTTGGAGAGAGAGATAATGGGAACTGCAGATGCTGGAGAATCCAAGATACTAAACCGTGAGGCTGGATGAACACAGCAGGCCAAGGAGCATCTCAGGAGCACAAAAGTTTATCAGAGAGGGGGATTTGGTGAGGGTTCTGGAATAAATAGGGCGAGAGGGGGAGGCGGACCGAAGATGGAGAGAAAAGAAGATAGGTGGAGAGAGTATAGGTGGGGAGGGGATAGGTCAGTCCAGGGAAGACGGACAGGTCAAGGAGGTGGGATGAGGTTAGTAAGTAGGAGATGGAGGTGCGGCTTGGGGTGGGAGGAAGGGATGGGTGAGAGGAAGAACAGGTTAGGGAGGCAGAGACAGGTTGGACTGGTTTTGGGATGCAGTGGGTGGAGGGGAAGAGCTGGGCTGGTTGTGTGGTGCAGTGGGGGGAGGGGACGAACTGGACTGGTTTAGGGATGCGGTGGGGGAAGGGGAGATTTTGAAACTGGTGAAGGTCCACATTGATACCATTGGGCTGCAGGGTTCCTAGGTGGAATATGAGTTGCTGTTCCTGCAACCTTCGGGTGGCATCATTGTGGCACTGCAGGAGGCCCATGATGGACATGTCATCTAAAGAATGGGAGGGGGAGTGGAAATGGTTTGCGACTGGGAGGTGCAGTTGTTTGTTGCGAACTGAGCGGAGGTGTTCTTCAAAGCGGTCCCCAAGCCTCCGCTTGGTTTCCCCAATGTAGAGGAAGCCACACCGGGTACAATGGATGCAGTATACCACATTGGCAGATGTGCAGGTGAACCTCTGCTTAAAGTGGAATGTCATCTTGGGGCCTGGGATAGGGGTGAGGGAGGAGGTGTGGGGGCAAATGTAGCATTTCCTGCGGTTGCAGGGGAAGGTGCCGGGTGTGGTGGGGTTGGAGGGCAGTGTGGAGCGAACAAGAGAGTCACGGAGAGAGTGGTCTCTCCGGAAAGCTGACGGGTGGGGCTGGAAAAATGTCTTGGGTGGTGGGGTCGGATTGTAGATGGCGGAAGTGTCGGAGGATGATGCGTTGTATCCGGAGGTTGGTGGGGTGGTGTGTGAGAACGAGGGGGATCCTCCTTGGGGCGGTTGTGGCGGGGGTGTGAGGGATGTGTTGCGGGAAATACGGGAGACGCAGTCAAGGGCGTTCTCGATCACTGTGGGGGGAAGGTTGCGGTCCTTGAAGAACTTGGACATCTGGGATGTGCGGGAGTGGAATGTCTTATCGTGAGAGCAGATGCGGTGGAGGCGGAGGAATTGGGAATAGGGGATGGAATTTTTGCAGGAGGGTGGGTGGGAGGAGGTGTATTCTAGGTAGCTGTGGGAGTTGGTAGGCTTGAAATGGACATGAGTTACAAGCTGGTTGCCTGAGATGGAGACTGAGGTGTCCAGGAAGGTGAGGGATGCGCTGGAGATGGCCCAGGTGAACTGAAGGTTGGGGTGGAAGGTGTTGGTGAAGTGGATGAACTGTTCGAGCTCCTCTGGGGAGCAAGAGGCGGCGCCGATACAGTCATCAATGTACCGGAGGAAGAGGTGGGGTTTGGGGCCTGTGTAGGTGCGGAAGAGGGACTGTTCCACGTAACCTACAAAGAGGCAGGCGTAGCTGGGGCCCATGCGGGTGCCCATGGCCACCCCCTTAGCCCCTTGTGCTCCTGAGATGCTGCTTGGCCTGCTGTGTTCATCCAGCCTCACATTTTATTATCTTAGTCCAAAATGTTGACCAGGTTCCCAAATTAAATGAGCCCTTCCTGCCTGCTTGACCCACCTGCATGCATTTGGCTCATATCCTACCAAATCTTTCTCATTCATATACTTCTCCAAATGTCTTTTAAATGTTGTAACTGTATTTTCGCAGGCCATTCCACACACTAACCACTCTGTGTAAAAGAAAAATTGCTTCTCATGTTCTTTAAATCTTTCTCCTCTCACCTTTAAAATATGGCCCTTAGCCTTGAACTCCCCTGCTTTAGGGAAAAGAGCTTTGTTATTCACCCTATCTTTGGCCATAATGATTTTATAAACTTCTGTAAGGTCACCCCTCAACCTCCAATGCATCAATGCAAAAACATCCCGGTCTCTCCAGCCTATTTTTGTAACTCAATCCCTCCATTCCCAGCAACTTCCTGGTATATCTTTTCTGAGTCCTCTTCACTGTAATAATACCCTCCCTATAACAGGTGAACAGAATTGCACCCAGTACTCCCAAAGAGGCTTCACCAATGCCCTGTACAACCTCAACATGATGTCCCAATTCCTACACTCAAAGATCTGAGTAATGAAGGCAAGCGTGCTAAATGTCTTCTTAACCATCCTGCCTTCTGGAGTTCTGGTTGATGTTTCACCCTAAAGCAACATCTTGAAAATAATTTTAAAAAAAACAAGTGGCTATCATCATATTTCTGTTCTTGGGAACCTATCGTGTATAAAGTTCCTCCATGAATACTGTCGCTGCACATCCAGGAGGCTTCATTGACTGTGGAACACTTTGGGGCTTCCTGATGCCATGAAGGGTATTTTTATCAATACAAGCCTGTGTAATATTACCGTTCAACCTTGTCAGATGATTACACATATTTCAGTGCTAACACTGCCCTGTCAGCTGCAGAATGCTGACTGCAGCTCAGAGAGGAAATTACCCAGCCCAGTTTGCACGAGTACATTCAGCGTTCTCTTTTCTGTGTCATCAGCAGCTCATTTTCAAACCGATTAGAGATTACACTGGGATGGTTGCCAAGGGGCCAACTGACGCGTAGCCTTGTCTTTTTTTTTCCCCTCTTGCCAGATTTCTTCAGTTGTTGCCAAGATAAAGGTCAATTTCACTATCATTGACTCTTCGCTCTGCAAATAGTTGAGGGAGCAGCCGTGAAGGCCTCTTGTGGTGACAACTGTGATGATGCTGTTTCATATATCCACTTAATTCTCATCAAAATTTCCAACTGTGATGCAATGTTCAGTGATAATATCCCTGAATACCCCTCCCTCTGTCTTCCAGCCTGTTTCAATGCAGAAACAGACATTTTCTGCCTTGCCCACATGTGAGTGCCAGAATAGTTGTCCCCATTTCCTACTTGAGAAGCGTCGAGATCCCATAATCACAGCACAGCACAGATAAAGGCCATTCAGTCCATTATGCCTGTGCTGCACTGTGAATGAGCTACCCAAGATAGTCCCATTCTTTGGTGCTTTTCCCAAAGCCCTGCATTTTTCTCCCCTTCAACTGTCAATTGAATTCCGCTTGGAACATCACTGTTGAATTTGCATTGATGACCCTTTCATGCAACGCTTTCCAGAAGGCTCGCTTTAGCACTGTATCAACTTCTATATTGCTATGAGACGGTTCAAACAACTGGGTGTACAGGCAGCAGTGGTGAAGAATGATTCGACTGTTTTATTACTGCTCACTAAAGTCATTCAAATCCCAACTTATTATATTTGAGAAGGCCAACTTAAAAATGCAGCTGAACAAATTGAAAGCAAATTTACCATAATGATTTTTTTTTTGGCTGAGCCATCTAAATGATAGCATGTTTCAAATCTTTTCAATTATCTTTCTTTCAGGTAGCTGATGTATTTTTTAGCGCTGTGTGATAAAAATTAAGTCCTATTCCAGAGGGATTTGCGTTCTTTTATGATCAAGCTCTCAATGCCAGGAACCGATGTGTCATAATACTTGCCTCAAATATTTTTTTGTGCTGGAAGCACAAAAGAAATGCTGGATCATTCTAAAATTATAAAGGACAATAAAAACAACAGATTTACAAGATGGCAATATGTACATTAAATAATATATACAGTACAGAAATAGGCCATTCAGCCCCAAGTGCTTATGCTTGGAGTTATCTTTTCACTTCACTCTCATTACTGTTCTCTTTTATGTTTTTTTTCCTCCTTTTTCATTTTTTCCTCTTTTCTCTCTTCTTCTCTTCCCTCAACCCTGGAGCTAGCGGCAAATCCAGAGCAGTGAGCCTTCGCACCCTGGAGCAATGCATGGACTGCGAGCCCCGGAGGCAGCGCGGGGGAGAGCTTTATAGCAGCACGTGGAGAAGCAGCCCCAGACCATTGCGCGGGCACTGAGTGCAAGCTGGTGGCGCGAGCGTTGGCTCACAGAGGCGATGGCCAGGTGATATTATCACCGGACTGTTAGTCTAGAGACTCATGTGACGATCCGGCAACCTGCATTCAAATCCTGTTGTGGCAGCTGGTGGGATTTGAATTCAATGAAACATGTGGAATTAAGGACCTAATTATGGCCGTGGAATGGTTGACATTTGTTGGAAAAACTCATCTGGTTCACTAATGCCCTTCAGGGAAGGAAACTGCCATCCTTACCTGGTCTGGCCTACATGTGACTCCAGGCCCACAGCAATGCGGTTGACTCTTGAATGTCCTTTATATAATTAGTGATGGGCAATGAATGCTGCCCAGCCAGTGATGCCCTCATCCTGTGAATGAATGTAGGAGAAAAAATTTGGGAGAAAGCAGATCAAGACCAACAGGAGAAGGCAGCTTGAGGTGGCCGACGGACTGTCCACATCCCCGGAACACTAGAGGGGCCGAGGGGCACTCTTGGTGTGGGTTGGGAAGCCTGGAGATGGTCACCCTTGCTGGCAAGGTGTGGCTGGGAAGCCTGGAGCAACACTTTCATGGTGGCATGCTGTAGCAGCGGAGAAGGAAAGTTTGGAGTCTCTTTACGTTATCCTTTCTTTACTATTCTATTCTAAGTTCATGTGAATAGTGCTTGTCCGCAATTACTTTTCGTTGAATTTTATACTGAATGCATGTGACAGTAAAGGATATTCAATTCATTTTGTGTGATGTGGGGATTCTGTGGCATGAGCAAGCACTTGCTGTCCATCCCTAATTGCCCTTGAACTGAGTGGTTTGGAGTCATATGTGGGCCATTCAAGCAATAATAGCTAGTTTTCTGTTCAGATCCACCTTCCCAACAGTTAATGTCTGTGTTTGCAATCACCATTGCGGAGTTTCATGTTAACTTGAAGATTTATTCATTCAATTTCAGCAGCTTCTATTGTGGGATTGAGCATGCTTCCCAACATCCAATACCCTACCTAAAAGTATTCACCTGGTCCTCTGTATTGTGTCCTGTGACAATGCCAATATACCCACCATCTCCCTTATCACCTGGTCTACATATACTTGTATTTACTTTTCTCTGATGGAGTTATGTAGCTGTCCCTTAAAGCCATGTTGCTATTCACCTCTATATTTTCATTGCTCTCTGAATAAAGAAGCTTCTCTTGATTAATTCATTAATGAATATAATATTTTTATGGTGTCTAAATTTGTTCTCCATCTTTTAATGGAAATTTCTCTTCTATGCCTAACTTACCAAATCTTTTCATAATGTTAAAGGTTCCCTTCAAGTTGCCTCTTAAACTATGTCTCTATATATGATCTTTTGATTGTGAATCCTTCTGGCACTGACTGCCTAGATCTGCCTGCATTAGAAATAGCTACTTGATTGAGGTACTGTCTGATGGTTTCTCTTGTACTGTCTATCACCAGTGTACCCTCCCCAGTCAATATATGCATCAGGATTTGTATAGCTCCATGGAATGTAAGGTTGGTCTTATCGACGTTCGCATGATAGGCTTGAGCCCTTGTTCAGCTTGCATTTTGATGTTAAAATAGATATTACTCTGTGGGATAATGGCTACCACAATTATCTCATTACTCTGTGTATTGCGCATCCTTATGAATGGGCATAAGAACAGTGATTTCAGACCTGAAAGGCATCCTGTCGACCGCAAACTATGTTGAAAGTGTAAGGTAAATATTTGAATGACAGGTAAATCTTGCAATTTATCATGAAGAAGGAACACGAGTGGCGTTTTCCACTAACATCCTTTTGAAGGCTTTAATTAAACCTGCCTCCACCACACTTCTAGGCAGTGCATTTCATAACCCAACTACATACTGCATGAAAAAGGTTTTCCTCGCTGCTTTTGCACATGGCATCAAACATGTGCCCCCTCATTCTTGTTCCTTTTACGAGCAAAAGCAGTTGCTCCTAATCTACCCTATACAGCTCAATCATAATTTTTAAGTCCTTTATCAGATCTACTCTTCTGCATTTAAAACAATGCTGTGCTGCTCACACAAGTAAGTTGCTTAGTATTTGAATTTAAGTCAATATAGAGTCAGTACATAGTTAAATACATAACAAGGATTGGTGGATTATACCAACATGTTCCTTAAACTATTTGCAATTGGCAGGGTGCTGAAGATACTCAGTACACCCATGTTTGCACAACTCTAAACATAGCATTGAAGGATACAATTGCATGGTTTGGCATCACTTGTTGAAAATCGTATGTGTGCAAATAATTATGCTAGCATCCAAATACATGAATATTAGTCAGGCTTACAATATGTAATACATGCATTAGGCAGATTTTAAAGAACATTTTAAAGGTGGAGACAGATAGTGAGGTGTAGGAATGGAATTTGAGAGCTTAAGGACTGTGTAACTGAAAACAGATCCATCAACAACTCATTTCCTCGAGAATTTACAAGGTCAACGGGTGATCTGATCAACACTATCAAGATATTAACAGAAAAAGAAAGGGTACGTCAAGATAAACTATTTCCACTGGTTCAGGATTCTAGATCCAGATGACGTAGTCTGAGAATTATGGCTAGGCCACTCGTGAGAGATGTTGGGAATAATTTTTTCACACAAAGGCTGGTACGTGTTTGGAACCCACTTCCACAAATGGCAATGGATGCTGGGTCAGTGATAACAAAGTATGGAGCTGGATGAACACAGCAGGCCAAGCAAGATCCTAAGATGCTGCTTGGCCTGCTGTGTTCATCCAGCTCCACACTTTGTTATCTCAGATTCTGCAGCATCTGCAGTTCCCATTACCTCGGATGCTGGGTCAGTTATTTATTTTAAATCCGAGATCAACAGTTTTTTTTAAGCAGAAGTATTTTGGACCAAAAGCAGATATGTGTTCGGTAGAAAATCAGCCAACTCATTGAATGGTGGAACAGGCTAGACGGGCTGAAAGGCCTATACTTGTTCCAATTGGAGTTAAAATTGGGAATGCTCAGTACGTCAGGATGAGGTGAGCATGGAGATCTAGGAGAGTGGAGAGGGTGGAGGAGGCAATAGTGTTTGCGAGAGATTGAAGAGATTTGCAAATAAAGACGAAAATTTTCAAACAAGATATTGCTTGATGGGGAAGTCATGTAAGTCAGCAAACAGCTGAATGATAGGTGACGAGCTTCCGATAAGAGTTCAGACACAGACAGCAGAATCTCATTGACCTCACATTTACAAAGGGCAGAGCATGAGAGACAGAAGCAGGAGTGAGTTGAATTAATCAAGTGTGTTTCCAATAGAGTTACTACAGATAACAGGTGAAAAGAGGCAGCAAAGTCAGAATTATTTTCTTCACATCAGCCAGCTCTCGGCACCTGCTGGGAGAATTGATGGACTGATGCTTTTATCGTAATGCTGACTTTTCAATGCTGTATCATCCTCACCACTGGAGGCTTTCTGACCGCTCAAATAAGGCTCAGTTTCAGTCCAAGTTGAATGACCAATGGTGACGAGTCGACAGCCTGAGGAAGATATAGGAGCCACTCGTCACCAAAAGCCATCCCCTCGACACTAAATCTATTTTCAATCATTTTGAGTACTAAACCTTGGCTGATGCCCAACTTGGGGAGATTTTGGATGTAATATTCAGCTGAAGACACTGTCTACTCTTTCAAACTGATCAAAAAAAGGTGACTGGGCATCTTGAATTGGATGGTCATCCAGTGTCCCTGACTTCCTGATTATGCTTATTGAATTTGGTTTGGGGCAAGGGTGTGGTTGTTGCTGCATTTTCTAATTGTCTTGTTGAAACTTTTGAATCTCCTATTAGGTGACTGTACTCTCACATCTGAAAGGCTGTGGGCATAAGTTCAACTCTGCAAGGCAGATGGAGTGTTGCCCTCTTGCAGCTGTCAATATTCAGACAAGATATCAAACATGGGTGCTGCCAGCTTTCTCAGGTAAGTATAAAAAAAATTACACTTACTATTTTACAGGAGAGTTCACCCTCACCCAGGTCAGTATTTCCTCTTTATAATTCGTAATAATAACATAATTTGCAATTTGTAAAGACAGACTATCTGATCATTGTTATTTTGTTTGAGTTCATCTCCAACCTCATAGTCTATTCTATCAGAATCACAAGTGTTACAGCACAGAAAGAGGCCATCTGGCTCATTGTTTCTGCACCAGTCCAATATACAAGCATCATTACCCTCAAGTCAATCTCCTACTTTATCCTCAACCCATACTCTTTTTCTCCCAAATAATCATCCAATTCCCTCTTGAATGCCTCACTTGAATCTGCCTTCACCACACTTCATACCCTAACTACTCACTGAGTGAAATTGCTTTCCTGCTCCTTTTGCAGATCACTTTAAATCCTTGCCGTGCCTTTTATTAGCAGAAAAGTTCTTCTTTATCTACTCTATCACTCATGATTTTGAAAACCTTTATCAGATCTCCTCTTAGTCACCTTCTGTCCAAGGAAAACAGCCCCAGCTTCTTCATTTTACTCTCATCACTGCAATTCCCTGTGACGAGTTTTATAAATAGCTTCTACACGCTCTCCAATATGTTCACATCCTTCCCATAATCTAGTACTCAGAGGTTTATACAGTATTCCAACTGAGGTATAACAAGTTTCTTGTATAAGGTCAGCGTTGCCTCCTTGCTTTTGTACTTATTACTAAAACAAGAAATTCAAATTTCACCATCCACCATACTAGGATTTGAACCCAATTCCCTGGACAATTACATGGGTGTCTTCTGAGGAAGGGTTACCGTACCCGAAACATTGACTGTTTGTTTTTTTTCCCTTCGCAGATGCTGCCAGACCTGCTAGGCTTTTCCAGCAACTTTGTTTTAGTTCCTGAATACGGCATCCACAGTTCCTTTGGTTTTTATTTTCTCTAGATTACTGATCCATTGATAAGACCTCTGCACGGTCACCTCCCCTACCCTAGCATGCTTGTTGAGCAACCAAGTCTGATCCAAGGAAAAACTCAGGAGTGCATGCTAGGAGCAGTACCAAGCATACATAAAAAATGACATGTCAATTTGGTACAGTTATAACCCAGTGTCACTTCCATGCCAAACGGCGTGATGGAGACCTTAACAATCTAACAACCGATAGATCAGATCTAAATGCTTCAGTCGTTCCAAGTCCAGGCCTAAATCATAGTAGATAGCCATCTGAAGAAGGAGATAATGAGGTGTGGAGCTGGATGAACTGAACACAGCAGGCCAGGCAGCATCAGAGGAGCAGGAAAGCTGACGTTTTGGGTCTGGCCCCTTCAACTGCCTGGGCTGCTGTGTTCACCCAGCTCTATACCTTGTTATCTCAGACTCCAGCATTGGCAGGTCCTACTATCTCATCTGCAGAAGAACATTTCAGAAATTTTACCACCTATACCAGTGCAAAAGTTTGAAAAGTTTGCAAGTATCTTCAGCTAGCATTTTTGAATGGATCATTCATCTCAGTCTCTTCCAGAGGTCCTCAGTGTCAAAGAAGTCAATCTTCAGTCTTTGTGATTCAATCCACATGCAGTGAATTACCTTTTTTGTATCTATTTGATATGTATAGAAACCAGTGATGCTTGAATTGTAACATTCAGGAATCCAATGTTTTAATTTTTGATTAATGGTTAGGTTCAAATCTTACCAAGAGCAGGGGTGAAACATGTTGTGAAGCTTTCAACATGCAACTCAGAATAGTTCAAGGGTCGCTGAAGATCTATTCAAAGGCTAAAGACAGTTGGAGTATGAGGTGGTTTATGTAAGAGGAGGAGAGGATAGAAAACTGTAGGATTGTGCAAAAATCTCCATCATTTAAAATACAGGACAAGACCCTGGGCTTTTCTAATCTCTAAAATACTGGACAAAATCCTGAGCTCAGGCTGCAACAAATATACAGAGCCAGAATGATTTCTGCCTGGGATCATTGTTCAAACTGGTAGTCTAATTTATACTTCCACTCTGAGAGAACAATCAACCAAACCTAACACTCCAAGATGAAGATAATAAAATGTGAGGCTGGATGAACACAGCAGGCCAAGCAGCATCTCAGGAGCACAAAAGCTGACGTTTCGGGCCTAGACCCTTCATCAGAGAGGGGGATGGGGAGAGGGAATTGGAATAAATAGGGAGAGAGGGGGAGGCGGACCGAAGATGGAGAGTAAAGAAGATAGGTGGAGAGGGTGTAGGTGGGGAGGTAGGGAGGGGATAGGTCAGTCCAGGGAAGACGGGCAGGTCAAGGAGGTGGGATGAGGTTAGTAGGTAGATGGGGGTGCGGCTTGGGGTGGGAGGAAGGGATGGGTGAGAGGAAGAACCGGTTAGGGAGGCAGAGACAGGTTGGACTGGTTTTGGGATGCAGTGGGTGGGGGGGGAAGAGCTGGGCTGGTTGTGTGGTGCAGTGGAGGGAGGGGACGAACTAGGCTGGTTTAGGGATGCAGTAGGGGAAGGGGAGATTTTGAAACTGGTGAAGTCCACATTGATACCATATGGCTACAAGGTTCCCAGGCGGAATATGAGTTGCTGTTCCTGCAACCTTCGGGTGGCATCATTGTGGCAGTGCAGGAGGCCCATGATGGACATGTCATCTAGAGAATGGGAGGGGGAGTGGAAATGGTTTGCGACTGGGAGGTGCAGTTGTTTGTCACGAAATGAGCGGAGGTGTTCTGCAAAGCGGTCCCCAAGCCTCCGCTTGGTTTCCCCAATTTAGAGGAAGCCGCACTGGGTACAGTAGATGCAGTATACCACATTGGCAGATGTGCAGGTGAACCTCTGCTTAATGTGGAATGTCATCTTGGGGCCTGCGATAGGGGTGAGGGAGGAGGTGTGGGGACAAGTGTAGCATTTCCTGCGGTTGCAGGGGAAGGTGCCGGGTGTGGTGGGGTTGGAGGGCAGTGTGGAGCGAACAAGGGAGTCACGGAGAGAGTGGTCTCTCCGGAAAGCAGACAGGGGTGGGGATGGAAAAATTTAACCTCACTCCAAGATGAAACTGATTTTTATGCCTGGGGCTACCCAACATAGACATTATGGAACCTATGCAGATGCCAGGCATTCAATCTCAATCAGTATTCATTCACAGAGATACCAGGTACTCTCACTCAATCAAAATCCATTTACACAAACTCTTAACTATCAGAAAGCCAACTGGCTTCAAAGAGAACACCAGTGACACACTGGCAAGTGCAGACTTTGCTCAAGGCAAGATGCCCACAGTTGGCACCATCGCAGGCCACAACCTCACTTGAGGGTGATTTCCCCACATCTATCTCCAGAAAAGGGACTCCAAACAGCTGTCTCCCTGACAGCGATACCCAAGCAGCTACTCCCAGGTGGCGTTCCAAACAGCAATTCCCAGAAGAAGAGTTCCAATAGCTGATTCTAACAGCTATTTCTGAGGGCTATCTCCAGAAGGGGAATCCCAATAGCAATTCTTAAAACTATCAACAAGGGCCTGTTCTGCACCAGGGGAACCAGCTGCACCCGACCACAACCAGCAGACCCAAGAACTGACAACTTCTGAAAATCGCTGGTCCAACTGACACTACAATGTTTCAAACAGATCCTGATGTGAAAACCAAGCCTGCAAAACCACCACAAGGTAAGGAAAACCCAGCACCTGATAAATCCATTGCATATCCCACCACATCAGCGGACTCAGCTCCGACTGAAGGTCTACATTGTCCAAAGTCGTCGTCAAGGTACTGGCTACAGCAAGTGGAAACAGCCATCTGTACTTCAAAATCACATTTTTCCTCAGTGATGAGCTTAAACTTTTTGAGACCCCAAAATTTCCAACCTACCTAGCATTGAGGGGAAGGCGGGTAGTGGCAGAGCATGAGACCCCAAGAGTAGAAAGTCTGAGTAAAGCTTTCTGGAATTAAAACTGCTTTTTAGTTCTAATAATGTTTAGCCCACATTTGATTTAATAATATATTTAATTGCTGTCTTGTGTATAGTTGTGTCAATTTCATTGTTTATTACATTCGTCTTTATTTCTTACATTGTATTTAACTTTTGTATTTAATAAATGTGAAGACTCTCTTGCCCCTGAACCACCTGTCTGCTGCCTTTTTCATTTCACATTGCCTAAATAATTTCGGTATCAGAACCAGGGCTCTGGGGGTGATTTGAACAACCTAATATTAAGCAAATTACTGAATGTAAACCAGGACCCTATAAAGCCATAGAAAACAACATTCCAATTAGCTAGATTGAGAAGGCAACTGGAATACTTTGGTGCTATCCGTTGGGGCTCAGGAAGAAATCCTGGAAATAGTTCAATAGGTGTGCTATTGGAAGTCAGGATTGAATTTGATGCAACTGAACATGAGAAGGGCACATTAAAAAAAGTCCTGGGGCAGCACTAGTTTGGTGAAGTTAGTTGCCTGTAGTAGGCTTGTGATCACATGCTAGAGTGAAAGTTCTAGAATCCCAGCATTTAGTCACAAGAAAAGATTGCCTTTGAGGCAATCTAGGACAGAATAATGTTTTTGGGAATTTCAAGGTAAGTTTACAAAAACTTAAGAATTAAAGAGCCGTGTGATATTTTAATTGAATTTGATTACCATTTTATCATTACTTTGTTATTCGACAGGCAGTCAGGTTCTTAATGAGTCAGATAACTGCAGATTAGTTGCAACAACAGCTGTCAACAAAGCTAGATTTGAACATGTCGCCTGGATTCAATGATTAATAATGTTACTGCACGTTCCAGGCACAGAACCAATTAACTATACTGATTGCATAACATAGTGACTGAATGTGAGGTAGGTATCATTTTACAGAATTTCACTTGCTGACTAGTGATGTAACTATCCTAAACATGGAAACTGAAAATGATATGGAACTTACACCAGAATACGCAACAAATTAGCAGAGTCATATCGAACAACTCTATCTATTCTTTGATATATATTTTTAAAAATAATTATATGCACAAGAGTGAATTGATATTCCTTTTCTCGTCTGATAGTAAAAATTGAGTTACAGTCACTGGAAATTTGGGAAGAGGGATGGTTTAAACTGTTAAATGAGCTCACTTATGAGCAGCCCGCAATCACCGATAGGAAACAGGTCAAATGATTGAGCTGTGTCAGAAATAGGTGGAAAGATCCAAGCAAAACTTTAAATGCCAGTGATGCTTTCATCACGACTTTTCCTTCTTAATCTTGTGTCTCCACTGCTTAGCAGCCCTCTCGATGTTTCCCATCCTTGACCTGGCTCAGAGGGGAACCATATCTCATTTGAAATGCCTGTTGCTTTTTCGACTTGAACTCTGACACATGGAGCTCTGGGCTTTTTACGAGCTCTTTTCTCTTTGTGCTGGGTAACTCTCGTTTATAATTCAGGCAGTGACAGCAGGAAAGATGAAATTGGCTTGCTATTTTGCACACAGGAAAAAAAATGTATGCGTTTGTGGCCATCACTGCAGTGGATTTCAGACCCCTGCTGAAACTTGGCATTAGGAAGAATAAGAGCAGTATCTGGGACTTGTTGGCTACAATAGTCTCAATGCAGGCTTGGAAGGCTTTTCTTTTTGTGTAATAAAGAAGCATTGAAAAAGGGAATTGCATTGCAAATGAGTTTCAGTTTACTTTTAGAACTGTATCCAACTAGCCAGAGTGCATGAATTCTAACCATCAGGTCACACTAGTACAGCTGGCTGTACTTGTGCATTTGAGGCCTGTAGGTATATATTCTAGAAGGTGAAATGACTAAAACTTGCAAATGACACATATTGATTTCAATCAACTGATAAGGCTTCTTAAGGGGATTGACAGGGTAAATGCCGAGAGGATGTTTCCCCTCATGGAAGAGGGGAAACCCAAGGGCACAATCTCAGAATTAAAGGGAGTCAATTTAGGGCTGAGATGAGGAGGAACATCTCACAGAGAGTTGTGAATCTTTGGAATTCTTTGCCAGAGAGTGACATAAGGGCAGAGTCCTTGTGTAAATTTGAGGCTCAGATAGAGATAGTCTTGTCGTTTGGGAAATCAGTGCTTATGGGGTAAAGGCAGGAGAGTGGACTTTAAGGAATGTTGGATCAGCCATGATCCTGTTGAGTAGCAAATCACTCTCGAGGGATTGAAGGGCCAAACCCATTTCTATTTTTCATGCCTCAAAATTGAACTCTAACCCAATCAATACATTTACAAGTATGACTGTATTCAATTCACTGCTTCTTCTCTTGCTAGGTTGTGTGCTTAAATATTGTTCTGACAACTTGGATTGGATGTTGGTGAATTGGTGAAACAGAAGCAAGCACAATGGGATCTCTGCGTGTATCTGCTCCAGATTCATCTCACTTTGTAAAATCATAATATTGCTCCTGCCAGTCACCTGGGTAATGGAGTCAGCATTTTCAGGATGAGATTAGCCCTGCCTTCCAAATTCCAGTCTCTGACGTAAAATTCTGGGTCACTGCGTGCTCATGAAATTGGAAAAACGTGGATCTCCTCTTCGTCTTTCAGAAACTGAGCGCATCACAGCGGGCATAATGTTACGTAGATACTACAAATCTGAACTAAGTGTTGGAGAAACTATGCAGATCTGGCAGCATCTGTGAGAGAGTCAATGCTTCTTGTTAAATCTTTCATCAGAACTGATGCTCTGATTGATATTCTAATTCTGATGAAAAATCATCTCGACATGAAATGTTAACTCGGTTTTATTCCCAACAGATGCAGCCAAATCTGCAATGTATTTTCAATGTTTTATGTTTCTATAGCACATGGGAGTTTTGTAATCAATGAAGTCCTCTTAAACTGTGGGTCACTATTGTAATGTTCAGACATTGATCGTGAATGACTAGAGATAATAGGAACTGCAGATGCTGGAGACTCCAAGATAACAAGGTGTGGAACTGGATAAACACAGGAGGCCAAGCAGCATCTTAGGAGCAGGAAAGCTGACGTTACGGACCTAGACCATTCATCAGAAATCAGAAAAGGTGAGTGACTAGTGCTCTTTACTGCTTTGCAGATGTACTCTTTGGCTGGCAATAGAGGCATACTCCTCTCTATCCTATTGATAGCTTCAGTAAATAGTAGCAGGAGTGGGCTATTCAGCTCTGCAACACAATATGACCATGGCCGATCACTCTACTCAGTCACCTGTTCCCACTTTCTCCTCCATACCCTCTGATCCTGATAAAATAAAATGAATTTTCATCCCTGTAGATAGTAAAAGGAAGGGATTATCTCAAAAAAAATTGCAAGCCCTGGAGTTTAACAGGTTAAGAGATAAATTAGAATTGAATCAAATGTAATTGAATTGAATGATTTATTGTCACGTGTATTTAAGGGAAAATACATTAATGACCTTCAACTATTGCCATGCTCCAGTGCCAGTTCAAATAACTTAAAATAACTTAAAAATAAAAAAAAAATTTAACTGAAAGAGAGTCCACCTTTGTCCTTCACCCAGAGTAGGCCAATAAAGCTATTGAGGCTACTCCACCTTTCCAGAAGATCATGGCTGATTTTTGACCTCAACTTCAGTTTCCTGAACTATTTTCAAGTCCCTTCATTTCTATAGTATCCACTAATCTCTATCCTGAATATAACCAATAACCGAGAAACCACAGTTCCTTGGTCAGAGAATTCTGAAGATCCTCAACACATTGAGCGAAGATATTTCTTCTCAAGTCAGTTATACATGACTGATCTCCCTTGGAGACAATACTTCCCATTTCCAGACTTTCCAGTCTGGGAAAACATGCTTGTTTTTTAATCCACTAACAGAACATGAGCATTGTTAGCTGGGCCAAATATATTGCCCATCCCTAGCTGCCCTTGAGAAGGTGGTAGTGATCTGCCTCCTTGAACTGCTACAGCCCCTGTGCTGTGGGTTGATTGAAAATGCCCCGAGGGAGGGGTTTCCATGATTGTGACACAGCGACACTGCAAGATCAGCAATGTGCTTCCAAGTCAGGATGGTGAGGGGCTTGGAGGGGAGCTAACAGGTGGTGATGTTCCCATATATCCAGCATCAATTCTTATAACCATTTTATTTTGCACTTTACAACTAAAGTCAGCTTTATCTCTTCCAGGCGCGAAGAACACAGGTCTAAATTAAGCAATATCGCTGCTTTGGACATCAACGTTATCCCAGAAACAAGTCCAGGAAGCCAGCTGTACCTTTCCGTTGAAGGTGATGGACCAACAATTGGGAGTGTAATTACCAGGACCTGAGCTCTGGATGAAGCTAGGACTAAGGGTTCATTGGCCCTGTATCAGCATTCACAGCACGTGGGTGGGAATACCCAGGAATATCCAATTCACAGGAATGGTGTATGTTGAAAGGGCACAACCTCTGGGTGACTGCTCCTTCGATTAAAGGTTGCTCCTCAGCTGGGTGTCAGTAGTGGGCTGATCAGCAGCATACATGTGATAGGAGCAGCCTCTGGCTGGGGGAGACATCAGGATGGTACAATGGTGGGTGTGGGGATATAACTGGTTTTCTTCTTAAGGGTCTGGTCCCGAAACATCAGCTTTCCTGTTCCTCTGATGCTGCTTGGCCTGCTGTGCTCATCCAGACCTGCACCTTGTTACCTCAAGTATAAGGTTGGGTAAGCCCTGTATCTTGGGTCTTAAACATCAAGAGATGCTTGAATGTACACTTGCAAGTACAAGGGATGGTCATCTGTGTGTCTCAAGCAGCATTTGATTTTGGTTGCCTTCCCACTAATTGCATGGTGAAGAGCATCTCCAGAGCTGTAGATCCTGTGAAGTCCCAGCAGGATTGGATCATTCTGACTGCAATGACTGGGAGAGTAGATGAGCCAGGCACTTTAGGGGTGTAATGCATAGAATTATAAAGCCATTACCATGCAGCACAGAAAGAGACTCACTCGGCCCAACTTGTCTAGGTTTGCTAAACTGAATTAGTCCCTTTTCCCTGCATTTAGCCTATATCTTTCTGAACATTTCTGATCCATGTCCAAATGCTTTTTAGTGTTGTAATTAAACTCACTTCTACCACTTGTCCTGACAGTACATTCCATATAAGCACCACCTTCTGCGTGTAAATGTTGCCCCTTGTGTCCCTTTTAAATATGTCCATTCTCTTCTTAAACTTACACCCTTTAGTTTTGGACTTCCCCACCCTCGAGAAAAGACTTTGCCTATTCACCTTATCTGTGCCCGTTATGATTTTAGAAACCTCTATAAGGTCACACCCTAGCCTCCTATGATCCAAGGATAAAAGGCCCAGCCTATCCAGACTCTCCTTGTATCTCAAACCTTCCAGTCTCAGTAACATCCTTCTAAATCTTTTTTAGATAGATAATGAGGTGAGTTTGAGAAGAAGGTATGCAATTCTCATTAGACCTTAGAGTGAGAAGCCCTCTATTAAACTCACCGACATTGACATGTTGATGATTTCCGGCAGAATTCAGATCCTAATAGGTAATCTGCAATGTGGGCAATGGCAGGATGTGTAGCAGAGTTGGGTGACAAATGCATTGAGGCCCATCTCAAAATCAAGATCAACTCCCTCCATATTTTAATTTTTTTACAAGTGGTGTGGTAAGATTCTCACTCAGCAGCAATGAGATACCAACTGATGGCCTTTGTTGCCTTCTAAACATTGTGTTAAAAGCCCCAGCTCATCTCATTAATATTTAGCCTCCAATTTAACCAAGCTTGCCCAACACGCTTGAGATTGGAGAAACTGGATATGGCCTCCAGCGGAGGCACCTGGACAATATCCACGTTGGACAGCAGACACCAGTATTTCAGAGAGATCTCATTGGGTGTTGGTCAGAAGTAACTCACATCCAATGTGTGTTAACCTCTGGTAACCTTCATGGCCCATCTCTGACTCGCTGAGGTGGCACTTCTGCACTTCAGTGCTGCACCTCAGGCCTTACTTCGTAACACTCATTGTAAGGAGACTGTGTGCTCAGGGGCATCGCTCAGGGGCATCACCCAGGTCACAGATTGGAGTGGGCTGCCTCTTCACAATTTTCTTTCACTCTGAGCCTCCATGGCGCACATAGTCTCCCTGCCTAGCATTGCCATCTTTGCCCTGTGTTGCCTTTATACGCATTGCACCCTCAGACAGGAGTACCTGGCTCAAATGACTTCTATCTTGCCTTGCTGCTTAGAGCAGACACAAAACCAGGAAACTGGTCATAGTTCTCAGAAGCCTTCAGTACTTTAAGGGAAGAGAACCTTTGCTTGGGGGATCCCAGAACGCTAAACCTTCGATGGCCCCCCCCAGGGCTTGCTCAAGGCTGTCATGAAGGGTGAAGATCCAAATGACTGAAGCAGCCCACCATCTTGAGCCTATCTGCCCTATTGTGGGCTGATCTCCTCCTGTGATATGAGAGAGGTAGACATGATGGGAGATGAAAGTAGGCAGCACAATCCACATTGCAGAGAACCCTATTACTATCCAATAATGGTGCAGGTGAGAAGGTGTCCTGAGCAAATGAGTAGATGGTGCAAAGACCATGCAGAGTTTGATTGGTGTTAGGGATCAGGCTGTCATTGTTAGTGAGTGAAGCAAGGTATTTCAGGCATTAGTGAGAGTGGTAGAACTTTAGCCCTGGAGGGAGGTGAGTACAGCTGCAGAGATAGAGTGAATGTTAGGTATAAGAGAGAAGATCGTTTACTGGTGGAGATGGACATTGAGCTTCTTTCAATATTGCAGTGCGTTGTCTAGGCAGGTGAGACTGTTTCAACCCTGAGCGGTGTTGTTACCTCCATTAATGTTCCTGGGGGCAGGGAAAACTCGCTTGTGCACCATCCCAAGCAGTGGGTCTCCCAGACCACTGCCTGCCAATAGAGGCAATTACTTTGCTTACTTGCCATGTGGAGCAAATATCGGGAACTGTACAGGGCAACACTGGGCAGACTGAGTTTTTCTGGTTGCACAACAGCCTGCTAAAGATGGCGAGAGTGCTGGGATGCTGATATTTCAGCAGATTTCTCCTGAGTGTTGAGGTGTTGTCATTATGTATGCTAAGAAGGGGCATTTATCTGACACATGAGATGCCATGAGGTGTGTGAGTTTGGTAAGATACAACAAATGTGGTAATTAGGTCTTGCCACAAGAACCTTGTCCAAAAAATCACAACACAACTTGGATTTAACACTGTGGTATTGTCACTGAGCTATTAACCTGGAGACGCACATAATGTTCTGGAAGGTAAAGTGATAGACACCTTTTGGTCCAACTCATCCATGCTGACCACATATCCTAAATTAATCTAGTCCCATTTGACAGCATTTGGTCCATATCCCTCTGAACCATTCCTATTCATGTACCCATCTAGATGCCTTTTAAATGTTATTACCATAACAGCCTCCACCATTACTTCTGGCATCTCATTCCATACGTGCACCACTCTCTGTGTGGAAAGGTTGACCCCTCTCAGGTCCCCTTTAAATCTTTCCCCGCTTACGTTAAACCTGTCCCCTCTAGTTTTGGAGCCCCCTATCCTGGGAAAAAAAGATCTTGGCTATTCACCCTATCTATGCCACTCATGATTTTATGAACTTCTGTTAGGCCACCCCTCAGCCTCTGAAATTCCAGGGAACATGGCCCCAGCATATTCAACCTGCCCCTATAGCCCAAACCTTTAACTCCAGCAACATCCTCGTAAACCTTTACTGCACGTAGCAGGGAGACCAGAGCTTAACACAGTATTTCAAAAGTGGCCGAACCAATGTCCTGTACAGCCACAATATGACCTCCCAACTCCGATACTCAATGCATTGACCAATAAAGGCAAGCGTACCAAACACTATCCTGTCTACCTGCAACTCCATTTTCAATGAACTATAAACCTGAACCACCACCCCAAGGCCACTTTGGCTGCACTCCTCAGAGCTCCTAACCATGAAGTGTGTAAGTCCTGCCCTAATTTGCTTTACCAAAATGCAATACCTCATACTTAATAAAATTAAATTCCATCTGCCACTCCTTGCCTATCAGCCCATTTGATCAAGGTCCTATTGTGCTTAGGATAACCTTCTTTACTATCCCTACACTATCAATTTTGGTGTCATCGGCAAACCTACCAAGAATCCCTCCCATATTGACATCCAAATAGTTTATAAAAATGACATAAAAGCAGTGGACTCAGCAGCAATCCTTGCAGCACACAGCTGGTTTCCAAGCCAAATGAAAATCCCTCCACCATCACATCAGATGGTGGAATTCGAATCTAATAAAAATCTGGAATTAAGGCTCTAACGATGACCACAAATTCAGTGTCGATTATTGGTAAAACTCATTTAGGCCACTAAAGTCCTTCAGGGAAGGAAACTGCCAACTTACGTGTTCTGCTCTACATGTGACTCCAGACCCACAGCAATGTAGTTGACCCTTATCTGTCCTCTGTGCAATTAGGCATGGATAATTACTACTGGTCTAGCGAGTGATACCCTCATCCTGTGAATGAATACAAAAATATTATTCAATTCAGATCTTTCTCTCTGCCATCTCCAAATTCCCTGCTACAATTTCTCCTGATTCTGACCGATAAAAGAACACAGATTTACTCTTATTCATTACTTACTTTTTCTACACCTAAAGAAGCTTTTATGATCTGTTTTCATGTTCTTAGCTACTTTACAAAAATAACATATGCATGACTGGCAGAGAAAGTGTTGACTTTCAGTAGCTCAAAAGGCAACATCGGTCACAGAATTCGTGTAGTTTTAAAACAGGCCATTCAGCCCAACATGTTCACACTGTTTCACCAAAGAGCATCCCACCCAGGCTCATCTCCCAACCCTATTCCAACAGTTCCCATAGCTAATCCACCTAACCTACACATTGTTAGATACGATGGGTAATTTTGCATGGCCAGTCCACCCACTTGCACATATTTAGACTGTGGGAGGAAAGTGAAGCACCTGAAGGAAACCCACACAGACATGGGAGAATGGGCAAACTCCGCACACAGTTACCCAAGGCTGAATTTGAACCTGGGCCCCTAGTAGTGTGGAGCAGCAGTACCAATCCCTGAGCCATCATGCTGCCAGCCCTGTTGAGTATGGAATATTGCTCTATTATTTCAGGAGCTAAACTGTTAGATTATCAGGAACGTAGACTTCTGAAAAATTCAATGAGACAAAACCATTATGGGTTTAGGTGTGGAAATAATTATTGTTTTACTGACTTTAGACATTACCAATTAATTTTTATTCTACATAGTCAGCTTCTGGTTTGTGAAATCTACAATGACCTTTTATTAAAAATAGACACAAGCTTCAATGCATGAGGCAGCACAATCTGGGAGCATATTGTTAAAAGATGATTCAACTCCAGTTCTGGATGAAAAGAACTGAATTCAGTACATGTGATTTTTAAAAATTCATTCAAGGGATGAGGGCTTTGCTGGTTAGGCTAGCATTTATTACCCATAGGGCATTTATGTGTCAGCCACATCGCTGTGGGTCTAAAGTCACATGTAGGCCAGACCAGGTAAAGATGGCAGCTTCCTTCCCCAAAGGACATTTAGTGAAGCAGAGAGTTACTCCTGGCAATCAGCATTGAATTCATGGTCACTATTAGACTCTTAATTTCAGATATATTTTGAATTTGACTTCCACCATCTGCTGTGGCAGAATTCAAACCCAGGTTCCCAGAACGTTACCTGATTCTCTGGATTAACAGCCCAGTGAGAATGCTACTAGGCCATTACTCCCATTGCTATATATATATATATATATATCGGGTGGCACAGTGGTTAGCACTGCTGCCTCACAACAACAGGGACCTGGGTTCGATTCTATCCTTGAGCAACTGTCTGCATGGAGCTTACACATTCTCCCCGTGTCTGCGTGGGTTTCCTCAGGGTGCTCCGGTTTCCTCCCACAGTCCAAAGTTATGCAGGCTAGGTGGTTTGGCCATGCTAAATTGTCCATAGTGTCCAGGGATGTGCAGCTTAGATGGATTATGGGGGAATGGGTCCCAGTGGGATGCTCCAAGAGTCAGTGCGGACCTGTTGGGCTGAAGGTCCTGTTTCCACACTCTAGGCATTCTATGATTCTAAATTCAGTCCCTCAAGATGATTTCCACCATTCAAGAAGATTGCTGCTGAGATGGAATATAATCACATTGGGATCAATGCTTTAGGTCCAAAAGCTAGAGACCCTTTCTGCTTAATTTGTGCTTACAATTGTAGCCTATTAGTCTGCTGTTTCTGACTTGCATTGTACAGTGATCTTTCACATGTTAGAGTCACCGAAATAACTTTGACAAAGAGATGGATCACTCAGGGATATATTCTCTGGAGTTTCAAACAATGAGAGGGGAGACCTCATAGAAATCTATGAAATTCTAACAGGGGTAGACTGGATGAATGCAGGAAGGATGTTTGCAACAGCCAGCAAATCCTGAACAAGGGCCACAGCCCAAGGAAATGGATTAGGCCAGTTCAGACTAAGATGTCACCCAGAGAGTGATCAACCTGTGGATTTTTTGTCACAGAAAGCAGCTAGGGCCAAAACATTGAATGTCTTCAAGAAGGAGTTAGACATAGCTCCTCCGGCTAAAGGAATCAAAGGGTAGGGGGTGCAAAAGTGGGAACAGGGTGCTGAGTTGGATGATCAGCCATGATCATATTGAGCGGCAGTGCAGGCTCAAAAGGCTGAATGGCCTACTCCTGCTTCTATTTCTTTCTATGCTTCTGTGATCTGACAACGTTAGTGCCAATTTTCCACTGTCTGACATACTTTTTGAATACAAGGACTCTGGCATGTAATCTCTCAGGAAATGTATCTGTGCATTGCGGGTATACAGGGTAATTATAGCGACTTCCAGAGACAATGCTTAAGATTCATCTGGCCTGCATGCTGACCTCCTTGACTTTTCCTTGCACCCTAAAATGGCTGATGCCAGCAATTAACTTCATTGTTTCACTCACAGTACTCTCAAAGAACAGTACAGGGCAGGAACAGGTCCTTTAGCCCTCTAATCCTGTGCTGACACATTACACCTTACTGAACTAAAAATATTTTGTTTCTACGCAGCCCCTAGCCCTCTCTTCCTGCCCATTCATGAGTCTGTCAAGATGCTTCTTGATCATCGCTAATGTATCTGCTTCAACCACTTCTATGGCAGTGCATTCTACATGCTTACCACAATCTGTGTAAAAAAAACTTACCTCTCACATCTCCTTTAAACTTTCCCCCTTTTATCCTAAACCTATGTCATCTAGTAAGTGACATTCCTGCATTGGGAAAAAGGCTCTGACGATCCATTCTGTCTGTGCCTCTCATAGTTTAGTAAACTTCTATCAGATCACCTTGCACCCTTCGATGCTCCCTTGTAAACAAACCAAATTTGCCCAAACTCCCCTGGTAGCAAATAACCTCCAAACCCAGAAGGATTCTGCATTCTGTTCTATTACCCTTAAATACTTATGTAGAAAATGATTTGCCTGGATAGCACGCAAAACAATGCTTTCCACTCTATCTCGGTACACGTGACAATAATAAATCAAATCATCCTGGTAAACCATTTTTGTATCCTCTACAAAACTGTCACATCCTTCTGGCAATGCGACCACAGAACTGTGTGCAATATTCCAAATGCAATCTATCTGAAGTTTTATATAGCTACAACATGTCTTGCCGATTTTTGTACTCTATGGCCCAATCAATGAAGGCAAGCATGCTATTTGCCTTCTTGACCAGTTTATCTACTTGTGCTGTCATTTTCAGAGAACTGGGGACTTAGTACACTCGATCCCTTTGCATGTTAGTGCTTCTAAGGATTCTGTCATTTACTGTGTTGTTCTCTCCTGCAATGGGCCTTCAAAAATGCATCATCTGACATTTGTCTAGATTACATTCTATCTGCCATTTCACCACTCAAGCCTCCAGCCTAACTCCTCTTCACTAGCCACAACCACCCCAATTTTTAGTGTTGTTCACATACTTTCTAATTAGACCGCATATATTCTCCTCCAAACTATTTATATATATGACAGACAACAGGGGGGGTTGCCAGTACTGATTCCTGCATAATACATTAGCCATAGTTCTCCAGGAAGGAAAATACCCTTCCACCATTTTCCACGACTCTCTGTCTTCTATGACCAAGCCAGTTCTTTATCCACCTTATCAGTTCATCGCAGGTCCCATGTGACTCGAACTTCTGTATCAGCCTGCCATGAGGTATCTAGTCAAAGGCCTCGCTGAAGTCCATCCATCACCCTCACCACTCATATTTGTCAGTTCCTCAAGAAACTCTGTCAAGTTTGTGAGGCATGACCTCCCCACACAAACGCATGATGCCTATCACTAATAAGCCTATTATTTTTTTCCAAAAGTGAATAAATCCTGTCTCTATGAATCTTCTCCAATGATTTCCCTACCACTGACATAAGGCTCATTGGCCTGTAATTTCCCAGATTATCCTTTTTGCCTTTCTTAAACTAAGGAACAATATTGGCTGTTCTCCAGTCCTCTTGGACCTCTCCTATGAATGAAGGAGGTACAAAGACTTTGTAGGAAGCTCCAGCAAATTTGGTCTTCACCTTCCTTAGTATTCTGGTATATATCTCATCAAGTGTTGAAGATTGGTCAACTTTTGTGCTTTTTAAAACTGCCACCATCTTTTTACATTGACATACGCTAGAATATCAGCATACCTCTCTCTAGACTCAACATCCACTGTGTCCTTCTTGATGAATACCACTGCAAAGTATTCATTCCAAATCTTACACACTTGCTCTAGCTCCATGCTTAAATTCCTTCCCTTGTCTTTGAGTGGACCTCCCATTTTCCTTGCTATCCTCTTGATCCTTATAAACATATAAAACACCTTGGGATTTTCCTTAATCCCATTTTCCCTGGACATTTCATCATAGAATCCCTACAGCACGGAAACAGGCCCTTCTGCCCAACTAGTCCACTCTGACCCTCAGACCATCCCATCCAGACCTATCCCGTTATGACACACCTATTGCACACATCCCTGAACACTATGGGCAATTTAGCAAGGCCAAACCACCAAACCTGCACATGTGTGGACTCTGGGAGGAAACCGGAGCACCCAATGAAAACCCAAAAAGACTCAGGGAGAACATATACAATCCATACGGACAGTTACTTGAGGATGGAATTGAAACCAGGTCCTTGGAGCTCTGAGGCTGCAGTGCTAACAGCACAGCATAGTCTCAGATTGAAAGTGCAACCCTTTAGAACTGAGATAAGGAGGAATTTCTTCAGCCAGAGGATGGCTAATCTGTTGAACTCATTGCTGCAGAGGGTTGTGGAGGCCAAGTCATTGAGTATATTTCAGACAGAGATAGATAGGTTCTTGTTTGGTAAGGAGAACAGGATTAGATGGAGATGCAGGAGAATGGGGTTGAGAAACATATCAGCTACGATCAAATGGTGCAGAAGATTGATGGACCATATGGCCCAATCCTGCACATATATCTTCTGGTATTTTGGGTGCTCAGTGTGCTGCATTGGTTACAGCAATTGGCCATGGTATCTTCTACCCAAGTGTCTGCCAACTGTGGATACTGCAGTGCACATATCAGCCAAGATTGATGATTGATTGTCATGTGTACTGAAGTACAGTGAAAAGCCTTGTTTATGAGCAGTACAGGCAGATCATAGTAAGCAAAGATGTACATATTGTGGAAACTTAGATAGAGGCACACAGGTTACATTGCACAGGGCATGTGCTAGATGAGATCAACATTAGCAAAACCTGCATTATTTGAGGCTAGACAGTGCAATTGTCAGTCTAATAATGTCTGGAAAGAAGCTATTCCTGGCCCTGCTGGTGTGTGAGTTCAGGCTTTTGTATTTTTTTTACCTGATGGAAGAGGCTGTAGGAGGTTATTACCAGGGTGCAATGGATCTTTGATCATTTTGGCAGCATTTCCAAGCCAAGGAACCATGTAAATGGAGTCCATGGATGGAAGGTCAGCTTCCAAGTTGTTCTGGACTGTGCATACCACCTTCTGTAGTTTCTTACGGTCTTGGGCAAGTTGCTATGCACCTGGACAGTATGCTTTCAATGATGCAACTCTACAAGTTGGTGAAGGTACTTATGGTCATGCTAAACTTCCTGAGCCACCCGAAGAAGAAGAAGCATCTTTGTGCTTCCTTGACTTTGCAGCTTTGTGGGAAATCCAGGACAGGCTGCCAGTTATCCTCAGTCCGAGGAAAACACCATTTCGACATCAGAGGATGAGATTATTCAGCGTCAACAACAAGTCTCCCACTTCCAAAGATGTGCAGGCTAGGTGGATTGGCCATGCTAAATTGCCCGTAGTGTGTGGGCGTGTATGGGTTATAGGGGGATGGGCCTGCGTGGGATGCTCCAATGGGCGGTGTGGACTTGTTGGGCCCAAGGCCCTGTTTCCACACTGTAGGGAATCTAATCTAACCTCATCAATGGTGGCACAACAATGTCTATGGGCTTAATAGGTGAAGAGGGGAGGGTGGGTGCATGTTCCAGACCTCACGGCTGTGCAGGAACAGGGGAGGGAAAAGGGCTCCAGATCACTGGTGCACAGAGGAGTGCTTGAAACCAGGCACCTCATCAGCCCTTGCAAGAAATAACCCAACAGTCCTGTCAATGAGGGACGCTGTGTATACGTTCAGGGATGAGAATGATCAGTAAGCAGGCATTCAGGGCACCATGGGGCTTCTCAGTGAGAAGCTGGAGCAATTCACCTATCCCAGTGACAGTCTGACTACCTCTATCAACAGGTTGGTGGCTCCAGTGGAAAGACAGCCAACATCGGCATAGATCTGTGACGAGTGGTCACATATGCCTCCAACTGTGATCCCTACAGAGTCAAAGTACTTACCATGACCTCCTCCCTGAAGCACATGAGCACAGACCTGCTCTGCAAAGACATCCCGAGCAGACATGTCCAGGACTGGTGTGAGAGGCTGCCCTTGACTAACTGCTCTGGACTCCCATCACTGATAGGTATCCTCAGTACGATCCACATCCCACATACTTTCAGACATAGCTCACTGTTGAGTTAGGTTCAAATGCTGATGCCATGTGGAACTGCTGACAACCTGACTCTGCCCACTGAAGCATGAGAAGATGTAGGAAACCTTGACTGAGCCCTGCTGTTCTGCATGGTGACCTGCCTAGCTATGTGACTGTCCCAATTTCCTGCACAAAGGCTCAGCATGGCAAGGCTGACATGTTGCTGGCGTGAGCAGTGGGCACCTGGTGTATCTGCATTGAAAGACAATGCGAGCAGCTGTAGTGTACAGCCTGTTTCACACTATGGACCGGGTGCCTCAGCATTGGTGCCTGCTGTACTTGATGTAATTGTGATTACGGGTACACAGCGTGCAATGTCAAGTCATTACAGAGATGCCAGGCTGGTAGCATTACTTCCTTGGAAGTCAGGTACCATGCTCACGGTGAAAGAGCATGCACAGCTGGAACTGGTGGTTTGTGCCCTGCTCTGCAGCTTGGCCACAGGTAACATGGAGGTCATTTGGAGGAGGTAGCGAGCTGAATCCTCCAAGTACTCACTCTGATTTTCACGTCGAGTGTACCTATGGTCATTTGTATGGTGTCAGATCACAAACGCCTGGTGAGTTAGGCTGTTATGAAGAAGTTTACAGCAAGCAGTAACGAGTGCCAACTGGGAACTTTCGGCAGCCTGGCAAAATCTAAGCACAGTCCTTGAGTAAAGTCCCAGTGAGATGATCTGAACATTGAAAGAACCATTTTGTCCAATTCTGCCTTCAGCTGCTCATAAGATTCTCCCTAAGGTTGTTAAGTTCAAAAATCACGAGACCAGGTTGCTCGTCCAGCAGGTTTGTTTGAAAACACAAGTTTTCGGAGTCTTGCTCTTCCTTCCGGTGTTAGTGAGGGAACTGGCATCAGATGCAGAATTTATAAACAAAATATCAAAGAGTCATAGAACTGATGCAAATGTGTTGAGAAACCCTAAAATGGCTGTTAAATCTTTACTCAGTTTTAAAGGATTAGTAGCAAATCCAGAATTTCTTTCAAGTTAATGCCCAAGACAACTAAAAGCTACCTGATTTCTCTCAGTATACCAGAGGTGACATCTCACGTCAGACAATGCATTTTTGGTGGAAGGCCCTGTTTAGAATCTGCAAGTATATCAACTTGGAATCAAACTGGTTTTATTTCCAAAGTAGAAATTTATAAAATGCCACATTGGCTGTCTACAAATTGTGTGCTTGTCGAACAAAATAGAACATATCTGCAATTACAAATCCGCAAATGCAAACGGATTGAAGATTTAACAGCCATCTTAGGTTTATTCAACACATAGTATCAGTTCTATGCCCCTTTGATCTTGTGGTCATAAATTCTATGTCTGATGCCACCTGTCTCACTGACACCTGAAGAAAGAGCGAGACTCTGAAAGCTTGTGTTTTCAAATAAACCTGGTCTCGTGTGATTTTTGACCTTGTCCACCCTAGTCCGACTCTGGCACCTCCACATTAAGGTTTTTATTTGCAGAAAATGATTGCTCTTTTCAATGAAAGTGCTTGGCAGACAGAAAAAGAAAACTCTGTTTTTCTTTGGCATGGAAACAAAATCCCTGAAGCAGTTCAGAGAATTTACTCTAGCCTTAATCTCAGGTGTAGCCAATTAGCCTCACAGTAAACCTGAGCCATAAGTAGTTTCTGACAAACTCCTAGCCATAACGACTTGTCTATTATCTGTACATCTGTAGAACAATCACCAAATGGTTTTTATTTACTGTTTTGAATTACATAATATACAAGTTTTCACTCTGATAATTGTGTTTGTGACTGGAAACCTTGTTAATTACTATTGCAGTAGGCAGACAAGCCAGTCTTATTCATGTGTGCAATTCGACTCAGAACGCTGGTGTCAGTGAAGAGATTTCAGTGAACAAAACAACCTGCATTCATATAGCAGCTTTCATGATGCCACTGGATCAGTAAAATTCTTTTTTTAAGTGTGGCTGCTGTTGGAAACGCAACAGCTAATGTACACAAAGCAATGTGATTAATGACTAGACAATCTCTATTTTGGAGATGTTGCTTGAGAGATTAACAAAGAGCAAAAGGTCTTCTTTAACCTTTTTCTTCTCCCCAGTCAACCTGCTCAGACACACCTCTGGAGCAGGTGGGGCTTGAATCGAGGCCTCCTTTTGCAGGGGTAAGGACACTACATTGAGCCACAAGGAAACACTCCTGGTCTTTTTCAAAATAGTGCATTCAATCCTTTACATCTCCTGGTAGGGTGGGGGGTGGGGGGCATGCAGACAGGACCTCCGTTTAAAGTTGCAGTTAAAGTTTGACCTTCTAACTGTGTAGCACGCACTCAGAAGCTTTACAGTGAATTCTACAGCACGACAAGAGTCTATTCTCCACTCAGCGTTGCTTATGCCTTCATTGCACCCCGTGAACTGATCCTTCTGTAGTTTCCTTCCTTAAGCAAGTATCAAAATTTATATTTGGATAAAATTTCTCTGAGCTGCTTACCTTGAGGTTCTGAGTTCCACATCTTACTGTTCTTTCATCAAGGTAAACTCTGCTTTAGAGCCTATCAATTTGTCAGTGATAGCTTACAATTGTTGCCCCTAGTTTTGTCAGACTCACGTCGTAAAACGCTTTCATGATACGAGAGAATGCCGTCTGGCCATATCATCCTGATAATTCCTTCATTGTTCCTTCACTGATACAGGGTCAAAAACCTGGAATACCCTTCCAAATGGCATTACAGGTGTCCTTACATCCCAATGATCTCAGTGATTCAAGAAAACAGCTCTGTACCACCTTCTCAAGGGCAATTAGGGATGATCAAAACAGCGATGACAGTGACCCATATAAAAATGAAAAACATTATCATCTATCTGTCCTCATCTGTAGAAAAGAATATTAAGCCTTTTTTCTGCTAATAGTGATTTCACAGCTCTGCATTAACCGTTTACAATTCTCTTTTGTACAGTTTCTCCAGCGTTTCTCCTCAATTTTTATAAAATGGAGTTAAAAACTGCAAAACACTGGAGCATCAACTTTCGCGCTTGTGTCTCAAGAACTGAACCCATAACAATGTTACCACTGAGACACAGTTGACACTTTGCTGCACCAATTGTGGAATGTGTCACTGTTAAATTTTGCAGGTGATTGGAGAAATGCACCTGCATAAATGATAGTCATTGGCTTGCTGTAGACCTGTGACCTCAAGCCTAAACAATAGACTGTAGCAGCTATTAAACAAATTATTTGAAATATGCACCTGAAGTGTAAACATTCATGCATATATACAAGTATATAAATTTGGATCAGAACCAAGGCCATTTGGTTTTTCAAGCCTGTCCCACTACTTATTAAGATTACAGTGTCCCGACAGTGCAGATAGAGGCCATCTGGCTCAGCAAGTCTGCTTCAACCTTCCAAAGAACAGTCCACCCAGAGTCCCCCCACCCTCTATCCCTGCAATTCCCATGGCCAGCCACATAACCTGAACATCTTCTGACCGTGGGGGATACCAGAGTACCCAGCAGAAACCCATGCAGACTTGGGGAGAATGTACAATCTCCACACAGATCTAAGGCTGGAATTGAACTCAGGTCCCTGGCACTGTGAGACAACAGGGCTAATCACTGTGCCACCAACTGCTGACCTCTTAGTGCTCTAAATTACACATTCCAACCTATCGCCAACTCACTTTAATTACCCGGCTTGACAATTCCTCAACCTTAAAAAATATTCAATGATACTGTCTCTGCCATCTTCTGAGGCACAGTTTCAAAGTCACAAAATCCTCTGAGAGAAACAAAAAACATCTCTCCATCTCCATCCTAGAAAGGTGGTGCTGAATTGTAATGTACAATATGATGCAGTGTTCTTGCAGTTAGAATATTGTTTTCCTCAACTGGACGTGCTTCCTTTTCCAATATATGTTGTCCTCTGTATTTTCTGCATCTTGTTCTCTAGCCTTGATTTTTCTGCTGACCTTTCTGAAAATATCCGTTTCTCTTTTTCCTGAATTGTTGCTCCCATTTGGACTGGATTATCCCTCACCAGAACACCAAGCCTCATTTGTTGTCCTATTCATGTGCATTGATAAACAAACAGCTTTTGTACTTGTCAATAATATTCCTCAGAATAAATTTCATCTCTCTCAGCCGATATGCTCTCATGACAAGACCTCTTTATCCAAGGCAGCGCATTTCTAATGAAATCATCCTTCAGTTATCCAAACTGACAGGAATCAGTGAGCTATGTCAGTGTCATTACATCACAATCAATATTGTCCCTTTTCCCTCTCCCTCATGCATGACGTAGACCAATATGAGATTCAATGTATGTCTTCACATGACTAAAATCTCTCACCTGCATTGTCTACTCCTCAATGTAATCTGGAATATAGCTTGTAGCACAGTTTCCCCACCAAAAATAATGGAGTGTTAACTCCATTTTGCCTAGTTTTTTCATTTAGTTCAGTACATGTTTCATAGTTTTATCACTGAAATCCAAACAAATTTGAATTCTGTCTCATACTTCCTTTTATTTCCATAGCAGTAGGGAATATCATTTAGCCTCACTCAGTACTTCAAAGTTATAGGCTACCATTTTAATGCTTTCTTGAAGTTTTTTCAACAGTAGTTGTCTCTCTTTTCAAGCTCTGTAATCTCAGCTCTCAATGTCCTATTTTCAGAAAGAATGTAAATGCATTGGAGACTGCTCAGGGGAGCTTTACGACACTAAATGTGTTGCCTCATGAGGAACAATTGAACAGTTTGGACTTGTTTTCACTGGGGCTCAGGAGAGTGAAGGGTAATTTGAATGTAGGTTATAAGACCCTGGTCTTGCTAGCGTGGATGTGGAAGGGATATTTCCATTTGGGGTGGAAAACTAGGCGTGAAAATCAGAGCAGATAATTGGAGGATTTACCTCACTGTTTGCTCCAAATGACCTCCATGTTGTCTGTGGCCAAACTGTAGAGCAGGGCACAAGCCACCAACACCAGCTACACATGCTCTTTCATCATGGGCACTGCAGTCAGATTTTCAAGGAGCCACTCTACCATCCTGGCATCTCTGCAATGCCTTTGCATTGTATATTGTACACTGATAATAACTGCATCAAGAACAGCAGTCACAGAGGGTTTACAGTGTAAAATAGGCTGCCTATCAAAGCTAACAAAGTGTAGAGCTGGATGAACACAGCAGGTCAAAAGTTGTGCTCCTAAGAAGCTGCTTGGCCTGCTGTGTTCATCCAGCTCCACAGCTTGTTATCTCAGATTCTCCAGCATCTGCAGTTCCTATTATCAAGGTTATGCCCAGCTCTCTTTTGAAGCCTCCAGCAGAATCCCCACCCACCACACTCCTAGGCAGCATTTTCCAAATCCTAACAACTCTGTGAGTAAAGAACTTCTCATCCCACTTCGACTCTCTTGCTGACAATTTTGAGGTTGTGCCCCCTTATTGCTAACATGGCAGCTGGAGGAAACAGAAAACATTCTTGACCCTGTCAAAATTGTTAATAACTTCAAACACTTTAGTAAGGTCACCTCTTCATCTTCTTGCTGCAATGAGAATAAGCCCAGTTTCTCTAATCTTTCCTTGTACCTAAAATCCCTTATTCCTGGTACCATTGTCCTAAATCTCTTTTGCAGTTTCTTGAGAGATTGAAAGTTCCTTAAATAAGGTATCCAAAACTGAACACAATACTCGATAGAATCATAGAATCCCTACAGTGTGAAAACAGGACCTTCAGCCCAGCAAGTCCACACCGAACCTCAGAGAATCCCACCCAGACCCATCACCTCCCTGAACACTATGGGCAATTTAGCATGGACAATCAACCTAACCTGCCTATCTTTGGACTGTGGGAGGAAATCGGAGAAAACCCGCACAAATAGAGGGAGAATGTGCAAACACCATACAGGCAGCCACCTGAGGCTGGAATCGAACCCAGGTTCCCACAGCTGTGAGGCAATAGTACTAACCACTGTGCCACCATGCCACCCAATTTGGTCCGACTAATAATTTGTAGAGGTGCAGCATCACTTCCTTGTTTTTATGATGTAAGCATCTAATTATAAACCCAAGGATCCTATAAATCTCCTTAACAACTGTTTCAACTTGCCTGGCCGCTTTTAAGGAATTATGCATGTGAATGCTAAGGTACATCTTCTCCTGTACTCCCCTCAGAATTGTACCATTGAGCCTGTATTGACTCTCCATGTTTCTTCCACCAAAATGCATTTCTTTGCATTTATCTCCATTGACGTTCATCTGCCAGGTGTGTGCCCATTTGGCCAATTTGTCAAAATGTCCCTCTGAATCCACCTCTGCATCAATTTCACAATTCACTATTCTTGCAAGCTGAGGGCAATCTGCAAATTTAGAATTTTTGTCCTTAACACTCATCTCAAAATTGTTCATATGAATCAGAAAAAAAGCAAGGGCCTCAACACTGATCCTTGGGGAACACCACTTTCAACGTGTCTGCAAACTGAGAAATACCCATCTATACCCACCCGCTGTTTCCGATCATTTTGCCAAGTTCGAATCCATGTTACCATGGATCCCAAACATTTCTAATCCGCTAGGCAACTTGGTATGTGGCACAGTATCCAGTGATTTCTGAAAGTCGAAACATACAACATCTGCAGCATTAATCTCATCACTGCCTGTGCAGACAATGGGGGTGGCCATGAGTACCCGCATAGGCCCAAGCTACGCCTGCCTCTTTGTAGGTTATGTGGAACAGTCCTTCTTCCGCACCCACACTGACCCTAAGCCCCACCTCTTCCTCCGTTACATTGATGATTGTATCGGCGCTGCCTCATGCTCCCAAGAGGAGCTCAAACAGTTCATCCACTTCACCAACACCTTCCACCCAACCTCAAGTTCACCTGGACCATTTCCAACACATTCCTCAGCCTCCTGGACCTCTCTGTCTCCATCTCAGGTAACTACCTGGAAACAAATATCCATTTCAAGCCCACCGGCTCCCACAGCTACCTAGAATATGCCTCCACCCACCCAACTTCCTGAAAAATTCCATCCTCTATTCCCAATTCCTTCGCCTCCGCCGCATCTGCTCCCAAGGATGAGACATTCCACTCCCATACATCCCAGATGTCCTTGTTCTTCAAGGGCCACAATGGTCCTACCACAGTGGTCAAGAACGCTCTTGACTGTGTCTCCCACATTTCCCATAAGTCATTCCTCACACCCCGCCCCCGCAATAACCGCCAAAAGAGAATCCCCCTAGTCCTCACATACCACCCCACCAACCTCCGGATACAACGCATCATCCTCTGACATTTCCGCCATCTACAATCTGACCCCACCACCAAAGACATTTTCTAAACCCCACCCTTGTCTGCCTTCCGGAAAGACCACTCTCTCCGTGATTCCCTTGTCTGCTCCACACTCCCCTCCAACCCCACCACACCTGGCCCTTTCCCCTGCAACTGCAGGAAGTGCTACACTTGCCCCCACTCCTCCTCCCTCACTCCCATCCCAGGCCCCAAGATGACTTTCCACACCAAGCAGATGTTCACCTGCACATCTGCCAATGTGGTATACTGCATCCACTGTATCCGTTATGGCTTCCTCTACATTGGGGAAACCAAGTGGAGGCTTGGGGACCACTTTGCAGAACACCTATGCTTGGTTCGCAATAAACAACTGCACCTCCCAGTCGCGAATCATTTTAACTCCCCCTCCCATTCCTTTGACGACAAGTCCATCCTGGGCCTCCTGCAGTGCCATAATGATGCCACCCGAAGGTTGCAGGAACAGCAACTCATATTCCGCCTGGGAACCCTGCAGTCCAATGGTATCAATGTGGACTTCACAAGCTTCAAAATCTCCCTTCCCCACACTGCATCCCAAAGCCAGCCCAGCTCGTACCTGCCTCTCTAACCTGTTCTTCCTCTCACCTATCCCCTCCTCCCACCCCAAGCCGCACCTCCATTTCCTACCTACTAACCTCATCCCGCCCCCTTGACCTGCCCATCCTCCCTGGACTGACCTATCCCCTCCCTACCTCCCCATCTATACTCTCCTCTCCATCCATTTTCTCCTGTATCCATCTTCGGTCCGCCTCCCCCATCTCCCTATCTATGTCAGAACCCTCTCCCCATCCCCCTCTCTGATGAATGGTCGAGGCCCGAAACTTCAGCTTTTGTGCTCCTAAGTTGCTGCTTGGACTGCTGTGTTCATCCAGCTCCACACTTTGTTGCCTCAGTTAAATTTCTCCTTGCCTTTGACAAAGCCATGCTGACTGTCAAGCATTGGCTTATTTTTCCCCATGTGTGTATTTACCTTATCCTAATTACAGGCTTCATTAGTCTTCCCACTTTGATGACAGCTGACACAACTTCAATAAATCTTTGAAAGATTTCGTTATTCCAAGCTGACCCGTGAAGAAATGTTGTCTCAATGTACCAAGCCCAAGGTGTTACCTGCAGATCTTCCAACATGCACATTGTAATTGTTCAGAGTGGAAGAGCCTCTTGGTCAGCTATATTTGATATGGTGGTGAGCCCCTCAAGGTATAGCCTATGGAAACTGGCTTGTGATCTGTTCCAGCAAAAGCTAGCTATGAAAACAGAAGTCAGCATATGGTCCACCTACTTCATGTATCTGGAGATACAGGAAACTTTCTGAATCTAAGCTGATTGATGGATGTAAATTATGACCAGCCAGAATCTGTTTTGATCACTGAATAGGTTCAAAGAGGCTACTCCTGCTCTTCTGTTCATTTTATCCATTTCTAATAGATTTCCTCTCCTCACTGTTTTTGCCAGAGACGGAATGAGGAGAATTGAGGGTTACGGTACTCAAAGTGGGACAGGAAGTGGTAAAACAACAAAATTTTTTAAAAAGATTGAGAAAGAAGTTTGGAAATATTCCAAGAACGTTCTTGTAAATAATTAGTGCTTTATATAGCCAGTGCCAATTTGAATCTCATGAATAAGCATTATGTATTCTTTTGTAATGGTTTATTTTACACGTTGCAAGTCAGATGCGTCTATTAAGACAGAATTGTTCTGTTTGTATGATGTACGCATGCTAATGATTGTGGTAAATCATACTTAAAGGGTATTTTTAACTTGAGACCGCTTATTATTGAGCAAATCAGCACACCAGTGACTGACTGCATGAGGAGTCCGCTTATGTCTGAGAACTTCTTGTTCAAGATTGCAATCTGTGTGGGCCCATTCTGTGAGTTGAGTTAAGTGGTTAGAATAATTTTATTAACAAAGTGTGAAGCTGGATGAACACAGCAGCCAAGCAGCATCTCAGGAGCACAAAAGCTGACGTTTCGGGCCTAGACCCTTCATCAGAGAGGGGAATGGGGAGAGGGAACTGGAATAAATAGGGAGAGAGGGGGAGGCGGACCGAAGATGGAGAGAAAAGAAGATAGGTGGAGAGGAGAGTATAGGTGGGGAGATAGGGAGGGGATAGATCAGCCCAGGGAAGACGGACAGGTCAAGGAGGCGGGTTGAGGTGGTAGGTAGGAAATGGAAGTGCGGCTTGAGGTGGGAGGAAGGGATGAGTGAGAGGGAGAACAGGTTAGGGAAGCGGAGACAGGCTGGGCTGGTTTTGGGATGCAGTGGGGGGAGGGGACGAGTTGGACTGGTTTTGGGATGCGGGGTGGAAGGGGAGATTTTGAAGCTTGTGAAGTCCACATTGATACCATTGGGCTGCAGGATTCCCAAGTGGAATGTGAGTTGCTGTTCCTGCAACCTTCAGGTGGCATCATTGTGGCACTGCAGGAGGCCCATGATGGACATGTCGTCTGAGGAATGGGAGGGGGAGTTAAAATGGTTCGCGACTGGGAGGTGCAGTTGTTTGTTGCGAACCGAGTGGAGGTGTTCTGCAAAACGGTCCCCAAGCCTCCAATTGGTTTCCCCAATGTAGAGGAAGCCACACCGGGTACAATGGATACAGTATACCACATTAGCAGATGTGCAGGTGAACATCTGCTTGATATGGAAGGTCATCTTGGGGCCTAGGATGGGGGTGAGGGAGGAGGTGTGGGGGCAAGTGTAGCACTTCCTGCAGTGGCAGGGGAAGGTGCTGGGTGTGGTGGGGTTGGAGGGGAGTGTGGAGTGGACAAGGGAGTCGTGGAGTGAGTGGTCTTTCCGGAAGGCAGACAAGGGTGGGGATGGAAAAATGTCTTTGGTGGTGGGGTCGGATTGTAGATGGCGGAAGTGTTGGAGGATGATGCGTTGTATCCGGAGTTTGTGGTGTGGTGTGTGAGAACAAGTGGATCCTCTTTGGGCGGTTGTGGCGGGGGCAGGGTGTGAGGGATGTGTTGCGGGGAATGCGGGAGATGCGGTCAAGGGCGTTCTTGACCACTGCGGGGGAAATGTTGACGTTCTGGAAGAATGTGGACATCTGGGATGTGTGGGAGTGGAATGCCTCGTCCTGGGAGCTGATGCGGCGGAGGCGGAGGAACTGGGAATAGGGGATGGAATTTTTGCAGGAGGGTGGGTGGGAGGAGGTGTATTCTAGGTAGCTGTGGGAGTCAGTGGGCTTGAAATGGACATCAGTTTCTAGCTGCTTACTTGAGATGGAGACTGAGAGGTCCAGGAAGATGAGGGATGTGGTTGGAGATGGCCCAGGTGAACTGAAGGTTGGGGTGGAAGGTGTTGGTGAAGTGGATGAACTGTTCGAGCTCCTCTGGGGAGCAAGAGGCGGCGCCGATACAGTCATCAATGTAACGGAGGAGTAGATATGATTTGGAGCCTGTGTAGGTGCGCAAGAGGGACTGTTCCACATAACCTACAGAGTGGCAGGCATAGCTTGGGCCCATGCAGGACCCATGGCCACCCCCTTTGTCTGTGGGAAGTGGGAGGAATCGAAAGAGAAGTTGTTGAGGGTGAGGACGAGTTCAGCTAGAAGGTTGCAGGAACAGCAACTCATATTCCGCTTGGGAACTCTGCAGCCCAATGGTGTCAATGTGGACTTCACAAGCTTCAAAATCTCCCCTTCCCCTACTGTACCCCAAAACCAGCCCAGTTCTTCCATCTCCCCCCACTGCATTACAAAACCAGCCCAACTCGTCCCCTCCCTCCACTGAATCCCAAAACCAGCCCAGCATATCTCTGCTTCCCTAACCTGTTCTTCCTCTCACCCATCCCTTCCTCCCACCTCAAGCCGCAGCTCCATTTCCTACCTACCGCCTCATCCCGCCTCCTTGACCTGTCCATCTTCCCTGGACTGACCTATCCCCTCCCTACGTCCCCACCTATACTCTCCTCTCTACCTATGTTGTTTTCTCTCCATCTTCGCTCCGCCTCCCCCCCCCTCCCTATTTATTCCAGTTCCCTCTCCCCGTCCCCCTCTCTAATGAAGGGTCTAGGCCCGAAATGTCAGCTTTTGTGCTCCTGAGATGCTGCTTGGCCTGCTGTGTTCATCCAGCTCCACACTTTGTTATCTTGGATTCTCCAGCGTCTGCAGTTCCCATTATCACAGAATAATTCTATTGTTTTATGGTTAGAATTCATCTTTACCCTTCCCAGTGTTGAATCTCTCAGCGACGCCTTTACATCGGACTCAAAGCATAGTAACTGATTATTTGTCCCAGCAGGTTTATGCCAATACTTGAGTTCTACATGTGCATCTTGTCATCTCACTGCACTTGAATTTCCCATTAATGGCCACCACATAATTCTCCCAGCAGCTCGATATGTTCAGGTTGTTAGTGAACTTTAGGTGGGAGATTGCTAATTTTTCTCTGAGGATTTGCAGGCTGTTCACCCTCTCTCTTCAGATTGTCTTGCAGCCACTCTGCAGAACCCCTGACCCTGGCATCAGAGAGGCAACACAATGTTCCAGACACCATTACCACCATCGCTGGATATCCAATTGACAGAACAGACCCAAGGCAGGTGGCAGCACTGTGATATACAGCCAAGACGGAGTTAGTAATAAGGAAAGACTGGATAGGCTGGGACTTTTTTCACTGGAATGTAAGAGGTTGAGGCGTGCCTCGATAGAAGCGTAGAAAATTGTGAGATGCGCAGATAGAGTTGATGTCAGTTGTCTTTTCTCTAAAATGGGGAATTTCAAGACTAGTGGGGTGGGGCACATTTTTAAAATGAGCAAAGAAAGGTTTAAAAATGTCTGAAAAACTAACATTTTACACAGAGGATGGTTCATGTGTGGAATGAAGTGGCGGATCCAGGTACAATTACAAAGTTTAAAAGACATTTGCTTGGATACATGAATAGGAAACATTTGGAGGGATATTGGCCAGAAACAGCCAGGTGGAACTAGTTTAGCTTAGGATTACATTCAGCAGTAGATGGACCGAAGGGCCTGTTTCGGTGCCGTATGACTTTTGGTTTCTATGACTAACAATCGTCAACATTGAGTCCAGAACCCATGAAGTCTCAAGTCTTCAGATTAAACCTGGGCAAGGAAACATTCTGCTGATTACTATGTACTGTCTACTCCTGGCTGATGAATCAGTACTCCTCTATGCTGAACAACACTGAGAGTGGCAAGGGGGCAAAATGTACTCTGGTCGGGGGGATTTCAATGACCACTATCAAGAATGGATGAGCAGCAGTACTATGAGTTGGGTTGGTTGAGATCTAAAGGACAGAGATGCTAAACTGGATCTATAACAGGTGGTGAGGAAACTGATAAGAGGGGAAAAAAATACACTTGAATTTATCCTTAACAATCTGCCAGTTGCAGATGCATCTGTCCATGACAGTTAGTAAAAGAATGACCACTACACAGTTCTTTTGGAAATGAGTCCTGCCTTCACATTGAGAGTAACCTCCAAAATGTTGTGTGGCACTAGCACTGTGCTAACAGATCTAACAAGTCAAGTCTAGGCACCAATGAGGTACTGTGGGCCATCAACAGCAGTAGAATAACACTCCAGCATCATCTGCAAACTCACGGCCCTGCATATTCCCCCATTCAAACATTACCAACAAGTCAAGGGGTCATAGAAGCATGAAATCATAGAATCATAGAACTGTTACAGTCTGTTAGCAGGCCATTTGGCCCATCGATTTCACACTGACCTTCCAAAAGCATCCCAACAATACTCACACCCCACTTTATCCCTGTAACCCTGCATTTCACGCTTGGTCAAATACATCTTAATGTCAAGGGCTGCTTAACTAGCCTGCCAATTCCTGAATACGATGGGTAATTTAGCATGGCCAAGCTACCTAACCTGCACATCTTAGGACTCACCTTTAGATCAACCCTAGTTCAATGAGTAGTGCAGGAGGACATGCCAGGAGCAACATGGGGCATAGCTGAAGATGAGGTGTCAACCTGATAAAGTGACTAAACAAGACTACCTGCATGCCAAGCAGCATAAGCAAGCAAGTGATAGAGCTAAGTGGTTCCTCAACTAACGGATCAGATTTAAGCTCAGCAGTCCTGCCACATCCAGTCGACAATGATGGTGGACAATTAAACAACTCACTGAAGGAGGATGTTTCACAAATATCCCAGCTTCAATGATGGAAGAACCCAACACATACATAAGGTAAGAAAAAACCAAAGCTTTTGTCGCAATCCTCAATCAGAAGTGCCGAGAGGATGATCGATCTCAGCCTCCTCCAGTGGACCCCAACATGATAGATACCAGACTTCAGTCATTTTGATTCACTCCATACAATAAGAATTTTGAGATAAGTTTGAGACCAGTAAGTTTGAGATACTGGATAGTGAAAAGGCTATGGACCCTGACAACATTCCAGCAATAGCACTGAAAGCTTCTTCTCCAGAGCTTGCCACTCCCCTGACCAAGCCATTCCAGTACAGTTAGAATACCAGTATCTAACTGACAATGTGGAAAATTTCCCAGGTATGTCATGTATACCAAAAACAGAAAAAAAAAATAAAACTGGCCAATTACTACCCCATCAGTCTACTCTTGATCATCAGGAAAGTGACGGAAAGTGTCATCAACAGTGCTATCCAACAGTACCTGCTCAGTGACGCTCAGTTTGGGTTCCACCAGGGCCTTGGTTCAAGCATGGACAAAAGAGGTGAATTCCAGAGAAGAGTTGAAAGTGTCAGTCCTTGACATCAGGGTAGCATTTGATCAAGTGTGGTATCAAGGAGACTAGAAAAATCGGAATCAATGGGCATTGTGGGGTGGCAAACTCTCTGTTTGTTGGAGTCATCCTGTCACATAGAAAAATGATTATGTTTGTTTGAGATCAGTCATTGTATCTCCAGGACATCTCTGCAGGAGTTCCTCAAGCCAGTGTCCTATGCCCAACCATTTTTCACTTCTTCTTCAACAACCTTCGTTCCGTCATAAGGTCAGAAGTGGGGACATTTCCCAATGATTACACAATGTTCGGTACCATTCATGGCTCCTCAGATACTGAAGCGGTGCTTGCTCAAATGCAACAAGACCTGAACAATATTCAGGCTTGAGCTGACATTGGCAAGTAACATTCACACCACACAAATACCAGGCAATGACCATCTCCAACAACAGACAATCCTAAAATTAGCTCTTGACATTCAATGTGCTACCATCACTGAATCCCCCAATCCCAACATTCTAGGGTTTACCATTGACCAGAATCTCATTTGAACTTATCACACACACACCATGGCTACAAAAGCATGCCAGGAGCTAGGAATACTGTGGCAAGCCACTCATCTCTTGACTCCCCAGAACCTGTCCATCATCTACAAGGCACAAGTCAGGAGTGTGATGGAATACTCCCCACTTGCCTGGATGAGCGCAGCCCCAACAATACTCAAGAAGTTTGACACCATCCAGGATAAAGCAGTCCACTTGATTAGAACCACAACCACAAGCACTCACTCCCTCCACCCCCAATGTTCAGCAGCAGCAGTGTGTACTATCTACAAGATGCAGTGCAGAAATTCACTAAAAATCCTCAGATGTTATCCTGCAAACCCATAATTACCCCCACCTTGAAGGACAAAGGAGGTAGATACGTGGGAACGCCTTCAACATCCCCTCCAAGCCACTCACTATCCTAACTTGGAACTATATCGCCCTTCCTTCACTGTTGCTGGGTCAAAATCCTGGAATTCCCTCCCTAATGGCGTTGTGAGCATATCTACAGCAAGTGGAATCCAACAGTTCCAGAAGGAAGAGATAACAAGGTATAGAGCTGGATGAACACAGCAGGCCAAGCAGCATCAGATGAGCAGGAAGGCTGATGCTCCAGGTTTAGATCCTTCTTCAGAAATATTCCATAAGGAAGCTCACCGCCACCTTCGTAACTAGGGATGTGCAATAAATGCCAGACCAGCCAGTGATGCCGACATCCCATGAGCGAATTACAAAAGTGCTCTTCCTCCCCTGCTGTGCAGCAGAGCCAATCATGGTACCAACAATTTTGCCAATGTTGCTTTCTCCCGAGATGCTATCCCTCCCCTCCCTATTGTAATAAAAACAGTGCCTCCTGGACAATGTCCAAATTTCCATCATTACCTTCAGCACCCTTGGCTCAGGTCTAAAATTCTGCAAATCTGTAACCAAAGTAACATCAAGTCTCATCTACTCACTAGTTCCAATGTCCGTTGACCCATACAACCTCCTGGTCCAACAAATCTTCAAGTCAAATATTCTTATCCTTGTTTTCCAATTCCTCCACAACCTTTCTCCTCATCCCCTAACATCTGTCTCAAAACCCCATTGTCACCTCTCTAACCCCTAAAATCCTCTGTTATTTGTATCTTGTTTGTCTTGGTTATCATGGCGACTGAGAATTACTGAGTATTAACATGCAGTACTGTTTTTCCAGTCACTCTTCCCAGATCCACATTAGAGTCAAAATATTCCAGCCTTGTAAAGAATTCTGATTTGCATTGATAAATCGGAGTTCCTGGTATTGAGATTCATTTCATAGATGCTTAGCGCAATGCCTCACAGCGCCAGGACCTGGGTTTGATTTCAACCTGGGGTGACTGTCTGTGTGGAGTTTGCACATCTTCCCCCTGTCTGCGTGCGTACCCTCTGGTGCTCCAATTTCCTCCCACAGTGCAAAGATGTGCTGGTTATGTGCGTCGGCCATACTAAATTGTCCCATAATGTCCAGGGATGGGCAAGCTAGGTGGTTTAGCTATGAGAAGTGCAGGATTACAGCGATAGGGTGGAGGGGCTGGATTGTTCTTTGAAGGATTGGTGTTGACTTGATGGGCCAAATGGCCTGATACCACGCTGTAGGCATTTGATGGAGATTATAACCTTCAGGCGTGTTAGGTTTCTGATGGGTTCTAAAAAAAGGTTGGGGTGGAAGCCTCATGGAAAGCCACAGAGTTTCAGGAGTTTTACGTCAATGATGTTTCGAAAGAGGCAGGTATAGAGAATTCCCAACCTGTACAGATCACAAAGCTTGTATTTAATCACACTTCATCACATTTCTCAGAAGCATCTCACTGCTCTTCGTATACAGTGAATTACTTTAAAGTGCAACGATTTGCTGTAGGCAAACACAGCAGTCATTGAGCAGACTACACGACTCCACAACCGTCACAAGATAGATGATCAGTTTTTCAGTGAAGGAAGGTCTGTTGGTCAGGAGGCAGACAGGAAAAGAAAATCCAACTGTTTGAATATTGGTCTGGGATTTAGTGAAACAGCTAAACTGAAACTCTCATTCATATCTCATACAAGTAAGATGGGATAAGCTCCACATCTCTGCTGAAGACTATGTATCGACATTTAATTTTATGAAGACAGCAATCAGAGTTATGAAGAATGCACTCATAGCGCCTGGTTTGTTCTTGACAAGGTGCAGCTAAAATGAGTGATGTCAAATCCATGGGTTTGCGAATGCCTGTGAGATAGTTACTTTGTCAGGATGTTCCAGCACAAATCTATAAATGCCCTTAAATTGCCTGGACATACAGCTCACTCTTTCCAGTAAGTAGAGGTCACATTTCCCAGTTGGCCATCAAGGCTTCAAATACAGATTGGCTTTTTTTTGAATGATGCTGAACCCCATCATATCTCCCTTGCAACGAGCCTGCTTCTGAATTTGAAGGAATTAAGCTGTCCTCAGGTCCAGATCAGCTCATTAAATTTCAGTTAAAAGCTTGTAACATCAAACAAGTGGAGTACTGGCGACTATTGCAACTCAGTTCTTTAATAGAAAGTGTCCTCATTAGTCTCAGTTGTACATAGTGTCAATACTGTAGACTTCTCTGTTAATGAGCAAGGGACCCAGTGTTGTAAACCCAGTCTTAGGTGCTTGTGAAACTAGTAATGCACATGTGCAGCATCGGGCACATTTTACGTTCGAAATCCTGGGACCCCTTTCTCTCTTTCCCTGAATCTTACATCCTGAATGACAAAAATAGGGCTGAATCAAAATTGTAAATGTTTTTGAAAGAATAAATACTGAGGAGCAGTTTCATTTGGCAGAAGAGTTGGAAGCCAGAGGGCATGGATTTAATCACCGGAAACCAAGTTAAGATTATCATTCGAGCCACATTTGTGCATTCTCGAAGCTGGATATCTTCACATACAAGATCTAGTACTTTGTTGACAAAAAAAATTTTCCATAAGCTGTGCTTTATTCCATTGAGGAAATGTCTATGCCAATCCCTTTTGTATTCCGTATGGCAAAGTCCTGATCAGTCAGAGTTTACCTGCCTGGTTTAATTTTAATCAGTTGACAAGGATTGATTGCTAACAGTGATAATGGGAGCTGCAGATGCTGGAGAATCCAAGATAATAAAATGTGAGGCTGGATGAACACAGCAGGCCAAGCAGCATCTCAGGAGCACAATGATGAAGGGTCTAGGCCCGAAACGTCAGCTTTTGTGCTCCTGAGATGCTGCTTGGCCTGCTGTGTTCATCCAGCCTCACATTTTATTATCTTGATTGCTAACAGTTCCTGCTTCATCTCCAAAACCAGGTCCAGCCATAATCTGCACCCTCTTCCTGTGCTCTGCAAACTGTTTGTCCTTTTATGTCTGTTTTTCTCTTGTGCCCCCATTCTGACATGTGTAACATGAAAATTTTTGACTCACGTCTCGTTAGCAATGCCAATAGATTTGATTATTGGAAGGACCAGAGGCAAAATGAGGAAACATTAGTCATATGGAATGTACTCCCTGAAAGAGCAGTGAAAGCAGATTCACTAATAGCTTCCAAAAGGGAATTGGAGAAATAATTCCCAAGAAAAGGGATTTGCAGGCAGTGGGCAAACAGTTGGGCTAGTGGAATTAACTAGGCTGTTTAATCAAAGACGCAAAGGGCTGAGGTTTTTTTTATAAATCTGTGGTGTATCTTTCCCTGATTCCAGAACTGAACTTTAACTTGACAAGATGCTGGACCTTGTGTGTAAAAAGCAGGCTGTAAAAGCTGAAATTGTTGGGAAGTTGACAGGGGCTTGCTAAAGTCAGCTTTTAACCTGATAGTAATCCGTAGTGCGCTGAAATCCCAAGTTGTACTGGTGGGTCAACCATTCATTCATGTAAAGTTCTAATTATCCGCTTTCCTTAACCCTTTATTCTGGCTCTGAGAGCTTGTACACAGATTGACTTGAAATCCTCAAAAGTACCAGGGAGAATAAGGAAAGAGGATTCCCAAGAGTGGAGGGGGCTGAGTACCAGACAATCCTCTACATTTTGAGGTCTCACAGCAACTATCTTACTGAGGTAACAGTATTTTCACACAGGACTTATTCTGAGACACTGAAAAAGAGTTCAACTGGATTCGTAATGTTTAACTCTGTTTGTTTCTCCACAGATGCTGCCAGACCTGCTGAGTTTCTCCAGCACTTTCTTCTTATGTTTCTTGACCTGAGATTGTGCTTTCACTACTTTGGAGCTGATGTTGCTTTCTCAATAATTTTGTTTGACTTGTAAATGGGGATCTCTGTCAAACCAGCATCTACTGCCATACACAAGTGATCTTGCGAAATTAATGACGAGCCACTTCTTAAACCATTGCAGGCCATGTTGATCTAACCTTCCTATTGTCAACTTTCAGGTCAGCATGGCAGCCACTTCTGTTTCTGCCCCCCTCTCTCTCTCTCTCTCTCTCTGGGGCATCAGGAAGGGGTGAGCTACAGACGCAGTGGTAACAGCAGCAAGACAGGCAAGAGGGGAGGATCACTGAGCTCCGGTTATCAGGCGGTGATCGCCACACAATGGCATTTGTGGGTTGGGGGTAAGTTTCATGCATACCTGAGCAGTAGTGCCTCATGAGACTTATGGTCTCACTGTCTGGCGTTCACTGACTTTAACAACCACCTGGAATAGGTGGACTGGGAGAGTAACTGCAGTCTGTTGCTGTCAAAGTCATCCACTGTCCTTTACTAGTTTGCTTCTGCATCTTTCCAGGGTTTGGCTTTTGTGGAATCTCACCATCAGCTGCCCATGCATACATCCTCTAACTGGTCCCAGGTTCACCAAGCAATTATGTGCATTTCGCAAAGATTTGGGCCAGTTACAATGCATGGGCACCCAGCTTTATCACTCATTCTGGACTCTAATTAACCAGGACATCATTGACATGTAGTGACCAAGGCTCGGGTCTAGGGTGTATATTGGGGCTCAATAACCGGGGCCTAGGTCTTCAAGGGGTCCTGTGTTCCAAGGTTGCGGGGCTGCTCCCAGGCCCAGGATTCCTGCTCTCGCTCCAACCTGGGAATTGATTGCATCAGCATTCAGCTTATAGCTGGCCATGACAGTGAAAGTAATCATAGAACCTGAGGAGGGAGATTGGGCACTGTCATTGGAGGGAGATGATGGGTGCTGAATTAAATCGATGGTCAACATGCCTCAGGTGAGGGGTGTGGTTAAGATGATGGGACTTTCATAATGACTTCAGCTTGGATAAGGATTGAATCTGTGCTGTTAAATTCACTCTGCCCAGCTAACAGACCTAATCAACATCTGCCCCCCTTCCCTTTTAAAAGAATTCCCTGGGATCCCTTATAGAGTGCAGACAAATCCTTGATTTAACATCTTACCAGCAAGGCAGCGCCTCCAACAATGCGTGGACCTCAGTCCTGGCACTGAAGTCTTAGCCATGATTAGATGTTCAAGGCTGTGGAATGTGAGTTGATTCAATGACCTTCCGACACAGAGTTGCCTGCACTATCCACTGAGCTGCAGCTGATGCTCATAACACAATAAGGAACCAAAACTCTTTCTGGGATAGCAGGAACCGCTGATGCTGGAGAATCCGAGATAACACGGTGTAGAGCTGGATGAACACAGCAGGCCAAGCAGCATCAGAGGAGCGGGAAAGCTGACGTTTCTTCAGAAATGGGAGAGGGGAAGGAGAGAGGGGGAGGTGGGTAGAAGACGGATAAAGAAGAAGATAGGTGGAGAGGAGTCAGACAAGTCAAAGAGGTGGGGTTGAAACCAGTAAAGGCAAATATAGGTGTGGAGTTAGGGAGGGGATAGGTCGGTCCAGTGAGGATGGACAGGTCAAGGAGACAGGATGAGGTTAGTGGGTAGGAGATGGGGGTGGGGCTTGAGGTGGGAGGAATGGTCAGGGAGGTGAGGACAAGCTGGGCTGGTTTTGGGATGCGGTTGGGGGCGGAGAGATTTTGAAGCTTGTGAAGTCCACATTGATACCCTTGGGCTGCAGGGATCCCAAGCAAAATGTGAGATGCTGTTCCGACAGCTTTAGGGTGGAATCATTGTGGCAATTCAGGAGGCCCAGGATGGACCTGTCATCCAAGGAGTGGGAGGGGGAATACGCTTGGTTTCTCCAATGTAGAGGAGGCCACAGTGGGAACAGCGGATACAGTACACCACATTAGCAGATGTGCAGGTGCGTGTTCATTTTGTTCCTGTTGTGGCCTCCTCAACATCAGGGAAACCAAATTCATGCTTGGAGACCGAGTGGATGTTGCAGAACACCTACACTCAGTTCACAACAAACAACTGCACATCCCAGTCGTGAACCATATAAACGCTGCGCCGCCTCTTTGACCTGTCTGCCTCCTCTCCACATATCTTCTCCTCTATACATCTTCCATCTGCCTCCCCCTCTCCCCCTATTTATTTCAGAATCCCCTTCCCCTCCGCCATTTCTGAAGAAGGGTCTCAACACGAAGCGTCAGCTTTCCTGCTCCCCTGGGGTTGCTTGGCCTGCTGTGTTCATCCAGCTCTACACCTTGTTATCTCAAAACTCTTTCCGTCCCTCTGCACTTTTTACACTTGTATGGAAAAGCATGAGAGATTTCCTGCAGCACATCTGTCGCTTTTAAAAGACAGAAAAGTGACACTTTTCTGACCTCCTTGCACTCCAAGAGCAGTAATATTTTGGATAATATTAGATACATCAGACAACCCAGCACTTCAGAATGAATGGGCATGTTAACTGGCACAGTGAGGAACACTAACAAACTGGCAGCAAGCTTTAGATTTCGCCTGCAAAAAAAAATACCTCCTGAGTACATCACAAGGCATCTCGCTGCTTAAAACTGGAAGCTTTATCAAGTAGTCAACATTGCTTTGAAGTGTTCTTTTCTGGTCAACTATAGCCTGAAGGCTATGATCAGAAAAACAAGAGCAATTTACATTGATCTGAAGGACATTTATAGAAAGAGCTAAATCAACATCACAGAAAAGCGCAATGTTTTGATAAAAGACTGCAGGTAAGCTAAAGCAAAGTAGAAACAAAGGATTGGCTTCTTAGAAATATTCAAAATACCTGGCTTCGAATAGACTTACATCGAATTTGTAGGTTAGATAACAACCATTTGGTTCAGCTGATCTACGCTGCATAGCAGCTTTCTCCCAGTCTGTTCATCAAATCCTACCAAAATATCCTTTGATTTACTTCCTCCCTCAAGTAGGTAAAAGTTAAAGTAAACTTGCTGTGATTCCTATGCAGCTACATCTGCCATCCTTACCTACACATGACCCCTGATCCCCAGCAATGTGGTTGACTCTGAAATGAAGGAGCAAACTACTCAGCGCAAAGAGCAATTACAGATGGGCAACAAATATTGGTCTGGTCATTGACACACACTTCCCTTTAAAATATTTTTATTTTAAATACAGCAGCCAACTTCAGAAACAGTAAAACTCACTGAACATAATAATGTACTTAATTAGAAAGGCTTTGTAGATTGGTGAAGACACTGGAGAGCTCTGGTGAAGAGCCATCTCGACTTGAAATGTTAGCTTGCTTTCTCTCCATGGATGCTGCCTGACCCACTGTGATCTCCAGCAATTTTTTTTTCCAGTGCAGATTCCAGCATCTGCCGTAATTTGCTCCTATACTGGACAGCCCAATGACTTTCCGCAAACAGTGCAGTGGAATATTTCACTCTGTCCTAATCCACAGGGGTTGAATGCAGTGTCTTGTTTCCATACAAAATGAGCTCTGAAAATGCAACTCATCCTCAGTACTACAAGAACTGTAGGACTGAGGAACATAATGAGTGAGACTGATGCCATTAGAGCAGACATACTTGTTCAACTCTCACAATATGTGAGTATACTCTTTTTACAGATTCTGTTCAATTAATTCAATCTTACGAGACAAAATACGATGTAGCTCCCTGCCCCCCAAAGGTAACATTGTGGAAATACAGAACATTTCACTAATCTTACAACCTACATCATTCATTTTTGACAACTTGCTTTCCATGTCATGGCACCTTGAATCTGAATCTGTTATTTTGCTTCAGGCTTGCTAATTTAATACTTGTGTCCTCTGGTTCTATGATCACAGCCCAGCTCAAATAGCCTGCTCGTGTCTCCTTCATTCTTGTCACTCAACATTTTACAGATTTCTCATTCAACCTTCTCAATCTCTCAGATCTCTGAGCCTTCATTCATAAGTTATGGAACTATTTTGTTGTTCTCTAGGCATGCAACAATTAATTTTTAAATGTAGTGTACACATGAAGTTCCAAGTGTGCGACTGACCAAAGATATTTTCAAGGTCAGAAGAATTTCCTTTGGGAATTTTATTTGAGTTGCATCTCAGTTCCTTATTCAGACCGACCGATTTTCCTTTCTCCTGTTTTTCTCAGTTTCGTTTATTCATTTGTGGGATGTTGGCATCGCTGAGTGGCCAGCATTTCTTGCCCATCTCTAGTTGCCCTTAAGAAAGTGGTGGTAAGGTGAGCTGACTTCTTGAACCTCTGCAATTCATCTGCTGTACGGGAGGTCCACAATACCATTAGGGAGGGAATTCCAGGAATTGTACACAGTGACAGTGAAGGAATTGCAATTTATTTCCAAGTCAGGATAATGAATGGCTTGGAGGGGAGCTTGAAAGTGGTGGTGCTCCCATATATCTGCTGCCCTTGTCCTCCTAGATAGAAGTGGTCATGGGTTTGGAAAGTGTTGTCTGAGGATCTTTGGTGAAAACACGCAGTGCATCTTGAAGATAATACACATTACTGCTACTGAGTGTCAGATGTAGCGTTAATCAAGTGGGGTGCTTTGTGCTGGATGGAATCAAGCTTCAAGTTTCTTGAGTGTTGTTGGGGCCGCACTCATTCGGGAAAGTGGGGAGTATTCCATCACACTCCTGACTTGTGCCTTGTAGATGGTGGACAGGCTTTGAGGAGCCAGGAGGTGAGTTACTCGCCACAGTGTCTCTAGCTTCTGACGTGCTATTGTAGCACTGTGCTTATGTGGTGAGTCCAGTTGAGTTTCTGGTCAATGATAACTCCCAGTTTGTTGATAGTGGGGTTTCAACAATAGTATCACCATTGAAACCAAAGGGCAGTAATTAGGCTGCCTCTTATTTATGATGGTCATTGCCTGGCATTTGTGTGGTAAGAATATTACTTGCCACGTCAACCCAAGCCTGGACATTGTCCAAATCTTGCTGCATTTGAACATGGATAGCTTCAATATCTGTGGAGTCGTGGATTGTGCTGAACATTGTGCAACTATTGGTGAACATCCCCACTTCTGACCTTATGATGGAGGGAAGGTCATTGATGAAGCAGCTGAAGATGGTTAGGCCTAAAGCATTACCCTGAGAAACTCCTTGACATAATTCAATCACAAGGTGAATATCAAAATTTAAATTCAAATGGAGAAGGTTCATTTGATTTCCTCCAATGAGACTACCAACTCAACATGTCATCAAAAAGCATCAAAGACAATATCTAGGTCACACCCATACATGGTTCGCATCGAGTTTTATGTGCTGATGCTTAAAAGCTAAATAACTGCAGACCTGAAACAAAAACAGAAAATATTGGAGAAAAATAGCTGGTCTAGCAGCATCTGTGGAGAGAGAAATAGAGTTAACCTTTAAGTTGGATTTGATTCTTCTTCGGAACAGAGAATGTCTTGGTTTTATCTCAAACTCTCCTTCATTTGCCCGTGTTTGACATCATCTCATTTATAACCTCCTGATATTGTTGGGGCAAAAAAACTGTCATGTTTGACATCTTAACAGACCCCACTCTTTTAAATCAATTTATGCCGAGAGAACTTTGAGACATTAAATATGGCAGGATATTATTTAATTCTAATGGTTATTTCTGGTCAGCATTTAGTTTATCCTCACTGCAGGCTTGCCTTCATAGGTTGCTGGTGGATCTGGAATGCAGTTTACTGGGCATTGTCAGCTTTCTAGTACGTTATCTCAAAGGCCAGCCTTCTGTCAGATGCCTGTACAAAGAATAACAGAGCGATATTTGGCCAAGAAGCTATTTTATTTGGGTCTGATACTGTGATTATCCCACATCCACGGAGAATGGTTAGGAAGAGAAATTGTGGCCAACTCCCCTCTCTCTAGCTCAGTGACATGGGCGATCACATTATAGGGTGAGTGTGGGTGGGATATTCTTCAGAGGATGAGTGTGGACTTGTTGGGCTGAATGGCCTGTTTCCACACTGTTACACTTCTGGAGCAGGTGAGGCTTGAGCAAGGGGCTTTTAGCCCAAAGATAGCGAAATATCACTATGCGGTAAGATACCATAAGGAAGCAGAACAGTGTGTGGCCCAGATAAATCATTATTTCAGGGAGATGGGGAAAGCAATTAGATCACATCTTTGTTGTGTGCACTTTAAAATCAGCTAACTTGGAAAGAGCTAAGGTCTGTCTTGGGAACCAGTGATTTATTTACTTTTTATGCTCATTTGAGCAAACACAAGTTTATATAAATGGTATGGAAGACAATTTAGGAGACATGATTAGGAAGTTTGCAGATGACACCAAAATTGGTGCAGTGGTGGGCAGCAAAGAAGGTTAGCTAAGATTACAAGGAGATCTTGATCAATTAGGACAATGGGCTGAGGAGTGGCAGAGGGAGATTGATTTGGATAAATGTGAGGCACTGCATTTTGGTAAGACAAACAAGGACAGGGCTTATACAATTGATGGTAGAGCCCTGAGTAATTTTGTAGAACAGAGAGACCAAAGGATTCAGGTACATAATTTTTTGAAATTTACATCACATGTAGATAGGGTGGTTATGAAGGTATTTAACATGCTTTCCTTCATTGCTCAGATCTTTGAGTATTGAAGTTAGGATGTCATACTGAGGTTGTATGGTATGTTGGTGGGGCCTCTTCTGGAATACAGTGTCCCATTCCGATTGCCCTGTCCTAGGAAATATGTTATTAAATCAGGGAAAGTTCAGAAAAGATTTACCAAGGTTTTTCCAGGAAGGGAAGATTTAAGTTGTAAAGATAGGTTGGGGAGGTTGGAGAATCTGCTTGGCCTGCTGTGTTCATCCGGCTTCACACTTTGTTATCTTGGATTCTCCAGCATCTGCAAGTTCCCATTATCACTGATACAATTTTAACCTCACTGCGAAGCATCTTCCAGGGATACCTAACCTCAAGAAGTTACCCTCTGGACCAACCTCAGGGAATCTCTCTCCCACTGCAACTCTCTTGTCTTCTTTTCTCTCCATCTTTGGTCTACCTCCTCCTCTTCCCCTATTTATTCCAGAACCCTCTCCCCATGCCCCTCTCTGATGAAGGGTCTAGGCCCAAAACGTAAGTTTTTGTGCTCCTGAAATGGTGCTTGGCCTGCTGTGTTCATCCAGCCTCACACATTGTTATCTCGGGTAGGTTGGAACTTTTTTCACTGGAACACTTGAAGTTGAGGGTGAATCTTAGAGAGGTTTATAAAATCACAAGGGGCATAGATAAGGTGAATGGCAAAGGTCTTTCCCATAGGGAAGGGAAGTTCAAGGTTATGGGGCATATTTTTAAGCTGAGGAGAGAAAGGTTTATGAATTTTAATTTGGGATTTTCTTCAGCATGGCATGGTTTGACTGAAACGTCTTTTTCCATGTTGTATGACTCTATGACTCCATGGCTAAGTAGGATTAGCTTGGTTGGACAATATAGTCACCATGGACTGTATTACCAAAGGGTCTGTTTCCATGCTGTATGCAAATCAATTAACTAATTAATATTAATTGAAGGAGCAGCAGTTTCTCTTTACATGTGCTCAGGATACCCAAGGAAGCAATGTTCTTCACATTTTATTCTTAACTTTAAAAATACAGTGAACATAACATTAATAATTCAAGTTCCTTACTTTGCACACAATTGCCCAAAGGTTACGGTGCTAGTTTAACAACTCAAACTTGCTGAATGACCTTTCAACCACACATTGACAGAATTATTATGGAATAGAAGGAGGTAATTTGGCCCATCATACCAGCACTGGCTCTTCAAACAAGCATCATTAACTAGAGCCGAACTCCTGCTTTGTACCTCGTATCCTTGGCAGTGTTTCTATCCAAGGAATGAACTTAAATTCAGTCAATCAGTGAGAGACACAAGAAAATATAATTCAATGAAAGCTGTCATTAAAAAACCCAACACTTTTCAGAAAAGCTTCCCGTCTAAGCAAACACACACTCCCAACCTCCCAAGCTAGCCAGGATTGCATGTGATTCTAGTCCCACATAACATGATTAACTCGACAAGTTCTCTAGGCAAGTAAGGCAATAATTATGGCCTATTCCTCATAGACATGAATAACATCAGTATCTCCTAAATTCCAAAAGCATAGAGCAGGCATTTACAGTTTGCTGTATAATCATATATCAGGCCACATGATGACTTTGTCCAATGAGCTATCAAGACAGCTATAGCCTTCTATTGAATAAAACAGAAATTTACCTGTTGTCTGCCAAGGCGACTGTTGTTATCCACTTTTATACACATCACACAGCAGAATGCCAGCTGCATATTTTATAACAGGTAACTACTGCATTCCTTCTGTATCAATCTGGAGTCTGAAATATTCAACTTTCTGACTCAGAGTTGTGAGTGCTAGAACACAGCCACAGTTGACACCTCTCAACTGTCCATACAAAGGGGAACACACATCATGTGTGCGTAACTCGCCTTCATATATCGAGCCATTTGAGTCCGACAGTAAATCTGGATAATCTGCAGATCTCTGTCTTAAAACAAGTACAAAATGCTCAAGAAGCTCTGCAGGTCTGACAACATGTGTGAAGAGAGCAACAGAGTTGCCATTTTGAGTCAGGTATGACTTATCTTCAGAACCGGAAAATTTCAGTTCTGTTCTGTTCTGAAGAAAAGCCATACCAGACTTGAAATTGTATCAAAGGTAATAGGAACTGCAGATGCTGGAGAATCCGAGATAACAAGGTGTGGAGCTGGATGAACACAACAGGCCAAGCAACATCTTAGGAGCAGGAAAGCTGACGTTTTTGGGCCCGAAACGTCAGCTTTCCTGCTCCTAAGATGCTGCCTGGCCTGTTGTGTTCATCCAGCTCCACACCTTGTTATCCCAGACTTGAAATGTTAACTCTGTTTCTCTCTTCATAGATGCTGCCAGACTTGCTGAGTTTCTCCAACATTCTCTGTTTTTTATTCAGAATTCCAGCATCTGAAGTAATTTGCTTTTATGTGAAGATTTGTCCTCACTTGCAGCTGAAGGAAATTGTTCCCACTTGTACATTATTGAAAATGTACATTATGTTACCACAGAGCTCACTAAAAGTTGGCACAATGTTTATAAAATAGATTGTGGTCAAAATATTCAGACATAGAAGCTCCTGTCAAACAAACTATCAGTGGGAGGGATTTACCATATACTCTTAAGCCTTTGTCTGACAATGTCTTGCATAATGATTTGAATTCTAGATGGTTCAGTTTGGGATTACTGGCCCTTTCATGCTTTTTGACTCTATGACTCTAAGTATAATGGAAATGGGGTGTGGCTAGGAGCCAAATATTTACATTAGTCACTGTAACAAGCTTCTTTTTTCTAATGGGTCATCTGAATGATTAACCTTTCCAGAATGCTGATTATGCCTGTTGTTAATTAGGCAGATGTGGTATTTTTTTTTCTGGCCGCATCTGCTAAAAAGTGGCACTGTGATGTAGCAGTTGGCACAGTTAACAATTGGGCCAGTTTTCTTTAGCAGACCTTGTGATGATGATTATCGAGGGACATGATTATAATCTGAGGAACAAAGTGTAAATTAAACACTAACTACTGCACAATTAAAATTTTTAATTCATGCGATGGAATGCCACCTTGTATCGAGAATTAAGTCTCAGTTAAATCAGCAACAGGATAATAAAGGCATATTTGCATTTATATGACACCTTTCACATTCTCAGATAACCGTACAGTGCTTTTACAGTCTTTGAAGAATGTTTTACACTGTTGTACTGTAAGAAATATAGCAACCACTTTGCGCTCAATAAAGTCCTGTAAACAGACATGTGCTAAAGGGCAGATGATCTGTTTTAGTAACTGTAGTTAAGGCATAAATATTGGCTAGGACCACAGGGAGAACTCTATAAGGACACAGTTCTGAAAGAGTGAATGATGAAGACAGTATTAAGCACCATCCAATCTGAAGCTGTCATATAGTCATGCACGAGAAATAGAGGAGCCAAACTCAAGATACTAACTGAGATAGATGTGCCATCTATGTCTTAGATATTCACCCAGAGATCCCCATGGCCAGACAGTTATTGCAGCTGCATGGACTGGAGTTAAATGTCAGGATCATGCAGAGGCTTCAACACAGCTGACTCCCAGGGAATTGTCTGAGAAATTGAACGTTTGTACTTGACAATTCGACTACCTCTGGACCCTTTGAAAACGTGTCTTTAAGCCAGGGAATTTTGGACAGTTCTGACTCACAAGCTTAATTGATACCCAGGAAATGTCAGAGGTTTAATAGCCTGCAATAACTTGCATGTAACTCACAAACCATCATCCCCAAACCCTGATTCATCCGTAAACAAACTAAACTCACCCCTGACCCTTGATATCACACTAAACCTGACACTAACACCCCTTTGGATGTAACTCCACTGGGTCCAGCACTTCCCTGCTCAAAAACCCTGGCCAAACCCAAAACTACCAGGTCCCAGGACCTCACTCAACACCAACTACTCAAATTAAACCGGGAGATAATGTTCATTGACTTAGTAGATTCATGATGGAGATTCAAAACCCCCTAAAATATTCAACAAGAGATAATTGCTAAACAGATACAGTCAATGATATAGACCTGAATGAATTGCCAAAGCACATGTACAATCAACGCTGAACACAATTTACAAAAAATAGGATTTCACTGCAATAATTGGCTTTCTGAGAAAAAAGAAATTCCAGTAGGTTTTCACTGAAGGTGACAAGCATTATGTATGTAATGTTCCAAAATCTGTTGCTCTGCTGTTTTGATATCTGTGAATACTAAGCATACATCTTTGTCTCGGTAGTGCTGAGAACACAATTTGCCCAGGAAATACAATACTGAGATTTTCCTTCAATCACTCTTTTAGAACAGATATGTTTGATGCTGAAGGCATCGAACAGGATCTTTCAAAAACTGGAGAGAGCAGCTGAGCGGACCTGCCTCACAAGTTCTTTCTCCCAAATGAAAGCCAAGTGAACTAGACAATTCCCATTTAGTCACTGTTCAAACAGCCCCAGCTTCCAGCTGAACAATTTTCACCAATCATGGAATTTACTGAAGGCCTTGTTTAAAAAAGTTCTCCAACAAACAAAGTGAGCTTTCTATGGCCAACATAGAAAGGAAGATAGTGACTGCATTCTACACTGACGTTTGGTTGATTTCAAAGCAAATGTAAGTTTTACAACTTCTCTTCAAAGTATTTCCATGAGATTTTACATGAAGAGGCAGATAGTTTCATACCTCAATCAAGATCCAGCAACCACAACTGTTTTAATAAAGTGTGAAGCTGGATGAACACAGCAGGCCAAGCAGCATCTCAGGAGCACAAAAGATGACGTTTCAGGCCTAGACGCTTCATCAGAGAGGGGGATGTGGTGAGGGTTCTGGAATAAATAGGGAGAGAGGGGGAGGCAGACCGAAGATGGAGAGAAAAGAAGATAGGTGGAAAGGAGAGTATAGGTAGGGAGGTAGGGAGGGGATAGGTCAGCCCAGGGAAGACGGACATGTCAAGGAGGTGGGATGAGGTTAGCAGGTAGGAAATAAACAACTACACCTCCCAGTTGCGAACCATTTCAACTTCCCCTACCATTCTTTAGATGACATGTCCATCATGGGCCTCTTGCAGTGCCACAATGTTGCCACCCGAAGGTTGCGGGAACAGCAACTCATATTGCGCTTGGGAACCCTGCAGCCCAATGGTATCAATGTGGACTTCACCAGCTTCAAAATTTCCCCTTCCCCCACCTCATCCCAAAACCAGCCCAGTTCGTCCCCTCCCCCCACTGCACCACACAACCAGCCCAGCTCTTCCCCTCCCCCCACTGCATCCCAAAACCAGCCCAGCCTGTCTCTGCCTTCCTAACCTGTTCTTCCTCTCACCCATCCCTTCCTCCCACCCCAAGCCGCACCTCCATTTCCTACCTACTAACCTCATCCCACCTCCTTTACCTGTCCGTCTTCCCTGGATTGACCTATCCCCTCCCTACCTCCCTACCTATACTCTCCTTTCCACCTATCTTCTTTTCTCTCCATCCTCGGTCCGCCTCCCCCTCTCTCCCTATTTATTCCAGAATCCTCACCCCATCCCCCTCTCTGATGAAGGGTCTAGGCCCGAAACGTCAGCTTTTGTGCTCCTGAGATGCTGCTTGGCCTGCTGTGTTCATCCAGCTTCACACTTTATTATCTTGGCTTCTCCAGCATCTGCAGTTCCCATTATCACCACAACTGTTTTACCTGGTTTTTTTGCTGAAGTGAGTCTGTGAGTAATAATATTCTGACATAGATTAGACTGAGCCACAGATGTGATAAGATGATTTGAAACAATGTTGTAAATGGATGTAAACAAATGGATGCAGCAATACTAGCTTAATAGGTCGATGCCACTCATTAGAAAACAGGAACAGGAATAGAACATTTCGGCTCTCGAGCACATTCCACCATTCAATGAAATCATGGGTGATCACTGGCCAACTCCATGTAGCTGCCTTTTCCCATATTCCTTAATACCTTTCCTTCACAAGGATTTTCAACTACAAATTTGAAATTAACACCTCTGCTTTGACTTACTTATTTACATCTGGACTGTAATCTATCTCAAAGTTATCTCAATGTTACTGTTTAATCAAAAGGAAGTCCATAGCATTCTCTCATGAAAATTATGCAGGACTAGAATTTCAAATCAAAGACAAGGAGGTATCTTCAAATGAATTATAATAATCACTATAAATATCAATGGATATTATGAGAGATGTAGCAGAACACTTTGCAAACTTCACATACACATAATTAAACTTACTTGTCAATGAGTTACATTCCTATGAATTATGCAATTGCTTTGCCAATCCACAAATGAGCTGACATCAACTAATCTTGAAGACTTTAGCTTTTGTAAACCCTTCAACCAATATTACCAAGTGATTGATCCACCTTGACCTCTTCCTTGGGTCCCCACCATCACAGATGTCAGTCGTCAAGCAATTTATTCCACCCCCCATGCTATCAAGAAATGCTTGAACGTATTAAGGTCATAGTCTTTATAAAACTCTCATTATAGTGCTGATCATTCTGGCCCACCTCTGGCTAATATGGTCCAATACAGCGACAATGTCAACAGTCACCTGATAGCAAAAATTGTTGCTGTCCAATCTGTTCCACAGAATGCAGGTTAAATCCAATTTGGCCAATTACCATATTGTCAGTCTCAATCATTAGCAACATGACAGAAGATGTCATCAACACTGCAATCATATGGCACTTCCTATCAAATAAACTTTTTACTGTACTCAAGACGATCTTATTCCAGACTGAAACACAAAGTCAGGAGGTGAGATAAAAGTGAATTCTCTCAATATCGGTGCGGCATTTCACCAGCTGGAAAACAAGGAAATTGGCATCAATGAAAACAAGGGAGAGAACTCTCAGTCACCTGTGCTAAATAAAACCTGCCAAATCAAAAGAAGCGCATGTTCCCCAATCCCTTTATTTGTATGTTAATCCATCTTCAATCCATTTTAATGAAAACTGAAAGGACTGCAGTTGCTGTCAATCAGAAACAAAAGCTAGAAGTGTTGGAAAAGCTCAGTAGATCTGATAGAATTTGCAGAAAGAGATTAGAGCTAGAGATTCAGGTTGTGTGATCCTTCCTAAGAACTAGTTCTGAAGAAAGGTCACTGGACCAAAACACTAATTCTGATTTCTTTTCTCAGATGCTGTCAGACCTACTGAGCTTTTCCAGCAATTTCTGCTATGGTGCTCAATCCATTTCATATATTTTTCCGGCCTCAATTGTCATAAAAACTAATTTTGTGCAATCACGTTTCATGTTGTTCCTTACCAAATGTGTTTGGCAAATCCAAATATGCTCCTTCTACTGACTCCCTCTTAACCGCCTTGAAAGATAATTTGGATCAGCGTGTATGGTAAAGATTAACTGCAAGAAGATAAATGGAGAAAATTAAGGCAGATCTGATTTTTTAAATTAAAAGTTATCAGGTAATGAAAAACTGTTAGGTAATAAATAATTATTTTCTTTGCTGCTTAGCAAATTAGTAGCAAGGTCCTATTGATTTGAGATTACCACAAACGTAAGTGAAATGTTTGAAGAATTTTTCTGGACAGACTTTTATTACATATATAATACATAATGCAGATGTAGAAACTGTGGCTAACACATTATTCTGAAGAAATTAAGCAAATCCTTCAAGAGAGAAAAAAAGCATAAGTTTAAAAGGAAAGCAGGCAAGGTTGCAAAATTCAAAATATACAGTTTAGGTGAATGAGTTTAAACCTCCACACACACAATGGCCTGAGAATCCCTTTCATGCTGGATGACCTCTCTTTCATATGATCTCAATGAATATATGGTCATACACAGCGCACATTCATTCTCCAAATGTTTCTGAACTACTTTTATTTTTTCTTACTGATTTTGGCTGACGACAACAGTGTTTCTGATCAATCCACCTGACAATCACGTGATGACTCATATCCCATTAGATAAACAGGCAAGATGTATTATTGTACCGTTCAGGGCGAGTAAACTAAAGGATATAAGTTAGAAAACTTGAATTCAATATTTTTTACATAAACAGGGTAAAAATATTGCTATCAATAAATGTGGCTGTGGAGTTGTTGGTTAATCTGTAACAAATCATTCAACAATTTACTTGAGCAGAGATTGTCTGCTGATATGGGGCTAATTCTGGGCCTATATGTGACCCCAATGCCATACCAATACAGTTAACTCTTAGTTGCCGCCCAAGGTGACAAATCATGTAACAGATTCTAGTTTTGTCAAAGGCATCCAAATCCCAAAAATGATTTTTTTTTTAAAAATAGCACTATGCATGGATTTAGGAAAGCAAATGGATATCTGTGCATGTGAGTGACAGGGATTTTGAAATAATCTGCCCTTAGTTCTATTCACCTGATCTTCAAAACATAACACAGACCATTTAATTATTTTAGGATTATAAGGTCTATACATTCAGAGAAACCAGCCTTCTTACATTCTTCTACTGAGTGACTGGAAAACATAGTTTGATAAGATGGAGAAATGCATTTTATCTTAAGCCTCCATTATTTCTAATAATAATTCTACCATTGTTCTAATCCCTTCCCCTCAAAAGGATTTTCTTTTTGTATCAGCCTATTTTATTTTAAACTGTTTATTGAAATTTTGCGAGATACAAAGCCAGCAGGGTAGTGAGGAAATCCCAATATAATAACTCTGTAATGCCTGAATTTATACAACACATCATCTCATTGAGCCAGTTCAAAGTGCTTTTCTCTTTATGTATTACACTTTGAGATGCAGTAACTGTGGTGATGTGTGCAATTCCAGCAGCCATTATGTATCAAAAACATTCCATATACACAAATGAATGAACAATCAGTTTATGTCTGCTTTCGAAAACTGGTTGACCTGAAATATCACCCAGTTCTCTTTTCTCAGATGCTATTTGATCTGTAGTATATTTGCAGCATTTTCTGCAAAAAGGATTTGGTGGGGTGAATGCAGGAGGGATATTCTGGATGACGAGGAGTCAACAAACAAGGATTGCAGTCCACGGAGGAGGAATAGCTCCATTGGCTCCGGTGGGATTTCTTCATCCAGAGAGTGGTGAGCCTCTGACACAAACAAATAATCTGTTGAGGAAAAGACATTAAAGACATTTAAGAAAGATGAGATGTGATTCTTAGCGCTTAAGGGAGTAAAGGGTATGGGGAGAAATGAGAAACAGGGGATTGAGTTGAATGAGCATCCATGATCACATTGAATGTCATAGCAGTCTCAAAGGGCCAAATTACCTATTACTACTCCTATTTCTGTTTTGCTATATTGCATCTGATAAAGAACAGCAATTTGACCTTATTTATCACCTTGATGCAGCAAAGTACCCGAAGTCACTTCTCAGAATCACCTATGAAACAACATTTGATAGTGAACCATATTGAAAGCTATTAGGAGACAAATGACAGAAAAAAAATTGAGGTGTTTGGCCTCAAAAGTGTCATACAAAGTACTTGAAACATATGTTTTTGAACTCTGTACATCATGCCAGTATTAGTGCATTTCCAGACCAGATGTCATGAGTGGGCATAGGCAGATGGATTAATGGCACTTGCTTGTTGTGATTAGTGTTCTGGGAATGTCAGTATGGAATTCAGTAGAAACCTGGAATTAGACATCTAATGTTGACTGTGAACCTATTGTCGACTGTTGTGAAAAATCTATGTGGTTCATTAATGTCTTTCAGAGAAGCAAACTGCAGCTCTTACCTCATCTGACCTACACCTGACTCCGACCCACAGCAATGTGGTTGAATCTTAACTGCCTTCTGGAAAATTAGGGATGGGCAATAAATGCTGGCCTTGTTTAGGGTGGCACAATGGCTCAGTGCTTAGCACTGCTGCCTCACAGGATCTGACGTTCGATTCCATCCTTGGGAGGCTGCTTGTGTGACGTTTGCTCATCCTCCCTGTGTTTATGTGGGTTTCTTTTGGGTACTCCAGTTTCCTCCGACAGCCCAAAGATGTACAGGCTAAGTGGATTGACTGTGCTAAATTGCCCATAGGGTACAGAGATGTGTAGATTAGGTGGGTTACAGGGGGATGTTACAGGTTTGGTGTGGGCTTGTTGGGTTGAAGGACCTGTTCTACACTGTAGGGATTCTATGATTCTAGTATCACCCTCATCCAATGGTGAATAATGAACTAATGTTCCTCGCTTCATGTGAATTTCCTGACCCGCTAAGTGTGATCTGCCTTTTTCTTTGTATTTAAGGTTTCTAGCATTTGCATATTACATAGAACATGACAGCACAGTACAGGACCTTCGGCCCTCGATGTTGTGCCGACCTGTCATACCGATCTCAAGCCCATCTAACCTACACTATTCCATGTACGTCTATATGCTTGTCCAATGACGACTTAAATGTACCTAAAGTTGGCGAATCTACTACCGTTGCAGGCAAAGCGTTCCATTCCCTTACTACTCTCTGAGTAAAGAAACCACCTCTGACATCTGTCCTATATCTTTCACCCCTCAATTTAAAGCTGTGCCCCCTCATGCTCGCCGTCACCATCCTAGGGAAAAGGCTCTCCCTATCCACCCTATCTAACCCTCTGATTATTTTATATGTTTCAATTAAGTCACCTCTCAACCTTCTTCTCTCTAATAAAAACAGCCTCAAGTCCCTCAGCCTTTCATCGTAAGACCTTCCCTCCATACCAGGCAACATCCTAGTAAATCTCCTCTGCACCCTTTCCAAAGCTTCCACATCCTTCTTATAATGCGGTGACCAGAACTGTATACAATACTCCAAGTGCGGCCACACCAGAGTTTTGTACAGCTTCACCATAACCTCTTGGTTCCGGAACTTGATCCCTCTATTAATAAAAGCTAAAACGCTGTATGCCTTCCGAACAGCCCTGTCAACCTGGGTGGCAACTTTCAAGGATCTGTGTACATGGACACCGAGATCTCTCTGCTCATCTACACTACTAAGAATCTTACCATTAGCCCAGTACTTTGCGTTCTGGTTACTCCTACCAAAGTGCATCACCTCACACTTGTCTGCATTAAACTCCATTTGCCACCTCTCAGCCCAGCTCTGCAGCTTATCTATGTCTCTCTGCAACCTACAGCATCCTTTGTCACTATCCACAACTCTACCGATTTAGTGTCGTCTGCAAATTTACTAACCCATCCTTCTACACCCTCATCCAGGTCATTTATAAAAATGACAAACAGCAGTGGACCCAACACCGCCCCTTGCAGTACACCACTAGTAACTGCTCTCCAGAATGAACATTTCCCATCAACTATCACCCTCTGTCTTCTTTCAGCAAGCCAATTTCCGATCCAAACTGTTATATCTCCCACAATTCCATTCCTCCGCATTTTGTACAATAGCCTATTGTGGGGAACCTTGCTGAAATCCATATACACCACATCAACCGGTTTACTCTCATCTACTTGTTTGGTCACCTTCTCAAAGAACTCAATAAGGTTTGTGAGGCACGACCTTCCCTTCACAAAACCGTGCTGACTATCCCTACTCAATTTATTCTTTTCTAGATGATTATAAATCCTATCCCTTATAACTTTTTCCAACACTATACCAACAACTGTGGTAATTCCCAGGGTTGTCTCTATTACCCTTCTTGAACAGGGGAACCACATTTTCCATCCTCCAGTCATCTGGCACTATTCCTGTAGACAATGACGAGTTAAAGATCAATGCCAAAGGCTCGGCAATCTCCTCCCTGGCTTCCCAGAGGATCCGAGGATAAATCTCATCCGGCCCAGGGGACTTATCTATCTTCACCTTCTGAAGGATTTCTAATACCTCTTCCTTGTGAACCTTAATCCCACCTAGTCTAGTAGCCTGTATCTCAGTATTCTCCTCGATAACATTGTCGTTTTCTAGAGTGAATACTGTTGAAAAATATTCATTTAGCGCTTCCCCTATCTCATCTGACTCCACACACAACTTACCACTACTATCCTTGATTGGGCCTAATCTTACTTTCGTCATTCTTTTATTTCTTAAATACCTATAGAAAGCCTTAGGGTTTACCCTGATCCTATCCGCCAACAACTTCTCATGTCACGTCCTGGCTCTTCTGAGCTCTCTCTTTCGGTCTTTCCTGGCTACCTCGTAGACCTCAAGTGCCCTAACTGAGCCTTAACATCTCATCCTAACATAAGCCTTCTTCTTCCTCTTGACCAGAGATTCCACCTCCTTCGTAAACCACAACTCCCGCACTCTACAGCTTCCTCCCTGCCTGACAGGTACATACTTATCTAGGACACACAGGAGCTTTTCCTTGAATAAGCTCCATATTTCTAATGTGCCCATCCCCTGCAGTTTCCTTCCCCATTCTATGCTCCCTAAATCTTGCCTAATCTCATCGTAATTGCCTTTCCCCCAGCTATAACTCTTGCCCAGTGGTATACACCTATCCCTTTCCATCACTAAAGTAAGCATAACAGAATTGTGATCGCTATCACCAAAGCGCTCACCTACTTCCAAATCTAACACCTGGCCGGGCTCATTACCCAGTACCAAATCTAATGTGGCTTCGCCCCTTGTTGGCCTATCTACATACAGTGTCAGGAAGCTCTCCTGCACACTCTGGACAAAAACTGACCCATCTATAGTACTCGAACTACAGTGTTCCCACTCAATATCTGGAAAGTTGAAGTCCCCCATGACAACTACCCTGTCTCTCTCACTCCTATCGAGAATCATCTTTGCTATCCTTTCCTCTACATCTCTGGAACTATTCAGAGGCCTATAGAAAACTCCCAACAGGGTGACCTCTCCTTGCCTGTTTCTAACCTCAGCCCATACTACCTCAGTTGACGAGTCCCGAGACATCCTTTCTGCAACTGTAATACTGTCCTTGACCAACAATGCCACACCTCTGCCCCTTTTACCGTCTTCTCTGTTCTTACTGAAACATCTAAATCCCGGAATCTGCAACAACCATTCCTGTCCCTGCTCTATCCATGTCTCCGAAATGGCCACAACATCGAAGTCCCAGGTACCAACCCATGCTGCAAGTTCACCCACCTTATTCCGGACGCTCCTGGCATTGAAGTAGACACACTTCAAACCGACTTCTTGCTTGCCGGTGCCAACTTGCTTCCCTGAAACTTTATTTCGGACCACGCTACTCTCAACCTTTTCTATAGTCGAACTACAATTTTGGTGCCCATCCCCCTGCTGAATTAGTTTAAACCCACCTGAACAGCCTTAGCAAGTATCCCCCCCAGGATATCGGAACCCCTCAGGTTCACGTGAAGACCATCTTGCTTGTAGAGGTCCCACCTACCCCAGAAAGAGCCCCAATTATCCAAGAATCCAAAACGCTCTCTCCTGCACCATCCCTGCAGCCACGTGTTCAACTCCTCTCTCTCCCTATTCCACGCCTCACTAGCACGTGGCATGGGCAACAAACCAGAGACAACAACTCTGTTCATCCTAGCTGTTGTATTTTGCTCTTGTATTTTTGCTCTTGTATTCAATTAGTCAAGCCTGGAGATAAGAATGGGAATGTCTTGTGGTGCAGTGGTTTAGATCCCTACCCCTGAGCCTGGAGCTCTGGATTTGAGTCCTACATCAGGACCTAATAGTCATTGAAGACAATGTAGCCAAGGAGAAATTCCTTCCAATATCCCTTATGCACCTCAGCAGTAAAAGCAGGAAAGACTCCTGGCTAGCCATGCTTAATGTAGAATAGCATCCCTAAAACTCCAAACTCAGGTTTTAAAATCTTCCAGTAAAAATGAAATAGGTGACAGGATCCCAGGGTAAGATAGGTACTAGTGTCTCTTGTTTTTATCTTAGAGTCACATGTTATGATATGTGAGCATGTCTCTTTAAAACATACAGACATACTGACACTGAGGAATAAAAACAATGAGAAGTTTTCTAAATCTAAAGGCTAATAAAGGCATGAATAAAAGATTGAGCAACAGGTGAACAGGCATAGAAATCAAAGACAATAATCTATTTTTCATGCTTTTAGTTGAGGGAGAAATACTCTCCATGGAGACCAGGGGACAACCTGCTCATCAACTGATTAACTGAGATGCGTGTTATTCCATCTGAACCCATAAAAATGGGAAAAATAGGCCTCGGTTTAGTTGCTCACATGAAAGATGAATGCAAGATTCAAAACCATTACCCCATTAGCCCAAAATAACCACAATGCATCCTTCAGGAATATCCAAGTGCCACCACAGTTGCAGGATCATTCATTCCCAAGGCTGGAGAGGCAATATCGGGGAAAACCATGCTCTCTTTCAATCATACTAAACCAGATGTAGTCCAACTTACAATGGGAAGATGTAATTCCTCTTCTCTTGAGCAATCATGCATTGATTGATCCACCTGAATTCAATCTCTTAAAACGTGTATCAAGCTATGGGGGTGAAAATGGAGGCTTTGAATAACCAGCCCAGCATGATGAGGTATTTAATTGTCGATATTATTACTGAGAACAAGTGACAGCCAAGTGTTGAGATGGCATTAGAAATTGGGAAAGTTTGGACTTGGATTCTGAGAAACCCCCTGGGCTCATGTAATAATCCTCACAACAAATTGATTCCACTTATTTAATTGCTTCCTTCAAGGAACAAATTACTTCTCTGATTTCATTTTCTGAATGCAATGAATTGAATGTGCCTCTCAGTCATTGAGTTACAGAGGAATACAGCAAGGAAGCAGACCCTTCGGTCCAACCAGTCCACACTGAGCAGGATCCCAGTCCAAACTAGTCCCATCTGCCTACTCTTGGCGCATATCCCTCCAAGCCTTTCCTATTCATGACCTTATCCAAATGTCTTTTAAACATTATATTTGTACCTGTATTCATTGCTTTCTCTGGTAGTTCATTCCAGGCACAAGCTACTCTTTGTGTAAAAAATTTTCCATCATGTCCTTTTTAATTTTTTCGCCGATCACCGTAAAAAATGACCCCCTAGTTTTGAACTTCCCCACCATAGGGAAAAGACCCTTGTCATTCACCTTATCTATGTCCGTCATGATTTTATGAACATCAATAAAGTCACCTCTCAACCTCCTAAACTCCAGCAGAAAGAGTCTTAGTCTTTCTGGTCAATTTTTATATCCGAAGCCCTGAATGCCCAGCAACATTTTGATAAATCTCTTCTGAACCTTTTCCAGTTTAATAACATCCTTCCTATGACTGGACAGTCAGAACTGTGCACAATTCTCCAGAAGAGGCCTCACACTGTACTGTACAACCTCAGCATGATGTCCCAACTCTTTTATTCAAAAGTCTGTGTAATGAAGGCAAGTGTACCAAACACATTCTTACGCATCCTGTCCACCCATGAAACAAATTTCAAATAATTATGTACCTGAACCCTGAGGTCTCTGTTCTACAACACCACCCAGGGTTCTACCATTAATTTTATATGCTTTGTCCTTGATTGTGTTATCAAAATGTAATACACCACATTTATCCAAATTAAACTCCATCTGCCACTTCTCAGCTCACTGACCCAGCTAAGCAAGGTCTCTTTGAAATCTTAGATAACCTTCTTCATTGCCCACTGCACCATCAATTCTGGTGTCATCTGCAAACTTACATTCCCATCCAACTCATTCATCTAAATGACAAAATGAAAGTGGACCCAATGCAGATCCCTGGGGAACAATGCTAGTTCCAACATCCAGTGCAAACAACTCCTCTTCAGCACTATTCTCTGCCTTCTATAATAAAGCTAATTTTGTATCTAATTAACAAACTCTCCCTGAATCCTATCTGATCTAACTTTATTAATTAGTCTACCAACCTTGACAAAGACTTGACAAAATTCCAAGTAAACAGCATCTACCACTCTGCCCTCATCAATCTTTCTAGTTACTTCAAATAGCATAACAGTAGCAAGCAATAACCCTCTGACAAAACCATCCATACTAATTTCACATGATTCCACAAAATGCACTGTTCAAATAGTTAAACACATGATGGTTAAATACAAAGTGACCTCCCAAGATTTTCAGATATTCCTTGTGGAGTCTACATAAACGTACATTAACACAAAACATGTCCATCATGGGCCTCCTGCAGTGCCACAATGATGCCACCCGAAGGTTGCAGGAACAGCAACTCATATTCCGCTTGGGAACCCTGTAGCCCAATGGTAACAATGTGGACTTCACCAGCTTCGAAATCTCCCCTCCCCCCACTGCATCCCAAAACCAGTCCAGCCTGTCTCTGCCTTCCTAACCTGTTCTTCCTCTCACCCATCATTTCCTCCCACCCCAAGCCGCACCTTCACCTCCTACCTACTAACCTCATCCCACCTCCTTGGCCTGTCCGTCTTCCCTGGACTGACCTATCCCCCCTCCCCCACCTCCCCACCTATACTCTCCTCTCCACCTATCTTCTTTTCTCTCCATCTTTGGTCCGCCTCCCCCTCTCTCCCTATTTATTCCAGAACCCTCACCCCATCCCCCTCTGTGATGAAGGGTCTAGGCCCGAAACGTCAGCTTTTGTGCTCCTGAGATGCTGCTTGGCCTGCTGTGTTCATCCAGCCTCACATTTTATTATCTTGGTCGACCATCACTGACAGCTTTCTAGCTAGGAAGACACGTCTGTACAACTCTTCCCTCCAGAGCTCCATCACATAACCACATGTGCACCATGAACTGCTGGAAAGAGGGGAAACAATTCTTCAGAAGCATAACCCACAAGCTTGCAGTTATCTGAATGAAGGGAAAGCTTTATTTGTTCAAGGTAGCCATACAAAACATACGGGCTTGGTCTGTCCAACTTCGATCATACGATATTGGTTTAAACAGTTGTCAACTCAAGTAAAGAAGCAGTCAATGGTGTCAATGCAATATGTAGTCATTGCAACCAGCCAGATACAATGTTATAATCATGCAGTGCGGACATTGCATTAGTCAGCATAGAATCCAGACTGCATTTGTCTGAGATCATATTGTAGGGTAAAAGATTAGAGTTGTAAAAAAGTTACAAGATAGCAGTCTCATTATTAAAAAAAACATGTTTTTGTGGTAGAGAGAGATAATGGGAACTGCAGATGCTGGAGATTCCAAGATAATAAAATGTGAGGCTGGATGAACACAGCAGGCCAAGCAGCATCTCAGGAGCACAAAAGCTGACGTTTCGGGCCTAGACCCTTCATCAGAGAGGGGGATGGGGGGAGGGAACTGGAATAAATAGGGAGAGAGGGGGAGGCGGACCGAAGATGGAGAGTAAAGAAGATAGGTGGAGAAGGTGTGGGTGGGGAGGTAGGGAGGGGATAGGTCAGTCCAGGGAAGACGGACAGGTCAAGGAGGTGGGATGAGGTTAGTAGGTAGCTGGGGGTGCGGCTTGGGGTGGGAGGAAGGGATGGGTGAGAGGAAGAACCGGTTAGGGAGGCAGAGACAGGTTGGACTGGTTTTGGGATGCAGTGGGTGGGGGGGAAGAGCTGGGCTGGTTGTGTGGTGCAGTGGGGGGAGGGGATGAACTGGGCTGGTTTAGGGATGCAGTGGGGGAAGGGGAGATTTTGAAACTGGTGAAGTCCACATTGATACCATATGGCTGCAGGGTTCCCAGGCGGAATATGAGTTGCTGTTCCTGCAACCTTCGGGTGGCATCATTGTGGCAGTGCAGGAGGCCCATGATGGACATGTCATCAAGAGAATGGGAGGGGGAGTGGAAATGGTTTGCGACTGGGAGGTGCAGTTGTTTGTTGCGAACTGAGCGGAGGTGTTCTGCAAAGCGGTCCCCAAGCCTCCGCTTGGTTTCCCCAATGTAGAGAAAGCCGCACCGGGTACAGTGGATGCAGTATACCACATTGGCAGATGTGCAGGTGAACCTCTGCTTAATGTGGAATGTCATCTTGGGGCCTGGGATGGGGGTGAGGGAGGAGGTGTGGGGACAAGTGTAGCATTTCCTGCGGTTGCAGGGGAAGGTGCCGGGTGTGGTGGGGTTGGAGGGCAGTGTGGAGCGAACAAGGGAGTCACGGAGAGAGTGGTCTCTCCGGAAAGCAGACAGGGGTGGGGATGGAAAAATGTCTTGGGTGGTGGGGTCGGATTGTAAATGGCGGAAGTGTCGGAGGATAATGCGTTGTATCCGGAGGTTGGTAGGGTGGTGTGTGAGAACGAGGGGGATCCTCTTGGGGCGGTTGTGGCGGGGGCGGGGTGTGAGGGATGTGTCGCGGGAAATGCGGGAGACGCGGTCAAGGGCGTTCTCAATCACCGTGGGCGGGAAGTTGCGGTCCTTAAAGAACTTGGACATCTGGGATGTGCGGGAGTGGAATGTCTTATCGTGGGAGCAGATGCGGCGGAGGCACTCGTCCTCACACTCAACAACTTCTCTTTTGACTCCTCCCACTTCCTACAGACTAAGGGGGTGGCCATGGGCACCCGCATGGGCCCCAGCTATGCCTGCATCTTTGTAGGTTACGTGGAACAGTCCATCTTCCGCACCTACACAGGCCCCAAACCCCACTTCTTCCTCCGGTACATTGATGACTGTATCGGCGCCGCCTCTTGCTCCCCAGAGGAGCTCGAACAGTTCATCCACTTCACCAACACCTTCCACCCCAACCTTCAGTTCACCTGGGCCATCTCCAGCACATCCCTCACCTTCCTGGACCTCTCAGTCTCCATCTCAGGCAACCAGCTTGTAACTGATGTCCATTTCAAGCCCACCGACTCCCACAGCTACCTAGCATACACCTCCTCCCACCCACCCTCCTGCAAAAATTCCATCCCCTATTCCCAATTCCTCCGCCTCCGCCGCATCTGCTCCCACGATAAGACATTCCACTCCCGCACATCCCAGATGTCCAAGTTCTTTAAGGACCGCAACTTCCCCCCCACGGTGATTGAGAACGCCCTTGACCGCGTCTCCCGCATTTCCCGCGACACATCCCTCACACCCCACCCCCGCCACAACCGCCCCAAGAGGATCCCCCTCGTTCTCACACACCACCCTACCAACCTCCGGATACAACGCATTATCCTCCGACACTTCCGCCATTTACAATCCGACCCCACCACCCAAGACATTTTTCCATCCCCACCCCTGTCTGCTTTCCGGAGAGACCACTCTCTCCGTGACTCCCTTGTTCGCTCCACACTGCCCTCCAACCCCACCACACCCGGCACCTTCCCCTGCAACCGCAGGAAATGCTACACTTGTCCCCACACCTCCTCCCTCACCCCCATCCCAGGCCCCAAGATGACATTCCACATTAAGCAGAGGTTCACCTGCACATCTGCCAATGTGGTATACTGCATCCACTGTACCCGGTGCGGCTTTCTCTACATTGGGGAAACCAAGCGGAGGCTTGGGGACCGCTTTGCAGAACACCTCCGCTCAGTTCGCAACAAACAACTGCACCTCCCAGTCGCAAACCATTTCCACTCCCCCTCCCATTCTCTTGATGACATGTCCATCATGGGCCTCCTGCACTGCCACAATGATGCCACCCGAAGGTTGCAGGAACAGCAACTCATATTCCGCCTGGGAACCCTGCAGCCATATGGTATCAATGTGGACTTCACCAGTTTCAAAATCTCCCCTTCCCCCACTGCATCCCTAAACCAGCCCAGTTCATCCCCTCCCCCCACTGCACCACACAACCAGCCCAGCTCTTCCCCCCCACCCACTGCATCCCAAAACCAGTCCAACCTGTCTCTGCCTCCCTAACCGGTTCTTCCTCTCACCCATCCCTTCCTCCCACCCCAAGCCGCACCCCCAGCTACCTACTAACCTCATCCCACCTCCTTGACCTGTCCGTCTTCCCTGGACTGACCTATCCCCTCCCTACCTCCCCACCCACACCTTCTCCACCTATCTTCTTTACTCTCCATCTTCGGTCCGCCTCCCCCTCTCTCCCTATTTATTCCAGTTCCCTCCCCCCATCCCCCTCTCTGATGAAGGGTCTAGGCCCGAAACGTCAGCTTTTGTGCTCCTGAGATGCTGCTTGGCCTGCTGTGTTCATCCAGCCTCACATTTTATTATCTATGTTTTTGTGGTACATGTTATATGGCCGAACATGAAAGGAATTCCTCAATATATTAGACAGGCAGTGATTTTTATTTTGAAGAAGGCCCATCAACAGGTAACAAAGTGTGGAGCTGAATGAACACAGCAGGCCAAGCAACATCTTAGGAGCACAAAAGCTGACGTTTCAGGGCTAGACCCTTCATCAGAAAAAATGATGTTTTTTTTTTCTGATGAAGGGTCTAGGCCCGAAACGTCAGCTTTTGTGCTCTTAAGATGCTGCTTGGCTTGCCGTGTTCATCCAGCTCCACACTTTGTTATCTTGGATTTTCTAGCATCTGCATTTCCCATTATCTCCATCAACAGGTAAATTTTTTGAAGCATAATCAAGACGGAGAGAGAGTAACTGACAATGAGGGAATTCTAGAGGATAAGGCTGAGAACTAGCTATTAATGGTGTAGGGTTTACATGGGGACATTGAAGTTCAAAACTGAAGGCATGCAGAGGTTTTGGAGAGTTGCATAGGTAGAGAATGCTACAGCAATACAGAAACTGCAAGGGAATTTGAAAACAAGGATGAGATTTGCACATTAAGCTCAAACATGCAGGGAAAAGGAGGCTAATCACATGCTGGAGTAGGCTTAAAATGGTTTGAAACTGGGTGACACATTGGGGTCAACTGTAGTTCAGCCGTTGGAAGTCAACTAGATGTATGGGTAGTTAAGATCAACCAGCTGATATACCTCTGATATCCCAAACGGATTCCAACATCTTGAATCTAATGCTGTTTTTCTTTAGTTGGTCACTGTTGCTATCTAGAAGTTGGTAAAATCTTGATTAGATAATCAGATCGAGGTTCAATGAAGGCAGAAGGTGCCCTACAATTACTTATGGCCTGACTGAACCTGGCATTGACAGTTAGTCATTTGCTTCCAGTAGAGCAAGGTACAAGAGTGTTGAAGGCAGAAGAGACTGTTGAAGGTAAATCTATAAAATGTAATTCTCAATAGTGAAAAATACATTTTGTTTTCATAACTCACAACATCTAACCAATTGTACAGTCAGTGAATTACTTTTTATGCCTTATTGCTGTCATGCAGGGAAATGTGAAAACAAATGCGTATACAGAGAGATTTCACAAACAACAGCAAGATTCTTTAATGATTTCTTTTGTGGATAAATATTGACAAGAACAAAGTGGATCCTTCCATTGGTCTTCAAATAGTGTCATGGGATCTTTTACCTCTATCTGATTGAGAGGCTGTGCTTCAGTTTAACATCTTCCATTGGCAATACATTCAGTTAATTTTACTGTTCCTGCATCACAAGTAACCCATACTAAGGCCTTGAGCAGTATGACCATGAATCAAGAACAGTTAGTTCACTTTAATCTTGCACGTCACAAACCATGGTCACCTTCCTAAAACTGCAAAATAACATAATCAAAAACGGCTTCAAAGCAGTCAAAGAATAGTGCTTTAACATTGAACATTGTATTGAAAAGTATTCTCCATTGATGCAAAACAAACATAAGATTATATTCAAACAAGGAGATTATTGAGCAAAATTTCAACATTGACATAAGGAATTAGATTAATTCGTTGTCACTTTCTTTCACAAAGTTTAATTCATTTAACCAAGGAAGGTCAATAACCACAGTTAACCAGAGTACAAGGAGATAGCTAAGATGTCAGATATTGCTCAGTTGATTGCACTAACTCTTCTGAATCAGAATGCTTTGTGTTCAAACTTTGCTCCTGAGAGTTGACCTCATAATCTAAACAGGCACATATGTACAATGTCAGAAGTGTTGTCCTTTAGAAGAAACATTTAATGAAGGCCTTGAATGCCTTTTCAGGTGGATATAAATTATCCCATGGCACAGTGTAAAAAGTGGAAAAGAGTGTTGTCTCATGCCCTGACCATGCCTTGAACTACAACAGTGAAGAGCGTGTTTCAACTCTTCCCCAGCTGGCCGAAGATGCTGGATCTATTGCATTGTTCAAGCCTGAGATTGATAGCCTTTTGCTTGTATTTGCTTGTCAGGGGAGTAAAAATGGGGAACTGGAACAGGCACACAGATTAACCATGATCTGGTTGTATAATGAGGCAGACACAAAGCTCTGAATCATCTATTCCTGTTCTTCTGTATAGATGAATGTGGGAGATGCCATGAACTTATTTGGAGAAGAGCAGATGAGAATCCCGGTCAAAACTCTTCCCATAATTATCACCAGCAAAATGGATGGGATTAATTAGCTTTTCATGTTGAAAGCAGATGCCTAAAAGGCCCAGCAGCCACTCAGTGCAACTCAGAAGTAGGTTGAGTTGGCAGGAGGGCAGGCTTGTGATGCAGAGTGATCCCAATAGTGTGGGTTCAATTCTCATATTTATATAGGCAACTACAAAGGGCTCTCCTCAACATGCTGACCAAATATCCTAAATTAATCTAGCACAATTTGCCACCATTTGGCCCACATCTCTCTAAACCCTTCCTATTTATATACCCACCCAGATGTCTTTTAAATATTGTAATTGTACCAGCCTCCATCACTTTCTCTGGCACCTCGTACCATGCAAGCACCACGCTCTGCTTGAAAAAGTTACCCCTTAGATCACGTATAAATATTTCCCCTCTTACCTTAATCCTATGGCCTTTAGTTTTGGACTCCCCACCATGAGTGAAAGGTGTCAGCTATTCACCCTATCCATTCCCTTCATGATTTTAGAAACATTTATAAGGTCGGACTCCAATGCTCCAGGGGAAATAGCCCAGTCTATTCAGCCTCTCCTTACATCCCAAACCCTCCAACCTGGGCAACATCGTTGTAAATCTTTTCTGAACTCTGTCAAGTTTCACACTTACAATGATCATGGCATCTCTCTGGTAGACTTCCTCCTGCTGTATTTGAATTGAATTAGCTTAATTGTCACCTGAGTACAATGAAAATTTTACAAGTCACCACTTATGATGCCATCTTAGGTATCAAGGTACAAAGCAGCAATATAAGGAAAACAAAGTTAATAAGGAAAACATTATAGTCCTTCTTACTAAAAAAAGTAGAAAAACAAAGAAACACAGTTGAAATTTCAACACCACAGTCTGTAAGTGCCTGGTCATGTTGGGCTCACATTCCTCACGCTCAATGCTCCCCATTTTGGGCATGACCTTGCCCTGACAGCTGACTACCTGCTTTTGCTGCCTTGCAGCCTGTTCCTGCCCCTGTCAGTGCTTCGGGATGCTTCATTCAGGTCTCATCGTCAGCTGCCTGCGTGCGCCTGCTCTCGCCTCCTTGCAAACTGAAAGGGAAGGGATTGAAAGATGTGAAAGTGAGTGGCACAGCTGTTAGTCCAGAAGCAGATGAGCAAATGGCTGTCTCTTGTCCTGAGGCAGTGAGGAGACAGTGAAGGAGACTCACAGGGTTAATGATATGTGGAGTTTGGAGTTTGAGAGGATGAGGTTACTGACAGCGAGTGAGGGAAGATGTTGTAGGCAACTGTGAAAGTGATAGAACATGAGCTTTTGGTGGGGATGAGTACAGTAGCAGAGATAGAATGAGGGTGAGATGTTGGAAAGAGAAGAGTGAGGCACTTACCTTGAAGCAGTGCAGAATGGCACTGACATCCTCAACACACTGTTGGCCATTCTTCTGCACCACTTCACTGACCTGATTGATGACCAGAGGCCAGGCCTTCAGGGCCTAGTTTGGAGGGGTTCTCTGCTGTCCCTCCGGGGGAGGATTCCTCTCGTCTACACCATCCCCTTGGTCAGCACCTCCAGGTCCTTGTCAGAGAATTGTCGAGCCATCGTCCCCTTCTCTTACATCTTCAGATCCAATTGTCGATGAGTAGACATATCATAGAATCCCTATAATGTGGATTAGGCCACTTGGCCTATCAGGTCCACACTGACCTTTCAAAGAGTGACCGAAGTTCCCGATCCCCGTAAGTCCACATCCAACATAGCAAGACCATCCAACTTATGTATCCCTGAACATTATAGGGCAATTTAGCATGATCATCCCACCTAACCTGCACATCTTTGGGCTGTGGGAGGAAACTCACATACACACGGGGAAAATGTGAAAACTCCACATAGATAGCTGTCCTGGTGCTCTGAGGCAGCAGTGCTAACCACTGGGTCTCCGTGCCATCGGGAAGCTTCAGAAAGTTAATGCTCATTCAGATACACCATGGTCTTTTAAAGATATCACGGGCATAAGGAATACCAGTGTTTTGGAGGATATCATGAAGTGGTGAATTGCCATGGGAACAGTGCATTGTAATGATGCGCCAGAATCAGACCTGGCAGATGCCATAGGGACAGGATAATTAGCTAATAAGGCACGGCTGGTAAGGTAGGAAGAGACATTTTCCTTCCTGAAAACCATAGACAGCTCAGACTTAGCCAAAAATATATAAGAATCAGGCCGCAATTCTTTTGTAAGAGTGAATCAAAGTGCTTGGCACAAATTCTGGACAATTAGGATTGGGAAATAAATGCTGGCATTGTCAGTGACACCCACATCTTCATGAATGGATTAAAAAATATCTACAGCTGAAAATAAAAGACTGTTTGGTGTGATTTCTGTGACAAAATTCTGATCAAAAATTTGATTCAATTATGGTAATCATCAGAGGATTAGGAGACTTCATAATAATGTCACAATGTGATGCTTGCAGTAATTGCACGGCACATAATTGCTAAAGATTTATTTGGAAAAGACTCCTTGATGCATTTTATATTATTTCTGAGTCTTTTGTTGTAAAAGGGTACAGTAATAGGACAATTGACTACCTTTTTAAAAGCCATTTCCCTTGGTTGTAATTATGATTAAATGTATTCTGACAAAAGCAAGGTTAAATAGTGAATGTTTCAAGGAACAGCTATGATCAGCGTGTAGTGTTATAGAATATAAATGGCTCCTCCCTGTCATGTTAAAACTAGTTAGGAGTGCATGCAAACAGGGGAGAGAAAGATGTGAGAAAAGTGAACCTGCTTTCCACAAGGGCACAGAGAGAAAACTTTGTGGAGATTTTCTTTGATATTATGAAGTGGGGGTTTGTTGTTAGGCTAATCTATGAGCCAATCATGAAGAGTCATTCAGTTTAAAATATCACCAGAACAGAGCTAGCAATAGTTTTTAATGTAGAGGTGTACCACTGGGAGGTTTATCATATTTTCTCTAGAATTTAGAAGGTTAAAGGCTGATCCAATCCACGTCTTCGAGATATTAACAGCAAAAGAAGGATGTAGATTGAAATAAACTATCATATTGGTTGGGAATTCTAGAATTAGAGGCATTGTCTCAAAAATTAGGACCAGTCCATTTATGAGAAATGTTAGGATGCACTTCTACACATAGAGGTTTGAACTTGCTTCCACAAAAGGTAGAAGATGCTAGATCAGTTGTTAATTTTAAAACTTAACCGTTTGTTAGTCAAAGATTTTAAAGGAGATAGGTCAAAGGCAGGTATACAGAATTGGGCCACAAGATCACCAATCATCTTTTTGAATGGCAAAACAGACGTCAGGGGTAAAATGGCCTCCTCTCATTCCGAAATTCCTATGTCATGGTGAGCGGTTAGAATTACTACAATCAGATCTTACAAGGGGAGAAAATAGATAAGAGATTGCAAATGCAATGTTCTGGAGCTGTAAAAACTGTTTAGGTTAGGCGGGTTAGACATGGGAAATGCAAGGGTAGGGGAATGGGTCTGGGTGGGATGCTCTTCAAAGGGGCAGTATGGACTTGTTGGGCTGAATGGCCCGTTACCACACTACAGGGATTCTAAAAACAAAGATCCAGCTGGTCAAACCAATTTCTTATTATGGCTGATCTGCCCCTCAACTCTATTTGTATATATTTATTCTGTTTCTTTTATCTTGCAACTGCTTTCCCAAATGTACATTGTTGGCGATGTAGTCATAACGTTGATAGACTAATCAAGAGACCCTAGGGTGATGTCCTCGTGACATGAATTTGAATCCAACCATGAAAAATGGAGAAATTTGAGTTGAATAAAAATTTGTATCTAAAAGCATGCCTAATAACAATTGTGTAACATTTTTTTGATTTTGTCAAAACAAAAGTCTTGTCCATTATTGTCATTTAGGGCTGGAAATTTCCCATCATTACCTGGTCTGGACTTACCTGTGACTCCAGACCCATAGCAATGCAGCTGACTCTGAACCACCCTCTGGGATAGACATTAAATCCTTAGCCTGTGACACCCAAGCCCCAGGAACAAACAAAACTCTGTCCCTACCCAATTTACTCTAAATATTCATCTTGGATGAGGGCTAGGTTCCACAATAAAAGGTAATAAAGTACACTCCAAGAGTCAGCCCCTGTCTGCCCAGCGCCGTGATCCTAAACCCAAGGTTCTCTGGCCCAGAATTCAATGGCCATGACCTGCAACTCTACAAATCTTAGACTCTGGAGGTACATGTCCAGCAACAGCTAATCCCAGATGCAATCTCATACTTCCTATTTTACAGCTACCAGAAAGATGCGAATGCATCTCTTGCAAACGCAGAACTTCCCAAAGCTCCTTAAAGCCAACGGAATGTTTCTTGACACACTTGGAATCAAAGAAATATGGCAGCATATTTGTGTTCAGGAAGCTTCCACAAACAGCAATGCATTAATGATCAGATAAGCGGTTTTCTCTGATTTTCCACTTGACATGAATTATTGGCCAAAGCACCAGGAATAAATCTCAAAACCTTCTTCGAAAAGGTCTCATGGGATCTCCACGAGAGATTGCAGAAACAGAGTTAAGGAGTGGACAGGTAACAAAGTGAGATCTTTAATTGCTTGATGAAATGGAAATCGTTGGTCTCATTCTGTCTCCACTGGCAGGACTGAATGGCCGAGAGCAGATCAGAAATTATTCAGTCAACACAATTCATTGTTTGAAGTGCATTCACTTTGGGTCCATTTGCCCAGCTCCCAAACCAGCGGCTCCCAGATAAATAATTCTATTCCCCGCTGAAAGTGATTCTCTTAAAACTTATGAATCATGGAACTCAACATTTTTACGAAGGAAGGGGAGATGGTATCTTGCTGAGAAAGTGGGTGTCTTGTCAAATAGAGTCAGGGCTAGCACAATGCCCACACTGCCTTTTTCGAGGAAATCGCACATTAATAAAGTGCTGGTGAGGACAGGGATGGGCCATTCTTGGAATGATGGTTTTGGGAGTAGGAGGGGAGCAGGGATAGAAAATTTTTGCCAGCCAATCAGCAGCAGCAGCTCTTCTACTCAACGGTGCCGCAGACAAGAATGGCCTATGAGTGATGCTTAGAGGGCTACCTCAGGGCTTAATTGGACTTTTTTGTTCTAAACTTAATTCCGGTGGAGGTGAGTAGGCTATGCCATCATCACGTTGAATTAAGCATTCTTCCCACCTTGAAGCTTAATCTTTGCAGAAGCAGAAGTTTCCTCCTGTAGCTACTATTGTCATTTAAGAAATACAACAGCTAAATTCACACACAGAAAGAACCCTCAGACAGCAGTGAGATAATGTCCATATACAATAAAGTCCCTGCTATCCGGGTCCAATCAAGTGGAATTCTCATGCAACTGGCAGCCAGAAAAGCACCACCTTATATCATACATTTCTGAAGAAGGGTCCCAACCCAAAATGTCAACTTTCCTGCTCCCCTGATGCTGCCTGGCCTGCTACGCTCCTCCAGCTCCATACTGTGTTATCTCTGACTCCAGCATCGACAGTTCTTACGAGCCCTATACCATATAGTCATTTTCTAAGTGTGAAGCAGAAGATCACAGCAGATCTCAGTCCAGAGATGTGAGAATATTAATCAAGGTGACACTTCTCAGTTCATTAATCTAAGATTCAAAAGGGGAAATCAGAATTATAACGCCCTGGATGCTTTACCCAGTCTGACCTATCACAATGGGAGTAGGCTTCCTTGCTCTGGAAGCTGATCATGTGGTCATCTTTCTCTCTATCTCTCTCTCTCTCTCTCTCTCTCTCTCTCTCTCTCTCTCTGTCTTTTGAACTACACCTCACTGACAGTATCTCTGAATGGTCCTGGATGCTTCCTTTAAACCTCACATTCATGTTGCTGCAGAGGAGAGTCAAATTCTCCCAGCAACCACTCCTATTGCCAATTGAGCTGGCAGATTCATCCAACCAGTACCCCACCATTCTCCCTTGCAAGCTGGATGTCAGGGAGATTTCTGTATTCTGTTTGTGTGATATTGCTTGAGAATTAACTATTGACCAGGGTATTGGGTATAGCTCCACAATGCCTGTTTGAAACAATGTCATGGGATCCTTTACCTACATCTGAGAGGGCAGCCAGAGCTTGGTTTATAACTTCTATTAAAAGACAGCATCTCCAAAGTGCAAAACTCCCCCTGAACTGAGGAATGTTGTCTTGATTGATATTCACGAGTGTCTAGAATTGAACCTGATATGATCTTCTGCCTTAATCACACTCAGTCCTGAGATGCCTCCTCTCCTTCTTACTCTGTATGAGGCTGTAATCTTTCAGGGCTTCCATTGCACCCTTTAATTGGCCACATGATGATCCGATGTCCCAGATTCACACTTCAGTGGGCTATCTCAGTGTTGCAGCAATCATTGTATCCCATCAAAGGCAGTGTGCATTCAATCATCCTGCAACATTATTGTTGTTCTAACATTGTACTTCAATACGTGTGGTAAAGCTTCTCTCTCTGGAGCAATGGGGCCAACATGTCATTCACTGAGTTTTGGCAACTAGAGTGTTTCATCAGCATTTTCAATACTTAATAACTGAATGAGGCACCTCCTTTTAGTGTGATGTCATTATTTATGTTTCACATTTAACAACATGCTACCAAACAGCACTGTATGTATGAGGCAGGCTTATGGAATCAATACAGCAGCCTTTTTCCTTCAACATTACAAGCAGAAAATCAACATGAGGTAAGAATCAATGAAATTTGGATTCTGGTTCACCTGTGTCCGTATAGAATTACTGTACAAAGAATTTTACAGCACAGAGCAAACTGCTTAGCTTAACTGATGTTTGCTCAAGTTCATATCTACACAGACTCCTCCCAATCTACTTCAATTTCTTTCTTTACTTCTTTCTTTCTTCCTTTCTTTCTCTTTCCTTCCTTCTTTCTTTCTTTCCTCCTTTGTTTTTCGTTTCTTCCTTCTTTCTTTCTTCCTTCCTTTTTTCCTTTCCTTTTCTTTCCTTCTATGTTCGTATGACTCCTCATAAATTCTTTTTTGTTATTTATTTCAACTACTCCTCTTGCAATGCCTTTCACATTCTAACCTCTTGTTCCTCCTCGTTCATTGTTACTTTTTTTGGAGATGATCTTTTATTTATGACCCGTAGTTTTGGACTTCGACTCAAATGGAAGTATCATCTCTACACTTACCCGAAAAGAAAACTTACCAAAATTTTACAGATCTTGACCAGGTTAACCCCTCAGTCTGATTTGTTCAAAAAATCACAGCATCACCAAAGCATGAATGGGCTGAATGGCGTCTTATGGTGCTGACACAAAGCATGTCTGTGGTGCGGCACTGACTCAAATGCCTTTTGGAGGCCAAGGTACAACATATTAAAAGTATTCCCTGTTTCAGCTCTCCTCAAATAAAATTGAGCAAGTTAGCACTTCTACACATAAAACGTTGTCAAAAATTTGGAACTCTTTTCCAGAAATGGCAGTAGATGTTTGAACAATTGTTAATTTAAATCTGAGGCTGACTAAAATCTGTTAAGCAGACATATTAAGAGAAATGGGCCAAAGACAGGTATATGGAGTGAAGTCTCATATCAGCCTTGATCCCATGGAAAGTTGGAACAGGCTTAAGAAGCTGAATGGTCTGCTCTTGGTCTTATGTCCTGGTGTTGCCAACCAAGACTCTTCCTTATCAAATCCATCCACTGGCTTAATTTGTCCAAGTGACTATTAATCTTGTGCCAAAATATTGACTCCAAGCACTTTCTCACTGCAGGAATTAAGCTGATGAGCCTGCAATTGCTGAGCTTATCTTTAGAACTCTTTTTGAACAAGGGCACAATATTTATAATTCCCCAGCCAAAACATTCTGGCATTAAACAATAACAACTTTTCAGAATGCTCTCAGTTACCGTGACATCTGTAGACTTAGGAACGTGCAAGAGAAAAGGTCTATTGAAGGGAATGAAAGAGCTAAATCATGCCTTTTGCAATCTTAAGATATCCCAAATAACTTTGCAAGTCAAATCTAGATTGCAGTCACTCATGTCTTATAAGTTAAAAAAGGCAGCCAACTTACACAAAGCAAGGCGTTGCCAACAGCAACAAAATGAGTCCAATGCTGTTTTAATGATGGAGGTCCATGAAAAATGTCCATCGTTCTTCCTGGAAATGGTAATATCTCCTTCCCAGCAACATCCAGGTTTCAATAATGAAAAGGAAGATCAAGTGCAGAAGGTGTTTCAGGTTAATTTCTACATCCACCGGTTAGTTGCACCGAATTTAAAGCACAGAAAAGAGCTATTTAATCTATTGAGCCATTGATGGCTTCAAAAAGAGCGATCATTCTTAAAACCGTATCTTTGTTTATCGACCAAAACCCCATAAGAGCCTCATCTCCAAGTATCTATCCAACATCCTTTTAAATTTTTTTATCAGCTTCCAACTTCTCTTGTGTACCAGATCCCAGTAACCGTCCAAATGGAAACATCTCCCAATGTTACCACATTCCTGATCAGGATCATATGTTCCAACATTTCTGCCATTTGTACTTGAACAGCTGCCAAGATGTTGATTAAGTGAATGGTTCCTCAACCTTTTCACTCCTAGGTTGGAAATGTTCCTCATTCATTTGTACTGTCCAGTATCCGCCATGTGTTCAGTTGAGGAACAACAGCTGTGACCTCTTGCTCCATTACTTGATGCATCACATTAATACATTAATAGCTTATCCTGTTGCTTGCTTGTCATTATAAATTAGCCCATCAGTTTATTTCACCATAGAAGACCCATAGTAAGCTCATCTTCGGGCTAGTAGAAATTTGGTTGTGTTAGCAAAGTTCCTGTGAATAGAGCAGTAACCTGATTTATCTCATTTTTGCATATTGGGACCCATTGCAGTCTTCAAACACTCCAGATCTCATTCCCATCATTTCTCTGGGCAATAGGTCATTCCAAGAATTGATGATCCTAGGTGAGCAGAAATCCTGCCTGAAATTAGCCTTGAAATTGTCTGTCATGTGATCATTTTGCTGACTAAATGTCAGTTTACCGTAATGTGTACTAGTCTCACATCTGAGTGAACAGGTTGTGAGAATAGGACCAGCTAAAAATATCAGCAGATAATGCAGATTAATGCAAGTGAGGGAGTGCTGGTTTCTGGTAAATGTTACCTTGTGGTTGGAAAGTTAGGATAAGACTCTCTCAACCTATTGTCATGCTTCCAATGAATGTTCGCAAATTACACAGCATTATTGAAGATGGTAATGTGTTTCTCCATATGGCCTGACCAGATGTCATTCTTTAACCAACCAAACTATCAAAACACAGATCAACTTGCATATAAGAGCAGCGAGGTCTTACAGCAGCTGCACAAGACACTGTTGAGGCTACAGCTGGAGTATTGTGAGTAGTTTTGGTCCCCTCATTTATGGAAAGATATCATTTCATTGCAGGCAGTTCAGAGAAGGTTCACCACGATAATCCCTGGTATAGAGGGATTGCCTTATGACTAAAGACCAAACAGGTTGAGACTCTACTCCCTGGAGTTTAAAAGATTGAGAGGTTATCATATTGAAACATATAGGGTTCTTAAGGAGTTTCACAGGGTACATGCTGAGAGAATGCTTCCCCTCCTGGGAGAGCTTAAGGCCAGAGGGCACAATTTCAGAATAATGAGGGGCAAATTTAAGTTTGAGATGAAGATTAATTTCTTCTCTCAGAGGGTCGTGAGTTTTTGGAACTCATTGCCACAGAGAACTGTGGTTGCAGAGTCCTTGTGTGTATTTAAGGCGGAGATTATTGATCAGTCAGTGAATCCAAGCATGCAGGGAAAATGCAGAAACGTGAACATGGGGAATATTGGATGAGCAATGACCTTAAAATTGGTGCAGCAGGCTCGAGGGGCCAAATGCCCTACTCCTGTGTCTATTTCTTATGGTCTTAACTGCTTTTTCATTTTATATAATGTTTGTGGTTTCTTGCTGTGCACAAAAGATTGAGCATAATTTCTTTTCTCATGAGAAGTCATTATAAAGCAATTGTATATGAAAAGCTTTGGGATGGTTCTGACAGATGCAAATAAAAACAGAAACTGCTGGAAAAGCTCAGCAGGCATGGCAGCAACTCCGCAGTGAGAAATAGAACTAACATTTTGCATCCAAAATTACTTCCTCAAAACTTCTTTTTTATAAATTGTTTCTGATTTAAGTGGCTAAATTCCTTTGAAGTAGAAATTATTTTGTTTGGGGTATTGTGTTTGGCTTTTTCTATTCTGTAGCAACATGAACACCATTCCAAGAAGCCGCTTTTATTCAATTCCATTCCAGGCTGAATATCCTGCATTTTTCCGACCTTTCTTCATAACAGTGTCCCCTAAAGCCAGGGAACAATTGTGTAGCTCTACTGTTTGTCACTTCCAAGGAGGTGATGTTTCCTTTCTGCTACAGTGACGAAACCAAAACGCACACCTCATCAAAAATATCATTTAGTCCATTGCACTGAAATAACTTAAGATGTCTTTTCCACATTAGCCCTTTTGAGAAAGGGCCTTCAGTTCGATCTTATTTTAAAATCTATCAATGTTTACCTGCAACAGCGCATGCTCAGTTTGCCCTTAGAATATGAAATGCGTAGTTTTCTTGGAAGAAAGATATGAATTTTGGGCTAACTCAGAGGTTTAATGGTTTTCCCTGCATTACCTTTTCCCTTTTGTTCACTTTCCGTGCCAATTGAGACTTTATCTACAGAGTTATCACTGTGATCACCCGCTTGTTGCAGCCCTGGCTTATAAGGAAGCATATCCAATATTTATTCCAGACTACGAAATCGCTCATTGAAAAATTGCTATTCCAATTTTAAAGTTGGTTTATTCCTTGAAGGATATGCTGCAAAGAATACCCTGATAAACGAGAGATGTTCATCCAACACTGCCACCAAAGTTCTTGATGGATAAAATAGTTTAAAATCCAAGTTTGACAGTTGCTTTACTTCAAAATTTTTTTTAAAAAATCTAACCTTTCTTCACGAGAATAATGACTAGAATTGACACCTCGTCACTAGCCCGTGCTTCTCCAGAATGATTGAGAAAAGTTGAATTGAATTCTTATTCTTCCAGACATAACGATTGTGAAGGAAGGAGTGTGCGTGCAATCAAAGTCCAGTTGTCCACCAATTGCACCATTAGTGTCAATAAATTGATTCATCTTCCAAAATGCCAATTGTTTCTTATTCATTTGTGGGATGTGGAAGTCGCAAACTTGCCACCAATTATTGATGCCCATAGTTGCCCTTGAGAAGGTGGTGTTGAGCTGCCATCTTAAACTACTGCAGTTCATCTGATATGGTTTGACCCACGAGACCATTAGGGAGGGAATTTCAGGATTTTGACCCTGTGACAGTGCAAAAGAGGACGATATATTTCCAAGTCAGGATGCTGAGTGGCTTGATTGCTATTGCTATCCAGACGGGAACAGACTTTCACCCGACCTCTTTGACATGTGCTAAATATTTAGTTTCTTATAACACAAGATCTCAACTGTGTGGCAAACACCTAAGGTTTAATTCGGAACTAAATTAATTTACCCACTGTATCCCTTGAACCAAAATGCAGGCGCACTCACACAACACACTAGTCAATAGTCTCTGGAGAGACATATTTTCTTCCAAACAAGGCAAAAGGAGAAACGCATCTCCTGATCGAGGGCCTGAAAACAAAGGATAGGGCCTAGGCCCAAAATGTCAGCTTTCCTGCTCCTATGATGCTGCTTGGCCTGCTGTGTTCATCTAGCTCTACACCTTTTTGTCATAGGATTTGACAAATCACCATTGGCTACCAGGTTTTTTGTCAAACTGTTGAAAACCATAGGCTGATGGAAAATCTTCAGTATGGAAAGAGGTCACTGTTTACCTTTACAGAGATTTCCATATGCTTGGAAATATTTATTAGCTTTCCAAGAACTACAATAGAGAGAAAGAAAGAGAATCTTGCAAGCTCCTGAGGTTTTATTCCTGTGACAACACGCTGGTCCGTGAAGACAGTAGGCAACCATCAGCACTGGGGTTCAAAGCCTGATTTGCCATTAACTAATGACCATAGCCCTCATCTCTTATCTCTTTGAAACATTTGCTGTCTTTTTCTCCATTGTGACTTGATCTTCTGTAAGCAGCATATCCAGCGCTTAAAGCAAAGCTCGGGGAAGATACTTGAAAGAATAAAGGACAAAGAAAGTATTACAATGACCCGCTGAATGCTTCCCTCAAGAAATGCAACATAGGTGTCAATGCATGGGAGATCCTCACTCAGTAAAAATTGACTTCGAGGAAGTATGAAAGGATATAAATCTTTGAGAACACCTATCGGCAAGAGTAAGTTCAGAAAAGGAGCAGGAGAAATGCTCGTGATTACAAGGCTAAGGACCAATGCCACCTCCCAGAAACATTTACCAAAAATGTAAGCGGAGATGTGGTTCAATGATTGGACTCATCAGCCACACAAGGACCCACGGAATCCGTGACCAGTGACATGGAATTTCCTCAGTGGTTAATCACACTCATTGATAAGTAATTGCCAACAAAAGTGAATAGAAGGTAAAACACAGTACACAGCAAGAAGCCAAAGGTAAAAACCATTTCCAGTCCAGAATGTGTCCAAACAATTCCATACCTTCCAGTTTTCACATGGTGTTTCAACATAAATCTATTCTTAAAACAAGTGACTTTACAATTATATGGAAAATACCGTCACAGAAAATCACATCTCATTACTTTTACAGATTTGTGGTATATTGCTTTTCCAAAACAGTATAAAACCACTAAAATGGAGATATTGATTTTCATTTTCTCCGTCAGTGAATGTGTTTTCACTATCATGATCAGTTTCTGTTTTTAGCCATGTGTCCTTTACCCTCTTCCCAAAGGGCCTTTTTGATTGCAACATCAAAATTTTAGGGACATGTAAGGAGGGTCCTTCAATCTCATTAGTATCCAGAATCCCATTACTTGCAGACCATCTGGCACACTGGAATTTGCTCAGGTAACATCTGTGATGTCCAGCTGGATTCTGTTAGCACTGCCAGTTGGTGATATAGCTGTCAAACCATCTGCTTTTATCTATAATTCCCAATGGCCATACAAGCTCCTTTCCTCAGATATTCATCAGTATTATTCACCATTTTACCATGCCTTAAAAGTTAATTATGTTGGAACGTCTTCTGAATATTTTTTTTTCAGATTCTATACTCTTGAAATGAGTAAATGAAAATTCATTGCACACTCACAACTTCCCAACGGAGTGCCCACTGTTTAGAGGGAACCTAAGTAGACTGCAAACTCAGAAAAATTCTGCCAATAGCCTTCTCCTGTTCCTATGTCTTATGGTCTTATGGTAAGATAATGGCCTCTATTATTGAAGCAATGACTCAGATTAGTTCATTCAATTTATTGGAGGATGACTTTCTAACCTGTGGGATACAGGTTCAAATGCAAATAAGACTGATGCGATGCACGCTCTACCCTCTAATTGCTTTCATTGACAACCACTAGATGTGTACTTGTGACTCCAAGCCATACAATGCTATAACCACATGTTGGGAAATGAGATTAGAATAGTTAGGTGGGAGGAGATGGTTAGATGGTTGTTTAAGTGGACAGCGTAGGTCAAAGGGCCTTTTTCTGTGCTGTGGATCTCTATGACTCTATTACACAGAAACTATCATCTATCACAATCCAAGATCACTTTTTGGGATCCTACAGAATGATGGTGGTTGGTACTAAAAAAATGTAATAAGTACTGAAAGAAATCAGTCCAAATTCACTCTGTTATTTTGAGAGTTTTCATAGAATCCCTACAGTGTGGAAACAGGCCCTTCAGCCCAACAATCCCACACTGACCATCAGAGAATCCCACACAGACCCGTTACCCCTATAACCCGCCTAATCTACACCTCTCTGAACGCTCTGGGCAATTTAGCATGGCTAATCGACCTAACCTGCACATCTTTGGTCTGTGGGGGGATTCCAGAGCACCCGGAGGAAACCCACGCAGACACGGGGAGAATGTGCAAACTCCACAGAGCCACTCACCCGAGGGAGGAATAGAACGCGGGTCCCTGGCGCTGTGAGGCAGCGGTGCTAACCACTGAGCCACTGTGCTGCTGTTTTATGATACAATGATAGTGGAGTTATTCGCAAGTCAATGTAATAAAGATAAACTAATGGAAGTCAAAAAGACATAAGGCACGGACTTGGGTGAATAAAAGGACCCAGTATTGGAACACTTTATGATTCACACTTTCAAATCTAGGTTTCCTTCCCAAAGCATTCTGTAAGTAACACATTTCATGTCACAGAGTCCTCATTAGATAAAAGATATTTATAGAATTTGTTGTTTATTGGGAGGAAAATGGAAAGTGGAGCTGATTTACTCCAGTTGTACAAGGCATTAGTCATTAGAACAGGACAACACAGGAATCATGCCCTTTGCCCCACTCTGTCTGTGCCAACCATAATACCATTCTAAACTAATCCAATCTGCCTTCACATCATCCATATCCTCCATTTTTTACCTGTACATGTGCCTGTGTAAATGACTTATAAATGCTGTTATCATATCAACTTCTACCACCACCCCTTTCAGCATTTTCCAGGCACTTCCAACCTCTGCATAAAAAGCGTTTTTTGCATATCTCCTTTCAACTTTTCCCCTCTCACCTTCAACTTACACCGACAGGTACTTCATTATTGCACTCGAAGAACAAGAGTCTGTCTATTTACCTTACCCATGCCTCTCATTCTTTTTATACTTCTACCAGGTACCCCTCAGCCTCCAGCATTCTGGCGAAAACATTCCATTTTCATCCAACATTTCATCATAACACTTCTAAGGCTGTGTCTGAGGTCCTGTGCAGAGAATAATCCTCTATATTTCAGAAAAGGCATACATATGTGAGAAACAGTTCGAAGAGGGTTCACACAACTCATGCTTGAGATGATGGGATTATTGTCTTGCCAGTGCTTCTGGGCTTCCGTTTCTACAGCTCAGTTGGCCATACAGCAGATCTGCAAGCTAGACTGAGGCTAACACTGTTGTTTCAATTCCTGTAGTAGCTGAGATTGCCATGAAGAATTAGACTTCTCAATTTTTCCCTTTGCCTGAGGTAAATAAAAGCTGAAAGAACTGTGGATGCTGTAAATCAGGAACAAAAGCAAATGTTGTCGGAAAAGCTCAGCAGGTCTGGCAGCATCTGTGAAGAAAGAAATCAGAGTTAACGTTTCATGTCCAGTGACCCTTCCTTAGAAAGTTCTGAGGAAGGCTCATCAAACCTGAGACGTTAACTTTGTCTTTTTATTCACAGGTGCTCCCACACCTGCAAAGCTTTTCCAGCAATTTCTGGGGTTTTGTCCCTTGCCTGAGGTACTGTGACTGTCAGGTTAAAATCTCTCTCCAACGAATGAGTAGCCCTATGATGTTGTATAACTACGGTGACTTTATCATTGCATTTTATTTGGAGTTTAGAAGAAGAGGAGATGGTCTTACTGAAACATATCAGATGCAGAGGGAACTTGACAGAGTGGATACTGAAAGGATGTTTCTCTTTGTGGGGATAGTTTTGAACCAGAGGACACAGTTAAAAATTAAGAGGTGCCATCTTTCAGTTTCGAAGTTAGGCTTGATTATGGTTTGTTTATTGTCGTACTAAGATGTCCAGGTGAAGTGTATTATTTTATTGAGCACTTAACAACCAAGGGAGTGAGTCTGGAAAGCTCAGTTGGCAGAGCATCAGACTTAATCTGAGGGCCCCTGTTAAAGCAATGCTTTTAAACTGGAGCTCTCCATGACAGCGTAAATTGTACACTCCTGAAACAATCGCTTCATGCTGATTTCTTTAACAGTTATTGTGGCACAAGTAGCAGTGTCCTTACCCTTGAGGCAGGAGGCTTAGTTTGACCAGGGAATATATCTGAAAAGGTGAGGTCCCTACCTCACGTCTAGAAAGCCTAGGTTCAAGTCCCAGCTACTTCAGCGATGTGTGCCACTATCTCTGTGCAGACTGATTTGAAAATAACTTAAAAGGAGGGAGGAAGGAACCACATGGGGTGGAGTATTTGAGCTCTCTTTCCAACTCCATTTTGATTTAGAGCCCTCCTATATCTCCACACCATTGATGGTTTGCATTGCCCTTAATAGTCTTTGCATTTAAATTAGTCAATTGGAAAATATAAGTGATTTACTGGTTGTGGGGGGTTAATCGATGAAAAAAAAATGATTCCATGAGGCTTGAAACAAGAGCCCCGGGATCAAATCACACCTGCTCCAGACATGTGTAAAACATCACTGAGCAGGTTGAATAGAAAATGAACTTAAAAAAGTGTGGGGAAGTGGGCAACATTGGGAAGGAATGCCATATCTCTGCCTTTAAAACCATTTCCCTTTAATCCACCCCCTCAACTCCAGCCTCCCAGGATTGCCTTGAGCTGCTACAACTCACCTCCATCCCCACATATCCATGGCAGATACCATCTCCCTGGCCCTACACTCAGCCCTGGAACATCAAGCTAACCAGAATACCGACATCAGACTTTTATACATTGACTTTAACTCTGCCTTCAAGACAATAATTCCAACAAAAGTCATCTCAATCTCTGAGACCAAATACTCTGGTCCCCACTCTGCAATTGAATTCTCGATTTCCTGATCCTCAGGCCACAATCAGGAAGAATAGACAACAACATCGCCTCACCCATAGTCTATTTTTCTTTATTCATTCATGGGATGAGGTCATCACTGACCAGGCAGCATTTGTTGCCCATCCTTAATTGCCCAGTGGGCAGTTCAAAATCAATCACATTGCTGTGGGTCTGGAGTCACATGTAGGCCAGGTCAGGTGAGGATGGCAGTTTCCTTCCCTAAAAGATATTAATGAACCAGATGGGTTTTTCCGACAATCAACAATGGATTCACGATCATCATTGCATTGTAAATTGCAGATATTTATCCAATTCAAATTCTACTTTCTGCCATTGAGGGATTCAAGCTCAGGTCCCCAGAAGATTATCAGGGTCTCTGGATTAACAGTGCAGTGATAATACTACTAGGCCATCACCTCCCCTCAACAATGGTGCCCTGCAAGGCTGTGTACGTATCTCCTTAAAATACTCCTCATACACTCACAACTGTGTAGTCAAATTGAGCCCTAACTCCATTTACAATTTTGCTGATGACACCACAATTCTGGGTCAGATCTCAAATAATAATGAGACAGAGTATAGCAAAGTGATATACAGCTTAGCGGCATTGTGTAAAAACAATATCCTCTCTCTCAATGTTAGCAAAGTGAAGAAGCTTGTCACCAACTTCAGGAAGAGGAGTGAAGGACACAGCCCTCTTTGTATCAATAGTGCTGAGGTAGAGATGTTTGAAAACTTCAAGGTCCTTGAAATAAATGTCACCAACAATCTGTCTTGGTCTACTTACGTCAAAGCTAGACTCAAGAAAAAGCACCAATGCCTCTACTTCCTCAAAATTCTAAACTATTTTTATAGATGCACCATAGAAAGCGTCCTTTCCTAGTGTGGCAAATACTCTACCTAAGACTGCAAGAAATTACGGAGTTCTAAACGCAGCTCAGCCCATCACAAGAACCAGCCTTCCTTCCATTGACTCTGCCTACACTGCCAACTGCCTCAGGAAAGCAGCCAACCTACTCAAAGACTCGTCCCACCATCTATACTCTCTTCCACCATATCTCAGAAGATACAAAATTTTGAAAACACATACCAACAGTTTTAAGAACAGCTTCTTCCCTGCTGTTATCTGGCTTATGAATGGACTTCTCAAATATTAGAGTTGACCTGTGCCTGTGCTTTCTCTATAGCTGTAACACTATATTCTGCATTCTGTTCTATTATCCTAATGTACCTATGTAAGGTGTGATCTGTCTGGATAAAAACACAATGCGATATTTTTCATTGTATTTCGATGCATGTGACAATAATAAATCAAATCAAAGAAAAGCAAACCAAATCAAATCATTCCCCACCTTTCCCTTGGTATTATTATATTAAACTTGTTGGATTTTTCAAGCAAATTGATTAATTAGAAATACAGATGATCTCCAAGTGATGGATTATAGATGAAAAGTGCCACAGGAGATTTGGTGATGGAAACAAAAGCCTTAAAAGGAGGATGCAGAACACTTGTGGTGCAGTAATAGTCGTGCATTCCCCTAACTGAGCCAGGTGGTCAGGCTCAAGTTCCACGTGTTTCAGAGAAATATAGTAACATTTCTCAATATATTGGTTAGGAAAACACGTTTAAAGGAATGAAGTGTCCAACTGAAATGGATCAGTTGGGGGAGAATTCAACTGAAGTTTTAACAGTTCAGGTCTGCGTTTTGACAATAATTGTCATTGTTTTGAAAGCTTCTGTGGCGCAATGGTAATGTCCTTACATTTGAACCAGGAGGACTGGGCTCGAGTTGCACCGAGCCCAGAGGTTGTGTCATAACCTTTCTGAAACAGATTGTTTAGGAAAATATCTTCAACTGAAAATCTAACAGTCCAGTCCTGGGTTTTGCCAACAGTTGTAACTGTTTTGAAAACTCTTGTGGTGCAGTGGTAGTGTCGATCCCTTGGGATAAAGAGGCTTAAAGTCAAGCCCCACATACTCCAAAGTTGGTTATTAACATTTATGAGCTAGTTGAGTAGAAAATATACATGAGTTTGGTTCTTCCCCAAATGATAAACTCTAAACTTAAAATAAAAGTATGGTCAATTTCGAAAAGTCTTTTGAAGTCTCTTGTAACTTTTAAGATATTGGCCTGTCTAATTCTGAACAGGGTGTTGAAGAAATCTGGGCACTGTGTGAGCAAGGTGTGTTGGGTAATTGTACCAGAGACTTTTGCTTGTATTTGGTAACATCCATTTTTGTCCAACAGAAAATCAGATTGACTGCCTTCTGAACAGCATAAAACTTGTTCTTTTGACTTTAAGGACACAGGCTTATTGACCAAAAGTGTTCCTTCTTCCCTAAAGTGAATAACTTCTGAGAAACACCTCATTTTCTTTTCCTTTTATCCAGTTTGTGTAGTTCGTTTGTGTGTGTTTTGTGTTATTTAACAGAGAAAAAAAATTTATTGTCACATTATAAACTAAGTACATTCATCTGTTTTGTATCATTATTGTATGTATTATTTATAAAAAGTCATTTTTGTGTAAGAAATCTGTCTTATGAGTCTCTATAATTTGAGTCTAATATAGAGCAAGCATACAATTGACCTTATTGGGTTTCTCATCTCAATTTTTTCCTTTCTTTATTCATTCGTGGGATGAGGGTGTCACTAGCTAGGCAGCATTTATTGCCCAGAAGGCAGTTAAGAGTCAACCATGTTGCTGTGGGTCTGGAGTCACATGTAGACCAGACCAGGAAAGGATGGCAGTTCCCTTCTCTAAAGGACATTAGTGAATCAGATGGATTTTTTTCCTACCCTGACGATCAACAATGGATTTACAGTCATCATTAGATTGTTAATTCCAGATATTTATTGAATGCAACTTCTACCATCTGCCATGGCGGGATTTGAACCCAGGTCCCCAGAATGTTATCTGGGTATTTGGATTAATAGTCCAGCAACAATACCACTAAGTCATTGCCTCCCCCATAATATATTACTGAACCAATCTTACATACCATTCAGAGATAACTACATAGCTCTGCGGCATGGCACTTCCCCACAGGAGCAGTCTTTTTATAAACAGATGGGTAGACCTTATTCACAATGACAATCATTACGTTCAGGCACTTGGACAGCAAAAAAGTACATCATTGGTCATGATATGCTTCAGGATGATCTGAGGCTGTGAAATTGAACAACATGCAAGCAACTCCTCTCATTCCATATTTCCCAAAAGAATTTCACATGAACTCTTTAGAACTCCACATTGCAGGTGCCTAGTGAGTAGCCTTTGGCAAAATATTACTTGCAGTAACACATTGCCTCCCTCCAGGAATCTGAAATTAAATTCTTAGAGATAGCATGAGATGGTTTCTGCATGCTTTAAACATTTAAATTGATTTGAAATTGGGTTGAAAAGTGCCCAGTTGGTTCATGAGTGTTTTGACTAGTTGGTAAATTGTATTTTCAACCACACCGGGATCACTCAACATGAGATGTTAATTCAAAGCCTGTGGAATTAACTTCTCAAACTGTTCCTGCACACAATGAGATCAGGCCACAACTTTGGATATTTTCTGATGAATTTAACAATGCTGCAAAATAAAAAAAAATTGCAAAAGCATAGAAGCTCTGACTCCAAGAACACTGTAATCCTTTAGTTCTTGTACTTTTCTCATCCTGATTCTGGCAGCTCCAAGCAACATTGGTGAATGGCTCTTGCTGCCTAATCCCCATCTTCTAGATATCTGTTCCTAAACCTTTCAGCCTCCACATTACTCTCTTCTCCTGTAAGACATTATTTAGCATATAATTCTTTGATCATGCATTTAATCACCTGTTGTAACATCAACTGAAATGGCTCCATGTCAAATTTTGTTTGATAATCCTCCTGTAATCTGTTATAAAACTTTCATAATTTTCAATGTTGCATTGCCGTTTAATTTTCCTTATTTTGGATTGTGGACAAAAATGGGAAAATTTGCTCTTAACCAAGGAATATGGAATAAGTTGCTGGACTTTTAGAAGCAAATTATTAGAACTCATTGTGAGTTGAGTTTAAACTGTTGCTTTGTTCAAGAAGTGCAGAAAGGTGATTGAGACACATTTGCACAGTGGGTAAGTGAGACACATTTGCCCTGTGTCAGATTGCTGACTAACTTTTTCTCAATGAGAACCATTGGTGGAGGTCAGGAGTATCAGCAGGACTCTCTGTATGGCTGCTGGGAAGGCGAAAACCTTGCATATAAACATTAGAGAGCCAGGGGAGCTCCAAACTGCGACAGGCAACTCACCTTTTCTTTATCTGTAGCAAAGTCTACAAAAGCTACAAGATAACGAACTATTCTCTCACACTATTTGCTATAAATTGGCACCTTGAAACAGTGAGTCAAATCTGAACAATTAATTTGTCAATTGTCTCATGCTTTCAGGGGAATCAGTAATGAAGGGCTCAGGCAGTGAGGAGATTGAGATCAGACGGACTCAGAAGAACCAAAGGGACACTTCACTGAATCACAGAAATATAGAAGATAGGAGCAGGAGGAGGCCATTCGGTCCTTTGAGCCTGTTCGGCCATTCATCATGATCATGGCTGATCATCCAATACAATAGCCTAATCCTACTTTCTCCCCTTAACCTTTGATCCCGTTCGGCCCAAGTGTGATATCGAGTCGCCTCTTGAATCCATTCAATGTTTTGGCATTGACTATTTCCTGTGGTAATGAGTTCCATCTTTGGATGAAGAAAGGTCTCCTCATCTCTGCCCTAAATGGTCCACCTTGTATCCTCAGACTGTGACCCCTGGTTCTGAACACACCCATCATTAGGAACATTCTCCCTGGTCTAAACCTGTTAGAATTTTATAAGTCTCTATGAAATCCCCACTCATTTGTCTGAACTCGAGTGAAAACAATCCCAACAAGTCAATGTCTCCATATATGGCAGCCTCACCTATCCTGGAATTAGCCTGCTAAACCTTTACTGCCCTCCCTCGAGAGTAAGAGCATCCTTCCTCAGAAAAGGAGACTAAAACGACACACAATATTCCCGGTGTGGTTTCACCAAAGCCCTGTACAACTGCAACAACACATCCCTGCTCCAGTGCTTGAAACCTCTCACAATGAACACCGACGTACCATTTGCCTTCTATACCCCCACGGCACCTGCATGCTGACCTTCAGCAACTGGTGCACAAGGACACTCAGGTCCCTCTGCATAATCCCCGCTCCCAATTTAAAGCCATTCACGTTGTAATCTGCCTTCTTGTTTTTGCTTCCAAAGTGAATAACCTCACATTTCTCCAAATTATACTGCACCTGCCATTGATTTGCCCGCTCATGCAGTCTGTTGAGGTCATGCTGAAGGATCTCTGCATTCTCATCACAGTTCACCCTTCCACCCAACTTGGTATCGTCTGAAAACTTTGAGATTTTATTGTATCATTCAAATCATTAATATAGAACATAGAACAAAGAACAATACAGCGCAGAACAGGCTCTTCGGCCGTTAATGTTGCGACAAAATGTGAACTAATCTAAGCCCACCCCCCCAACACTATCTCATTATTATCCACACATTTAAATGCCCCTAATGTGGCTGAGTTAACTACATTGGCAGGCAGGGCGTTCCACACCCTTACCACTCTCTGAGGAAAGAACCTGCCTCTGACATCTGTCTCAAATTTATCACCCCTCAATTTGTAGCTATGCCCCCTCGTACAAGCTGACATCATCATCTGAGGAAAAAGACTCTCACTGTCCACCCTATCTAATCCTTTGCTCATCTTGTATGTCTCTATTAAATCCCCTCTTAGCCTTCTTCTCTCCAATGAGAACAGACCCAAGCCCCTCAGCCTTTCTTCATAGGCCCTGCACCCCAGACCAGGCAACATCCTGGTAAATCTCCACTGCATCTTTTCCTAATGCTTCCACATCCTTCCTATAATGGGGCGACGAGAACTGTACACATTAATCCAAGTGACGTCGCACTAGTGTTTTGTACAGTTGCAGCATGACATCTTGGCTCCGGAACTCAATCCCTCTACCAATAAAACCTAACACACCGTAAGCCTTCTTAACAGCACTATCAACCTGGGTGGCAACTTTCAGGGATCTATGTGCATGGACACCAAGATCCCTCTGCACATCCACACTACCAAGAATCTTTCCATTGATCCAGTATTCTGCCTTCCTATTATTCTTCCCAAAGTGAATTACCTCACATTTATCTGCATTGAACTCCATGTGTCATCTTTCAGCCCAATTCTGCAGTTTATCCAAGTCTCCCTGCAACCTGCAACATTCTTCCACACTGTCCACCACTCCACTGACTTTAGTGTCATCTGCAAACTTACTAACCCATCCAACTATGCCTGCGTCTAAGCCATTTATAAAAATGACAAACAGCAGTGGTCCCAAAACAGATCCTTGAGGCACACCACTAGTAACTGGACTCCAGGCTGAATATTTTCCATCAACCACCACGCGTTGCCTTCTTATGGAAAGCCAGTTTTTAATCCAAACTGCAAAATCTCCCGCAATCCCATGCCTCCATATTTTCTCCAATCACCTACCATGTGGAACCTTATCAAAGGCTTTACTGAAGCCCACGTACACCACATCAACTGCCCTTCCCTCATTCACATGCTTGGCCACATTCTCAGAAAACGCAATGAGGTTTGTGAGACACAACCTGCCCTTAACGAATCCATGTTGACGATTTCCAATCAAATTGTTGCTTGCTCAATGATTATAAATCCTATTTCTTATAATCCTTTCCAAAATTTTTCCTACAATAGACGTAAGGCTCACTGGTCTATAATTACCTGGGTCATCTCTACTGCCCTTCTTGAAAAGGGCACAACATTTGCAAACCTCCAGTCCTCTGGTTCGAAACCTGTAGACAATGACGACTCAAAGATTGATGCCAAAGTCTCCGCCACTTCCTCCCTAGCTTCCCAAAGAATCCTTGGAAAAATCCTATCTGGCCCAGGGGACTTATCTACCTTCACACCTTATAGAATTGATAACACCTCCTCCTTACTAACCTCAATCCTTTCAAGTCTAATAGCCCGTAACCCAGTCTTCTCCTTTACAATATTCTCCTTTTCCTGAATGGAAACAGATGAGAAATATTTGTTTAGCACCTCTCTAATCTCCACAGGGTCCATACACAACTTCCCACTTCAGTCTTTGACTGGCCCTATTCCTACCCTAGTCATCTTCTTATTCCTCACATACCTATAGAAACCTTTAGGATTCTCCTTTATTCCACCTGTTAATGACTGCTCATGTCCCCTCCTTGCTCTTCTTAATTCTCTCTTTAAATTCTTCCTATCTAATCTGTAACTCTCCATCGCCTCATCTGAACCAACTTGTCTCATCGCCACATTAGCCTCCCTCTTCCACTTAACAAGAGACATAATTTCTTTAGTAAACCACGGCTCCCTTACCTTATCACTTCTTCCCTGCCTGACAGGGACATACTTATCGAGGACACGCAAAATCTGTTCCTTAAAGCAGCTCCACATTTTGATTGCCCCCATCCCCTGCATTTTGCTACCCCATTCTATGCCTCCTAAGTCTTGCCTAATTGCATTATAATTGCCCTTCCCCCATCTATAACTCTTGCCCTGTGGAAAGTTCCTATCCCTTTCCATCGCTAAACTAAACGTAACCGAATTATGGCCAATCTCTCTAAAGTGCTCACCTACCACTAAATCAAACATCTGGCCTGGTTCGTCACCGAGTACCAGATCCAGAGTGGCCTCCCCTCTTGTCGGCCCTTTGACATACTGAGTCAGAAAACCCTCCTGCACACATTGGACAAAAACTGATCCATCCGAAGTACTAGAGTTATAGCACTTCCAGTCAATGTTAGGGAAGTTAAAGTCTCCCATAATGACCACCTTGTTCCTTTCACTCCTCCCAGAATCATTTTCCAATCCTCTCCTCCACATCCCTGGAACTTTGTGGAGGCCTATTAAAAACTCCCAGCAGTGTGGCCTCTCCTCTCCTGCTTCTGACCTTAGCCTGTACCACCTCAGTAGACGAGTCCTCGTCAAAAGTTCTTTCAGCCACCATTATACGTTCCCTGACTAACAAAGCCACACCTCCCCCTCTTTTACCATCTTCCCTGACATTAATGAAAGATCTAAACCCTGGAACCTGCAACATCCATTCCTGACCCTGCTCTGTCTAATATATTTTGTGAATAGCTGGGGTCCCAACATCGATCCTTGTGGCACCCCACTCGTTACTGCCAGCCAATTTGAAATGGACCCATTAATTCTTACTCTTTGTTTCCTCTCTGCCAACCAGTTTTCTATTTATCTGAATACACATTGCCCAGGCTCATGCACTTTAATCTGGCACAATAACCTCTTTTCCTTGAATTTGTCAAACTCTTTCTGAAAGTCCAAATGCACCACATTGATTGACTCTCCCTTGTCAAGTCTACTCGTTACATCTTCACAGAATTCCAACAGATTTGTCAAACATGATTTCCCCTTCATAAATCTAGACTGATTCTGTTTGATCCTGCTGCTGTTTTCGAAATGGTCCGCTATAAAGTCCTTGATAATGTATTTGAGAATTTTCCCCACTACCAATGACAAGCTTATTGGGCGATAACTCCCTTTTTTCTCTCTACCTCCCTTTTTGAATATTGGGGTGAATTAGCTACCCTCCAGCCTGCAGTGACCATCTACAGAATCTATAGAATCTGGAAGATGAACACCAATGCATCTGTTATTTTTAGAGTAACTTCCTTATGTACTCTGGGATATAGATTGTCAGGTACTGTGGATTTATCTTCCTTCAATCCCATCAATTTTTCCAGCACCATTTTTCCACAAATATTGATCTCTCTCAATAACATCTTGTGGACTGGTGACACTGAAAAGTGTTTCTGCAGTAACGTTGCCCTCACTCATTAATCTATGCTTGTTTATTAGTCTATTTCGGTTTGCGTGTGTGTAGGCATTTATGAAGAGTTAGAAATTCAGCTAGTGGAGTTATAGACTGACAGTTCATACTTTATTTCCCTTCAGAATAAATTGATTTGTTTGTATTAAATACGAGTTGATGTTAAATTCAGAAACCTGGTTCAAGTTTGTTTTAATCTGAGTCCATCAGGCAGGGAAATTCAGGACTTCAAGTGATTTGATTTTTAAAATTTATTTTAATACATTTAGGCCATGCTCATGTCACTGGTTAGACCCTTTGAGAAGATGGCTGTGAGCTCCTTTCTTGAACCTCTGCAGCCCATGTGTTGTAGGTGGATCCACAATACTCATTAGGGGGGAGCACTAGGATTTTGACTTAGATGCAATGAAGGAACAGTGATATATTTCCAAGTCAGGGTGGGAGGAACTTCTTCAGGGATGTAATGGAGCAGAGTTGACTGACCTCTAACAGCAGCGTGTGACTCTAACCAGTAGAGCATTTGTCCCCTGATACCCATTGATTCCAGCTTTGCAATGGCTCCTTGGTACTGTGTGCAGTCATAAGAATTTAATTTCAAGGACTGTCACTCTCACCTTATCTCTGGCACTCAGCTTTTTTGCCCATGTTTGAACCAAAGCTGTAATAAGGACAGGAGCTGAAGAACCCAAACTGGGCATCTCTGAGTAGGTTATTGCTGAGCAGGTGCTGCTCGATGGCACTGCTGACGGTACTTTACTGATGATTGAAGGCAGACTGATGGGATGGTAAATGGCTGGATTGTATCTGTCCTGCTTTTTGCGGATAACACATATCTGGGCAATTTTATTCATTTTCCGGTAGCTCTTCCAAAACTATTTTCATAGGGGAGTGGGAAACTCTGAAACACAATTCGTCAATACTCTAGCCAGAAAGTTGTCAGGGCCCATTGCCTTTCCAGGAATCAATACCTCCAACTGTTCTTTGATATCACTTGGGGTTAATCAAATGAACTGAAGTTGGGTTTCTATAATGCTGGATACCTCTGTAGGTGGCCAAGGTGGATCATTCACTCAGCACTTGTGGCAAGTGTTTCACTCCTATCTTTTTTGTTGTTGGGTTGGGCTCTCCCATCATTGAGGCTGGGATATTTGTGAAATCTCCAAAAGTTGTTTAATTGTCCACCACCATTCACAACTGGATTTGGGAGGGTTTCAGAGCTTAGATCTGATCCCTTGGTTGTGGGATCACTTAGCTGTGTCTATCACTTACCGCTTATGTGGCTTGACTTGCAAGTTGGATTTGCAGCTTGACAATTCATTTTTAGATAAGCCTGGTGCTGCTCCTGGTACATCCTTCATTGAACCGAGGCTATTCCCCCGGCTTGGTGTTAATGGTAGAGTGAGAGAGATGTCGGGCCATGAGTTTGCAGAGGAAGTACAATTCTGCTGCTGTTGATGGCCCCCAAAACCTCATCATTTCCAGCCTTGACTTGCTAGATCTGTTCAAAGTCTATCTCAGTGACAGTGCCACACAGCATGTTTGAGGAGATCCTCACTATATAAGCAGAATTTTGCTTTCACAAGGACAATGCAGTGCTCCTTCTTACTGATACTGTGATTAGGAGCTGTATCGCCAGCAGGTAGATTGTGAAGATAAAGTCAAGTATGTTTTCCCCTCCTGTTGGTTCTCCTCACCACCACTAAAATTTACAGCATGGCAGCAGACTAGGACACTCCGGTCAGAGCTCCACTGCTCACCCTTACCTCTATTCCCTCATTTTCTTGTGTTTTTTATTCCTTTCTCATTCCCCCTACCCTGGCAACAATGCTCCCAACACCAGAGTATGTAGTTGCGGAGCGAACTGGCCAAGGCCCGCAGGGACCGGAGCGAACAATTTGACCTTGCGTTCAGGGGTCTGCACGCACACCCCATGAAACCCAGAATGCTGCGAACAGTGAGCGCTGGAGCAGCATGCAGGCTGTGAGCCCGGAACAGTGCTGGGAAGCAGCTTCTGGAGTAGGGCGCAGGTAATGAGACCTGGACAGAGATGGCTTGAGAAGACAATCCTTACCTTAGAACACTGTAATGTTAACCCCTTAATATATTCCTGTTTTTAACTTATTTTCAACTGTATAATTAAGCAACTACTCTGCTGTAAGCAAGGATTTTACCAAGGTACTTGTACCTAAGATGTTGCCATAAGAAGGCAGAATTGTAAAAGTTTTTCATTGTACTCCAACAATGAGGCACACATGGCAATGAAAGGATATCTGGTATTGCTGCAGACCCAGCCTCACAGTGATATCCTTTAGGATCTGACCAGCTCAATCAGCAGTGTTGCTGCTGGGTAATTCTTGGCAGTGGACAATGAAATAGCCTGCCCTCGGTGTGTCCTTGCCATCCTCAGTGTTTCTTCTGAGTGTTGCTCAACATGGGGGAGTAATGATTCATCAGCCGAGAGAGGTTCCCGTGACCCAAGTTTGGTCTGGTGCCAGGAGATATCACAGAGCTTGATGTCAATGTTGAGGACCCTTATCCCAAATGTGCTCCACCTCTCCTGGGGATGCTCTGGCAGTGAAACTTTGAGGCGTTAATGTACTTGTTACAACTGAGTGGAGAGTGCATCCATTTCAGAGAGTAGTTACGCATCAGGCACATTGGGGCTACAAGTTGTATGTACCAGGTAAGGATGATAATTTGCTTCCTTAAAAGACTATTAAGGAACCACCTCGGTTTTCAGACAATCAACAACGGTTTCATAGACCTTTAGTTGAGATTTTTTAAAATTTAAATTTTGCCATTTTGAGATCCAATTGGGACCCCAGAACATTACCTGACCCTCTGGATTAATATCCTAGTCATAATACCACAAAGCCATCTGCCTTCGCTGATTAAACATTTATACGTTATGATACATGGAATAGTGAGTTTCAAATATCTGGGCACTCCCTTTGGGTTAGTGTAATGTGAGTTATGATCCCAGCTGATGGTAACACTGGACAAGCCAGACAGAGAGCGAAACCTGTCTTGATAGGCCTCAGCTTTATTTTAATAGCTTTTTTCACCATGCTGATGAGTCACTGAACATACTCATAAGAGAATGCACGATACAATTTAAATAAAAAAGAATGGTTATTGCTCTCAGAAAAAAGAATATAAACTAGTTGCAACTTTAAAAGAACTATTTGAAATTTAAAACAGTTTTGATCCGAACTGATGTTATTAATGGACAAGTCACATTCCAGACTGCAGATAACAAGATATAGAGCTGGGTGAGCACAACGGGCCAAGCAGCATCATAGGAGCAGAAAAGCTGATGTTTTGGGCCTTGACCCTCCTGCAATTGGCTTGATATATATTTCAATGTGTGAAACACTGTTGATCTAGTTTTAATAATGAAACAAACCATTATGCAAAAACAAATGAATATACAACAGAATAAACCAAACCATGTGCATATAATGCAATTTTAAAACCTTCAAAACACTCAGTGCAATATGTTTAAACAATCCCATTCACAGTGCTCAAAAATCAGAGAGCATTCCCTTAAGTATCACATCTCTGGGATTCAAATTAACTGTTAATTTCAATTCCCAGTCTTGAGGCTTTGATAGTCTCTTAGATTTTGTCAGCTCCAAATCATACCTTAGAATTTGAAAAAAAAACCTTTCTGGTCTGGAGCTTTCAAAATAAATTCTTAACACTGACGTAACTTGTTTAACAATTCTAAACTGTCTCCTTTATCAGAAAACAGAATCATACAAAGTCATGGATTTGGCTTTAAACATAACATAGAGGTTAATTAATTTAAAATAAAAACAAACCATTTGCTTAGAGATAATGGGAACTGCAGATGCTGGAGATTCCAAGATAATAAAATGTGGGGCTGGATGAACACAGCAGGCCAAGCAGCATCTCAGGAGCACAAAAGCTGACGTTTCGGGCCTAGACCCTTCATCAGAGAGGGGGATGGGGGGAGGGAACTGGAATAAATAGGGAGAGAGGGGGAGGCGGACCGAAGATGGAGAGTAAAGAAGATAGGTGGAGAGGGTGTAGGTGGGGAGGTAGGGAGGGGATAGGTCAGTCCAGGGAAGACGGACAGGTCAAGGAGGTGGGATGAGGTTAGTAGGTAGCTGGGGGTGCGGCTTGGGGTGGGAGGAAGGGATGGGTGAGAGGAAGAACCGGTTAGGGAGGCAGAGACAGGTTGGACTGGTTTTGGGATGCAGTGGGTGGGGGGGAAGAGCTGGGCTGGTTGTGTGGTGCAGTGGGGGGAGGGGATGAACTGGGCTGGTTTAGGGATGCAGTGGGGGAAGGGGAGATTTTGAAACTGGTGAAGTCCACATTGATACCATATGGCTGCAGGGTTCCCAGGCGGAATATAAGTTGCTGTTCCTGCAACCTTCGGGTGGCATCATTGTGGCAGTGCAGGAGGCCCATGATGGACATGTCATCAAGAGAATGGGAGGGGGAGTGGAAATGGTTTGCGACTGGGAGGTGCAGTTGTTTGTTACGAACTGAGCGGAGGTGTTCTGCAAAGCGGTCCCCAAGCCTCCGCTTGGTTTCCCCAATGTAGAGGAAGCCGCACCGGGTACAGTGGATGCAGTATACCACATTGGCAGATGTGCAGGTGAACCTCTGCTTAATGTGGAATGTCATCTTGGGGCCTGGGATGGGGGTGAGGGAGGAGGAAAGATTTTCATGCTCATGATAACATGTAATGCCATTAGCCCATGAAAAAACTCTCTTCCAGATCCCCAAAACATTTTGTTCTGTTCCAAAAGCACCTTTTGTACTACATACACGCCAATATACAAAATTACCTCTTCCATCACCTCAGTAGGCTTTCAATAAATATGACTTCAACTCTCAGTCTGGAAAGCTAGCTATCTTTATCCTGAACTGCCATACAACTGAGATTAACTTTTTTCCAGCTTCAAATAACCTCTTCAGTGTTTTATCCAAAAACTTCTGAACAGGACTATCACTAAATTACCGTCTGTATGGCATTTATTTTACTTCGATCTTCGCTCTTTCTCAGTAACATTACTTTGCCCATTCGCCTTTATCTTCTTCAGAACCTCTCCAAACTGAAGGTAAAAGAAAAACTTTTTTTTCAAAATTAAGGATATTTTCCTTCCTCTTAAATGTACAGCAATTCCTGACCTTCTAAGGTGAATGCTGGTCACCTGGTTTAGTTGGAAAGCCTTCTAAATGTAAATAAAACCCATTGGACCTGAATCTAACTCCTTCAGCTTTAAGAGCATTTACCATGGCTACAGAAATACTGACATGTTAATCATTAACTTTTTCAAATATATGTCACTAATTCAAATTTCAAAGATCCAAATTTAAAATAAATGATCGTCAAATAGCTGTAAGTCACATAGTCTACATTTGAATCTTTTAAATTAGAAGGCTAATGTACCTTACATCACATGAGAAAAATTGGAAATAAGTATCTAACCATTTGATCCTTGACCAGAAACGTAATGATACTCAAACCTTAGTGAACTGACACCATGATTCCGCATTAAATTTCCATGAGCATGATTTTAATTTTTTCCATTCAAGAAATGTCCATGTTTTCCACTCAATGCTAATAATTCCATTGGCGTCTTTGACTGAAACCTTTAAACAAACTACTAATGGATCCAATTTATTTCTTAACATGGGTTCTTTAAGCTATTCCTCCACAGCCTTCTGCTCTGGAACGTTTCTTTTGCTGATATTGAGATACTTAAGAGTTCCCTTCTTTCACCCCAACTGTTCTGTAGGCTGTTAAACAGCACTGCTACTGTTACAAAGTGTGGGGCTGGATGAACACAGCAGGCCAAGCAGCAACTCAGGAGCACAAAAGCTGACGTTTCAGGACTAGGCCCTTCATCAGAGAGGGGGATGGAGAGAGGGAACTGGAATAAATAGGGAGAGAGGGGGAGGCGGACCGAAGATGGAGAGAAAACAAGATAGGTAGAGAGGAGTGTATAGGTGAGGAGGTAGGGAGGGGATAGGTCAGTCCAGGGAAGACGGGCAGGCCAAGGAGGCGGGATGAGGTGGTAGGTAGGAAATGGAGGTGTGGCTTGAGGTGGGAGGAAGGGATGGGTGAGAGGAAGAACAGGTTAGGGAAGCGGAGACAGGCTGGGCTGGTTTTGGGATGCAGTGGGGGAAGGGGAGATTTTGAAGCTTGTGAAGTCCACATTGATACCATTGGGCTGCAGGGTTCCCAAGCGGAATATGAGTTGCTGTTCTTGCAACCTTCGGGTGGCATCATTGTGGCACTGCAGGAGGCCCATGATGGACATGTCATCTTAAGAATGGGAGGGGGAGTTGAAATGGTTTGCAACTGGGAGGTGCAGTTGATTGTTGCAAACCAAGCAAAGGTGTTCTGCAAAGCGGTCCCCAAACGTCCGCTTGGTTTCCCCAATGTAGAGGAAGCCACACCGGGTACAAGGGATACAATATACCACATTGGCAGATGTGCAGGTGAACATCTGCTTGATATGGAAAGTCATCTTGGGGCCTGGGATGAGGGTGAGGGAGGAGGTGTGGGGGCAAGTGTAGCACTTCCTGCGGTTGCAAGGGAGGTGCCGGGTGTGGTGGGGTTGGAGGAGAGTGTGGAGCGGACAAGGCAGTCGCGGAGAGAGTGGTCTCTCCGGAAGGCAGACAAGGGTGGGGATGGAAAAATGACTTGGGTGGTGGGGTTGGATTGCAGATGGCGGAAGTGTCGGAGGATGATATGTTGTATCCGGAGGTTGGTGGGGTGGTGTGTGAGAATGAGGGGGATCCTCTGGGGGCGGTTGTGGCGGGGGCAGGGTGAAAGGGATGTGTTGCAGGAAATGCGGGAGACGCAGTCAAGTGCGTTCTCGACTACTGCGGGGGGAATGTTGCGGCACTTGAAGAACGTGGTCATCTGGGATGTGCGGGAGTGGAATGCCTCATCTTGGGAGCAGATGTGGCAGAGGCGGAGGAATCCGACCCCACCACCCAAGCCATTTTTCCATCTCCACCCTTGTCTGCCTTCCGGAGAGACCACTCTCTCCGCGACTCCCTTGTTCGCTCCACACTCCTCTCCAACCCCACCACACCCAGCACCTTCCCTTGCAACCGCAGGAAGTGCTACACTTGTCCCCACACCTCCTCCCTCATCCCTATCCCAGGCCCCAAGATGACTTTCCATATCAAGCAGATGTTCACCTGCACATCTGCAAATGTGGTATATTGTATCCATTGTACCCAGTGTGGCTTCCTCTACATTGGGGAAACCAAGCGGAGGCTTGGGGACCGCTTTGCAGAACACCTCCACTTGATTCACAACAAACAACTGCACCTCCCAGTCGCAAACCATTTCCACTCCCCCTCCCACTCTTTAGATGACATGTCCATCATGGGCCTCCTGCAGTGCCACAATGATGCCACCCGAAGGTTGCAAGAACAGCAACTCATATTCCGCTTGGGAACCCTGCAGCCCAATGGTATCAATGTGGACTTCACAAGCTTCAAAATCTCCCCTTCCCCCACTGCATCCCAAAACCAGCCCAGTTCTTCCCCTCTCCCCACTGCATCCCAAAACCAGCCCAGCCTGTCTCCGCTTCCCTAACCTGTTCTTCCTCTCACCCATCCCTTCCTTCCACCTCAAGCCGCACCTCCATTTCCTACCTACCACCTCATCCCGCCTCCTTGACCTGTCCATCTTCCCTGGACTGACCTATCGCCTCCCAACCTCCTCACCTATACTCTCCTCTCCACCTATCTTGTTTTCTCTCCATCTTTGGTCCGCCTCCCCCTCTCTCCCTATTTATTCCAATTCCCTCTCCCCATCCCCCTCTCTGATGAAGGGTCTAGGCCCGCAACGTCAGCTTTTGTGCCCCTGAGATGCTGCTTGGCCTGCTGTGTTCATCCAGCTTCACACTTCGTTATCTTGGATTCTCCAGCATCAGCAGTTCTCATTATCACTGCTACTGTTACAGACTGTTCCTTTCTGAATAACATACTTCCCTTTTTGAAAGAAGCCTGCACACTCTCTAGCTTGTAATTAATTCTCAAAAAAACCTGAACAGTATCTAATCGACATCTATGAGATGCACATTTCGAGGGATTATAGCTTGTTATCTGCCTAATCAACTACACATCTTGCCTTATTAATATGAAGCATCCGACCTGATAACTTTCCATGAATAAATTAGATGCAGCAAATTCCCAACCTGAACCACAGAGCAGGTGCCTGGTAACTCTAGCTTCCTTGGACAGAAGCAACAACATTCAATAACAATAGCCACACTCACCCCACATCCAGCATTCTACATCTACCAGTCTTCAGGTCCAGGATACTTTGCACTTTGGAATGCACCTCTAAGCCCTCTGGCAATCAGCATTGATATGCTGCTGCATGGACACTTTGTGTACATGGACAGGGACCCAGCTCAGGTATTAGACAAAGATGCATTTTAGGACTTGCTGTCTTCGCATTTGCTCACTTTAAGACTGCCCAGGCTCTCACTCCATCCCCGACTTTCCTTGCCAGTTTTGTGCTTTGCAATCCCCAGCCAGGACTGTTAAGCTCACAGTGCATCTGCCTCGCCTCCCAAGCACAAAGCTAGGAAGTTCCTCATGGCTGTCAGTAAGTTTCAGCCATATCAAGTGGGACAGCACTGTTGGAGTCATAACTGACACAAAGGAAGATGACTGTGGTCATTGGAGATCAATTATCATGGCTCCGGAATATCCCTGCAGGAATTCCTCAGGCTAATGTCCTAGATCCTGTAGTCTTCTGCTACTTCGTCATAAGATCAGGAGTGAGGATATTTGTTGATAATTGCACAATGCCCAGGGCCATGCATGACTCCTCAGACATGCAAACAGTCCATGTCTGATATTCACATCCCATGAGCAATGAAGAAACATACAAAATCACTACAACATGAACAAACATCATTCAACCGTTGTGTCCTTTCTGGCTTTGTGCTACTGATTTCACATAATATCACTCCTCCACTTTCTCCCTATAATTTATTTCGCTTAATTCCAGTTGAAAACCATGATTAAATTGGCTATTCTATGCTCTCAGAGGTTTCATTACAGATTCTAATTACTTAGAGTGGGGAATCAATTGGCAATTTCTATCATTGCCATATTCATGCCATATATGCTTATATTCATGTCATCTCATTCTTCATCTGTCCAGCAATGAGAACAGTTTTTTTTTCCTGTCTACCCTAGCTGGACAACCTCATGATTTTGAACTCCTTAATCAAATCCCTTCTCAATCCCCTCTTCTCTGAAGAAAATTAACCCAGTTTTACCAGTCTGTCCATGGAACTGAAGCTCCTCATCCCTGGAAACATCCTCAAGAATCCTTCTGAAATTTTTGTCATGCTTTCACATTTTCGCTTACAATTGGTGCCCAAATCTGGACACAATACTTCAGTTGATGTCAAGCCAGTGTTTTTTCGTTTCTTTAATTTTGTACTTTATGCTTCTATTTATAAAGCTTGGTCTTTCTTAAAACTATGCTCTGTCAACCATTTTCTCCCATGACACTTTCGATAATTTGTAAACATGCTGGTAAATATCGGTTAAAAATAGCTGATGTTGTTCAGACATATCAAACATATGAGCTCCTGCAAAAAAAGCAGGCCAAGTAATGTTTTAGACAAAATTATAGGTACCCTGAAATGTTGACTTGTCTACAGATGCTGAAAGATCAGTTGGTTGCTCCAGTATTCTCTGTTCAAATTTCAGTTCAGAATTGACATGCCCTTTAAGCTTGTTCATGCTGTTTTTCATTTTATCTGAGGAAACCAGGATTAAGACTCCCGAACAGGGCTATTTTGATTAAATTCCTTGTTGTTACAGTAGGACAACTTAAATCCATGTAAAAAAAAAATCCTGCTGCGTCGTTTTAACTGCTTGAATAAAAACAATCCCCTACTTAATATTTTGTTCTAATTTGTTGACAAAATAGACTAAAAAGGATGAAAGAAACATCAAAAGTATTAGAAAGAGACAGGCAGACTGATTGGGATTGAATACTGTGCCTGAGATTCATTCCAAGTGGGCTTGCTCAAACATTTTCTGTCCAAAATTATAAAGAAAAGCCCATCATATTTATTCATCTGACCAAACCAAAGTGTGGGATTGTTTTGGATCTGCTAGGCGCAGTCTGTTATTCAAATGAGGCATGCAAATAAAATACAGCCTTGGCCACCTGTGTCTAATGGAGGCAAACCAAATGCAGCCCGCGTACACATCAAAGAGCTCCAGTTACGAGATCAGTACTGAGGGGCAGGAAGGGACCGAGATGCAATTACTTTAATCACGGACACCAAAGCAGATAATCAAACAAACATTTGAAGGAAGACAGCGGGACACAGCTGTGCTTGTTCACACATTAGTTCTTTAATCTATTGTCGTGGCAGAGTCTCCTGTCTCTCTCTTCTTCCAGTGCTTCAGCCATCCGAACATACATTTAAATGTTTTGCCCAGCTACAGAGTTAGCCAGTTCCAGATGCTGACATGAAAACAGAAATTGCTGGGAAAGCTCAGCAGGTCTGGCAGCTTCTGGGGAAGCGAAATCAGAGTTAACATTCCAGGTCCAGTGACGCTTCTCCAGACCTGGCCAGTTATATATTTTGAGATAACAAGGTGTAGAGCTGGATGAACACAGCAGGCCGAGCAGAATCAGAGGAGCAGAAAGGCTGACGTTTCGGGCCTAGACCCTTCTTCAGAAATTCTTCAGGCTTCTTGCTCCTCTGATGCTGCTTGGCCTGCTGTGTTCATCCAGCTCTACACCTTGTTATCTCAGATTCTCCAGCATCAGCAGTTCCTACTATCTCTGAAACAGTTCTACACTTAGTCTGTATTTGGTTAGAAATGCAAAGGGTTGTGAAAGTGTCTTGAGTTTGTGGAATTCACTATCCCAGAATGTGGTAGATATCAGGATACTGAATAAATTTAAGAAAGTTACGGATAGATTTTTAATTAGCAACAGGCTGAAAGGCTATGAGGAGCAGGCAGGAGTGTGGAATTGAAGCCAGGATGAGATCAGCCATGACAGTATTAAATGTTGGAGTGGGCTTGAGATGTTCAATTGTTACCTTCTGCTCATATTTCTTACATATTTATGTTATATTCTTAATTTGCACCAAATGGTTTAGAACAGCTCAAGGAAACAGATTGCCACCAATTACCCAAGAGCAATTAGAAAGGGGCAATAAGTTCTGACCAAGCCAAAAAAGCCTACATCCCATGAATGAATGAGAAATTTTCAAGTGAAAGCTTGATACGTTTCTTGTTGGTAATGATACCCAGGATTCCGGGGATAGTGCATCACTAGAGTTGAGGTAATGATCAGCCATGACTTAAACTTATGGAGTCTGCTCAAAATGCTGAATGGCTTAATCCTCCTCCCCTGTTCTGAGATCCTTTGCCCAATGCTTGACAACTTTAAAGTTCAGCTTGGAATGTCACATATCCTAGATTAACTTGAAATCATTAACGATTGAAGACCAATTCTTTCCGATCACCACATAATTGGAGGTGGTCATTGCTGGAACCATTGTCATAAAACTTTTGTGACTTTTTTTATATAAAGTCTCCATATCCTTCCAAAAGTGAGATGTCTGGAAACTAACATAACAATCCAGTATTCTATCAATGTACATAAATGAACTCTGTGCTCTCGTTTTTGATTTATAGAGTGCAGAATCTAATAACGAACTATTGAATCATACATTACAGAAGACACGCTTTGGCTCATCAAGCCTATATGGTCAACACTACATGAAATCGATCCTATCTCACCTTCTCACACTAGCCCCATAGCTTTAAGTACACATACCTTATTGACAGTATCTCAACCCATCCTGCATTTTCACCAATCTACAATATGTACTCACTGTTTTCTTGATGTTCCTTCATGTTTCTTTTCGAATTGTATTCTTCATTTTATATCATTTACTTTACCCATCCAGTCACATTTGGCAACCTCATGCTGGGCTTCCTCAGTGCTTTGAGCATGCAGTTACCAATGATCGTAACGCAGGACTGCCAGCAGTGCCCATTTATACACGTATCATCACTGGCATTTGAGCATGCCCCCAAATATGAAACCATGGCCTTCGAATTGTACTGGTGTTCTATAAGCTGAGTTTAACCACTCTACAGAGCAACTGAAACAATGCTAAGCTCTAATGTTTTGCAATTATATCAGTTTATTTGATGAATTTTATTTATTTATTTCATATGCTTGGCTTTACTGTATCTCCTACTGAGATGCTTCATGCTGATCATTTATTATTTTAGTTCAGATAGAGCACTTAAAATAAATTGTCTTTATAAGTTTGAACCTTTTCTTTCTCTCTGATGATTATATTGCACGTTATGTTAGCCTTCTCGATAGCAATTGACTGACTGTTTAGTTGCATTTCTAAACAAAGACCCACTGGTTTTTTCAGTGGTTTCATTGTCTATGTAAACAACATCACAGATACTTATGTGACTGATACTGAAACAGTGTATTGTTAGCTTTAAACCGAGCTACAAATTAGAAAATTTAATCAACGAAGCAACAGTGAATGTAATGAGTCAAGCACTAGGAGATGCAGTGAGATTATATCCTGCCCGTAGTTCCTTTGTCAAAAGCAAGTCTTTAATTGCACTACTGTCGTCTCATTGGAAGTATAAGTCAACTTTGGCAGAGGTGCAGGGAAGGCAAGTTGCAAATCCATTTTACTGCCCAGCACCTTGCCTGATTTTCTTTCCTATTGAAGTCAGTTTAAAGTAAAACTTAGCAACTGATTCATTACCCCGATCCTTCTCTCTATTCTCTTCAAAGCTATCTCAGAAGTGTCAGTTTCCTCGCTCATTTGTAATGTGAGATGAGCCTTTCAAATTCAACCTGTGACAAGAACAAAGACAGCAGTATGTCTAACCTGACCAGCTTGAAATGGATGTCGAGTAGGTCTGACCCATTCTTCATTTCAGACCTCATATGAAGCAAGTTGATGGCACCAAATCCACATGCAGTTCAGTGGCAGGAAGAGTCAATTAGCTGAATGGTGTCTTGGGGCAGAATTGGGCTGAAATCCCTAGACGCAGCGCTGGTTGATCTTGAACTGCATTGATACAGACAGAGATCTTGGGGCCCTTGTCCATTGCTCCCTGAAAGCGGCCACACAAGTAGATAGGGTAGTAGAGAAGGTGTATGGCATGCTTGAAGTGCTGGAGGATGACGCGTTGGATCCACAGGTTGGTGGGAGGTACGTGAGGACGAGGGGGATTGTGCTTTGGTTATTATTGCGGGGAGGGGGCATGAGGGATGAGTTATGGGAAATGTGAGAGACATGGTCGAGGGCGCTCTCGACCACTGTAGAGGGGGAGTTGCGATCCTTGAAAAACGAAGGAATCTGGGGTGTTCAGAAGTGGAATGCCTCATCTCGGGAGCAGATGGGGTGGAAGCGAAGGAATTGGGAATAGGGGATGGCATTTTTGCAGGAAGTTGGGTGGGAGGAGGTGTATTCTAGGTAGCTGTGGGAGTCGGTGGGCTCAAAATAGATATTGGTTTCTGGGTGGTTGCCAGAGATGGAAACAGAGAGGTCCAGGAAGGAGAGAGAGGTGTTAGAGATGGTCCAGGTGAACTTAAGGTAGGGGTGGAAAGTGTTAGTGAAGTGGATGAACTCACGTACCTCGTGTACTATACCACCAACCTCCAGATCCAACGCATCATCCTCCGACACTTCAGCCACCTGCAATCTGAGCCCTCTACCAAAGACATTTATCCCACCCGCCCTTCTTGTCTTCTGGAGGGACCACTCTCTCCGGGACACCCTTGTCTGCTCCATACTCCCCTCCAGCCCCACCACTCCCAAACCTTCCACATCAAACAGATGTTCACCTGCACATCTGCTAATGTGGTATACTGTATCCGCTGTTCCCGATGTGGCCTCCTCTACATAAGGGAAATCAAGCAGAGGCTTGGAAGCCGTGTTGTGGAACACTTACGCTCGGTTTGTGACAAATGACTGCACCTCCCAGTCGCAAACCACTTCAACTCCTCCTCCCACTCCTTGGATGACATGTCCATCCTGCAGCCCAATGATACCAATGTGGACTTCACACACTTTTAAATCTCCCCTCCCCCTACCACATCTCAAAACCAGCCCAGCTTGTCCCTGCCTCCCTAACCTGTCCGTCCTTCTTCCTGTGTACCCACTCTTCCCACCTCAAGCCCCACCACCACGTCCGACCTACCAGCCTCATCCCTCCTCCTTGACCTATCCATCTTCCCTGGACTGACCAATGTCCACCCTACCACCACATCTACATTCACCTTTACTGGCTCCATACCTGCCTTTTGACCTGTGTATCTCCTCTCCACCTATCTGCTCCTTTATCCATCTTATACCCTCCTCCCCCTATTTATTTCAGAATCCTATTCCCCTTCCCCATTTCTGATGAAGGGTCCAGACCGCGAAACGTCATCTTTCCTGCTCCTCTGATGCTGCTTGGTCTGCTGTGTTCATCGATCTCCAAGCCTTGTTATCTGAGGTTCTCCAGCATCGGCAGTTCCAACTATCTCTCCCTCAATATTCTACTTCAGCTCCTATGTCTTATGATTTTAGTTGATTGGTCAATGTTGCAATACTCATAATGGGGCAATATTGTGCCGAAATTGCAGTGATTTTTATCTTGTTAACCCTCCTTTTGAGTCTTCAACCAGTTTATGTATTGAAAACATTTTATCAAACTGCTCTGTTCAGTCAGGCCAGCAAAGAGATATAGAATTCAGTTTGTGGTTCAGCTCGATTTTATTAACAAAACGTTCCTTCTTAAAACACAAAGAGAGCATATCCAAATTTCTGATCCTTTATCTAACTTTATCCATCTGAGAAACGATATTACCAAAGTGAACTACAATGCAATCAAGCTGGCTTTCCTTTCTCACGTAGAGCTGCCTCTCTTCCATGAGGGTGGATCCCAAAGTAAGAGAGGATCTTCTCCTGGGTCTTCTTAGGTTGCTGCATGGTCTCCCACCAAGAGTCTTGCTGTGAATCTTCGCTGAGTCTTCACAGCTTGGGATGGCATCCAGGTGTATTTTTACCTTCCCTCACACAAGACATTCTGTGGCCTTTGGCCAATGGGGTTGTGCCAATACCTTTTACAGTTGCTATGTTGAGAGATGTAAAGTGCATTCAGACGGTCAAGATACTGGAATGTCTGATTGACACTTCTGTAATACAGAACACTCAGGCTGTTTGTGACTGGTTCACCTTGAACCTTTGTGACATCTTTGATCTTGGGTTCCATTATTCCCTGTAGCTGCTTACTGCAGGTTAATTTAGTTTGGTCAAAAGTCACATGACACCAAGTTGTAATCCAACATGTTTATTTGAAATCACAAGTTTTCAAAATGCTGCTCCTCTGTCAGGGCAACTCTTCAAAAGCTTGTGATATCAAATAAACCTGTTGGACTACCATCTGGTGTCATGTGACTTTCGACCTTGCCTGCCCCAGTCCAACTCCGCCACCTCCACATCATAACGTAGTTTGGCCAGTTTCCAGTCAGGCCTGATTTGTCTTGCTGTGGGCCAATTTAGAATGTCCAATTTTAGGCCCTTAGTTGCTTGACCACAACCTACTCGGCATCAGGCTTTAAAATACTTTGGGGTTATTCTGAGATTGTGGGACACATTCTAGAAATGCAAGGTTTTTTTTCCCTCTTCAACAAATACTTATCATTCCTGAAAAGTAAATGTACCGTTCAATGAAATCTTGAACAATGACATTGAATTCTGGATGTGAGTTTGCTTGCTAAGCTGGAAGGTTCGTTTTCAGACATTTCATCACCATTCTAAGTAACATCATCAGTGAGCCTCTGGTGAAGCACTCGTGTTATGTCCCGCTTTCGATTAAATGTTTAGGGAACTTCAAACCAGCGTCTACAGAAAAACAACACATACGGACCAAATATTGAACTACAGGAGCCACCATCCCAACATCCACAAACGAAGCTGCATTAGAACATTATTCCAACGAGCCACCACACACTGCAGTACAGAGGAACCACAAAGAGCAGAAGAAAATCACCTATACAGCGTATTCAAAAAGAATGGGTACCCAATGAACACAGACCGCCGATTTCTCAGCAACAAACCCAAACAAACAGACAAAACGGGCCCAGAAACCATAACCACTCTCCCCTACATCAAAGACATCTCGGAAATGACTGCCAGACTACTCGGACCTCTTGGCATCAGGGTAGCCCACTAACCCATCAACACACTAAAACAGCAGCTAATGAACTTAAAAGACCCTGTACAGACAACAAACAAAACAAACGCCATCTACAAAATACCTTGCAAGAACTGTGACAAACACTACATTGGACAAACTGGCAGAAAGCTAGCCACCAGGATACATGAACATCAACTAGCCACAAAACGACATGACCCACTATCACTCGTATCCTTACATACAGATAAGGACGGACACCACTTTGATAGGGACAACACATCCATCCTAGGACAAGCCAAACAGAGACACGCACAAGAATTCCTAGAAACATGGCATTCCAACCGGAACTCCATCAACAAACACATTGATTTGGAGCCCATCTACCATCCTCTGAAAAAAAAAACAGGAAATGGCATAACCAACACAGGAAATGACATCACCAACCCAAGGAAACCTAAACATATAAATAGAAAGTGGGACATAACACCAGCGCTTCATCAGAGGCTCACTGATGATGTTACCGAGAATGGTGATGAGACGACTGAAAACTAAATTTCCAGCTCAGTGATAATAAAGTGTGAAGCTGGATGAACACAGCAGGCCAAGCAGCATCTCAGGAGCACAAAAGCTGACGTTTCGGGCCTAGGCCCTTTATCAGAGAGGGGAATGGGGTGAGGGTTCTGGAATAAATAGGGAGAGAGGGGGAGGCGGACCGAAGATGGAGAGAAAAGAAGATAGGTGGAGAGGAGAGTACAGGTGGGGAGGTAGGGAGGGGATAGGTCAGTCCAGGGAAGATGGACAAGTCAACGAGGTGGGATGAGGTGGTAGGTAGGAAATGGAGGTGCGGCTTGAGGTGGGAGGAAGGGATGGGGTATACCCTCCTCTCCACCTATCTTCTTTTCTCTCCATCTTCGGTCCGCCTCCCCCTCTCTCCCTATTTATTCCAGAACCCACACCCCATCCCCCTCTCTGATGAAGGGTCTAGGCCCGAAACGTCAGCTTTTGTGCTCCTGAGATGCTGCTTGGCCTGCTGTGTTCATCCAGCCTCACACTTTATTATCTTGGATTCGCCAGCATCTGCAGTTCCCATTATCACTGATACAATTCCAGCTCAGTGAACCACCTTAAATCCGGAACAAAATAAAGACCCACTCTTTTGTGGACCGAGAAGAACAGAGCGCGACTGTGTTGGAGGTGGAAGGAAGACGTCGGGTTGGCTGTGCACCCTTGCAACCGGTGGATCTTAATGCTGGCTTCGGCCTAACGCTGGTTCAGGGGAGCAGCCAACCTGCAACGATGGCTGTGGCGAGTGCTCGTGCCCCAGGTCAAGGGGTCCGGAACACCATCCGTGTTTCTGTAAAGAAGGTGGATGATGGTGCACCTGTGGACCACACCTTCTTCGTGAAGAGGGTCCTGTTGGACTGTTGTGGGTTCGCTGCTGTGGACATTTACTGCCTGCAGGATTTCCCCGGAGGAGGTTTCTACGATGTAACCTTCAGGAGTGCCAAGCTTTGCGAGCGCTTCCTGGAGGTTTTCAAAGAGAAAGGAGGTGACGGCCCCCTCTCTGTATTGACCGCTGTCCCGCTGTTCATGATGCCAGCGCAGAGGAGCCGTATGGTGACTGTACACATGTACAACCCGCATGTGCCAGCAGTTGATGTCCTGACCTTCCTCGGAGGGTATGTGAAGATGGAAGGGGGCCTAACTAACATCATGGACCCCTTTGGCATCTGGACCAGTAAGAGGCAGGTCAAGGTGATGCTCAGGACAGGCACGGATGGGAACATTGTACACCCACTGTCCAGCTTTGCGATCAGTGGGAGCAAGGGCTACCTAACCTATGCAGGGCAACCCAAAGTCTGCCATGCCTGTGGTAGGTCAGGTCACGTGGCGGCCGACTGCAAAGCCACCATCTGCAGGAACTGCAGGGAGGAGGGACACCTTGCAAAGGATTGCCCACGAGAGAAAAGCTGCAACCTTTGCGGGGAAGCGGGCCACCGCTATAGGGCATGCCCCCGGCGGGGGACCACCTACGCCCAGGTCGCCAGCAGGGGCAATGCGGGGCCAGCCACCCCGGAGGAGAAGAAGGCACTAGGGCCCTGCAAGGAATCCCCTAATGTGCAGGAGGGCGAGGTCGTGCAGGACGCCCCGCAGGACGGACCCGAGGCTAGCAAAGCGCCCCTGCAGGCTCCGCTCCCCAGTGACAACCCAGAGTCGATGGAGGAGGTGACAGGTGACCCAGGGGAGTGGACGACGGTTCGGAAGGCGAGGAGGAAGGCGCGCCGGCGGGCCCTGGCACTGCAACCACCAGGCGGGAAGAGGCAGCTACAGGGGGGCTATAAGACCTCCTCTGACGAGGGGGGTTCGGAGGGGGCCCGCCCAAAGCAGAAGCTAAAGATCTCAAGGGAGAAGGAAAGCAGCACCCCGATTCCAGGTGACGGGAGGAGTCCTGAGGCTCCCTCCGACACCCAGCCACGCGCCGTTGGGGCCCTGGAGGGCCCCCCGGAAGCTTCAGGTGGGAAGCAGGAAACAGCGTGTCCCCAGCCTGACCCAGAGCCAGACTCTCCTGCCTCCGTAACCCCAAAGGGGGGATGCCACCTGGAAGGCAGTATGGACGGTTTCCTGAGCCCAGAGAGCATCCAGCAGTTAGCCCGGGCAATGGGCATGAAGGGACAGATGGAGGGGCTGGACCTTGGACTTGGGGAGGGTACTGCGGCCACTGCCCACAATGGGGGTACGGGGTGCAAGCATTAATGTGTGCAGCGTCAAGTCAACGGCAAGATGTGTGTCCACGTTGGCCTACCTGACCACCGTCAAGGCGGACCTCCTGTTTCTGCAGGAGTGCGGGATACTGCACCTCAGCAGGTATGGGAAATGGTCCGGTGCCTGGACCGGTGGGCCTTCGATCTGGTCGGGGGGTAACGACTGTCACTCCTCGGGCCTGGCTATTCGGCTGCGGGGGCGCAACTTCACCATCTCTCAAGTTCAGGAGGTGGTGGGGGGGGCGCCTCCTAGTGGCTGACATCACCTACAGGAACGCTCCCCTGAGGCTGATCAACGTGTACGTCCCAGCGGTACGGAGAGAGCGGTTGGCCGTCCTGCAGCGGTTTCCACCCCTGCTGGCTACGTCCAGGCTGGTCATCCTAGGCGGAGACTTCAACTGCATCATCGATACGGATGGAAGATCTGGCGTGGGGACAGCGGATGGGGGGAGTCAACTGGACATCACGTCCAGATTCCTGATGGGCACAGTGAAGGACGCCAAGTTGCTCGACGTCTTCAGCACCCCTGCAGACGGAGCGCAGTGGAGGTACACCTGGTCGTGGCCAGACGGGTCTATCCGCTCAAGGATAGACTTCCTGTTTGTGTCACGGGCATTCTCGGTCAGGTCCACCGGCGTCGAGCTGGTGTTCTTCTCTGACCACTGCCTTCTGCTGGCCGACTGTCACTTACAGGACGACCAGCCGGCCGGCAAGAGGACGTGGAAGCTCAACACAACTCTGTTGACCCCAGAGATGGTTGAGGAGCTTAAGAGGGAATACCGGTTGGAGAACTGTGAAACCCCTCTCTGAGTCTCCGGGCGACTGGTGGGAGACCGTGAAGGCGAACATCAAGAGGTTCTTTGTCCTCAAGGGTGTTCGGGAGGCGAGAGAGAGTTGGGGAAAGCTGTTGCGACTCCAGAAAAGGATGCAGAACCTGCTCCTTCTGCAGTCAATGGGGGTCGAGGTCACAGAGGACCTCCGCAAGGTGAGGGGCCAGCAAGCCTCACTCTTCGCCGCGGAGGCCTGTTCCGCAGGGACACCATGTACAAAGACCTGGAAAACGGGGGAAAGGACATACCGAACTCCAACCTCACCCTGATGGCTAACTTTGTGTGCAGCTGCATCAAGCTGTGCGTAGATCCTCAGTACGCAAACACCAAGTGTCACTACTTACTGATGTTCCACCTGACCCCGGTGTTGTGAAGGATGGGCCTGGCCTCGTTGCCGCGGAACGCTCCGAGTAGTTGGGCCATCCCGTACCACCTGCCCTTCGTGGAGAAATTTTTAAAGGGAAACACCTTTGACCACAAGGCCGTCAGGCAGTGGTCAGCACGTAGTATCCTCGAGACCCTTCGGGAAAAGGAGAGGGTGGATCCCGTCATGTGGTTCCCCACGCAGACTGCCAAAGTCGTTTGGCAGAATGCCTCATCGCCAGAACTTTCAAGCAAGCACAAGGACATTGCTTGGCTGGCGGTGAGAGGGGCTCTGCCAGTGAGATCCTTTATGCATGCCCAGAATCTCTGCGCCACCGCACGCTGCCCTCGAGGCGGCTGCGGGGCGGACGAGACTGTCGATCACCTCCTTCTGGAATGTGCCTATGCGCAGGAAGTCTGGAGGGGGATGCAGTGGTATTTGTCGAGGTTCGTCCCGAGCAGATCCATGACGCGGGACTCCGTGCTCTATGGACTGTTTCCTGGGACGCACACTGAGACCAACATAAACTGCACCTGGAGGACCATCAATGCGGTGAAAGACGCTCTTTGGTCCGCCCGCAAACTGAACCCAACCGAGTGTTGCAGACTGGCATACTCCAAGGTCCAGGACTACGTGCTGAGGGATGCGCTAAATCTTGGGGTAGCTGCCGCCAAGGCGCGGTGGGGAAAGACCACGGTATGAAACCACTCGCCCAGAATAGAAAAAAAGGACCCTATCTGGTGACTGGGCCCAGCTGGTGCCTTCCCCAACTGGTCAGGGGGCCAACAGGGACTGTGCGGGGAGACGACTGCCGGGGTATTTTCTTTGCTTTGTTTTTTTTTCTTCTTTGTTTTTTTTTCCTTTAGTTGGTGTACGTACCCCCTGGGTAACCCGGAGCGGCTTGCATGACTGGGTAGGTGTATAAATTTTTTTTTTGTCCATTCTATGAATAAAGTATATTTTTTCAAATAAAAAAAAGGTGACGAAACGTCTGAAAACTAACCTTCCAGCTCAGCGAGCAAACTCACATCCAGAACCTCAACCTGAGCTACAAATCTTCACAAAACTCGCTATGACATTGAATTTTTGAACTTTATCAACAAGGACTAAGCCCAGAGACGACACTAGATATTTAAAAGAAAATCATCTGGTTACACCTGGAGTATTGTGTTAACTTTCATATCTATTTTTGACAAGCTATGCACTTCTTCCTTCGACCTTTGTATCATTAACCTTGATTGTCTTTAGTGTTATATTTGTAAATTCAGAAATACTCTTTCCAATCTCTGCTATGTGAACAATCTTTCCCCAGCCTCTACATGCTTCTTAGAACTACTACTTCAAACAAACCTTAGTTGCTTCCATTAGCCCAATTAACACCAGTTTCATGACTTTCTTTCATTCATTAATGAGTTTAGACATCAATACAGTAAGGTCAGCATTTACTGCACACCCCTAATTTCACCTGAAAAGTTGGTGGTGATCAACCCTTTGAACTGCTGCAGACAATGTGCTATCAGCTATGTCCTATTATGATAGAAGAGCCAGAATTTTGCTGCAATGTCAGTGACAAGCCATTAATGTTACCGTGAAAGTGTTGTTGCATTTCAGAGCATGAGTCTCATGGGACCTGTACAAAATGTTCTGGGTCTGATAAACAATTCAAAATGTTCAAATTCAGGAAAGTAGTTGCAATATTGAATGAGCATTGGATTTCAGTAATGGCTTTCTTTGCTTGCAGTTTCTTCGTTAATTAAGGGAATAGTAACAGATTGGATCCTCAGTCACGTTCCTCAAGCATTCAGTCAAGTACCAATTTGTCAAGACAATGAACACATGTGTCTTGATACTATTCAAGCCAATATTATTGAGCACATAATGTGCCATAACATATTTGGGGAGCTTGGAACAATATATAGAAGAGGGATTTCATGACCGAGTGTTAGACAGATTATAGATGCGCTGAGAAATAAACAGAGCTGTGAGATGCTTAGTTAACCATGAGCTACATGCGCAAGTGAGACATTTACTGATCTTTCAAAAGCTAGACAATAGTGCAGGTGAATAGCCTTTACTGCTAATAGTTTATAAAATAAGTTTAATGGTTAGAGCATGAAACAAATGTTTGAATTGCAGTTTAGAGTTGAGCAACAAATTCAAGGATAACATTTCACAAATATGTCAGCTTGGGTAACGTTTCACAGATGCTACCGAAAGTTCATACTAAAGAAGTTACTTTCCACACTTAGAATTTCTAGCCTGGTCTGCATCCTGTGTACAGCTATACTTTAGAAGATATACATTTGGCATAGAGGAAATGCAGCAGAGTTTCACTGGGTTAATCTCTGGGTTGATGTGATGGTTTTCTGAGGAGATGTTGAGGAGAGTGGATTTATGTTCCCTAAAATTTCAAAGGCCTCATACTTACAAATTTGTCACAAGGCATGACAGGACGGATGTAGATAAGATGTTTCCACTGGCAGAGGGGTCTCAAGCCAGGGGATATAATCTCAAGATAAAGGATAGACCATTCAATATTGCGATAAGGAGGATTTTGCTTTTTTTTCTGCAGGGAAGATGGATTGGATGTTTGGAATTGTCTAGCCCAGAGGTCTGTGGAAACTCAATCATTGTGCAAGTTTTCTTTATTCATTCACAGGATGAGGGCGCCACTGTCCAGTCCCAGCATTTATTGTCCGTCCCTGATGATCAGAGGGCAGTTGAGAGTTAACTGCATTACTGTTCAAGACTGAAAGCAACAGATTTTAAAGAATTGCTGGCTTCATAGGTTAAGGAAAAGATGTGAGTGAGTAGACTGGTTGGTGATGAGAGATAAATGGTAGAGAAGGTTTAATCAGCTTTCGGAAAATTGGCAGAGGTCAAGGTTCAAATGGATTTAGTGATGTCATGAAGAATGGCCAGAACACTGAAGCGGGATGGATATTTCATAACTGTAAAATCCAAAATGTGCCCTTGGAAAGCATTCTTCTCGACAGTAAAAGATTGACTCAGTGTCGTTAAGCAAAGTACTGTATGAAACCCAAAAAAATCTCACTCCTGCAGAATGTCAGGAAAACCTCAAACCAAGAGAGAAAGAGAGACAGAGAAAGAGGGAGAGAGAGTGAAAAAGACAGTGAGAAAGAGAAAAAGGGAGGTGACAGGAAGAGATAATAAGGGCACTGATCATCTTCACCCTTTTCAGCAGAAAGCCATCTCTTGTGGATAATTTTTTTGTGAAGAAGGGTTGCTGGACCTGAAACATTGGCTCTGTTTTCTCCTCACAGCTCTTTTTTTCGGACCTACTGAGTTTCCCTAGCTATTTTTGCCTACGCTTCAGAAAATAACCCCTTCATTTCCATATCGCAGTGCATGTTTGGAGGAAGAGGTTCTGGAAACTATTGCAGCTCATCCAATCAAGGGCAAATTAACTCTGCAGTAACCAGTGGTCGGTTCTGCCTGCCACATGGATATGGGAAAACTGGATAAATATGTGAAATAAAAAAGGAGTGGAACTCTAAGCTCATGTCATTTGGTAATCAGGGAGGCAGTTCACGTGGAACGTTAGAACTAAAATGGGCCAAACTGGACAAATGGCCTTCTGTCTTCTGCTACACTCAACATAATTCTATATGATGCACTGCCTCAGCTCCAGTCCCACGATAACATGTCCTTGTGCACCACTCCAACATTTCCAACTGCTTTATCTAGCCTTTCCTGCAACCTTACTGAGTGCAATTCTGCTAATTTAATGCTAATTTAGTGCCTATTAGAAGCAGCTTCATATTTGGCCAGACTCCTACTGTGTAGGATCTCCAAGCGAACAGAAAGATGAACGGCTTTCAGTCCAACAGCCTGGATTGGATTCGAGCACAGCCTCCAGAGAAACACGGCTGAAAGTTTATTTAACAAAACTAAATTGCGTTGACAATAATACGCACATAATCTAAAATCTAATTGCAATTAGGCCTTCAGCAGCAGCTATCAGCAACTAAATCTACTCGGTCCAACAGTTTAACGTGATTGAAAGAAGTCTGGTGGGGGTTTACATTACTATTGAAGCAAGTCAAAGCAATCAGGCCTGCTGAAGCTTGATGAAGCAAACAGATTGAACTGCTGCAAGCTGGTGACTACATTTTAACTCACTTATGATCCTGTATGGCATTTCTAATGCTGTTTACATTAAGGTCCACATGGAAAATTTATGCATGTAGTTCCTGAATCATTGGGATACTGCATTGCTGAGATGAATGAACACTGACTGTAAAGGTGTTCCTGCACATCAATTGCCCCATCAAAGGCGCAGGGGGAGATCCTTTTTCCATGCGCCACTCCAGTGGTCACTGGCAGAAGCCAATATCTTGGACTGATATCATTCACCACCTCACTTCCCCTTCTTTTTCTCCATTCGTGCTATGTGGGTGTCACTGGCTGATCAGCAGTTATTTTCCATCCCTAACTGCCATTGAGAAGGTGGTGGTGAGCTGCCTTCTTGTACTGCTGCAGTCGGTGTGTTGTAGTTAATCCCACAATTCCCTTAGAGAGGGAATTCCAGGATTTTGACTCCAGGGTACCGAAGGAAAGGTGATATGTTTCCAAGTCAGGGTGGTGAGTGGCTCGAAGGGGAACTTGAAGTTTGTGGTGTTCCCATTTATCAGTTGTTCCTGTCCTCATAGGTGGGACCATTCTTGCGTTTGGAAGGTGCTACCTGAGGATACTTGGGTGAATTTCTGCTGTGCATCGTGTTCATAGCACACACTGCTGCTACTGTCAGTCGTGCTGGGAGTGGATGTTTGTGGATCTGGTGCCAATCGAGCGGACTGCTTTGTCCTGGATGGTGTCAAGCTTCTTGAGTGTTGTTGGAGCTGGACTCATGCAGGCAAGTGGGGGATATCCTATCACATGCTTGACTTGTGCATTTTAGATGGTAGACAGACTTTGGGGTGTCAGGAGCTGGAACAGGATAGGCATAAAGCAGCATAATTCTCATGTGCCAAGTGTGACCTGCGAGACTTCTAAAGGTTATTTTCCTTCATCAAAAAGTGGCAAACATCAATTCAGCCACTTCCGGTGTTATTATTATGTTTCTTTTTAAATATTAGGTGCCTCAGCTGGGACATTGACACTACAGCAAGTTTGAGCAGAGAACCTCTTAACTTGAATTGTAGCCAAGGTGTGTAGCACACACATAGCTGAGTCAGTAGCTTGCAGTACAACAAGTTCAGCACAAGTCAGATTCTGTGCCGCAGAATGGCTACAATGTCAAAGATGCTAACTCCAAGAAACAATGTTAAACTGAGCACTCAGCCTCCTGCTCTCTCGGGTGAGCATTAAGCAATACACAGCTCTATTTTGAAGGAGATTGGGGACATTCTTTGCTATATCCTCAACAGTTTTATTTCCCTCAAATAAATTGCCTGGGTACTCTTTGTTGAATCATGTTTCAGCGTTGCCTGAAGTAAAATAGCTTGGAAAGTACTTATCAGCATCTAGCACACTTTGAAAGTCTTTAAGTTGTACAAGGCAATAAATAAATGCAAATCTTTCTTTGCTTGCATTATGGTGCAATCATTGAGGATGGAATTCAACTTTGGTACAAGATGGATAAGGAATGGGAAAAAAAATCTGAATCCATTAATTTCTTCCAGCATCTTGCTGAGTGGAAACATGGTGTTTCATTATTAGAGGGATGGAGTTTAATATAGGGAGGTTATGCTGCAGCTGTAATACTGTATAACACATTGTGGAGCTGGATGAACACAGCAGGCCAGACAGCATCAGAGGAGCAGGAAAGCTGATGTTTCGCATTGGGTCCCTTCTTTTGAAAAGGGTCCCGACCTGAGACATCTGCTTTCCTGCTCCTCTGATGCTGTCTGGCCTGTTGTGTTCCTCCAGCTCCACACTGTGTTATCTCTGGCTCCAGCATCGGCAGTTCTTACTATCTCCACTTGGAGTACTGTCTTCAGTTTTGATCTTCTTTCTTGAGAAAGGATGTACTGGCACTGGAGGGGGTGCAGATGGGGTTCACTAGGTTGATTCCTGTTCTGGAAGGGTTTGATTTATGAGGAGAGATTGAGCCGACTGGCACTGTGCTCATTGGAATTCAGAAGAATGAGGTGGGATCTTGTAGAAATGATAAAATTATGAAGGGAATAGACAAGATAGAGGCAGGAAGGTTGTTTCCACTGGAGGGTGAAGCCTGAACAAGGGGGCATAGCCTCAAAATAAGGAGAACCATATTTAAGACTGAGTTGAGGAGAAACTTCTTCGCTCAAAGGGTTGTGGATCGGTGGAAATTCCCTGCTCAGTGAAGCAGTTAAGGCTACCTTGTTGAATGTTTTTAAGGCAAATATAGACAGATGTTTGAACAGGAAAGGAATTAAGGGTAATGGTGAGCAGGTGTGTAAGGGGAGCTGAGTCCATGAAAAGATCAGCCCTGACCTTTTTAAATGGGGGAGGGGGCTTGAGGGGCACATGGCCTACTCCTGCTCCTAGTTCTTACTTTCTTATTAATCTCCTTTGTAATCCATATCAAGCCTTATTTGCATTTAACATGTAGTGTGGTGCATAAGATTGTCCACAATCATAAAACTGAGGTCCATCTTGTCATTTATAAAGTCAAAATATAATCACCTTGCTCTCATAGACTCCTCTGTTAATTATAAATCTTACTAAATATTTGATATCTGACCACATTAGCTCTTCCAATAATTTGAGCACAAAGGTCTTTCAGTTCACCTACGTGTCATATCGTGTCACCTATTGTTTTTCCAAATCCAAATGCTGATGTCACTTTTCCTTTTTGTTTTCCCAAGTCATATGGAGTTACCACCAAGGTTGTTTGATAACTTTCAGGTAAATCATAACATTCTGATTTGGCACATGGTTTCCAATCTAATACCAGCCACCCGCAAACCCTCAGAAAAATTAGCTTTCTATATTTATCTTGGCTGAAAGCTAGTCTTCAGTGGCTAGCGCCAAAAACATTGCAACACCTTAGCTGTCTCAACAATTGGATTCTTTCATGAGCAACATGGTTACAGTAGGATTGTGAATATAAGGCCTTCTAACTCAGAGGCAGGAAGCTACCAACTCTGCCACTCCAGGACCTCTTCTGCTAAACGCACCATTCAGTTTGCATCATTATAAAGTCTAAAATTATGCATTTCCCTGCTCAAGCTGATGAATTGCAAAGCTATAGGATTAAATACTAAAAGGTGCACTTTCTACATCTGCCCACACAATGTGGCATATTTCTAATTTTAGAGGCTTGTCTTACCTCACTTTTTCATACCAGGACCCTGTTGGGCACTGACATTTATGAGATTGATGATTGAAGGACCAATTACTGCTGAATTACAGACATTTTTAGATTCTGAATTTGGCATCTTGCAGGAACGTCTTTGAAAGCTTCACTCAACTTTTCTAGCTGTCAAAAATAGGAGATGCTCAGCTCATCAGTCAGAGCAAGATTCAAACCCACACCTTGACAAATGAAGGTCAAATGGCATAGTATAGAACAATCAGTTGCAGGAGCAAAATTGTCATGTATGTCTGATTTTGGGAGATGATAACTTATAGTTCTTTTTCTCCGCCAGATTTTCTTTCACTTTAGATTTAAATGGAAGGGTGATTCTTGGTGCAGTTCAGAGTACTATGTTCCCAATTTTCCAAACTCCAGCAGAGGTCTGGTGCTACAAACATGGTCTCTTGCAAAGAATCGCTGCTTCAGAATCTGAATGAGAAACGTAACTAGGGTTTAAATCTTATCCTCGCTGCTCATTGGTTGGAGTTTGTAATAGGTTTGCGATGCATGGCGCATGGTCTAATAATTGATTCTTGAAAGGTTACTTTCAATATTTCAAAATAAAGTATGCCATTGGAAATCATAATTTTAGGTGTGTGGTAATTGCTGTAAAGTGATAGGTAGGTAAATGTACCCTGACAAACCTAGTTTGCTGTAACCATTTTTAACATAGGCCCATTACACAGTGAAGTTGGCAAAGGGAATGAGTCAGGAGAAGGTCCAACTCAACATTATTATCAAGGAAAAACGGTACCTCAGATTCTATTATTATACTTCAATTAATGTCTATCAATTTCTTCGTCAACAGCCGTAAGTCTCTGTGTAAGAAGTCTCAAATCTACACTACTTATTTGCTTTTAACACACGCTTCTGAGAATTTGCTGCACCCTATCCACGGGCCACTTCTGCTGTATTTGAACTGTTTGCCTGAAAGGACTGATAATATCCATTCAATAAGGCTGGGTCAGGTCATTTCTCAGTCTATGAGGGTTGCCTGATGTTTCAGGATCTGCAGTTGTTGATTTGGCATTGCTCTCTTTAATAGGCTGGTTGTGGTCTTTGGGTCATCTCACTGAGGTTGTCTTCTGCATGTGGTCATTCTGATAATGCTCACCAAGAGGTGCAAGGAGCAAGAGTTGCTGTGCAGCTCAGCTAACAGTCAAGGATGCTCTCTGGAGATGCTGGTGAAGAAAGTGCAAAAGCAGAGAGAGCTGGGAGTCCAGGTGGCCTATTTTATTCCCCTCTTCACGCCCTGCTTGAAGTTTTTATGGCTTGTGTCCAACATTAGCATTGGTTGAAGGCAGGAAGATTTAAGAAGGTAACTATGTTCCATATTTATAGGTCAGAGGAGATAGTTTTGTACCTTCAATTATCAAGTTCCCACTAAGTTAGGTGTCTCCAAGTCTGCTTAATATTCTTCTGATACAGCAAGTTTGCTGGAGGTGTAACCAATGGTTTGCTCTGAAACGATGTGGACATTAGCTCCTGGTAAGGCAGTGCCAGCACTGTCTAGTCTCATTGTGAAGTTGATTGTCCAAGGTCTGGTTGCACGAATACTGTCTTCTCAAGCTTGGCAGCTTGTAAATTGCAGAACAAAAATTGCTGGAAAAGCTCGACATGTCTGGCAGCATCTGTGAAGGAAAAAACAGAGCTAACATAAAATGCAGAGCCTGGCTGGATTTAGACTTGGCTTTCACATTTCATATCTATGTTCATGGAAAAATATCATTTTTTTTAACAATCCTGAATGTTGTGACCATTCCATCCACTTGTGAATTGATTAAATATAACCCCATTCAATTGATGCTGATGATAAGATTAAACTTTGGTACACTGAAGGGAGCACAGGGCAATGAAAAGGGAACTATTTCTGGTATTACAACTATTGGAACAGTGCAAAAGGTAAGTGTCTTCCAGCTTCTCAAACTTGTTGTTTTATGTCCTCATTATATATATATATATATCTGCTTCAGCGAAGTACCCTAACCACAATGTAGCTGTATGCACAGGGGTTGACTCCAGGAGTATATTGATACTTCAAGAGATGAGAACTGGGTAAATTTTACTTTCAATGGCAAGGCAGAAAGCATTGGCCCAGATATTCCAATGACCAGAGAATTGATTCTGTAGCATGGACTGGAGTTGTGTGCAAGACCACCCAGAATTCCTGAGACAGAGGGAATTGCTTTGGAGATTGAAAATCCTGACAGGGAGTTTCCTTGGACATGGGGTTCTTTGAACAAGACATTAAAGTTGGAGAAATCAGAAAATTCCAGCTTACTTAAGTTCGACAGTTTTCCAGGAAAGCTAAAGGCTTAAGTACACACTATAAGGCCATAACACTTCAGGGCAGAATGAGGCCATTCGACCCAATGAGTCATCTCCAGCATTCAATGAGATCATGCTTTTTGATAATCCTAAAATCTGCTTTCTTGTCTTTTCCTCATTGATCTTGGTTCCCTTAATGGTTAAAAATCTCTCCATCTCAGCCTTGAATATAGCCAACCTTGAAAATGCTTAACAGTAAAGATTTCCACAAGTTTCTATAGGTACTATCACTCCGGAGTAACTATTATCCACTGGCTCCAACTGACCACTGACAACCCATCAGCGCCCCTGATGCCTGACACACTTGATGAAGAGTCACCAGACTCGGAGGTTAACACTACTTTCTCCCCACGCGTACGACTGGACCTGTTGAGTTTCTCCAGCAATTTCTGTGTTTGTTAAAACCCACCTGCACTGTCCTGATCTTATTCGCAAACCTCCGTAGTCACCATCCAGATTCAACAGGATCTGAAAACCGTCACCACAACTTGACCAAACCCAACAAGGCAGGACCTGATACCTACACCCACGACCCAAATATTAGATAGCACCCTCACCACCCTTCTTTTGCCCATTGGCCTGACCTTTCGCACCTGCACTCGGTCTACCAGCCTGACCCTGCCCCCACCCCCACCCCCAGCTCTGTCACTACCTCCATCTTGACCTCCCTGTACCCTGTCAAACATCTCCACCCCATATCCACAAGTGCTAGCACCACCCAACCAGCCACACCTGCAGAAGCCAACATGACCCCTGCACTGATACCAACCTGACACAGAACACTGCACTCGACTGATCCCTCGCCGAGATCCCGCGCCCTACTTCAGTCTGAACCAACCTGATACTTAAGAATGCATTGACCCATCTTTCCCTGGCTCCCACACCCACTCCTATTCCGCCTGTCTCCAAACTAACTCACCATCCCTCCACCATCCAGGCCTCAAAACCCTCCACTGATCTCATGTGTCATACTGAGCCAACTGAGAGATAGTAGGAACTGCTGATGCTGGAAAATCTGAGAAAACAGGGTGTGGAGCTGGAGGAACACAGCAGGCCGGGCAGCTTCAGAGGAGCAGGAAAGCTGATATTCCGGGTCTGGACCCTTATTCAGAAAAATTCTTCTGTAGTGAGCCAACTCCTCTCCACAGCTCCCAGTGCCCCTGGAGCCCAGCCTCACCCAACCCAATGTTTGCTCAGCATTCATTGAGTTACATATCAGCCTAGCCTGTTCTTGGCTTTCTTCAGTCACTGGTAAAGTAGTTTTGCGACAATGCGAAAATGTAACTCCTGAAATATGAAGGGAAGTGTTGCAGTAAAGGGGGCATGAAAAGTCCTGCATTGCTCTTGCACAGAGAAGATTATGCCCAGTTTCCTTCGATGGAAAGGACAGAGTTAAATTTTACTGGGAGAAATTGTTGAAAGGTAAGTTGGTAATCTTAAAGAGGATCGCCAATGGTAGAATCTGTTCCAGTGTTAATCAGAATTTCTGGGCCTTTATATCTCTGTTCTATTTTATCGATTGATGAACCTTTTCTCAATGAAGTCCAAAATGCTGCTGGGGTGTGACAAATGTCCTATAAATGTGGTCCACAATTAACTCCCATTTGCACAGGATCATTTGGCATTCACAATGTAGATCAGACCCACAGCACTTATATCTCAAAAGCCTTGTATTAATCTGTTCCCAGCTTCAAATGCAGCCTTTCATTGAGCAGTGAACATGTGCAATCACTGGACAATCACAATGGCCTTTTTTATGCATATCACCTCACAGAAAATAACAGGCTTTTCTTCCATGTTTCAATTGCTATCATTATTGTATTTGTAAGCTGGCTATCAATTCAGCAGATGTTGCATTCGATAAGCAATAACGAACAAAATGGAAAGGAGGAAGTGCGCACAGGAGAGGTGGCATACCAATGATGAAAACCAATGCTGTGCAATCTCCACACCCAAGTTCAGAATCATTTTGCCAACCTCATAGACTGATACAGCACAAAAGGAAATCATTTGGCCCATTGTGTTTGTGTTTGCATAAGTGAGAACTGTGCAAAAATGAAATAACTCTGGAGACACGGACAGAGTGAATAAGCTTATGCATCCATTCAGTGCTCGGTTGCTATCATAATTATTGTAATGTTATTTTGGTATTTTTATGTGTTCACAGGCCTAAAACTGATTTGCAATGTAAATTACTTCAAAAATTCATACATGGGTGAAACAGTCAAGTTAATAACATAATGAAAATGGACAAACAAATTCAGCAGGCAACAGGGAGGGATATGATGAAAGGAATAGTAAAAGAAGGAATATTAGATTAAAATTATACAGCCCAATACAGCACGCTTACATTAGAGCCATACAGTCCAATGCAACACCCCTACATTTCAGGGTGAAGTGTAAACAGAGCTTATCATTCAAGTTCACTGTTGAATACTCTGAGTAACTGATAAGGCTGCATCAGCACCTTTCCCTTTTACATCTGATGCTAATAAATTCAGTCAAACTTCTGTATTACTACTTTTGATCTTTATTCTTTCAAGGATGTGGGCATTGTACAATCCTGAGTTGCCCTTGAAATAAATGTTTTGTGACACTACTTTAGGAAGAACTTAAGAGTTAACTATGATATAAAGAGATTCTTGTAAATCATGATGGCATAACTGAAAATACCAGTTGAGCATGATCACAAGAAAAGAGCAGTCTTCAGGCATGATGCAACAGAGAGCTGTATTTGGGGCAGGTAAAATTGCTACCATCCCACTAGAGAGATGACTGGTGGTGATTTAACCTGAAGTTCACCTCAGTGCAAGTTTGGCAAGGACATTCCTGCATGGTAATCTCAACTGGTTTGGAAATTGCTGATGGCAGCACTCTGCATTCCAAGCCGACTATTCAGCTAACTGAGCTAGTCAAGAGATAACAAGGTGCAGAGCTGGATGAACACAGCAGGCCAAGCAGTATCAGAGGAGCAGGAAAGCTGATGTTTCAGGTCAAGACCCGTCTTCTGAAGCAGAGGAATGTTACAGTGTTTAAGGAGTTGAGGAACCTTACTTAGAGGGAATGAATCACAGCCTCAGATAAAGTGCACATGCAAACACATACAGCTCAAGGTTTTTTAGATCAGTATCTCAATGTATTGCCTTAAAGCGCAAGATAAAACATTAGTCACATTGCTGTGAGTCTCTGTCATGTATAGGCCAGGCCAGCTAAGAATGAGAAGATGACAAAGTGTGGATCTAAATGAACACAACAGGCCAAGCAGCATCTCAGGAGCACAAAAGCTGACCTTTCAGGCCTAGACCAAGGGTCTAGGCCTGAAAGGTCAGTTTTTGTGCTCAGGAGATGCTGCTTGGCCTGCTGTGTTCATCCAGCTCCACACTTTGTTATCTTGCATTCTCCAGCATCTGCAGTTCCCAATTATCACTCATAGCTAAGAATGAGGAAATGCTTTACTCTTATGCGCGTAAGTGAACAAGATGTTTTTTACACGATATTCAGCGATGGTTCCATGGTCATCATTCCTGGAGCTACGTTTACATTGCACACTGCATTTTTTTGATATTAATTCCTTGAGCTGCCATGATGGGAATTCAACAAAAATCTTCAGAGGATTTTCCTGGGCCTCTGAACAAGTATTCCAGTGACGTTAAAAACAGAAAGAACTGCAGATGCTATAAATTAGGAACAAAAACAGAAGTTGCTGGAATAACTTAGCAGCTCTGGCAGCATCTGTGAAGAAAAAAATAATCAGAGGTAACATTTTGGGTTCGGTGGCGCTTCCTCAGAACTCTTCTCTAAAAGAAATTGTGATATCACTGTGGAAATGAGATTTAACAAATACTTGGTCAAACACCAGGAGTGACAGTGAAATTAATGTTAGTGGACAAAAAGAAAGACAGGAGCGGAAATCCCATCAGAGAGAGGAGGAGAAATTCTTCAAAGTGGGCATGCCTTGAAGAGATGTGGTTTTTGTTCCAGTGATGTTACCCTGACATCCAGATTTCTCTGAGTATAGTGCTGGTAACTAGTACGTAAAATGTATAAATTGCATGTGGGATTTTCCAAACATTGCATAAATACTGTTGGCTCATCTTTGTAAGGTTCAGAACTTTGTGATATAAAGTGCATTGCCACACCACTAAGGGGGAGCAATGCCAAATTTGGTGTGTGGGGGTCCAATGCATCTGGCCCTGCTGTGGCCCCCATCCCGAGCACAGGGCCTCATCCTTAACCCTAGTGAGTGGACCCCTTATGTCCTTTTAAGTCCTAGGCCTCCAGGCCTGAACAGCCTGAAAACTCATCCAAGGAAAGATCTAACAAGCTTTGATCAACAACACGTTATGATGAGACATCTGAAAAGAATGATCTCAAAAGTGAATGGGAATCTCAGACAATATTTAGAAAAAATGAACGAGTACTGTGTATAAAAATGAGGTCAACGTGTCAGCGAAAAGGCAGATTGCTACATTAAGTAGCACCACAAAAGTAACCAATGTGCAGTTTACGTCTTCAAAACTTAGCCATAACACATCATAAGAGTAGAGCCTATCAAACCAAAATTGAATGGTTTGGACAGAAACAAACACAGAAGTTGCTGGGAAAGCTCAACAAGTCTGGCAGCGTCTGTGAAAAAAGAATCAGAGTTAACTTTTCGAGTCTGGTGACCCTTCCTCAGAACTCAGAATGTGTTTTGATTCCTGATTTACAGCATTTGCAGTTCTTTTGATTTTTACCGGGTTGGAAAGAAAGCTGAGGGAAGACTAAAACGCCACATAAAACCACTGATCTAGAGGAATCTGCAAAATAAAAGCAGATTTCAGTTCAAGTTATAGTGAAATTGATAGACCACTGTGAAACTGATCGTTCATGTTTATGCCAGAACTGAGGCTATTCCTGTCTGAAAGATTAAACAGGCTTGGCTCCCTACATTAAAGGGGGCATGACTTGATGGAGGTCTTCATGAAATGGCCAGACAGAGGAATAAAAATGTTTCCACATGTAGGAATCATCAGAATAATGGTGGTCTAAATATGGCGTGGTCTCATTTAAATAACTCCAGTAGGGAACTCTACTTGGCATGACAGGTAGGCAGGGTGGTGCAGGAAGTGTTTGGCATGCTTGCTTTCATCAGTCAGATCATGTTACAGTTGTACACAACATTGGTAAGGCCACATTTGGAGTTCTGCCACATTTGCACAATTCTGGACACACTGCTTTAAGAATGATGTTATTAAGCTGGAAATAGTGCAATATAAAAGATTTACAAGAGTGTTACTGGGCCTTGTGCATTTGAATTAAATGGAGAGGCTGGAATTGGCTTGGACTTCTTTACATGGAAAGTCAGAGCCTGAAGGCTGAGCTTCTTGAGGTTTTTAAAGTCATGAGGGGCATGGGTAAGGTGAACAACAAAAGTCTTTTCCCTAGCATAGGGGAGTCCAGAACGACAGGGCATAGGTTTAAAGTGAGAGGGGAAAGATTTAAAAGAGATCTGAGGGGCAACTTTTTCACACAAATGGTGTTGCATATCTGGAACGAGTAGTTCAGTTTAGGAAACCAGGTCGGCATGGATGAGTTGGGCCCAAGGACCTATTTCCATGTTGTGTATATTTATGACTCCATGCATCCCCAGAGGATAGTTGAGTGCAAAGTGTTACCACAATTAATAATTTCATTTTCACTCATTCATTGAATGTGTTGACATCAGAGGTGGTTACCATTTATTGCCTATCCCAAATTACCCAGGGGACAGTCAAGAGTCGATCACATTGTATAGCTGTCCCATATTAACCATGCCAATTGAGCTTGGCAGATTTCCTTCCCTGAAGGGCATTGGTGAATCAGATGTGTTTTTGGTGACAATTGTTTGTGGTTATAATGTCACAATTAAGCTAGCGTATTTACTGCTTTAATTTCACATTTTTATTGAACTCAAATTGCACTTATCTGTTATGGTGTGATATGAACCCTGCCCCCAGAACATTAACCTGATGTTCTGGGTTAATAGTCCAGTAACTATTCCACCACTTCCACCAGCTGGGTTGAATAATACAGACACATTTTAGGAGAAACTAGACAAATCTATGAGAAAAAAATAGATGGTACGGTATTGAAATTAGTTGAAGTTGAGCATGAGGTTTGTAAGGAACATTAACACTAGCATCGTCAAGCTGTGCAGATGACTTGTTTCTGCAAGCACTATATCACTGTTGTCTCACTCCAACATGTTCAGAAATAGCACAGAAAACCACTCAGTTGACCCTAACTGCTCCAAGAAACTGGGGATGAGCAAATTAATGGTGCCCTTAGAAGTACCTACTCTCTAGGAATTGATGAGCCTAAATTTCATGTAAACACACTTGAATGTATGCAAAAAATAAGAAAGTGTGGCTTCTTCTACTTTTGGGATCCAGAATAGTTTACATGCAAACCCAATATTTTGGATCTTTTCTAATTGTAATCATCATAAATATATTTACATGCAAAGATTTCTGATGTGAGAGTAAATATGATGTGATTTTAAAAATCAGTCGAGTGGAATATTTATAGTTCAGATCTTTCACACAGTTAAATCTTAATCACATATTTAAACGGAGGAAAATGTAAACAGAAAGGACTCCAAATACAGTTCAAAGCATAGTGCTGTTGGGCCAAGTTCCATTCCATTTAGAATTCAGCGCCTACCTGACTTGATTGCTACATCAATTTTGGGTTGCTTAGATATTTTTCAGTTTGCCTCAGCTACTCTTTTGGAAAATGCTGGGTTCAGGAATTCCCTAGCCTGTTTAGATTAGATTCCCGACAGTGTGGAAACAGGAGAAGATAAGGTGGAGAGGAGAGTATAGGTGGGGAGGTAGGGAGGGGATAGGTCAGCCCGGAGAGGACGGACAGGTCAAGGAGGCGGGATGAGGTTAGTAGGTAGGAAATGGAGGTGCGGCTAGTGGTGGGAGGAGGGGATAGGTGAGAGGGAGAAGAGGTTAGGGAGGCGGGGATGAGCTTCCGCCCAACAAGTCCACACCGCCCCTTGAAGCATCCCACCCAGACCCCTCCCCCTTTAATCAGCATTTGACTTGGAAATCCATTTGACTTGCTCGAAAATATTCCGCCTATTGAAATCCAGCTCTCTGGAGAGGGTGAAATTGTTAGTTAGAGTAGGATTTTATTAACAGGAAGAATGATAAACTTGGAAGAGGTTTTCTCAAAGATAATGGGAACTGCAGATGCTGGAGAATTCCAAGATAATAAAATGTGAGGCTGGATGAACACAGCAGGCCAAGCAGCATCTCAGGAGCACAAAAGCTGACGTTTCGGGCCTAGACCCTTCATCAGAGAGGGGGATGGGGAGAGGGAACTGGAATAAATAGGGAGAGATGGGGAGGCAGACCGAAGATGGAGAGTAAAGAAGATAGGTGGAGAGAGTATAGGTGGGGAGGTAGGGAGGGGATAGGTCAGTCCAGGGAAGACGGACAGGTCAAGGAGGTGGGATGAGGGGTACCATATGGTATCAATGTGGACTTCACCAGTTTCAAAATCTCCCCTTCCCCTACTACATCCCTAAACCAGCCCAGTTCGTCCCCTCCCCCCACTGCACCACACAACAAGCCCAGCTCTTACCCCCCACCCACTGCATCCCAAAACCAGTCCAACCTGTCTCTGCCTCCCTAACCGGTTCTTCCTCTCACCCATCCCTTCCTCCCACCCCAAGCCGCACCCCCATCCACCTACTAACCTCATTCCACCTCCTTGACCTGTCCGTCTTCCCTGGACTGACCTATCCCCTCCCTACCTCCCCACCTATACTCTCTCCACCTATCTTCTTTACTCTCCATCTTCGGTCCGCCTCCCCCTCTCTCCCTATTTATTCCAGAACCCTCTCCCCATCCCCCTCTCTGATGAAGGGTCTAGGCCCGAAACATCAGCTTTTGTGCTCCTGAGATGCTGCTTGGCCTGCTGTGTTCATCCAGCCTCACATTTTATTATCAGAGGTTTTCTCAAAACATTTTTTGCCTCCCTGATTAGAAGAATGAATTGATAACCGCAATAAACAACTGCACCTCCCTGTCGCGAACCATTTCAACTCCTCCTCCCATTCCTCAGATGACATGTCCATCATGGGCCTCCTGCAGGGCCACAATGATGCCACCCGAAGGTTGCAGGAACAGCAACTCATATTCCGCTTGGGATCCCTGTAGCCCAATGGTATCATTGTGGACTTCACAAGCTTCAAAATCTCCCCTTTCCCCACTGCATCCCAAAACCAGCCCAGCTCATCCCCGCCTCCCTAACCTGTTCTTCCTCTCACCTATCCCCTCCTCCCACCACTAGCCGCACCTCCATTTCCTACCTACTAACCTCATCCCGCCTCCTTGACCTGTCCGTCCTCTCCGGGCTGACCTATCCCCTCCCTACCTCCCCACCTATACTCCCCTCTCCACCTATCTTCTCCTCTATCTTTCTTCGGTCCGCCTCCCCCTTTCTCTCTATTTATTTCAGAGCTGGCTCCCCATCCCCCTCTCTGATGAAGGGTCTAGGCCCGAAACATCAGCTTTTGTGCTCCTAAGATGCTGCTTGGCCTGTTGTGTTCATCCAGCTTCACACTTTGTTATCTTGGATTCGCCAGCATCTGCAGTTCCCATTATCGCTGGTAATCAAGCCTCATTCTTCCACAAGCCATCAAAAACATATAAATAACTAACTGAATCATTAGGATCGTTAATGTCTGACTTTGAGTTCTATCTAATATCAAAGAAACTCACACCAGGTTTCAATAAATGTGGAGACAAAACTAATTTATTATAAACAAACTTACCCTTTAACAGAAGGCAGAAGGTAATATTAATTATGAATATGAAGACATAAGACTTAATACTTAAAGCTATATCCTCTTTAAAGCTTCACACGCACACGCATTCATTTACAAGTACAATAAAGAAGCTAAATAAGACAGACAAATATACTAAACAAGATAATATAGCTTAATTGTAAGCACTGCTGCCTCACAGTGCCAGGGACCTGGGTTTGATTCTGCCCTCAGGTGACTGTGCAGAGTTTGCGTGTCCTCCTTGTGACTCTATGGGTTTCCTTACATAACCCAAAGATACACAGGTTAGGTGGATTGGGTATGCAAAATTATCTATGATGTGTAGGATAGCTGGGTTAGTCATGGGACGGGGTCATGGGTCTGAGTGTGGTGCCCTACGGAGGGCTGAATGGCCTGCTTCCACACTATAGTGAGTCTGTGTTAAATCAAATTGTGTCACATAAATGTTAAGTGTAGGAAGGAGTCAAGAGCATATTTGATAGAAATTTTCAAAATCATGAGGGATCCATATAGAGAGAGCTGCTGCCATTGAATGTCTGTATAGGACATGGATTTAAAGTGACTGTGGCATGAAAAGGAAACTGTGGTGGTGGTAGATTAATCAATCATTGTTTTGCAGTATGGAATTGGTTCAACATCTGATAAGAAAAGAAAAAAAAGCACTGAGCCAGAAGGAAAAAGGCAGACTCTCTTATAGAGAGATAACACAGACTCAACAGGGTGAACAGTGTCCTACTGTCCAGTATTCATTTTATGATTTTATAATTTTATGAAATGTCACATTAATTGGCAATATATTGAAGATATCTCTCATATAAGCCGCACAATTGCTGGTGTGGGAATAGAAAATTTTCATTTGTTCAGTAGAGACTGCTGTGCTAAGCTTGCAGTATTGTTCAGTGAAATTTACTATCATTATTCAATATTGAATGAAAATTGAATACCAGCTGATTTATACACAGGACAGGAGGCACAATACTCAGTGATAGACTACAGAACTATTTCTGATAATATGCAATCAATAAGCCATTCCTCAGGAAAACAAAATTGGACCAATTATCGGCCTTTACATAAGAAAGGCAAGTTGTTGAATATGTGATGGCCTTCAAGGTCTCACCTATTGCACATCGCTGGGAAAATATTTGCTAGGGTCCTGCTAAACCGCTTAACCTTGTACTTTCTACAAAGCTTCACTGTAACTTCAGCAAAGTTCAGCTTAATGTTCTGAGGAAAGGTCACTCAACTTGAAACGTTACCTCTGAAATCTCTTCACTGATGCTGCTGGACCTGTTGAAGTGTTTCCAGAAATTTCTGTTTTTGTTTCAGTTTTATGTGACGTGGTTCTTGCCATATAATGCTTCAGAAATAAAGCAATGAGCAAATCTGTAACTTATATTGAATGCCTGTTTATCTGACCAAAGTTCTTTTTTAACACAGTTAGCCATAAGCACAGATGGAAGAGCATTGCAAGATTTGACTATGTCCTTTGAAATCCATTATGGGACATCAATTCCATGGCGTCAGCTTTGTTTGGCTGGTGAGGAGTGTTCTGGAAACTTCTCTGTTGCAAATGGGGTGTGATGTAGGGATAGGCTTGGCCCCTAACCTGCTTGGTATGAAATTTTCTGCCATGTTTTCTGTATTAGTTAAAGTGGCACCCACATTAGATATTGTGCAGATGGCAATGTCTGAATCATGGGGAAATGACAAACCAAAACTGAACAGATTGCAGCATGGCCTGAGACTTGCTTCTTGTCGATACCTGTGATCTAACTATACTTTCAGAACAAGAAATGCAATGTAGCATGGGCTGCTCTTACCTATATGTGGTAACTGCAGTCATGTCATCATTACCAATAAAGAGCAAAGTCATGTAGCAAACTGACAGATAGAGTGCAGTACAGGAAACCTACAATTACAATTTTGCGCAACCCCCGGTTCAGAACTAAGCACAATGACAGTAAAGCCAACACCTGAATAGCTAAAGCTTCTGGTAGCATTTAATCTATGAGAAATGTCTACGTGAGAAGAGGAATTAGTCTTCAAGTAGGGAAGTTAAGGGACACACAGCAGCTGTCCTTCCCGCTCTCTTGCTTGTTTAGATAGTTTAATCCAGATTTGATCACATTTCACGTTAATTTCAGAAACAAAGTAGAAATTGCAGGAACAGCTCAGCAGGTCCGGCAGCGTCTGTGGAGAGAAATCAGGGTTAATATTTCCAGCTGGGTGATCTTTCCTCAGAACTCTGTTGAATTAATTTCACGTGACCTGCTGGTGGACACTACTCAACATTAGATAGTTCGACAAGGAGGTTCCACGTTCTGAGATTCTCTTCCTAACTGGCATACCTGCATTTCACAGTCTGCTGGACAGAGTTCAGATATTATCTCATGTTGTTCAACAGTTTTTAAAAAAAAATCAGCTAGGTATAGTTCTTCAGGCAAAAGGGATCAAAGAATATCGGGAGAAAGCAGAAATAATCTTGAATTAGGTGATTAACAATGATCAAAATAAAAAAAAAGTAGAGCAGGATTAAAGTGATAATGGGAACTGCAGATGCTGGAGAATCCAAGATAATGAAATGTGAGGCTTGATCAACACAGCAGGCCCAGCAGTATTTCAGGAGCACAAAAGCTGACGTTTCGGGCCTAGACCCTTCATCAGAGAGGGGGATGGGGTGAGGGCTCTGGAATAAATAGGGAGAGGGGGTGTGGCAGACCGAAGATGGAGACAAAAGAGGATAGGTGGAGAGGAGAGTATAGGTGGGGAGGTAGGGAAGGGATAGATCAGTCCAGGGAAGACGGACAGGTCAAGGAGGTGGGATGAGGTTAGTAGGTAGGAGATGGAGGTGCGGCTTGGGGTGGGAGGAAGGGATGGGTGAGAGGAAAAACACGTTAGGGAGGCAGAGACAGGTTGGACTGGTTTTGGGATGCAGTGGGTGGAGGGGAAGAGCTGGGCTGGTTGTGTGGTGCAGTGGGGGGAGGGGACGAACTGGGCTGGTTTTGGGATGTGGTGTGGGAAGGGGAGATTTTGAAGCTGGTGAAGTCCACATTGATACCATTGGGCTGCAGGGTTCCTAGGTGGAATATGAGTTGCTGTTCCTGCAACCTTCGGTGGCATCATTGTGGCACTGCAGGAGGCCCATGATGGACATGTCATCTAAAGAGTGGGAGGGGGAGTGGAAATGGTTTGCGACTGGGAGGTGCAGTTGTTTATTGCGAACTGAGCGGAGGTGTTCTGCAAAGCCGTCCCCAAGCCTCCACTTGGTTTCCCCAATGTAGAGGAAGCCACACCGGGTACAGTGGATACAGTATACCACACTGGCAGATGTGCAGGTGAACCTCTGCTTAATGTGGAATGTCATCTTGGGGCCTGAGATGGGGTGAGGGCGGAGGTGTGGGGGCAAGTGTAGCATTTCCTGCGGTTGCAGGGGAATGTGCCGGGTGTGGTGGGGTTGGAGGGCAGTGTGGAGCAAACAAGGGAGTCACGGAGAGAGTGGTCTCTCCGGAAAGCCGACAGGGGTGGGGATGGAAAAATGTCTTGGGTGGTGGGGTCAGATTGTAAATGGCGGAAGTGTCGGAGGATGATGCGTTGTATCCGGAGGTTGGTGGGGTGGTGTGTGAGAACGAGGGGGATCCTCTTAGGGCGGTTGTGGCGGGGGTGGGGTGTGAGGGATGTGTTGCGGGAAATGCGGGAGACACGGTCAAGGGCGTTCTCGACCACTGTGGGGGAAAAGTTGCGGTCCTTGAAGAACTTGGACATCTGGAATGTGCAGGAGTGGAATGCCTCATCATGGGAGCAGATGCGGCGGAGGCGGAGGAATTGGGAATTGGGGATGGAATTTTTGCAGGAGGGTGGCTGGGAGGAGGTGTATTCTAGGTAGCTGTGGGTGTCGGTGGGCTTGAAATGGACATCAGTTACAAGCTGGTTGCCTGAGATGGAGACTGAGAGGTCCAGGAAGGTGAGGGATGTGCTGGAGATGGCCCAGGTGAACTGAAGGTTGGGGTGGAAGATGTTGCTGAAGTGGATGAACTGTTTGAGCTCTTCTGGGGAGCAAGAGGTGGCGCCGATACAGTCATCAATGTTTGGGGCCTGTGTAGGTGCGGAAGAGGGACTGTTCCACGTAACCTACAAAGAGGCAGGCATAGCTGGGGCCCATGCGGGTGCCCATGGCCACCCCCTTAGTCTGTAGGAAGTGGGAGGAATTGAAAGAGAAGTTGTTGAGGGTGAGGATGAGTTCGGCTAGGCGGATGAGGGTATCGGTGGAGGGGGACTGGTCGGGCCTGCGGGACAGGAAGAAGCGGAGGGCCTTGAGGCCATCTGCATGCGGAATACAGGTGTATAGGGACTGGACATCCATGGTGAAAATGGGGTGTTGGGGGTCAGGGAATTAGAGCAGGATTAAAGGGCTGACTAGCCTAACTTGCTCCTAATTCTATGTTAAAGAATTAGAATTTCTACAGTGTGGAGACAGGCCCTTCGGCCCAACAAGTCCACACTGAACCTTGGAGCATCCCACCCAGACCCATTCCCCATAATCTGTCACAACTACACATTTCTGAACACTACAGGCAACTTAGCATGGCCAATCCACCTAGCCTGCACATCTTTGGGCTATGGGAGGAAACTGGAGCACCCAAAGGAAACCCACGCAGACATGGGGAGAATGTGCAAATTCCACACAGACTGTTGTTTGCGGGCAGAATCGAACCCTGGCTCCTGGTGCTGTGAGGCAGCACTGTTAACCACTGAAACACCATGCCACCTATACAGATATGATTCTATGTGGGCACTTTCACCTCCCATCCTTTTAAAATTTTTATCATTCACTCACGGGATGTCGGCTTCACTTGCTGGACCAGCATTTACGCCCCATCCCTAGCTGCCCTTGAGAAGGCGTTGGTGCGCTGAAGACTTGAACTGCTGCAGTCCATGTGCTGTAGGTTGTCCAAAGCTGCCAATAGGGAGGGAAATGCAGGATTCTGACCCAGCAACAGTGAATTTCCAAGTCAGGATGGTGAGTGGCTTGGAGGGGAACTAGCAGCTTATGCTGTTCCCATATATCTGCCGCTTTAGATGAAAGTTGTTACATATTTCAAAAGTGATGCATTCTGTAGATAGTATGTAATGCTGCTGCTGAGCATTGGTGGTGGGGAGGGGGCTTGTAAATTCGACAGCACAGGCACCTTAGAGCATGATAGATGAACTGAGGAGCAGAAGATGGTGTGAGAAAAGTCACCAAAAACTATGGTGGGTCAGGCAGCATGGGTTTCACTCAGGAGAAAGAAGAAAATGCATTTTGTCTGAAAATTTGAAAATTCAGCCTCTTGTTTCCATCACCACCAAAGCAACGAAATTGTTTCGTGTTTGTTTGCTTCACCATAGTAAATAACATTCAGTTGGTGTAGAATGGCCTTTTAAGGCTTGAGATAAAGAAAGCTGCTCTAAATCAATAGCTGACCTTTTCATGCTTATCGTGATACCCGCCCATCCCAGCACTCTTATTGATCTTAGAACTGCCTTCTCCCTTTGCAAAAATGCTACCAAAGAACAAGATACATGCAGTCTGTGTCTTTCTAAAACTGTATTAAATTTATTAATGTTTCAGCAATTTTTTTATGCATTAGCACATGTACATTGGGGATTGACTCAGCATTTAATTTGAAATTGATAAAGAAAATTGTCTGACAGAGCATTTTGCATCTTACCAGGGTGAAGCCTAATTCCTCTGCCATTCTGGAAGAGTATCCTTGCCTTTAGAAGGATAGTTACAGAAGGAAATGAAGCTAGCATAGCATTTCTACATTTCTCTTCTCATAACTTCTTGGCTGCCAAGCTCTCCACTGCAGTGAAAGATGCCTTTTCGCAGAGGGGTGCTTTTGAGTGAGAGAAAGAGATCTACACACAGCTGGTATTGAGTTTAACCGTACCCCAGACAATGCCGAGAAGGGCCTACACAGCAAGCTTAGCCAATGTAGAAATTGAACCAGCATTGCCAAACAGCCGTCCAGCCAATAGAGCTAACCAATCCACATTAAGGTGTCTTAATTAGAACATAGTGTGGAGCTGGAGGAGAACAGCAGGCCAGGCAGCATCAAAGGTGCAGGAAAATTGACATTTTGGGTCAGTACTCTTCTTAAGAAGAAGGGTCCTGGCCCCAAACATCAACATTCCTGCTCCTCTGAGGCTGCCTGGCCTGCTGTGTTCCTCCAGCTCCACACTGTGTTATCTCTGACTCCAGCATCAGCAGTTCTTACTATCTCAATGCGTCTTAGTTAGTAGTGCATTATTTTATTGGCTCAGGCTCCCATTCCTCAGATCTACGTTGTCACTATTGGAGTTGTTAATTTTTATATGACATGATAAAACTGCGTTGTCTTTGGCCTCTCAAGTGTTTGCAGAAATTGCACATGCTTTTTGAAGGAAAACAGTAAAATTATAATTGGCTGATATTTCTTCCACAGCTAGGATCACTTCAGCTCTTGGTCACTTTCACCTCGTATGTGCTTGCTGCAAATTGAAAATCATGCTTTCTGCATTCCAACAGTGATTGCACTTCAAAAATAATTCATTGTAAAGTGCTTGGAACATTCTTCAGACATGACCAATGCCATAGACAACTTTCTCCTTAAAAGGTTTTCAAGATTAGTCAAACATAGTTGGAAGCTAATTCTTTTATGTTATCCTGCATTTGGTAATACTAGAAAATTATCACTGAAGAGAATGCATACAGACAAGCTAGAGCATCTTGTGAACACACTTCAATTGCTTACTTTGCAGCTCAGATAGATAAAATATTCAATATCTTTGAAATATTGTGATGCACATAGATTTCCTCCCGATCTACAATGCTTTTAGTATAATAGTTTGATATTAAAGTGAAAGAAGACAGAAAAACACTGCCTCATTGATGTTTTTCTTCATGTTAATCCTGTCCCAGGTCAGCTTCAAACACTGATTTTGTAGCTACCATAGAACTGTTCTTTTCATTTGCACATCATTTTATATCGATATAGAAGGTCTCCAGTGTTAGGGACGTCTCCAAAGCAAAGATTAACTTCATTGTAAGGACAGCTTTTTTGGATTTATCAAATTTTTTTTCACATTAGATTATTTTGGCCCATATAACTAGCATTGTCTCATAACCCGACATTAACTTTGAGTGCCTATTCTGTTCTAATCACATGGAGTTGCAGTTCAATGGTAGCCTTTCTGAGCTCTGTGTTCAAGGGTTCAAGGTTAAATCCAAATATTTGAATAGATAACCTAGAAGGTAATGCAGACAGCAAAATGCACAGGTGAGACTGCTTTCCGATAAAGGAAGATTAAGGAAATACCCTGATGAGTTTCTTAAGTGATTTTTAAAGATCCGAAGGACCACCTAAAAAAAAAATCAACTGAGTCTTCCTTTGTTTCCTGGCCAATACGTAATTTTTGAAGCTCACAAAAATGTTGTTTGAATGAACAGAACTTCTGTATTACTAAAAATAAAGGTACATTTTGTCAAAACTATTCATGTTGTGTTAATCAGACAATTCCCAAGAAAACCAATTTAAGGCAAAACAACAAGAGTTTTTTTTCTTCTTTACTTATTCATGGGATGAGGGTGTCACTGGCTAGGCAGCATTTATTGTTCATGTCCAGAGGGCAATTAAGAGTCAACCATATTGCTGTGGGTCTGGAGTCACATGTAGGTCAGACCAGGTAAAAATGGCAGTTTCCTTCCCTAAAGGGCATTAGCCAACCAGATGGGTTTTTGCGACAATCGGCAATAGATTCACGGTCATCATTAGATTCTTAATTCTAGATATTCATTGAATTTAACTTCCACCATCTGCCAAGTGGGATTTGAACCTGGGTCCCCAGAACATTATCTGGATCTCTGGATTAACAGCCCAGTGATAATACCACTAGGCCATTGCCTCCCCTATTGCATATTAATATTGCAATATTATATTGCATTAATCACGTTAATATTAATATTGTATGTGTGGACGTTGCTCATTGGTTGGCAAGAGGATGCTGATTAGGAGAGGTAGTGCCAGGTACATTGTTCCCAAGTTAAGATGATTGACAGCCAACTGTCAGCCTTTGTTAAAAATTTAACCAGGGTGGTTAAGTCTGGTTGTTCAAGAAATTGCCCTGGGAAATTGGTTGACACCTATTTTGTTTGTTTGAAACAAGTACACTTCTTATACATGATCTGCCAATCTCCAAAGGACATGTTCTTTGCATTAATATATATAGTTGCTGTAACACAAAGCATACCATGTTTGAGCCTGACTGACAATATGAACTTGAGGGTCATCACAATTCTTAGAACATTCAGGATTAACTGGCAAAGTTTAATTAATTTTGGAATCACATCTGATATTGGGCATTGCATTATGAGATTTGCAAGCATAGATTGATTGCTTGTTGTGAACATCTAAAAAGTGATACGTTGTTTGATACCACTCTGCCACCCTTTTGGATGAAGGCTTGTAGTTGGCACAATGATAGATGGGATGACATGTGGTGATGAGTTTTCAGAAGGAATTCATTGCCACGGAGCACAGTGGAGGCTGGGGCATTAAATGTCTTCAAGGCGGAGATTGATAAATTCTTGATCTCACAAGTAATTAAGGACTACGGGGAGAGTGCAGAGAAGTGGAGTTGAAATGCCCATCAGCCATGATTGAATGATGGAGTGGACTCGATAGGCCAAATGGCCTTACTTCCACTCCTATGTCTTATGGTCTTATGGTCTTATGGATTTAAGCAGGTCACAAATTGAAGCAAAAGGTAAGCAGATGGAATATAACATGGAAAAATGTGAGATTATGCATTTAGTAAGTCAAACTGAGGAGTTGAATAGATTTTTGTTAATGGACAAAGACTGCAGAAAACTTCAAAACAGCGGGATTTGGGAGTTCCTATTTGTAAGTTCCAAAAAGCTAGCATCGAAGTTCAGCGGTTAATTGAGAAGGCAAATGGAGTTTTGGCCTTTATTTCAAAGAGTATGCAGTGTAAAAATTGGAAGGTCTTACTAAAACTGTATAATGCACTTGTCAGACCACAGCTGACATACCGTAAAACAGTTTTGACCCTCTTATCAAAGGAAAAATAAAGGCGGCCCATAAAAGGTTGACTGGACGGGTACCAGGTATGGGGGATTATCTTTGCTGGAAGGGTTGAATAGATTGGGCCTGTATTCATTAGTATTTACAAGAATAAGCGGTGACATTATTGAAATATATGAGATTCTTATGGAATCTATGATTCTATGATTCTCAGGGGATGTAGAAAGGTTGTTCCCCCTTGTGGAAGGGTCCAGGACCAAACAGTATATCCTCAGAGTATGGAGTCAACCATTTCAGTCAGAGGTGAAGGAGGAATTTCTTCTCTCAGAAGATATTGCATTTGTGGATTCCTTAACCATAGGAATGTAGGGGACGTCCACTAAGTATATCCAATGTTGAGATAAATATAGGTTTTTAATCAGGAGGGGAATCAAGGATTATGGAGAAATGAAGGACAGTGAGATAAGGAATATTGGGTCAGCCACAATCTCTGTAAATACAGGAGTAGACCTGATGGGCCGAATGGTCTATTTCTGCTTCTACGTCTAATGTTGTTATGATTTCAATCAATTCATTCTTAGAAGGCAATCATGTATCCGGGAATAATATTGATATTCATTAAGTTACTGTGTTACACTTTATCAAAATCCTTCCGAAAATCCAAATACATCACATTTGCTAATTCTCCTTTGTCAATGTTACAAACAATTGGAATCAAATGAGCTTCATTCCAGCCTGAGCAAAGCGTCTCTTCCTGTATCAGTTGTGTCAACCTGAGTAGGATGGAGTATATGAAAGATATGCCTCATTTTATTTTGTACCCTTGGAGGATGGCATGCAGCCTACACTCTGAAAAAACTTTAAAGATTCCAATTCAATTCTACTTGATGACTATGCATTGCCATTTGTGTTCTGATATTTTCAATCAGGTCGTACAGGACAATCATCCCAGCTCACCTTTTAATAGTTCCCACAAATTCACTACTCTTTCTGAGAATAAATTCCTCCTCATCTCTGATTGAAATGAACGATTCCTTCCTCTGAAGATACATCATCTGGCCCTAGGCTCTTCCACAAAGAGAAGCAATCTTTCTAGATGTATTCTACCAGTCCCTAAGAACCTTGTCTCCTCTCATTCTTGTGAGCTTCATGGAAATTATCTGTTACCTTGATGTAAAATCCTGAGAAATGGCCTGAATGAAGATTTACAATAAGTATCTGGAGATGATCTGTCCAACTTGTACAACGCTGTGCATCATTAATGAACATTAACTTCTCATTAATTCAACGTACTGCCTACTTTTCCTTTGATCTTTGTGGCGTTGACTCAATTTCTGTCTAGTTATTTAGGATGCCTTCGTGACTTGCAATACAATGTTGATTACTTTCTGGATCATTGCACAGTTTTGTGCCTGCCCTATTTTATCCCATCAAGATCTGATACTTCTCTTAAAGTTGATTTGTTGTAAGGCAGCAACAGTTAATGATAGATTGTTTGGAGAAAAGGCCAAATGGCTTTTGGTCATTGTATTTGTCAATAATGTCCTGTGACAGTACATCCTCGGCAGCTGACTTTGTGTCATTTCCAATTTGTTATGATTTACTTCAGTCTCTCTAATGGATCATTTCCTTTACTTAACAAGTGCTTTGGTGTTGATTATGATTCAACAATAATGGATTTTCTTTGTCAGTTCTCATCACTCACTTCCTATCTTGAAGCTGTTGATCCTTCCTTTAATTTGCAACTTTGTTAATATTTACTGGCACCTTCATCAAAGGGACCATTGTCACAGCTTGAAACAAGCATCATACTTTTTTCTGCTATCCCTCCTCACAGTGGAGTGTGGTGCTAGTCCAAGGAGATGTGTTGGAGTCAGCTTCCACTGCACTGTAAAATTCCTTCTTATTCAGCACATAAGGTTACCATTCCACTATGTCCCGTACATATAAATATTTGGGAAGGCCAAGCATAGGACCAAACTCAATCCCATGGTAATCCTTGGAAGAATGAGAAAAGACATAGAGAGATATTTTCCTCTTCAAAAGGAGAGTGCTCTTGAATGGGCACCTTCCCACCGATCAGGTGTTTTTATTTCTTGGACTTTCACATTGAAATGAAAACCACTGTTCAGATCTATGGGACTCACCTGACTGAACTGAGCCGTTTTTGTTCACCTTCTAGTAGGGCAGAGATGGCGGTAACACCAGTCACATTTCCATCATGAGGTCAAACTCAGTAACTGTGTCAGTGGTAGAGGAAGGTTTCAAGGTGGAGGGAGGGGAGAAGTAGTCATATCAGGGTTTGGTGGATAGGTGAAGGTCTATGTTCCGATAATAAGAGGGAAATCCTGGCCTGAGTACCAACAGGCTATATGGCCAGAATGAAGATATTAGCTGATGATTTGTTCAACTGATTCTCCAACACATATATGCAAGCACGCACACATTTACACACACACCTGTACACATACATGCACTTACATGCCTCCACTCACATTCATGCATATGCACATTCACACACACACGCACACTCTCACTCACTCACACACACACACACTCACACACTCTCTCTCTCTCACATACACACACACACATACACACACACACACACACACTCACTCACTCACTCAATCACACACACACACTCTCTCTCTCTCTCACACACACATACACACACACACACACTCTCTCTCTCTCACACACACACACACACACACACACACATACACGCACACACACGCGCACACTCTCACTCACTCACTCTCACACACACACACACACTCTCTCTCTCTCTCTCTCTCTCTCACACACACACACACACACACACACACACACACACACACACACACACACACACACACACAAACATTTGCATACAGCACAATTCAGAGAATAGACACAAGTAGAATTAACTGTATTGGATTTATGTTCTTCCAGTTCTATGTGATGCATTCCTGAGGGTCGTATATGGAATTGGAAGTGTGCTCGCACAGTTTTCCAGCTTGGATGATGGATTGGTCTGCTTTAGGCTGATTAATAGAGAGAAATTGATGTTATTAGTCAACAAACCCATCATTGCCCTGTGTAGCCACCAGGGTAGCTGTGGTGAACTCACCGTATCTTGGTTTCTGTTCCTCTACAAGTTCCTGTTTGCCTATGTGTTAGTTTGCCAATGTTTACATAAATCATCAGCCACTTATTCCACATTAACAGAAAGCAGACTGAGTTTTGTGAAACAGTTTTGGTCATTGTATTACTAAAAATAGAGCCATGTGCAAAAAACAGTAATTATCGTAGTGATGCTAAAATTGAGAAATTTGAAGCATTAAGAAAGTTTGAATAGACTTGGATCCTCTCCTCAAGACAAAAACAAGGCTGACGGCTGTTCTAACAGAGGCCTTTAAAATGATGAGGGGATTTGATACAGTAAATTTAGAGAAGGAATTTCCTCTGGGAGAAAGTTTAGAACGTAGAGATGCAAGCTTAATCACAATTAATAAATCCATCAGGAATTTCAAGAATGCAAGAGAGTAATAAAAATGTGCAACTTGTTTCTATTTTTAGTTGTTAAAGTGACTAGTATAAAATTAGATATGCTCATGAATGAAAGAGATCTAAGTGGATATTTGAAGATAATAAAATGTGAGGCTGGATGAACACAGCAGGCCAAGCAGCATCTCAGGAGCACAAAAGCTGACGTTTCGGGCCTAGACCCTTCATCAGAGAGGGGGATGGGGGGAGGGAACTGGAATAAATAGGGAGAGAGGGGGAGGCGGACCGAAGATGGAGAGTAAAGAAGATAGGTGGAGAGGGTGTAGGTGGGGAGGTAGGGAGGGGATAGGTCAGTCCAGGGAAGACGGACAGGTCAAGGAGGTGGGATGAGGTTAGTAGGTAGCTGGGGGTGCGGCTTGGGGTGGGAGGAAGGGATGGGTGAGAGGAAGAACCGGTTAGGGAGGCAGAGACAGGTTGGACTGGTTTTGGGATGCAGTGGGTGGGGGGGAAGAGCTGGGCTGGTTGTGTGGTGCAGTGGGGGGAGGGGATGAACTGGGCTGGTTGAGGGATGCAGTGGGGGAAGGGGAGATTTTGAAACTGGTGAAGTCCACATTGATACCATATGGCTGCAGGGTTCCCAGGCGGAATATGAGTTGCTGTTCCTGCAGCCCCCACTGCACCACACAACCAGCCCAGCTCTTCCCCCCCACCCACTGCATCCCAAAACCAGTCCAACCTGTCTCTGCCTCCCTAACCGGTTCTTCCTCTCACCCATCCCTTCCTCCCACCCCAAGCCGCACCCCCAGCTACCTACTAACCTCATCCCACCTCCTTGACCTGTCCGTCTTCCCTGGACTGACCTATCCCCTCCCTACCTCCCCACCTACACCCTCTCCACCTATCTTCTTTACTCTCCATCTTCGGTCCGCCTCCCCCTCTCTCCCTATTTATTCCAGTTCCCTCCCCCCATCCCCCTCTCTGATGAAGGGTCTAGGCCCGAAACGTCAGCTTTTGTGCTCCTGAGATGCTGCTTGGCCTGCTGTGTTCATCCAGCCTCACATTTTATTATCTTGGAATCTCCAGCATCTGCAGTTCCCATTATCTCTAAGTGGATATTTGATTGGGTTTAAATCCTAGAATCATAGAATCATAAAAATGAAACGGGGATGGTGAATGGATGTATGAAGCATTAACACTAGAAAAGATCAGTGTGCCAATTGATTCGTTTTGGCGCTTTAATTTTGATGAAAGACTAACTGGTTAAATTGAAATTGAAAGTCTAGCCCCTGCTTATCTGAATTTGTTCTGGAGTGGACTAGAGACAAATGTTACATTTTTAGTCAATTAAAAATGAGCATTACCAAATCACATTTAAGCAGGGAAGTGATCCCACATTACCTTCGTTTTCACTCAATGTCAGATTAATGCAATTGTCAAAAAAGGTCCCTCGCGATCTATATAAAATTAAAACTCAATCTCATGTGCAGAGCTGAAATACAGCTGGAAGTATAACTGAAGTTTGCCAATCCCATGTCACATTCACTAAGAACCAACCTGAAATATATCATTGCAAATCACATTAACACATCCCAAAGGGTAAATGATTCATTGGTCTCTGGCAAGCAAAGAGCTTGGGAATTGCATTGTCATGGGCATTGTAACTGAAAGAACAAATGTAGCCTCGAGCCTCATATCAGAACATGATCCTTTGCAGTCTGTTCCAGCACATATTGAAGTGCCTTGAAGTTATCCCATTACTACAGCAAATGGATAAAATACAATTATAGGCACTTGAGGCTAGACCTAATTCTAAGCAAACCTTTCAGTGTGAGAGATTTATTGATTTAAAGAAGATACCTGCTTTTAGCCTTTACTGCACCAATGAAACATCACAAAGTGTCAATGATACATTTCAGAAATAGCCATTCTTTTTGGTCAACACATAATATGTGTCATGTCAATGTAAGTAAAGATTCAAGGTTTGTTACTCATTCAAATTTGGAGGGTTTTGTACAGAATGACATATGAAGTTGTTTTTCAGTGCAAAATCAAAACTAAAGTCAAACTTGATTTAGTAGTACTAAGCTTCTCTCAGTTGCAAGGTCTCAGATTCATAGGGAGGGCAGCACAGTGGTTCAATGGTTCGTACTCACAGATCCAGGGATCCAGGTTAAATTTTATCATTGGGTGACAGTCTGTGTGGGGTTTTCACATTCTCCTCATGTCTGTGTGGATTTCCTTAGAGTGCTCTGGTTTCCTCCCACAGTCTAAAGATGTGCAGGTTAGATGGATTAGCCATGGGAAATGCAGGGATTAGGTGGGATCGCTTTTATAGGTTCAGTACAGACTCAGTGAGCTGCAAAGCCTCTCTCTGCACTGTCGGGGTTCTATAACTCAATGTAGGGCCCAAGCACCAAGTTGAGGCTAACACCTCCCTGTGGTATTGAGGGTGTGCTGAACTGTTGGGCGGTGTATCTCTTCAGAAAGACATATTAAAACAAGCGTGTGTCTTCTCAGGTGGATTTTTATCATTGAGTCAGGCAGAGTCTTCCCTGGCCTGAGCAATCTGGGCTATCTTGGAAAATTTGGAAGAATTGCTTGAGAAGCTATGTGAGGTTTTTCCTCAATGTCAGGGACAATAAGTTGCAGTTACCAAGAGTTCCAGATGTTGCGACAAGATTCTCACCAGTGCGTGGTGAAAGACCAGCTATCATCCACATTATTCTCAATTTCAACTTATAAATGTCTGCTGGTTCTCATTCTCGCACTTGCTGGGTGGAAACTATTAAATGCCTCAGCCTACTGTTGGGACTTGGCAGTGCTGTGCTTCCTAGCAGTTGTTCCTGACACTAGAGAATGAACCCACTAAGGTGTCAGTATCTGAGCTGGTGGAGAGTTTAGGATACAACCTTTGAGGCATCTGTGATCTCTTCCTCCGAGATGGAGGAGGTAATACATTGTAGGGTGGCCGGTTTGACAGTGGCCACTGTGGACATCCTACTGGCTTTTGTAGGAGACAAAAGAGAGAATTGCAAGCAAGGGATAGACGTCGTAGCATGTTAACAATGCATGCATAATGGGGGCAATGGAGAACAGGGTGACAATGAACAATGTGTCCTGGGTTTCTGGGGAATGGAGATTTTTGCCATCCTACTGGCATACTCCAGGTCTTCACTGGGAATGCCACTTTCTTCTCTTTTAAGAGAGGTGTCAAATGTTAGGCACACCACCATCTGTTCTGGCTCCCTCAGACCCATCATGGGCTGTTTACTTCAGACCACTAGAAAAGAGGAATTGAGGAATTTTGCACAAAGAGTGGTGGGTGTGTGGATTTACACAGAGATTCGTGGGCACGTAGAATGCACTAGTAGAGCCAGATATTTTAGAGACTTTTAAGTCACTCTTGGATAGGCACATGGAGGATAATATATGCAGGGTAGTAGGATCTTAGTAGGATAATAGGTCAGTACAACATTCTGGGCTAAAGCACCTGTACTGTGCTATGCTGTTCTATGTTCTATGAGTGTGATAAAATGGTTTGCAAGGCTTTCAGTTCTGGAGCAGGTTGGGAAGAGCTGGCGGGGTGACCCATTAATATGTAGATGTAGCTTTTACTCTCAGTAAGAAATTCACTGGTCTTTGGACTAGTGATCAATTGTCAATGTTGGAGTCCTTTTCACCTGCCAACAACTGTATGATTGGTTCTCAGGTAAATGAACAGCTTGGAGTTGGGAACAAGTTACAGATGTAGATAAGTGCTCCGTTCTTCTTCAGCCAATAGTGGCATTCCTGTTCTCTGTAGTCAAAACTCACTGTAGAGCTGAAGAAAACCAACTTATCTTTCTTGAACCAGTTGCTGTTAGCTTTTTCCTTTAACTAATAAATCAGAGGCTTCTTTTTCAAAAGGAAGTAGCTATATTTGTCACTTACCAACATGTGAAGGATCCAGGTAAAGATAACAAAAGCAACATGCTGACCCGCAGTGGAATCATATAAGGACCACCTTCAGAACAGAAGCTAAAACAAAGGACAATTGAATTGTCTTTCCTAATTTTTGCCTGTGTCCATGATCCATTTTATCCTGTCTATTTTTCTGCACATGTGCATGTAAGTGGGAATTTCAATGGTTATTAGAGTTTTAATTAGTAACTTTATATGCTAATGGTTTCTCACTGTTTACCTGTAGCTACAGTCTAATTATGTGCAATAAATAACTTTTGTTCAATACAGAAGTCTGTTCCATGCTTTCTATCAATCAGGTAATGCAATTTTTTACAAATCAATTAATTGTTTCATCCACTCAATATAAGTGGGTGTTGCTGGCTGACCCAGCATTTAAAATCCATCCTTAGTTGCCCCTTGAGAAGGTGATGGCGAGCCAACTTCTTGAACTGCTGCAGCCCACCTGCTGTGGGTTGACCCACAATGCCATTAGGAAGAGATGTCCAGGATGTTGACCTGGTGACAGTGAAGGAACGGTGATATATTGCCAAGTCAGGATGGTGAGTGGCTCGAAGTAAAACTTGCTGTTGGTTGTGTTCTCATGTATATCTGCCTTTGGCTTTCTTGATTGAAGCAGTCGTGGGCTTGGAAGGTGCTGCCTGAGGATCTTTGATGTATTTCTGCAGTGCACCTTATAGATGGTACATTCTGCTGCTACAGTGGCGGATGGAGTGGACGCTTATGGATGTGGAGCCAATCAATAGGGTCACTTTGTCCTGAATGGTGCCAAGCTTCTTGAAAGATTCACACATCCAGCCAACTGGGGAGTATTCCATCAGACTCCTGACTCGTACCTTGCAGATGATGGACAAGCTCTGCAGAGTCAGGACATGGGTTACTCACTACAGTATTCCCAGTCTCTGAACTGCTCCTGTAGCCACTGTGTTTATATGGCAAGGTCAGTTGAATTTCTGATCAATGGTAACTTACAGGTTATTGATAGTGAGGCTTTTAGTGATGGTAACGCCATTTAATGTCAAAGGTTGGTGGTTATGTTGTCTCTTTTGGAGATGGTAATTTCCTGACATTTGTGTGACGCAAATGTTGCTTGCCACTCGTCAGCCCAAGACTGAATATTGTTCAGATCCTGTTGCATTTGAATATGTACTGCTTCAGGATCTGAGGAGGTGTGAATCGTGCTGAATATTATACAAATCATCAGTAAATATCCCTACTGCTCTCCTTATGATGGAGGTGGGGTGGGGGTTGGGAGGGAGATAATTGATAAACCAACTGAAGATGGTTGGGCCTAGGACATTAACCTGAGGAACTCCTGCAGAGCTGTCCTGAAGCTGAGATGACTGACTTCCAACGGCTAAAACCATCTCCCTATGTGTCAGATCTGACTCCAACCACTGGAGAGCTTGGATCCAATGTCCATTGATTCCAGTTTTGTTTGGGCTCCCTGATGCCATACTCAGTCAAATTCAGCCTTGACATCAAGGGGAACTTTACCCTTTAGCTTCTGTGATGACTCTCACAATAATGGGGCTTCATTGACAGCGCACTACGTGAGTGAGTCATTACAGAAACCAAATGAGAGAAAGAATTGAGGGAAGTCACGAACAGGCAAGATAATGCTGAGGGCAGTTGATAGAAGGAGCATGCATTGACATTCCTTTATAGCTCAGAGTAAGTTAAAGCTCCCTGAATCTCTGTTGCCTTAATGATGGGAATGGCATTGCCAGAGTGGTGTTAGGAAGGGAAAAGGATTGGGCTATTTGGTTCTAATTGCCCTCCCCTACTGCTAGCCATTTCTCTACCCTGAGGAATCCTGTGAGACTGTGGGTCGTGTGACAAACTGAGGGGACATGGGAAGCTGGGGGAAAATGTGTTTCTTTTTTGTTTATCTGCTGATTGAATATGGGTGCTGCTAGCTGAGCCAACATTAATTCCCATAGAGAAAGTGCTGCCAAGTTTTCATCTTGAACAACAGCAATGTTGGAGTGCACATATGCTGTTGAAGCAAGTTCTAGAATTCTGAAAAACCTGTTGCCAGCCATTGATATTCATTCTCCCAGGCTGACCATTACTCAATATTTGTCTGCCCAACTGCTGTGCTCTCTCTCTCTTTTGGCTCCATTTCCACCTACAATGTACTCCTCCTCTCCTCCACCTTTAGCATATTCTCCTAACTACAGTCAGTTCAAAAGTATTGTCACTGGGCCCAAACATTAACTCTGCTTTCCCTCCACAGATGATGCCAGACCTGATGAGTTTTTCCAGCTATTTTTGATTTTGTGCCAAAGTTCTATTCCAGCAACAGTACAAAAAATGCAAAAATAATTCCAAATCAGGATGGTGTGAGTTTCAAAGGGGAACTTGCAGATTTGATTCGATTTATGGTAGTGACATGCACCTAAGTGCAGTAAAAACTTTTGTTTCATAAGCAGTTGAGGCAGATCGTAGCAAACAAGGACATATAGAACATAGGGTGCTTAGACAGAGGGAGGCATACAGAAAAAAACTGCAAAAGAATGCAAAGTAACATTATTTGAAGTTAGAGAGGTAGACTCTGCAGTCTAGTAATGGCAGGGAAGAAGCTGTTCTTGAACCTGTTGGTGAGTGTGCTCAATCTTCTGTACCTTCTTCCTGATGGAAGAGGTGATGGTGTTGCCATGCACCTCCTGCCTTTGTCCTTCTTCTCCACAAAACTAACAGGTTTGGAATGTATTATCAAGAGTCCCTTGTTGCAGTGTAGATACACATCACCTTGTAGATCATACATAGTCCTTTATTATGTGATTTATACCACTTTCATATGTTTGGTTTCAAGATAGGCCAGCTAAGGAAAGAAGCATAGCCAAGAATTGCAGATAACAAAGTGTGGAGCTGGATGAACACAGCAGGCCAAGCAACATCTCAGGAGCACAAAAGCTGATGTTTCAGGCTAGACCCTTCATCAGAAAAGGGGGATGGGGAGAGGATTCTGAAATAAATAGGGAGAGAGGGGGAGGCGGACTGAAGATGGATAGAGGAAAGGATAGGTGGAGAGGAGAGTGTAGGTGGGGAGGTAGGGAGGCGATAGGTCAGTCCGGGGAGGACGGGATGAGGTTAGTAGTAGGAAATGGATGTGCGGCTTGAGGTAGGAGGAGGGGATAGGTGAGAGGAAGAGCAAGTTAGGGAGGCGGGGACGAGCTGGGCTGACTTTGCTAGGCAGTGGGGGAGGGGAGATTTTGAAGCTGGTGAAGTCCACATTGATACCATTGGGCTGCAGGGTTCCCAAGCAGAATATGAGTTGCTGTTCCTGCAACTTTCGGATGGCATCATTGTAGCACTGAAGGAGGCCCAGGATGGACATGTCATCTAACAAATGGGAGGGGGAGTTGAAATGGTTCATGACTGGGAGGTGCAGTTGTTTTCTGTGAATGAGCGTAGGTGTTCTGCAAAGTGGTCCCCAAGCCTTCGTTTGGTTTCCCCACTGTAGAGGAAGCCACACCGGGTACAGTGGATGCAGTATACCACATTGGCGGATGTGCAGGTGAACATCTGCTTGATGTGGAAAGTCATCTTGGGGCCTGGGAAGGAGATGAGGGAGGAGGAGTGGGGGCAAGTGTAGCACTTCCTGCGGTTGCAGGAGAAAGTGCCGGGTGTGGTGGGGTTCGAGGACAGTTTCGAACAGACAAGGGAGCCTCGGAGAGATTGGTCTCTCCAGGAGGCAGACAAGGGTGGGGTTGGAAAAATGGCTTTAGTGGTGGGGTCGGATTGTAGATGGCGGAATTGTTGGAGGATGATGTGTTGTATCCGGAGGTTGGTGGGGTGGTATGTGAGGATTGGGGGATTCTCTTTTGGCGCTTATTGCAGGAGCAGGGTGTGAGGGATGAGGTGTGGGAAATACTGGAGACACAGTTGAGGGCGTTCTCGACCACCACGGGGTGGGGGGTAGATGTTGCAGTTCTTGAAGAATGAGGGCATCTGGGATGGCGGGAGTGGAATGCCTCATCCTGGAAGCAGATGTGGTGGAGGCAAAGGAATTGTGAATAGGGGTTCCTATTACCTTTAGCCAAAAATTGCCTTTTGGCTTCAGTTTCTTTATAATACTGTTGAGTAAATATTAAGAGCAAATAATCCAAGCATGACATTCAGAGATGTGTCAGACTCTAATCTTCTTGTTGCATTATTGAAAGATTATGCCATGAGCTCTCCTGCTTAATGTTAGTCATTCAACACCACATGTTTCAAACTTCCACATAATCCCTAAGTGCAGAAGCTAGACAATTCACTCATTCAATCCAAACTAACCCTTCAAAGAGTAACCCACCCTAATACACCCTGCAACCTTATCCCTGTAATCCTGAATTTCCCATGGCTAATCCATCTAGCCCGCACATCCCTGGACAGTGTGGGACAATTTAGCATGGCCAATCTAACTAACCTGCACATCTTTGGACTGTGGGAGGAAACTAGATGGAACTCACAAAAACATGGGAGAATGTGCAAACTCCACAAACGGAACTCACAAAAACAGGGGAGAATGCGCATACTCCACAGACGGAACTCACAAAAACATGGGAGAATGTGCATACTCCACAGATGGAACTCACAGAAACATGGGAGAATGTGCAAACTCCACAGATGGAACTCACAGAAACATGGGAGAATGTGCAAACTCCACAGATGGAACTCACAAAAACATGGGAGAATGTGCATACTCCACAGATGGAACTCACAGAAACATGGGAGAATGTGCAAACTCCACAGACGGAACTCACAAAAACATGGGAGAATGTGCAAACTCCACAGGGACAGCCACCCCAGGGTGGAATCAAAATCAGGTTCCTGGTGCTATGAGGCAGCTGTGCTAACCAATGAGCCATCATGTTGCCCCAGCTATGGCTAGACATCAGCCTTCTTCCTTGTTCTTGGTGCAATGCACCTTTTCTTTAACTTCATCCATACTGTGCTATTTATGCCAAGTGAGAAGCTGCACTGCTACATAATCCTACAGATGCTCCACTTTCCTAAGCGGTTACACAACAGAAACAACCACTTTGTTTCGGGGGAGGCAAAGGAAGTGAATGTTGAGGGTGTTGGATGGGGTGCCTATGAATGGTATTGTGCTTCTTGAGCATCATTTGATCTGCAACTATTTGGGGAAGTGGAGAGATTTCCATCACATTTTGATGCATGTTTCATAGATGGTGGATAGACTTTGGGAGACCAAAGGTGAGCTACATCCTGTAGAAAATGCAAAGATGTAATTTCAGTATGACCTCTATGTTGTCCAAATTGTTGCCAAACTAAGAAGTAGGCACTTGGATTGATGGGTTCAATTCCATACTTGGGCAACTGTCTGTGCGAAGTTTGCACACTCTCCCCATGTCTGTGTAGGCGTCTTCCAGCTGCTCCGGTTTCCTCCCACAATCCAAAAATGTGCAAGCTAAGTGGATTGGCCATGCTAAATTACCCATAGTGTTCAGGGATGTGTAGATTAGGTGGGTGAGAGAGGGATATGTCTGGATGGGGTGCTCTGAGAGTTGATGTGGGCTTGTTGGGCCGAAGGGCCTATTTCCGAACTGTAGGGATTCTATGATTCTATGAGATGAAGACATTAACATCATAAAAGATCCCAATGTGCTTCAGAAGAGCACTCATAGCCAAAACATGGCTGTGAGTGAGATGACGACAGAGGCACAAGTAGATTTTGAGGAAGATATCCAAGAAGGAAAAGAGGTGGAAGGGGAGAGAAGGTGATGGAGAGGAGTGAGGTGGGGCAGAGATAATTTCTGAATCCGGGCCTGAAGAGATGAAAGTGAGTCATCCACAGATGCTGCAAAATAAAAATAGGAGTGTGCAAGATTCTGGAATTGAAGGAACGCAGCGACCTGAGAGAGAAAGCAATTTTTTTTGTTTCAATGTAAAATCTATCTTGCTTTAAAAGATATTGGCTTCTAAGAGTTGTGCTGAGGGAATTAAAGAAATGTTCCCTGCTGCTTTGAGCAGAGGATTTGTGGAGGGCTCAGGTTCAAGTTCAGCAATCACTTTCTTTTGAAAAAAGGAGTCTGTATGTTGGAAATCAAGGATAGTAATGGTCTCACTCCCTCCCCTGCTGTGGAACAATTCAGATGGGTTCAGAAAGGCTAGAATGTACTAAATTACAATCAAAGCCCACGACAGAACAAAACTAAAAGTATTTCAGTGAATGGCACTGCACTTTGCTGTAGAAATATTTAAGTGATTTCAACAAGGTTGTTATTAATATTGAAAACTATGAAAAGACAATAACTATGAATTTCCTTAGTGATTAGTTTTTGTACCATAAGGGAAAGTGGTTTATAATGGTTTACAGGCAGCCTTCACCTACTTAAAGAGCATCAAATCAGAGACACATGGGGTGAATTTTACCAGTCTTTAGAGATGGGCTGTGTGAGAGGACGATGGTGATATCATGAGGAAGGGCTTCAGGTGGTGAGCTCATACCTTCCTGCCATTTTGCATATTGCCAGTGGTGAGAATCTTAGTAATGTGGCTGAACCTATTGAACCTCTGATTCAAGATGACAACGCCTCTCTCCACCCACACTCCCGTCCCCTGCTCTCCCACTAACCCCGCCCCTGCCCCCCCGCCCGCCCCCCGACTCCCCCACCTCCCTTCGGAATCACTCAGGTACACTTACATGGCTCAGGAAATTTCAAGTAAACTTGCTCACAGATGGCATTAAAGTATCCTTTCCTTTCCCCTGCTGCCTCAGCAGTAGTCAAGTGCAGTAGTGTCACAGCTAAGGTACCCTTTCTGGTGAAAAGCTCGTCGGTTAGCTCAGTTGGCTGGATAGATGGTTTGTAATGTAAAGTTTTGCCAACAGTGTGAGCTCATTTGCTGCGCTGGCTGAGGTTAACGTAAAGGACTCTCCTTCTCCATCTCTCTCCTTGCTTGAGGCTTGCTGACCCTCTGGCTAAACCACTACCAGTCTCCTCTCCCTATTGAGAGAGTGAGGAATGGCAATGTTTACTTAGCTGTGAAGTTAAGCTATACCCTTCTCAATGAAAATTGTTGAAACAGTAATGTTGGTTCTTTAATCGAGAGCAGAACAGATATCCAGTTCATGTTCAGTGGATGTTATGTGTAGCACATCTGACTTCTATCACAGATAACATGGTATAGATCTGGATGAATACAGCAGGCCAAGCAGAATCAGAGGAGCAGAAAAGCTGATGTTTCATGTCTAAGTCCACTATCTCTGAGTTCTATCACTGCTGCTTTAGGAGAACTTACAATTTGTGAGACAAACACATCATATGTGGTCATTTCGGAGACATGGATAGAGCAGGGATAGGAATCGTTGTTGCAGGTTCCGGGATTTAGATGTTTCAGTAAGAACAGAGAAGATGGTAAAAGGGGCGGAGGTGTGGCATTGTTGGTCAAGGACAGTATTACAGTTACAGAAAGGATGCTTGGGGACTCGTCAACTGAGGTAATTTGGGCTGAGGTTAGAAACAGGAAAGGAGAGGTCACCCTGTTGGGAGTTTTCTATAGGCCTCCGAATAGTTCCAGAGATGTAGAGGAAAGGATAGCAAAGATGATTCTCGATAGGATTGAGAGAGACAGGGTAGTTGTCATGGGGGACTTCAACTTTCCAGATATTGAGTGGGAACACTATAGTTCGAGTACTATAGATGGGTCAGTTTTTGTCCAGAGTGTGCAGGAGAGCTTCCTGACACAGTATGTAGATAGGCCAACAAGGGGCGAAGCCACATTAGATTTGGTACTGGATAATGAGCCCGGCCAGGTGTTAGATTTGGAAGTAGGTGAGCACTTTGGTGATAGCGATCACAATTCTGTTATGTTTCTTTAGTGATGGAAAGGGATAGGTGTATACCACTGGGCAAGAGTTATAGCTGGGGGAAAGGAAATTACGATGAGATTAGGCAAGAATTAGGGAGCATAGGATGGGGAAGGAAACTGCAGGGGATGGGCACATTAGAAATGTGGAGCTTATTCAAGGAAAAGCTCTTGTGTGTCCTAGATAAGTACGTACCTGTCAGGCAGGGAGGAATCTGTAGGGTGCGGGAGCCGTGGTTTACGAAAGAGGTGGAATCTCTAGTCAAGAGGAAGAAGAAGGCTTATGTTAGGATGAGATGTGAAGGCTCAGTTAGGGCACTTGAGGGCTACGAGGTAGCCAGGAAAGACCGAAAGAGAGAGCTCAGAAGAGCCAGGACGTGACATGAGAAGTTGTTGGCGGATAGGATCAGGGTAAACCCCAAGGCTTTCTATAGGTATTTAAGAAATAAAAGAATGACGAAAGTAAGATTAGGCCCACTCAAGGATAATAGTGGTAAGTTGTGTGTGGAGTCAGATGAGATAGGGGAAGCGCTAAATGAATATTTTTCAACAGTATTCACTCTAGAAAACGACAATGTTGTCAAGGAGAATACTGAGATACAGGCTACTAGATTAGGTGGGTTTGAGGTTCACAAGGAAGAGGTATTAGAAATCCTTCAGAAGGTGAAGATAGATAAGTCGCCTGGGCTGGATGGGATTTATCCTCGGATCCTCTGGGAAGCCAGGGAGGAGATTGCCGAGCCTTTGGCATTGATCTTTAACTCGTCATTGTCTACAGGAATAGTGCCAGATGACTGGAGGATAGCAAATGTGGTTCCCCAGTTCAAGAAGGGGAGTAGAGACAACCCTGGTAATTATAGACCAGTGAGCCTTACCACAGTTGTTGGTATAGTGTTGGAAAAGGTTATAAGGGATGGGATTTATAATCATCTAGAAAAGAATAAATTGAGTAGGGATAGTCAGCACGGTTTTGTGAAGGGAAGGTCGTGCCTCACAAACCTTATTGAGTTCTTTGAGAAGATGACCAAACAGGTAGATGAAAGTAAACCGGTTGATGTGGTGTATATGGATTTCAACAAGACGTTCGATAAGGTTCCCCACAATAGGCTATTGTACAAAATGTGGAGGAATGGAATTGTGGGAGACATAGCAGTTTGGATCGGAAATTGGCTTGCTGAAAGAAAACAGAGGGTGGTAGTTGATGGGAAATGTTCATCCTAGAGACCAGTTACTAGTGGTGTACTGCAAGGGGCGGTGTTGGGTCCACTGCTGTTTGTCATTTTTATAAATGACCTGGATGAGGGCGTAGAAGGATGGGTTAGTAAATTTGCAGACAACACTAAGGTCGGTGGAGTTGTGGATATTGACAAAGGATGCTGTAGGTTGCAGAGAGACATAGATAAGCTGCAGAGCTGGGCTGAGAGGTGGCAAATGGAGTTTAATGCAGACAAGTGTGAGGTGATGTACTTTGGTAGGAGTAACCGGAAGGCAAAGTATAGGGCTAATGGTAAGATTCTTAGCAGTGTAGATGAGCAGAGAGATCTCGGTGTCCATGTACACAGATCCTTGAAAGTTGCCACCCAGGTTGACAGGGCTGTTAAGAAGGCATACAGTGTTTTAGCTTTTATTAATAGAGGGACTGAGTTCCGGAACCAAGAGCTTATGGTGAAGCTGCACAAAAGTCTGGTGTGGCCGCACTTGGAGTATTGCGTACAGTTCTGGTCACCGCATTATAAGAAGGATGTGGAAGCTTTGGAAAGGATGCAGAGGAGATTTACTGGGATGTTGCCTGGTATGGAGGGAAGGTCTTACGAGGAAAGGCTGAGGGACTTGAGGCTGTTTTCATCAGAGAGAAGAAAGTTGAGAGGTGACTTAATTGAAACATATAAAATAATCAGAGGGTTAGATAGGGTGGATAGGGAGAGCCTTTTTCCTAGGATGGTGACGGCAAGCACGAGGGGGCATAGCTTTAAATTGTGGGGTGAAAGATATAGGACAGATGTCAGATGATAAAATGTGAGGCTGGATGAACACAGCAGGCCAAGCAGCATCTCAGGAGCACAAAAGCTGACGTTTCGGGCCTAGACCCTTCATCAGAGAGGGGGATGGGAAGAGGGAACTGGAATAAATAGGGAGAGAGGGGGAGGCGGACCGAAGATGGAGAGCAAAGAAGATAGGTGGAGAGGGTGTAGGTGGGGAGGTAGGGAGGGGATAGGTCAGTCCAGGGAAGACGGACAGGTCAAGGAGGTGGGATGAGGTTAGTAGGTAGCTGGGGGTGCGGCTGGGGGTGGGAGGAAGGGATGGGTGAGAGGAAGAACCGGTTAGGGAGGCAGAGACAGGTTGGACTGGTTTTGGGATGCAGTGGGTGGGGGGGAAGAGCTGGGCTGGTTGTGTGGTGCAGTGGGGGGAGGGGATGAACTGGGCTGGTTTAGGGTGTGGACTTCACCAGTTTCAAAATCTCCCCTTCCCCCACTGCATCCCTAAACCAGCCCAGTTCATCCCCTCCCCCCACTGCACCACACAACCAGCCCAGCTCTTCCCCCCCACCCACTGCATCCCAAAACCAGTCCAACCTGTCTCTGCCTCCCTAACCGGTTCTTCCTCTCACCCATCCCTTCCTCCCACCCCCAGCCGCACCCCCAGCTACCTACTAACCTCATCCCACCTCCTTGACCTGTCCGTCTTCCCTGGACTGACCTATCCCCTCCCTACCTCCCCACCTACACCCTCTCCACCTATCTTCTTTGCTCTCCATCTTCGGTCCGCCTCCCCCTCTCTCCCTATTTATTCCAGTTCCCTCTTCCCATCCCCCTCTCTGATGAAGGGTCTAGGCCCGAAACGTCAGCTTTTGTGCTCCTGAGATGCTGCTTGGCCTGCTGTGTTCATCCAGCCTCACATTTTATCATCTTGGAATCTCCAGCATCTGCAGTTCCCATTATCTCGGACAGATGTCAGAGGTAGTTTCTTTACTCAGAGAGTAGTAAGGGAATGGGACGCTTTGCCTGCAACGGTAGTAGATTCGCCAACTTTAGGTACATTTAAGTCGTCATTGGACAAGCATATGGACGTACATGGAATAGTGTAGGTTCGATGGGCTGGAGATCGGTATGACAGGTCGGCACAGCATCGAGGGCCGAAGGGCCTGTACTGTGCTGCATTGCTCTAAGTTCTATGTTCTATATCCTTCTGAGGTGGATAGTGAGGGTATAAAATAAGCCACGTTAAAGATACATGGACATCAAATCAAAGCTCCCCTTCTTTGTGTGACAAAAAGTTCACCATTAAGGAATTAGATTATTTACATGATACTGAAACAAAATAAAGTTGTGACTGAATGCATTTTAATGTACAACAACGAAGTTAGAATTCATGGGGCAAATACATCATGTCCTGCTGTGCTGGATCACCAAATCATAGAATTCCTACAACATGGAAGCAGGCCATTCAGCCCAACAAGGTCACACTGCCCCTCTGAAGAGCATCACCCAGCCTATAACCCTGCATTTCCCATGTTTAATCTACCTAGCCTGCACATCACTGGATCCGATGAGCACTCTAGCATGGTTAATCCATCTAACCAGCACATCTTGGGACTGTGGGAAGAAACTGAAGCACCTGGAGGAAACCCAACCAGACAGGGGGAGAATGTGCAAACTTGACACAGACAGTCATCCAAGGATGGAAGCAAATCCAGCTCCTTGGCATTGAGGCAGTAGTGCTAACCACTGGTGATGGTAATTGATATTAACCAAAGGAACATCTCTTGAAGGTGTATGTGCATCATATAAGATTGAGGACGGCAGCCTTGGAAATAGCATGTCATGCTCAATTGTATGGTGGCTCTGGCAGCAACTTATTGATTTGACGCCACTGGTAAAATGACACATGTTTGATACTGGTGTTAGGACGTTGTAATTTGTGAGTTGAATCAGACCACATCGATCAGTTTACAAATTTACATCCTGGTCTACAAATGTTGCCACAGCCGAGACCCCTTCTAATTTCTTGTAATCTGCTTTAAGAACCGCAGGCCTTTCCAAAAGCCCTGGAGTGTCTCATTAGACAAAGGTGCCGAAGGCACAATAAAAGTGTGAATCAAGGCATGTCGGAATAGGAGGGCAAAGTGGTATTGATGTAGAAAGTCAATCATGACCACATTAAATGGGGATGTATGGGCTACTCCTGCTCCTATTTCATAAATTTTAATGTAAATGCAAATTGTAATTATTATTGTTAAATTGTATCTTGGATTTTGTGGTAAAACACTTTTGGGTTTCTTGGTCTGACAGCGCATTTGTTAATGATCTATATCATGTAGTAGTCTATCAATCAATACTTATAACGTGTATGAGTTTCTGGGAGCCTGGTACTTGAGCACAGAACAATTTGCATTCCTGACAGTAATATCGATCCAGTTAACACCTCCAACAGGACTGCAGTAGTTTTAGAGGTAGAAGTGTCCTACACAGAGCCCCAATATTATAATTGCACAATCTTTACGTTCTGGGATTCTGCACTTTTCAAACGGTGTTGGCAGGAGCAGGAAAAGTTGCTTGAGGCATGTAAACCCTATCTCAAAGTTCCTGTTCCTCTCTCCTAACTTAATATCATTTAATACCTTCCTCAGCCTCAACTACCTGGATGGTGAAAGGTAGAAGATTCATGCAGATAGCATTATCTACAAATTCCCATCTAAGATACTCACCGTCCTACTTCCAGAACTATACCACTGCTCCTGCACTTCGGCTGCATCAAAACCTGGGCATGACCTTCCTAGTAAAACCTTGAATCTCTCTGCACCTTAAGGTGCTATCTTTATTTGTTTATGAGGTGTGGGTGCCACTAGCTAGACAAACATTTATTGTCCATTCCCTGTTTCCCAGGTGGCAGTTAAAAATCAATTTCAAGATTATTCGGGGTATTCCACAGGATTAAATGAGGTGAACCTTCATTATCGTCACGTGGAGGTCAGGCCAGGTAAGGATGGCAGATTCCCTTCCCTAATGGACATAGAGAACCACATGGAATTTTACAACAATTGATTGTGGTTACATGGCTTTGAGACTTTTATTAAATTTGAATTTTGCAATGGCAGGATTTTAGCCCATGGCCTTAAAGCATTAACCTGGATCCTTTTGGGCTGGTTACTCCGGGGATATGACCACTACATCTTGCCTTTCCATAGTGTGATTGCTGGAGAAGAAAGCTCACCATGACCATTTCAAGGCCAATTTGGGATGAACAATAATTACTGTCCTATCTACCTTTGACCAAATCAATAAATAGTGCAGCATTTAACATAGAGACATGGAATGATTTGGCAGAGAAGGATGTAGTAAAATGACATTTAATGCAAAGCATGACAATAAAACAGATTACACGCTCAAGGCTTTAGTTTAGAATGAGCAGGTGAAGAGAGAGGCCTGAGACATTATAGCAGAGAACTGCATTAACAGCTACACTGTGTATAGCTGTTAGCTCAGTTGGTTGGATGGTTGGCTTGTAATGCCGAGCAATGGTAATGGTGTGGGTTCAATTCCTGCACTTTCTGAGAGCACTGTGAAGAATTTTCCTTCTCAGCCTCATGCATGTCAGAGGTCTGGTTAAACCACTGCCATCTGTCTCCCTTCTACTCAAATGAGAGAGCAGGGTCATGTGAATTTTCAAAGTACTGATGTAAAGGAAGAGTGCTGCAGCATGGTAGAGTTGAGGAGCCTTACTTAGAGGAAAAAAGAATAAGCACCATCAGCGACAATGGATATTCAGGCATCTGGAGATACTCAAGAATGGTGCCTGAAACAGCAGTTAGTGGAATTGGGGCAAAGCAAAGCAGGCTTTCTCTGATGAAGGGTCTAGGCCTGAGACGTCAGCTTTTGTGCTCCTGAGATGCTGCTTGGCCTGCTGTGTTCATCCAGCTTCACACTTTGTTATCCAGGAATTCCTGCACCTCTTCTTTCCTTGTAGACCTGTGTTTTTATTCCCCCTTCAGGTGTTTAGTCAATTATCTGTTAAAAGTTACATTCAGGTGTGTTTTCACTTTTTTAGGATCTGTGTATTGATGTCTGAAGAGCTGCTACCTTATGTCACCCCTCCCTTATTTGCCTTTCATATCAAAGGATATTCCACAGGTTTAGCTGGGAAATATTAAATAAGGTGAACTCTAAATTTTGTCTGATGTGTAGGGTTTTAGATGAATTTTAAAGGCAGGAAGAGAGACAGAGAGAGCAGGGAGTTCTGGAGAGCAGGAGCTGGTTTTATTTTAAAGCACCTATAGGTGCTTAGGCTGAAAGTAACACTTCCTTCTCAAAATATAATTTTCAACCTGACAAATTTTGATGTAATGGCTGACTGAGTGGTTCTCTGGATGAGATACTGACCTTTTATCTCTGGGAGCTGGCTTCAATCTCAGTCCAGGCTGATGGAATGAAAGTCTTCACTGTTAGATGGATGACAAATAAGATTTGACAGCCTCAAGCCGGCTATAGTGGACAAGGTCCTGTTGCAGAAAGCAGCTTCTGTTTTACTATAACAGTGCCTGTGCCATAGACAGTACAATATGACTGGTGAAATAGCAAAACAAATCGCGAGGAAAAGCTCACTAGAGTTGCAGATTTTGGGAGCTCCTATATGTTTTCCACACTGCAATGATGACTGCAGACCGAAAATAGACTTTTGGAAGCATCAGTAACAAGGGAATCCAGTTGCATGCCACAAACTGAAAGCTTCATGCAGCAGATTCAAACATGGGCTTTTGACTCAGTCACGGGTTTTCACTTCTACAAAATGGCGCAACATAGGTTCCCTGGTAATCACAAGTATGTACTGTCATTTGGAAGATCTAAACATGCTACATACAAATTTAACAATAACATTTGGCTAATACTAACTCATTTTTATTCATTCACAGGATGAGACAATCAATCACCAGATCAGCATTTGTTACCCATCCTTAACTGCCCAGGGGACAGTTAGGAACCAAAGACTTCATTGTGAATCTGCAATCACATGGAAGCAAGGCCAGATAAAGATGGCAGTTTCCTTCCCTGAAGGGTAACAGTGAACCAGGTGGATCTTTTGTCAAAAATTGGCACAGTTAGCATTAGGCTCTTAATTCCGGACTTTTATTGAATTCAAACTCTACCGTCTGCCATGGTAGGATTTGAAACCCACGCATACAAGGGGGAAACATGCAAACTCCACACAGTCAATCAACCAAGGCTGGATTTGAACCCAGTTCCAAGGCAAAGTGAACCAGCAGTGTCCACCACTGAGCAACCATGCACAACCTTTTGATTGGCAATTATTATCTGCCGGAATTTGCGTTAGAAGTTTGATACCTGTAAAAAAACTGCATAAAATATTTGTTCTTGAAATAAAAAAATTGAACTGCACAGCATTTTTTGAAGTGTGCACCTCCCATGCACTAATGTTTGAGCAAAAAGAGTAAAAATAATAAGAGGGAATGAAGGGATAAACTTAATGCAGTGTGCAGTTGGAGGAAAATTGCAGTTTTGGCAGTGTTCAGAGGAGTCGGAAAGTCGACGTTTTGGGTCCAGACCCACCACAAACTTAAACAAACCCAGTACTACAGCCACACATTTCCTTTCTTAGTATTTGCCTACACAGCCGGGTCATCTCCTATGGACTCAAAACAACATTTCAGGCCTTCCCAATATGGCCCAAACTATGACAACAACTACCTACACACTGCACAGAGCGTCCAAAAATGGTTTTCTCGATGGATCCTGAGCTCCACACTCACAGCCATGTGACGGCATCTACTAACACTACAGTCAACCCTACCCCAGCTCAGAGACTCACTCTCACAGACCCACAAGGGACCTCTTCTGTTTGTCATTCTGCGCAGAATCCATACCCTCAATCAATGCTTTTTTTCCACCCTATCAGACAATAAGGAAGAGTTCTGAAGGAGGGTGCCGACCCAAAACATCAGCTTTCCTGCTCCTCCTCCTGTGCCTGACCTGCTGCGTTCCCCCAGCTTCACACTGTGTTGTCTCTGGCTCCAGCATCTGCAGTTCTTGCCATCTCTAAGGGATAAACTCACCTCTCTTGCATTCCACTGATTTTCCCACTTGGAGCTATGTTGTTGTAGCCCACTGGACCATCCCGTGTTTCATGCAGTTTTCTGGAGCCCAAAGAATGAAGCTGGAGGAGGGTAAACATGGGAGAATAGTTCCCCAAAGGCAGACGTGTTAACAGGAACATTTCCTGTCAGTGGACTATGAGGAGATTCAGAGATAATGGGAACTACAGATGCTGGAGAATGCAAGATAACAAAGTGTGAAGCTGGATGAACACAGCAGGCTAAGCAGCATCTCAGGAGCATAAAAGCTGATGTTTCGGGCCTAGACCCTTCATCAGAAAAGCTTTTCTGATGAAGGGTCTAGGCCCGAAATGCCAGCTTTTGTGCTCCTGAGATGCTGCTTGGCCTGCTGTGTTCATCCAGCTTCACACTTTGTTATGAGGAGATTCAGCCTTTTTTAATGTGATTTCATTTTTTATTATCACATGTACCTAGATAAGGTGAAAAGTTTTGTTTTGTCTACAGTACAGGCAGATTATACAAAACAAATTGCATGAGGACAATTGAACAGAGCAAAGAAAGCAATGTTATGGCTGCAGAGAAGGCGCACAAGAGCAAGATCAGCATTATATTTTTAAAAAGAACAATACAGTGCAGGAACAGGACATTCAGCCCTCCAATCCTACACCAACACAGTTTGCCCTTCCATACTAAAACTGTGTTCACTTTCAGGATCTGCATCTCTCTTTTTTCCCTGGCTATTCATGTATTTGAATGCTGCTATTGCATCTGCTTCAGCTAATTCTTCTGGTAGCACGTTCCGGGCACTCCCCACCCTTCGTGTGAAAATCTTGCCTCTCACATCTCCTTTAAATTTCTCCTCCAGCACTTTGAACCTGTGCCTCCCAGTAATCAACTCCTCCACCCTGGGAAAATGCCTCATACTTTCCACTCTATCCATGTCATTCACAATCTTATAAATTTCTATCAGGTTGCCTCTGAACATCTTACATTCCAGTAAAAGCAAACTCTGTTTATTCAAGCTTTCTTCCTAATTAAAATGCCCCATACCAAGTAACATCCTCATAAAAACTTGCTGCGTCTTCTTCAAAGCATCCGCATCCTTTTAGTAGTTTGGTGACTAGAACTGTATGCAATATTTCAAGTGTGGCCTAACTGATGCCCAATAAAGCTGATTAAAATTTGAGAGGTCTATTGAGAAGCTAAATAATAGCAGGGAAGAACCTGTTCTTGAACCTGTTGGCATGTATGTTTAAGTTTTTGTATCTACTGCCTGACAGAGAGGTTGGAAGAGATTATACCCAGGGTAGGAGGGGTCTCTGATTAAGTTGGCTGCCTTTCCAAGGCAGTGAGAAGTAGAGATGGTGCCCATGGATGGAAGGCTGATTTGCATGATGGTCTGGGATGTGTTCATGATGGTCTGTAGTTTCTTATGGTCCCGGGCAGAGCAGTTGCCATGCCAAACCACGATGCAACCAGGTAGAATGCTTTCCATGGTGCAACCATAAAAATTGGTAAGAGTCTTTTCTGGATATGCCAAATTTCCTTAGTTTCCTGACGAAATAGAAGCATTGTGGCGTCTTGATAATAGTGTTAATGTGGGTGGACCAGGACAGATTGTTGATGATATGGATGATGATGGGATAGTGTATGGATATATGGATATGGATGCTGATTATATGGATGATGATAGGATGATAGGATGTAGGGGGAGGGGCTTAGATTAGCTCACAGGTCGACACAACATCAAGGTCCGAAGGACCTGTTCTGCGCTGTATTGTTTTATGTTCTATGATCATCACTTCCATGAACTTGATGCTCTTGGCTATCCACTTCAGTTCTACTGATGTGGACAGGCATGTGCATGCACACCCCCACCCCGTTAGTGAAGATATTGTTACCTTTACACCATGCTACCAAGTGCTCTATCTCTATCCTGTATTTTGTCTCATCAACATTTGAGACCTAGGCTGTAGCAGTTAACTAAGGGTCCTATTAGGGCCATTGTGACTTTATTCTGGCAGATAGTCCTCCACAGCCAAAAGATCTCCAGCTTCTGGGAGGTGTTTTCCCAGTGACAATTTGCATATGTTCGGAGATGGAGGCTTAAAAGAGGGTTCCATAGTGAGGAAACAACAGTGATCTCCCTGGAATAGCTTCTTCCTCTGTCCCATGGCATCTCCTGCTCTCAATCATCTAAATTTTAACTTGCCCTTGCCTGTCTGATGTGTCAAAATGCACTGCCCTGGCTCTCTCTGACCTGTCTCAGAAGCCCCTATCTTTTGCTTGGGCTGCGGGTATCTACTGACCCTATGGTTGAACATCAGGTGCCCATTGGACAGTTCAAACTAATTGCAGATCAGGGCAGTGAAGTCTACAGTGAAACACAGCCTACTGACTGAGATATACGTTTGGCTGCAAATGGAGAAAGTGTGGCGATGTTTGTTTTACAAGTAAATAGCTTCAAACACAATGGCATTGCGAGACTTGAAAGAGAAAAATGCAATCAGAGATCTAGAGAATGCGTGACTAGGTTAACCCTCTCCCCCCATTAAAATAGGGCTCAGGGTGCAAAAGTTGATTGACATCTTAAAGTCATACAGCACAGAAACAGACCCTTCAGCCCAACTCATCCATGCTGATTAGATATCGTAAAATAATTTAGTTCCATTTGCCAGTATTTGGCCCATATCCCTCTAAACCCTTCTTATTTGTGTACCCATCCAGATGCCTTTTAAATATCGCAAGTAACACCCACCCCCATCACACAAATTCTTCTGGCAGTTCATTCCACACACACAAAAACTTCTGTGTGAAAAAAGATGCCCCTTTTAAATCTTTTCCCTCTTACCTTAAACTTATGCCCTCTATTTTTGGACTCCCCTACCCTGGGGAAAAGAGTCCTCGGCTATTCACCCTAACCATGCCCCTAATGATTTTATAAACCTCTGTAAGGTCACCCCTCAGCCTCTGATGCTCCGTGGGGCATAGCCCCAGCCTATTCAACCTCTTCCTATATCTGACAGCCTCCAACCCCGGCAACATCCTTTTCCGTACCCTTTCAAGTTTAACAACCCTTCCCGTACACAAATCTCCACCAATAACCCAATGAAATTCTTCAGATAACAGTTAAGCCATGTCAGCTGCGAAGGGCCCCTGTTTAAATACTCTGCCTGCATTGAGTTTGGTGATTTGTTTGTTTCTTGTTCTTCTGACACATCGTTCATCCCCCTCCTGAGCTCGCCTCCTTCAGCAGCATGTGGTTCATTGCTCATGTTAGTCAGTTTAACTGCCATCTACTTTACTGCCGTTTAAAAACTATTCATCCCAATTGGTGATGTTAACACAATGTGAACAAGAGCACAGTTAAAAATCAGTCCATCCTAATTCATCTAACAACTTGCTTGTGCTGATGGAAGCATTAGCAAAATGGTATGGATTTTTGCCCCATTTCAGAAGTTGAGTAAATGTTGCAACATTTATTTGTTATGACCTTTCCTAAATTCACTGGATTAATATCTTTAAAAAATGAGCAGAGATGACCTCCAGCACTTCCTTATAGCAAATATTAAATGTGAAGTTTATTATTATTTCTGCATCTTGTAACACATTTTACTTGATGATAAAAGTAATAAATATATGTTGCAAATGTAGAAGATGATTACATTGAAAAGTAAGCCATTAAAATTCCTAGATAACAAGGTGTGGAGCTGGATGAACACAGCAGGCCAAGCAGCATCTTGGGAGCACAAAAGCTGACGTTTCATGCCTAGACCCTTCCTGAAACATCAGCTTTTGTGCTCCTAAGATGCTGCTGTGTTCATCGAGCTCCACACTTTGTTATCTCGGATTCTCCAGCATTTGCAGTTCCAATTATCTCGTTAAAATTCCTAACTTGTTATTTAAAATATAACATATGCAATTAACTCCACTATGATATTTGATACATTTTGCTAATAATAACCAAAATAATACTCTTCCAGTTATTCAAAAGTTAATTTTTTTTCATTCCTGGATAGGGAAGAAGTGGACTTCTGTGTGTTGCTTGCTTTATGAAGAGGGGCTAATTTGTTGTTCAGATTTTGAAAAAAAAATGTTCATTTGAGGGATCCCTGGAGCATGACAAAAATGGCTTTAAAAAGGACACTGCTGATATAAATTGGCCGCTGATCATCAGACAAACTAAAACATCTGCCTATAATATAAAAAACCATCTGCCTTGAAATTATTACTTTTAATCAGGATCCCTGAAGCTTGAGGAGGTATTTGGAAATTTGCAGCACTGTTTTAATCGTACCTACGTGCTAACATTACATACTGAAAATGAAAGATTACTTGTGGAGTTGGAAGCAGCTTGACTCAATATTTACAATTGAATACAACAGAATAGAGTGGAAGTTTATAGTCAACCATGCTTTTACATGAAAAATACAATGAAAAGTTTTACAAGTTATTCTTTCATGGCACCTACATCAATGTCAGAAATCGTAGATAATAATAAAATAAAGTAAAATTGAGATGAAGTTCATTACAGTTTAGTGAACAGTTGCTGGACCCAGGGAAAGTCGATTCAGGAAGAATAGAAAACGCTGAAGATGCGGTTGCCATGCTGGGCCACTAGAATGTTGGGCCAGTAGGCTTTGCCAAAGAAGAAGGGCTATGCAGTGGCTCAGTGGTTAACACTGCTGCTTCACAGTGCCAGGGAATCGGGTTCAATTCTAACCCTCGGGCAACTGTCTGTGTGAATTTTCCCTGTGTCTGCAAGGGTTTCCTCCGGGTGCTCCGGTTTCCTCCCACAGTCCAAAGATGCGCAGGCTAGCTGGATTTGTCATACTAAATTGCCCGTAGTGATTGTAGAGATGTAGAGGTGTAGAGGTATAAGGGGGGTGGGTCTGGATGGAATGCTCTGAGGGTTGGTGTGGACTTGTTGGGCCGAAGGGCCTATTTCCGCACTATAGGGATTCTATGATGAGACTACCACTCCCAAATGAGTCTCCCTGGAATACCTGGATGCCAACGATGAAGAAAACCTCAATGTTGGGAGACTATCATGTCAGGTCGAGATTGCCTTTCTCCTCCTTCAGACACCCAGGCCTAGCTGCAGACTTGGAGCGTCAGCTTAGCCTCCCAGGCCACGTTGGGGGAGACAGCCCTTGACCTGTTCCTCATTCACCAGGAGGACCTGAACTGGGCTGGAGCCCCATCCAGTGATAATGGGAACTGCAGATGCTGGAGAATCCGAGATAACAAAGTGTGTAGCTGGATGAACACAGCAGGCCAAGCAGCATCTCAGGAGCACAAAAGCTGATGTTTCGGGCCCTCTCTGATGAAGGGTCTAGGCCCGAAATGCTGCTTGGCCTGCTGTGTTCATCCAGCTACACTCTTTGTTATCCTGGAGCCCCATCCAGCTTGTCCTGGCATTGCTGTCACAGCCTCCAGAGACTTCCTTCTTCACCTGCCACTCTCCACGCTTAAAAAAATGAAAACAAAGCAAAAATAAAAGCAAAAGGGAAAAAAAAAGAAATAAACCTGATGTGATTAGTTGAGCTGCAGGACTTGCCCCTACTCTGCTGCCATCTTGATATAATTGAACTGCGTTTCAGTTATTGGCCTGTCATAAGATCACAACAGCCATTTTATGTCAGCAGAGTCTTTTCAAAATCATTTCTCCGGTACGTCAATCTTAGGTAAAAATATCAAACGTTCAGCATCGAAGATTTTAATGTTCATGTTCCCAACAATTACAAATTGGTGCAACACTGCGATTTCGGATCTCAAGGAACTGGACTCTGGGTTAGTAGGGTGTCAAGGCAGAGGTGCTATGTTATTTTTACAGATACAGTTGTCTCCCATAAAGCCTGTTGTAGTTCACTCACACGAGTGTAGAACTCACATTAAAACAATATAGCATCTGCTGTGTAATGAAAAAATAAGCACAAGGCACTGCTCTCAAAGAGGTAGACAAAAAGATATTAGTACACGTGACTGAAACATTTGGTTAAAGGTAAAGGTCTAGTGTATATTTTAGAGAAGGAAAGAGAGGTCGAGACGTTCTGAGAGGGAATTTCAGATGTCAGGGCCTCATCAATTGAAGACAAGCCTCCAGTTGATGGAGTTATTAACATCAGTGATGCATGAAAAGCCAGAACTGGAGTAGTGCAGGTGTCTTTGAGGTTTATTAGGCTGGTGCGGTTAAAATAATCTGATGGCAATAATTTATAATTATAAGGCCATTTCATGGGAGCATTCTCAAACAAAAATTGACACTGAGTCACATAAAGAGATTTGGCCAAATGTTGATCACAGGTTTTATCACTGAACATTTTAAAGAAATGAAAATGAGACTTGCGGAAGGTTTGGAGTGGATATCCAGAGTTAAAGATGTGGACAGCTGAAAGCGTGTACATCAACTATCGAAGTGATTAAAATCAGGGAAGCTCAAGGATCCAGAATTATAAAATTGTACATCCTTAGGTAGGAACATAGGAGTAACATGAGGCCTTTCAGGCCCTGCTATTCTAAATCATGGCTGATCATCTACATCAATGTTACATTCCTTGATGTCATAAGTAACAAGAAATCCATCAATTTCAAGACTGAGCTTGCAAAACTCATTGTGGTGGAGAATTTGAAAGGTTTGCCACTGTCTGAGAAAATAAGTTCCTTCTAATCCAAGTAATCTACTCTAAATTGTCATTACTCTGCTCTTCTGATCTTGCAAAGAATTAAGGTCCACAGGGAGAATGCGGGTAAGTGGAGTTGAAATGTCCATCAGCAATGATTAAATGGCAGTGTGGGCTCGATGGGCCGAATAGCCTTCCTTTCACTACTATGTCTAAGGGTCTTATGGGCTTAAAATGCCTTTTATTCTGAGACTGTGCCATTTGTCCCAGTCACATCGTGAGAAAACTTCCCCTCGGCATCTATTCTATCGAGAATTTTCTAAATTTGCATGGGATTGCTTTTCCAGGGAAAGTACATAGAACATAGAACATTACAGCTCAGTACAGGCCCTTCGGCCCTCGATGTTGTGCCGACCTGTCATACCGATCTCAAGCCCAACTAACCTACACTATTCTATGTATGTCCATATGCTTGTCCAATGACGACTTAAATGTACCTAAAGTTGGCGAATCTACTACCGTGGCAGGCAAAGCGTTCCATTCCCTTACTACTCTGAGTAAAGAAACCACCTCTGACATCTGTCCTATATCTTTCACCCCTCAATTTAAAGCTATTCCCCCTTGTGCTCGCCGTCACCATCCTAGGAAAAAGGCTCTCCCTATCCACCCTATCTAACCCTCTGATTATTTTATATGTTTCAATTAAGTCACCTCTCAACCTTCTTCTCTCTAATGACCCAGTAGGCCCAGTCCCCTCAATCTCTCTTCACAGGACAGACTCACCATACCAGGAATCAGCCTGGTGAATGCCAGCCACATTCATTCTATGGCTAGTATATCCTTCCTTGGGTAAGGGAACCAGGCTGCAGATAATATCCAGATACGACCTCACCAATAGTGTTCTACAGCACTAAGTCAAGACTTCTTTATTCCAGTACTCAAATCCTCATGTGATGAAGTCAGACATTTTGCTAGCCTTCCCAATTGATTGTCTGATCATATCTGCATGCTAATTTTCACTGATTTATGAACAAGGTTTTCAATTCTCAGCAGGCCTGGCAGCATTTGTAGGGAGGAGAACAGAGTTAACATTTTGAGTCCGGTACTGACAAATTGCTAACTCAGCTTCCTCCAGGTGCTACCAGATCTGCTGAGTTTCTCTAATACTTTCTACTCTGGTTTTTGAAAGTTGAGACACTGGTAAAATAGATGCCAATGTGGGTCATTGACCACAAAGAAGCTAACTTCATCGAATAAATACGTAAATAAGAACACAAAAGAACCATGGAACCTTAGAAACGATACAACACAGAAGAGGGCCATGTGACTCATCTTGTCAATGACAACCGAAAGACACTCAGAAACCCTTTCTATTCCCATCCTCCCCCCACTTAAGGTGCAGTCCAGATACTTTTAGAAAGATTTTAAGATCTCTGACTCCACCAACAACTCAGGCAGTGAATTCCAGACACCTACCACTGTCTGCTTTAAAATGCTTTTCCTCAAATCCCCTCTAATCCTCCTGCCACTTAGTTTGCATCCATGACCCCTGATTTTTTAATTCTCTGCCAAGAGGAACAGGCTCCTCCTGTCTACTCTACTTCTACTCCTCGCACTTTTGTGTGTCTTACGAAATACAGGTAACAAGTTTCTGGAGGAGCTCAACCTTATGAAAAGTGCAAGGTAGAAGATAATCAGTCAATACGCCTGCATGTATTTGGTACAATATTGAAAAATGGCAATAGCTATGGCAATTGCTATAACTACTGTAACTAAGGAGATAAGTAGTTTTTAAAATGATTAGGGCTAAAGGTTTAATGAAGTTTGAAGCCTGGAATTGACTGTGATACTAATGAAGAAGCACTTCAAGGTTTTATGTGCAATCCTCTCTCCACTATTGAAACAAAGGGTTGTGCATGTGCGAAATTAAAGTGTTAACACCTCTAATAACAGGTTCAGGAGTGTCACAAGGGCATATTAAGCACTTGAATTGTGAATAGTGGTAATTTCTAGTAACTTAGTAACCACAAATAACAGCGCATTGAGTGAAAGAGTGGATGTTACAAATACTCATTACTAATGTATCTGACACTTCAGTAAGGATAGGAGAAATTGGGTGACTTTCGGTTGGTTATTTTTGGACCACCTTTGATAGTAAGCTTTCATTAAATTCACCTGAAAAGTAAAGCAATTTCTAACATTAAATGGCATTATTTCTGAAGAATCCTTCTCACCAACACATCAAAGTGGTTTGAAATTATCCCTCTTTCATACCAATAATTTTCTTGTTAATCAAGTCAGCTACAAAATAACAATTAAAACATGCCCATAAATTTATGTTGTCCAAAAAAGAAGCACAAATTACTGAATCTACTCAAGAGGTCTGACAATATTCAGGGAGACAGAAACCAAGATAACATTCCAGGTCTGTAACCTTTGATCAGATGTGAGCAAAATTAGAAATGGATTAGGTGAAGTGAGGAAGGGCACGAATAATGGGAAAGAAAGGAAAGTCTGTGATAGGGTGGAAGGCAAGGAAGTTGAAATGGAAAAAGGTGATAAGCTGAAAATATTTGCATGTGTAGTAATGGGGTCAATGGTGCAGTGGTAATGTCACTGAGGCGAGAAATCCAGAGATCAGGGCTCATTCACTGAGGACATACATTCAAATCTGATCTCCTATTAGTTTCTTTCACTGCTGAGGTGTGTTAATGAGAAGGATTCTTCAGAAGAAGGACCATCTTAATGTTAGAAATTGCTTTAATTTCCTCGGCGAATAGCCTCAAACTATCCTCAAAGCTGATGTTTGTCATCCCTGGAACCATTCTTGTGCACTTCTGCACTCCCTCCAATGCGTTCACACCCCTCCTAAAATGTGCCACCTAGAACTTTGCACACGACTTCATAAGAACAAAATATATACAGGAGCAGAATTGAGTCATTCAGCCAATCGAGTCTGTTCTGCCGTTCCATCATGGCCAATATGTTTCTCAAACCCTTTCTCCTGCTTTCTCCCCAAAACCTAATCAAGTGCCTGTCTATCTCTTTATGAAATAGTCTCAATGACTTGATCTCCACAATCGTCTGTGGCACTGAATTCCACAGATTAACCACCCTCTGGCTGAAGAAATTCCTCATCTCAGATCTAAGGATTCATCCTTCACTCTGAGGCTGTGCCCTGTGGCCTTAGTCTCTCCTTCTTGTAGAAACATCTTCTCCATGGCCACTCTATCCAGGGCTGTCAGTTTCAACCACATCTCCCAAATCCTTCTAAACTCCATCAAGTATAGACTCAGGATCCACAGCTGCTGCTTACATGACAAGGTCTTCATCCCCCGGGTCACTCCCTGTAAACCTCCTATGGGCATGCTCCAACACATGCACATTCTTCCTTAGATACAAGGCTCAAACAGCTCACAGTATTCCAAACACAGTTTGACCAGAACTTTATATAACTTCAGAAATACATCACAGAATCCCTACAGTGTCGAAATTGACCATTTTGGTCCAATAAGTCCACGCCAACCCTCCAAACAGCATTTCAACCAGACCCATCTCCCTGCATTTCCCATGGCTAATGTACATAGTGTTCCTATCCCTGAACACTACGGGCAGTTTAGCATGGCCAATCCACCTAACCGGCACCTCTTTGGACTCTTGGAGGAAATTGGAGCACCCGGTGGAAACCCACACACTTACGCGGAGAACATACAAATTCCACACTGACAATTGTCGAAGAATGGAATTGGATCTGGGTTTCAGGCATTGTGAGGCAGTAGTGTTAACCACTGAGCCACTGTGGAAGCTCTTGTATTCCACGCCTCTTGAAATGAATGCTGATATTGCATTTGCCTTCCTACCTGCCAACTGACACTACATATTAACAAAAGAAAATCCTGAACTAGATCTCCCAAATCCCTTGGTGCTTCGTATTCCTGAAGCCTATCCCCACTTAGAAAATGCTCCGCACCTCTATTATTCCTTCCACTCCAGATGACGTACCCCATAAGTTCACATAAACTCCTTACCCCTGTATGCTCTGCCCCATTGATAAAACATTCCAAACAAATTCTTCCAAAGAAACCCACCTTTTCCCTTGCGCCTGCTAATTGCCATTGCCTCTCAATGCAGCCCATCTTTGAGGTGAAACTGACTGGTTTGTAACTGTTGGGCTTATCCTTGCACTCTTGTTTCATTGAGGGCATAATGTTTGTTACGCTTCAGCCCTCTGTCACCTCCCCGAGCTAGGCTAAATTGAAGAATTATGCCCAGTGCCCCTACAATTGAGTGCTGACAGTCTATCTAACACTTCCTCCGATCAAATCCGAACTCTGGAAGTGATAGGGTTTTCCGCTCCATTATCATAGTTTGGGTAGCATTCACTTCATTGATAATGTTGGGTACAGAGCACAGTCCCTGTTATCCTAAGCATTCAGAGTTTTCTCATAACTGACACCTAAGATTTAGGAGAGATGCCAGCAGCCCAAAATGGGGATGCAGTGAACAGCCGGCCAAAGTAAGGATGCCAGTGACCAGTGGCCAGGAGCGGTGATTCCAATGACCAGCCGCCCAGCGTGAGAGCTGGGGAAGCCAGTGGTCAGACCATGAGAAGGCCCCCTGCACTGATTTGCTGCAGGCAACCTTTAGAGGGAATCTGTGATGCTTGTCTTTTAACTTTGTTTACTTTTTTTTCTGACTTATGGTCACACTGTGTACAGATGTAACGTAACTTCTGCTTTTCATTTCTCTATTCTGTAATCAAGGATTGTACCTCACTCCCTATGTGCCTAAGATCGCGTTTTAATGGTGACTTGTAAACTTTTCACTGTACTCATTTCAATACACGTCACAATAAAGCTAATTCAAATCAATCAAAGTAGAATTTCAAAAGCTTGGATTCAGATAACGGGACTTTACTGCCTTATAAATTGGAAAGGAACAGTGTATCAGATACTGTATTGAAGTTACTTCAAGACTTACCTTATCAATAGGATTTGGATTAGGGTTGGTATTAGAATGACTCGTCATAGTTTTGTATTTATGAGTAGTCCTGGCTGTTCATGTTTGAAATGTGTTTTAACTTTGTGGCAGCAAAGTGTAAGCTTCTTCCAACCACCATTCGCATTTCTCACACCACCAACAAATTCAAGAAAGCAACAATGTAATATTACTCATGATTAGTCTCCATGAGGATCTTATTTAGCTTTAAAACGTGAGCATCGATAGCAAGGTCAGCATTCATTGTCCATCTCTAATTTCTTTTGCACACGTTAGTGGTGAACACATTTGTACACATGTCTGTAGTAGCCTCAACAACATTTCTGAAAGGGTAAAGTCACCATTGTCCACTCTCTCAAAGTCAAAAATCATGTGCCACTAGGTTATAGACCAAAAGGTTTATTTGAAGACAGAAGCTTTTGGAGTCTTGTGTCTTCAAATAAACCAGTTGGACTATGACCTGGTCTCGTGTGATTTTTGACCGTGTCCAACCCAGACCAACACTGGCACCTCCACATCATCACTCTCTCAAAGAGAAAGAGAAGTAAAAAAGTGGTGGCGAGTTGAACCTGAGGGTCCCTTACTGTAGGTGAAGATAACTTTGAGAAGGTGGGACCTGAATGGCAACTTCAGCCACTGCAGGAATTAATCAAGAACTGTTGGCAACACTTTGGCATTATGAACCAGGTGTCTACCCAACTGAGCTAACAAACTCCCTCCCTAAAGTCTACCCTTTAATTTAGTTATTTGCTCGGCTATATTTGCCAAATGACTAGTCCCACAAGTAGATTAGTAACAGCTTCAGGCTCTTGTACTTTGAAAGTGAGGTTCATGATTCACTGCTGGTGATGGGGTTGATTAGTGATTAATACCTAAGATTAGAGAATCAAACATGTTGCAACAATTAGCACATTTCCCGACGTGTCTGCCATTTGCAACTCTCCCTACTTTTCAGTGCTTCTGTTATATCAAACTCTCTTTTCATTGATTAAGAGAACCATAGCCTGGCTTGTTTTTTTCAGGTTTAGAATCATTTTTGTAATATTTTTGTTCTTTCTTGACCCTTCAGTCAATATTTTTTTCTAATGTGTAGTGAAGAACTGAGTCTAATGTTTCATAGGTCGCCTCACCACAATTCTAGACATGTCTAAAAATGAATCCAGTGCTTTGTTTAATAAAACTGGAAAATGCTAAAAGTTGTCAGCAGATCAAGCAGTATCTAGAGAGACAGAAAGATTACAGTTCAATAAGTGACCAGTTCTGATTGAAGATAATCCATCTGAAATGTACCTTTTGGGTATTTCAAACCACTTTTTGAGTTTAATTCAGATTTCCAGCTTCTGCAATATTCTGCTTTGCATGCCTTTCTGCTTGTTTTAATGGTTAGACAATTTCTAATGCCTTGTGAATTTTTATTTTTAATTTTGTTTTTTGCTTCTCCAGGCCCTTGAGAATCCCCTCCAAAGGAATATGGGTTTCCTAATTTCTTTCATGAAATGCCCCATGTCACATTGAATTATATTAAAATTAACTGTCCAAATTTATTCATTACAGCAATTATATATTTAAAATGATTCACAGCGCAGCACAATCTTTTACATTATGGTAACAGTCCATTCTTGGTAGCAATAATGGAAGAGCACTCTGTTTACTTAATGTCTGTTACATTTTATCACATTAACTTGCAGCTGTTCCACTTACAACCACTTCGATTCCCCGTGCTGGCATGGTTCATTTTCTCTTAGTCTTTGGTCAGAGGTTTTAAAGGCCTGAAAATATTCAGCAGGTCTGGCAGCATTTGCGAGAGAGAAGCAAATTTCAAGTTGACTCTTCTGATAGGAAATAAAGCTAGTAACCAAACATTTTCTGAAGAAGGGTCTAGACCCGAAACGTCAGCATTCCTGCTCCTCTGATGCTGCTTGTCTTGCTGTGTTCATCCAGCTCTACACCTAGTTATCTCTAATGACCAAACATAGTTTATTTACATGTTGTAAACACTGCAGCATTAATGGCTTTAAATTAATCCCACAGGTATCTGCATCCGCCAGCTTTATGACAAATGCAGGGTTTAGTCCCTGTGACCCTGTGATCTTGAGCTTTTTTTTAAAAAGGAACTCCCTCACAGAAGTAGGTATAGGGGAGTCCAATACTAGCGGGCATGGGTTTAAGGTGAGAACGGGAACATTTCAAAGGAGCCTAAGGGGAATTTTTTTTCACAAAGAGGGTGATGCATGTTTCCCAGAGGAAGTGGTAGAGTCTGGTACAATTACAATGTTTAAAAGACATCTGGATAAGTATATAAGTCAGATGGGTTTAGAGGAATATGGGCCAAACGCTGGCAAATGGATCTGGATTAATTTAGGCTCTGTGGTTGTCATAGACGAGTCTGTTTCTGTGCTGTGCATCTCTTACGAATCTATGACACTAAGTAAGCAGTATCCATCTGTCTCTCATTTGAAATCAAAATTCCAAAAAACTGATCCTTTTGATGTATTTATGCTCACCATTTTCATCATATTTTAACAATAATAACTTCTTTCTTGAGGCACAGCTATAGTAAGACAAGGAAAAATTGATTGTAGGGTGATATATCGTTAGGATTTGATAAAGAAAGTTTAGAGAAGGCTAGTTTCGGATGTAGACACACAAAGAGATCTACACAGATATACGTGGATACACACACAACATAGACACGCTATTTGAATGATCTGGTCATCTGATGTCAAAAAATGTCAAAACTTTATATATTAAACAAAACCCATTAGTTCAAACATACTGAAGGTTCTGTTCCTTGTGTAAAACTGGTACAAAGAGAATTTGGAAGAAGTTCTCCACAACAGAGAAATATTTCAATGGTGTAAACAGGAAGAAGCTATTCTGAGTAGCAGTCTTGTCAGAGGATTCAGATTTAAAGTAACAGCTGAGAGAATCAGAGGGAAGAGGAAAAGGAAACATTTATTTTATGCTGTGTATTGTTGTGATCTGAATGCACTGATTGAAGAGATTTTTGTGGGAATGGGATGATCGTAGCTTTGGATACAGATGTAAGAGCATTTATCAAAGATCTTTGGAAGCATCCTTGACAGCAAAACTTTTGGAGAGCTCATGGAGAAAGTATTTATGGATCAGGTTATCTGCATAAGAGGCAATAGCTGCAAGTGGCGCAATGGCCTGAATAGTCTACATCTGTACCGTATTCATGTATGATAATATTCAGTGCATAGTGTGTACTGGCGAGGTTGGGCGCAAGGCATATTTTTGCACCATTTGTTTCATGAACAGCAGGATACATTCTGGAAAAATATGGCTTTTGCTGCGGATAGGTACAGAAAAATGGGCTGAATGGTCTCCATCAGCATTACCTTGTACCTGAGCTCCATCACACACATGACTGATGTATGTGGCCAATGGAAACTAAGCTACTTGGGTTGCAAATTCTTTTTCTCTTCCAACGCCTAACCTTTGCCGTCCAACATCGCAATTTACAAATGTTGACACAAATTTCTCTTCTGAATGCTGACAACCAGAAAGCTTAATTATATCAATCTGACATTCAGGCATTAAATTGCAGCTAATTAGAACATCAAAAAAAACCAGAGAGATTTGTCAGGCAAAATATGACTCACATTTTCAAGATCGTGTAGAACTGACAAATGGTTTGAGGGCAACAGAGCAGCCACTTATGCTATTGAGGTAAATGACAGTTATTGAGACACCTTCCAGGTGGGTCTGATTTAGTTGCAGTAACGGATTCTGAGGTGTGTGACAAGTATGAACTGTTACACTCCAGAATCTGTTTTGCCTCTGAAGCTTGACTGGATGCCAAAGCGAATCTTCTACACTACCAAGAAACGTCACAGAAGCAGTCCTCCTCAAACATTACCATTTGCCTCAGTTGAAAACGGAGACATGTTGTGAGATTCTTTTATTAATCCCAGAGGGCTTTGCACACTGTCATGTACAAACTTCAAGGGATTGCACTGCGGTCTCTAGAGCACCTTGATAATCTATAGGGTATCCTCAATTACTTCCAAATGAAGAATTGTCCTACATATAGAATTCAGATGATTTTTTCTTATAAGCGAAACACAGGCCAGTATTAATGCAATTCTGAGGGGTTGAAAGCCTGCCTTCAATAAAATTATTTGCCCAATATGAGCAGAAACCTACCTGGAAATCATTAAGAACAACATACTCAATTTTGAGCACTACATTTTGAAAGGATGTCTTTGTCCTTGGAGACGGTATAGTGGGGCTTCAATAGAATTATATCAGTGGCCTTCATCTCAAAGGGGCTGGAATACAAAAGGAACATAAATTATGTACAATTCTGCTTAGACATTATCTGAATTGTGTCTTCAGTTCTGGGTTTTAAACATCAGGAGTATCAGTTGGCTTTATCTGTACAGATTCAAAACGCAATACTGAGAGTTTCATTTGGACATTCTGAATGCACAGACCTAACTCACATTCTTTTGAGTATTGTAGACTAAGGGATGATTTCTTGAGGTGTTTGTGATTTAAGTATTTGATTTATAGATAGAGAGAAGCTATTTTCTTTAATGGGTTAAGCTCAGAACAAGGTACCATAGACTTGCAATTTTGGGGTTCATAAGATTAGTATGTTTTGGAATTGTGTCTTTAACTTTAGGCAAAATGAAGGGGTCTTGTGACCTGACAGCGATCTCTTGTGACTTGTTTGTTAATGATTAAAGTGGATCCATATTTACTGGGAAGAATCTGCAATATGTTTACACTTGGAGACAATGTTAGTATTCTAGTAGCAGCAGTGGATCAACTATTAGTCTATAACATCCCAGAAAAATGTTTAGACTGTTGAGTTGAAAGCATTGATGATTGAGCTGTCCATTGAGTTCAAAGTGGAGAGAGAGTCAACATCTCAAGAATAGGTATCAACATCTCTACCTGGATAAAAGACCCTTGTAATTCATGTTACTTTGAAATGGGTTTTGAAAGGGAAAGAGTTTCAAAGATGTTCATGAAAACTCATTGACAAATTCTCCCATAGTTTGGAACAAAGAAAACAGCTAGCAGCCAAAAGCATTTATTGTTCTCTGTGCCTAAATATTGGCACAGGGTTACATTTACACTGAAAAGGTCAAATTAATGGGAATGCTAGGGGGACGATCTCCAGTATTACTCATACCATGAACAACAATGAAAGGGCCAGAAATGATCAGTCTAAGATAGAAAAAGATTAAAAATAAATACTTAGGAGCTAAAAAAACAAAATTTGGACTGACTCCCAGAAAATTGAATTTCTACTCAGCAAAGCATACTTGTGAAATGTGTTCCTTTACTTGAGCTAAAAGGCAAAAAAAGATTAAGTCTTGTCTCAGTACTGGTGTCACATCTAACACAACAAAGGACTGCAGATTATCCTGTCCGGCCTTCATGTATCTCCATTGACTCTTACCTGTACTTTGAAATGGTTGAGCAAACCATTCCCTTTAAGAGCGCTCCAGGATGGCCAACAACTGCCGGTACTGGCATTGAAGCCCACATCCCATGACAGAACAGATGCAATTCTTAAGAATGTGTAGTGATTGGAACGAGGTCAGACAGGTAGATTGTGTAGAATATGAGTTTCCTAATTGTTAACCTGGTCCACCAGGGAGTCTTGGCTGACAGATATAGAGTCATAAAGTCATAGAGATGTACAGCATGGAAATAGACCCTCCAGCCCAACTCATCCAGGCTGACTGGATATCCTAAATAAATCTAATCCCATCCGCCAGGATTTGGCCTACATCCCTCTAAACTCTTCCTGCTCACATACCCATCTAGATGCCTTTTAAATATTGGAGTTTATCTCACCCCCATCACTTCTGCTGACTGCTCACTCCATAGACGCACAAACCTCCATGTGAAAAAGCTGCTCCTTAGGTCCCTTTTCAAATCTTTCCCCTTTCACCTTACACCTATGCTGTCTAGTTTTGGACTCCCATGTCCTGAGGAAAAGACTTTAACTATTCACTCTGCCCATGCCTCTCATAGTATAAGCAGGAGTGTCAGGGCTTCTGTTTAATCTAGGAGTTGACATTGAGATAGCTGGGTCAATGTCTTGGTCTGTGCAGGTGTAAATAATGGATGGCTTGGCTACAGTTTATCAGCCTTTGTTGTTATTTCAGAACAGATAAGTGAAGCCGTCAAACATGCAACTACAGTACAGGGGCGAGAAATTGCAGAACAATATGTAAATAAGAAGGTTATTGATGAAGTTAAAAGAGTAATTCGAGGAAACTCGCACAATTTATTGTCAACAGTGTTATTACTTTGATCTTCATTGTTTCTTGAATTTTCCTCCCTCTTATTTTTGAAGAGAGGAGCAACAAATAGACCAAGGTGAACAGTGGGGATTTAAACACTTGACATGGTCAGTGAGCTCCAGGTACGAAGACATTGTGGTGTTAGAAATTTTCAGAGAAAGAGAACCATGAAGAATTTATAAAGCCCTGCAGCGGTGGGATCTGAAAGGGAAAGAGTCAGCAGACTGCTTAAGAGTCCCATTGGTGTCAATACTTCCAATGGGAAGACAGTACGGTGTTTAAAAAGAATTTCATTTCAAGAATTGCAGTCTCAAAGGGCAGAACTGGACAGTGGCTTAAAACACCCTGTGGCTTTTTCAATTTCAAGCACGTTGAACTGCTGGACTGAAAAGGCATCTTCTGGCTCTGAAAGGAAAGTATTCGCTGAATCCCAACTTCCCCAGCTGTGTTATATTCCCTGATCTGGTTCAAGGGCTGGATTTTGCTTAAAGTTATGTTTTATAGTGAAATAAAGTTTTTGTTAATAAAGCACCTTTCAGGAAGTCCCACACTGAAGCAGTTTTGACATAGATAGAGTTTTGGTCTCTCGAGGAATCAAGGAGTGTGAGGAATGAGCAGTAAAGTGAGACAGAGGCAGAAGCTCAATAACAATCCCATTAAATACTGAAGCAGGTTTACATGACAGTATGGTCTTCTTCAACCATATTTCCTATGCTATCTTCTTAATTGCACTTATGATTAGGAGACCTTTTGGCAATGTGGGTTACGTCCATATTTTTGAACCAGATGTTCTGGGTTTGTAACTTAATTCGAAGACTGGATGGTCAAGAACACGTAGAGTGTTCAAACAGAATATCAAGCTCTATTTTTTTTCCAATATAATCAATAAAAGAAACTGCAGATGCTGGCAATCTGAAACAAAAGCAGAAATAGAAATAGCAGGTCTGGCAATATCTGTGAAGAGAAAAGAATGTCAATGTTTCAAGTCTGGTGATTCATCTTTAGAGCACTTTCTTTTTTAGCTATCTCTATTTTTGTCTTGCATTACCTCCAATATGTCTATGGCTGGTGTTCAGAGCTGGGTAGTCTTTTGGGCTGCTGGAATCTTGTGGTAGCTGTAGTGCAGTAGCTTCTGAACATTACAGCCATGCACTGCACTCGTGTCAAATGTCCTTCCTATTTCAAGGGATTATAAACAGAAGAATGAGTATTAGAACCGTTACAATTGTAGTGAAAACAGATTTCAATATTCAACATTCATCACAGTCATTATATGAGATTTTCATGGACAAATAAAAGGCTTTCAAAAGTACCTTCCTGACCCAAAAAGGCTGCTGTGAAAGCTTGACAATTAACCCAGGCAGACTGCATGGTATACACCAAAACAGACTGCATCAAAATTCCTATTTTAATCATGAAGCACTGAAATTCAGTGAGTAATTACCAATTTCACAACATTTGCTTTACTCAACATTTGCAAAATAGCTTCACAATGAATGGTTAAAGCCAGAAGTCATACAACAAAGGAGTAGCACTCAGAAAGCTTGTGGTTTTAAATAGACCTGTTGGGCGACAACCTGGTGTTGTGTGACTTCTGGCTTTGTCCGCCCCAACACCAGCAGCTCCACATAATGAGCGGTTATGTGCAGATGATTCAGATTGAAGGAAACAATGGAGCTAGGCTTAAAGTATATAAATGAACAATATTTCAGTAGCACAGTTTGAGTGACATGGAAGTAAACAGTAACATGAGCTGAACAGAACAAACAGATACATATATCCTCTCTCATTCTTCACGCTCAACAACAGATATAGGCATTTGTTTTCAAAAAGTAAGTTGAAACAATAACAATCACTTACAGAGCACTCTGGGGCATCGACAGCATGCCATTCCTAAGGAAATAGGATAGCAGCAAAGAGGTGAACCTCAGGTTTCACCCATCTCACTGACTTTATAAAACTGTAAATTGCAACAGCCTTACATTCCTGTCTGTACCAAATGCCACATTTTTTGCAAGTTCATTACCTGTGTTTCGTGCTTGAGTTTAATGTTGCATTCATTTTTTTTGCCATATCATAAAATGCCATTCGCTTTCATGCAAGAACACCTTGGAATTATCACTCCTTCCTGATCTCGTTAATTATTATTAATGGAAGTGTATAGCTATGTGCGATATAAAAAACAAAACTGAGATTGTTGCATCCGACTGAGATGGGGCATAAAGGGAAAAAAGGGTGATTATTATCACTCTCTAACTTTTAAACCATAACACAGAAAGGTAGAAGCCAATTTGTACATAGTTAGGTGTCACAGAATGACTAATGTCATTATAAACAGATAACTGGTTTTAATGATGATGGTTCAGGATACATAGAAACCAGGGTGTAAAGAGATAGCCCTCTCACCCTTTCCCCTTCAAAATTGTACAATGGGATCTTCTACTTACATCTGAGAGGACTGATAAGGCCTCAACTTTGATATCTCAGTCAAATAACTGAAGCTTCAATTGTGCTTAGCAATACCAATGTGACAGATGTGAGTTTGCTTGCTGAGCTGGAAGGTTAGTTTTCAGACGTTTCGTCACCATTCTGGGTAACATCATCAGTGAGCCTCCGATGAAGCGCTTCATCAGAGGCTCACTGATGATGTTACCTAGAATGGTGACGAAACGTCTGAAACTAATCTTCCAGCTCAGCGAGCAAACTCACATCCAGAACCACAACCCGAGCTACAAATCTTCTCAAAACTCACTAATACCAATGTGAGTTATGCTCACCATGGATTATGCATGCAATAAACTATGCAACAAGTAACTCAGCCCCTGACTCCCAAACCACCACAAACAAGGTGCAGGTCAGAAATGTGATAGAATACTCCCCACTTATCTGGGTGAATGCAGCTCCAAAATCACTCACGAAGCTTTACGCCATCCAGGAAAAAAAATAGCCCATTTGATTGGCACCACATCCACAATCACTGCTTCTGTCACTGACCCTCAGTAGCAACAGTATGCATCATCTACAAGGCACTGCAGAAATTATCAAATCTTTCTGGACAAGACCTTCTAAACACATGCCCACTTACATTTCTAAGAACAAAGGCAACAGATACATGGGAATATTACAGCCCGACAGATCCCTCTAAGCCACTTGCCAACCTGAATTGAAAACATATTTTCATTCCTTCACGATTGCTGGGTCGAAATTCAGAAATTACTGCCATAAGAGCATTGCATATCTACCAAAAACCCAATGGGCTACAACCATCCCAGAAAGCAGCTCAGTCTCACCTTCAAAAGGGCAACTGGAGATGGGTAACAAATGCTGGCCCAACCATCTCATGAATGAATTTTAAAAAAAGTTACGTAGAATAGAAGTTGAACCAAGGGAAATATACTTTGATTCTTATACTTTCTAGATACTAACAAAGAGCAATAACCTTTAACGACTGTTGTAAAGTTGAGTCGAGTCCTTGTGGATTGGAAGGCAGGAAGTTAGTGTTTGGTGTGTGTAAAATGTCCAGAAAGGGGTGCATGGAAAACAGTGCATGATCCCTTGAAAGATGATGTGCTTTTTCAATACTTGTGGATGTAAGAAGGATGTCTGTGAGCAGCAGCAGCTTGTATGTTTGCAGATGCATAGAGAGCGCTTGAATTGAAACCGTTGTATTAAAAGGTTATTCCGCTAGCAGGCCAAGCAGCAATTTTACCAAGGTTTTTAAATTTAACCAATTAATTTAAACCAGGCACTTAGATACCAAAAACCAATTAAAATTAAATCAGATGGTTTTGTCAACATAGGACCAATCCTATTGCAAAAAAAAATACCATCAAGGGTACAAAAGGTGAGGGTAGCTGGACAAAGAAAGGGGAAAGTCAACTGCCATCTGCCAAGAGAACAGTTCCCAGCTCTAAAAGAGCAAATGACTGGCTCTCACAGAATTTTCCAAGCCACATAGTAAGCTCCATATAAATTAAAGGTACTTACAGCACAAGTAGCTGTTGTTCCTGACAGAAGGATTCAACAGAGAAGGCATTCCTGATAGAAGGATTCACCAAGAAGATGTTCCTGGCAGAAGATCAGTGAAGAAACATAGAAGCTATGAAAAGGCGGAGGCCATACAGAACATTCTAGAAGACATAATCTGGCTGTAATTTCGACAGACTAGGTTCTAATTTTTATTAAAATTTTGGCTTATACAAGTGGGGCCTGTATTTACTGGAACAGCATATCATTAGAATCTTGTTTTATTTGTGAATCATTAGTAGTTAGAGGGGAATTGGTTAGTAGTTCAGTTAATTTGTTCACCATTAGTGTCAGATAAATCAATTTTTACTTGTTGATTATAGATTGAGAGTCAAGAGTTTATTTAATTTAACCATTCCTTTATAAAAGTTTTGGGGTGAGTGGCAGGTTATACCACTTTTCACACTTCCATTAACAGATTATAGGGTGAGGAGAGCTTCTCTGGGTGTTTTGGTTTTAGTTATCAGAGAGGGGTTGACCATGATTTTGTAATAGTGGTTTAAACATCATCATCAAACTTACACTTCTAGGTATTTATGAATGATTAGTTTTTAAACAGTCAGTTCATCGGCTCAGTAGTCATTCTTAACATGAAATATAGGAAGGCTTTGAAGTGTTAACTCGAACATTAAGGTCTTTGATGCAATAGTTCTAAGATATAACCTGAACAATCTGGAAAAACACTGATAGCACTCATGGTACCTCTGGTAAGATGGCTGGTTGGTAATCTTATTGAAATACTGTTCCCATGCCACATTAATTAAAAATGATCTAAAGCTTTTTTTTATAAGTGCAATTTAGGTGTTCTATGAGCTTGGTGTGTTGCATCTCTTTAAGATATTTAGGCTTTGATGTTCAATGTCTTATTGCCACTTTGATTTATATCTAAAAGAGGCCAAATATTGTTATTCTATTGGCCCTAAGAATGTATTTGGAGGATGCTCATCTTGAATAAATGATTGTGCTGCATTGTAAGCCATGTTGTGACAGAGATAAAAGCTAGTATACCAACGAGCCTAAGATAATAAAGTGTGAAGCTGGATGAACACAGCAGGCCAAGCAGCATCTCAGGGGCACAAAAGCTGACGTTTCGGGCCTAGAACCCTGCTGTGTTCATCCAGCTTCACACTTTATTATCTTGGATTCTCCAGCATCCGCAGTTCCCATTATCTCTGATATCAACGAGCCTGATTCTTAAAAGCAATATACAACGTGATCATTCATCGCATACTGTAAAAGATTGTGTCCTTTAAGGCTATCAGTGCTCATTAAATCACAATCTTGCAGTTCTATTGGGAGTCTGTCCAGAATTCATCATCACCCATTGTTACCAAAAAAAATGCATGAACTAATTGCTGCATTCAGCACATGCACTGCAATAGTTCAAGAAAATAGGTGACCACCAATGTGGGTTTTTTGCCTCCATCAAGATATTTTACCTGATGTGGCTACATTTATGTTCACGTCAGGTGAAGGGACGGAGGAGCAGTGCTCTGACAGCTTGGGATGTTAAATAAATCTGTTGGACTATAACCTGGTATCACGTGGCTTTTCCGACTTTGCCCACCCCAGTCCAACACCAGCATCTCTAAATCATGGTTATTCTTATGTCGTCTACTGTAACAGAAGAAACTGGATGTGGATAATGTATTGAGGAATCAAACAGACATTTATCACAGCAAATTATTTTCTTCAAACGTTACGTTCATCAGGCACGTTAAGGTCTAGGCCAACATTACGACATTTGTTTTTACAGAGCAGCTTATGTTTTGCAGGTTTTTATGATTCAAGTGATCTTGGAGTAAGATGGTGTCGTAATCTCTATACCCTCAGATCACATGCTTTAATATGATATAATGAGCATGTTCTATAAAGGTATGATGATGTAATGACATGATATTCTCCTTTTCCAATGATACAAACTTATCCCAAATAGATATTCATGGTTATACACAGACACATTTGTCGGGTTTATAATTATATAAACAATTGAAACAGACTTTACAGGATTAACATTTCAAATGTTAAAATAATGGCTTTGTATGATCTGGGCTCAGTTTCAGATTTTATTAAACTTTGCTTGTTCCATTGTTTGCATTTGGATTTCTACACCTCACTCTCTGCCTAGTGAAAAGTTTTAGTAATGTATACCAGGTCACTCATTGTGTTTCTGTTTTGTTCTCTCTGTCTACAAAAGAGACTGTCCTGCATCTTGAAATGATGAGAATACTAGTTATTGGGCAATGTCATTCAAACTTGACATCCGAGGAAAGGTTATGCTGGAGCCAGTAATCCCTCCTCCACTGCTGTCACATGAAAATGCAGAATTATTTGAAAACATTGTTTAGTTGCTCAACATTAAGCAATCGTTGATTTGGTAGTGCGTATCATATGATGTGCTAGATTGAACATAGTGGGATGAAAATGTGCTATAGATCATTCACCAGTAAGTACACATGTCATGAAATGGTATTCTAGTGAACTGTGTCCATTACCAGTTACTATTCATTCCAGGCTATTGATTACTGAGCTGAAAATTGAATTCCACATCAGCCATGATTGTGCTCGCTGCATTACTATGATCTGAAAGGATGGGAAATTTGGAGAAATAATCTAACACAAGGGTGTAATCTTCCCCAAGCATTGTGAATGGGTCTGCTACTGTTTTTATCAAAGGAGTAGGGACCCTTTTCCCAGGGTAGTAATGTCAATTACTTGGGGACATGTGTTTAAGATAAAAAGGAGAAAGTTTAATGGAGATGTGAGAGACAAATTGTTTTATACAGGATGCAATATTTTCCTGGAACGTTTTTCCAGAGGAGCTGGTGGAGGCATATAAAATAACAACATTTAAAAGGTGTATAAACACATACATGAATAGACAGGGAATAGAGGGAACTCGACTGTGTAGAAGCAAAAGGTTTTTGGTTTCGAAAGGCATCATGTGTTGGCATAGTCTTGGTGGGCTGAAGGGCCGGTTCCTGTGTTGCACAGTTCTTTGTTCTTTTGCTGGAACATCACATGAAAGGGGTTGATATATTTAGCACCCTTACAGCATTCAAAAGATGATGAACATCCTGGTACACACCCAGGCCGGTACACTGCTTGCTATTTTGTATGATTAATATCCATTATTCCATGATGCACAATGGACACAATATGGTGGCATAATGCTTTTCGGGATCAGGATTTAACTTCCATTGATAATGGCTTGCCATGGTGTATAAGGCTTAACTCTGGTCTATTTGTGGTTTGTTCAATGGCTTGTGGGCATTGTTGGCATGGTCAACATTTATTGTTGCAGACAAAGTGGTGGAAATTGAGCCAATCTTCTCAGGTACATCTTAATATGCTAATGTCTTTCAGTTCTTATACACCTCTGTAGTTGCTCACATCTGGCAGTCAGAATTAGAGTTAGAGTCTTTTAGAATTAGAATCCCTGCAGTGTGGAAACAGGCCCTTCGGCCCAACAAATCCTCACCGAACCTCGGTGCATCCCGCCCAGGCCCATTCCACCTATAACCCACCTAAGTTACACCTCCTGAACACCACAGGCAATTCAGTGAGATCAATGCACCTAACCTGCACATCTTTCGGCTGTGGGAGGAAACCAGAGCACCCGGAGGAAACCCACGCAGACACGGGGAGAATGTGCAAACTCCACACAAATAGACAGACACCCGAGGCCAGATTTGAACCTGGGTCCCTGGTGCTGTGAGTCAGCAGTGCTAACCACTGTGCCACCATGCCACCCCCATTAACAACAATGTTTCCATTGTCTCTGGCCAAAAGGTAACAGATCCACTTTGAGACCAAATGCATAATCACCTGTATCACAGCATAGATCCAAAGGAATATTTTGGATTTTGTGTGAATGGGGTCAGCATGTCAAATATAACCATTCTGATAACTGGCTTATAGCCAACTGAAAACGCACATTCTTGCAGATTGATGACTGGTTCAATTGTGTCACTTATGGTTTGTTCGTTCAGACTGAAAGAGACTTGAATCACAAAATTGTGGCTATTTCAAGAGCTGTGAATGCTGGCCATCCTGCCACTGCTGGACCTTTGATAACTACTAGGGAGAATATTTCGAGAACCAAGAAAAGTGATTCTGAGAATGCTTGGAATTGGTGATCCATCAAACACTGTCAGATGGTCTTTTGTTTTCGTAGATTGTACAAAAGATCATCACTTGCTGAGTTACAACTCTCTTGGTACGTAGCGATAACATGTTGGGATGAGTTTCTATGTTGGTTTTGGATGTTTTAAGGTAGGCATCCTCCCTTTTTATCATATGATGCTAATGGTCACAAAAACTTTCAATCACCTTATCCACAAAAATAATGTGTGAGTTAACATTATAGAAAGTTTGGTCATCAGCTGAAATTTACCTTTCCCACAGATGTTTTTATGTTTATAGTATTTTCTATATAATACTTCCATTGCTACTAGTTTGTGATTTTCTTTGTTTTATCATGGGATCTGTTCGAGACTTGGAAAACTGGATTTTTTGCTCTTGTGCTCCCAATGTCCCTAGGTGCCCTTTTTAAAACAGGAAATCAGGGAGTGTAGGCATTGCTGGCTAGTGCAGATTTATTGCCTATTTAGAAGGTGGTGATGAGCTGTCTTCTTGAGCCAATACTCTGTAAACTGACGGATTTCCAGGATTTTGATTCTGTGGCACTGTGTTGAGATAGCAGCAATGTATTCCCAAGTCAGGATGGTGAGTGGCTTGGAGGGAAATTTGTAAGTTATACTGTTCCCAAGTATCTTATCCTTATTCTTTCAGAAGGCATGGTCATAGGTTTGGAAGGTGCTGTTATAGGATCCTTGGTGAATTTCTGCAGTGCATCTTGTAGATGGTTCAAACTTCATTACCATGTGTGGTGGAGAGAATGAATGTCTGAGAATGTGCTTCAACCAGACAAATGGGTGCTTTACTTTGGATGGTTTTAAGTTTCTTGAGTGTTGCTGAAGCTGCCCATGCCCAAGCAAGTCATGATTATTCCATCACTATCTGGATTTATGCCCTGTTGGTTTTTGTCAGGTTTTGGGAAAATTTGAAATAGGCACATGGATGCATCACCTCCCTCTCATCAAGATCCCTGCCCTCAGCAAGTACAGGTTTGGTTCTCTCTTGAAGGTAGAGATAGACTCATTGCATAAATGACACTAATTCCAGAGGCTCATGACGCTCTAGAGAAATAGAACTGCCAAAATACTGCTTATTCCTACTGCTGCGACCATCGACAAGGTCCAAATGCATGACTTGCTGTCCACTCCAATCTGTCAACCTCTTAGAAGCTTTTGATAAACACTTTGAGTTATGATCATCGCAGACATTTAAAATGCGAAGAGATATCAGACAGTCCTTGTAAATGTGTTTCAGACAAATTACTTATTAGCTTATTGTATGTTGTCACGATTGGCTGGCAGTCCAACTGGAACTGACAGCATTTCTCCTGCTCTTCATTCACATTCAGAAAGAGTTTGTACTTGTTCCAGATCTGCACATATACCCCTGTCAACCATAGCTGCAAGTTATCCCTGTTCCTCTAATTTTCTGTGACAGATTCAGTGCATGCTTTAGCTGGCAGACTTGCAGCTGTGACCAAACCATTCTGAAATCACTGCTTAAGGCTTCTTTACCTTGGAATACTGATAAATCTAAATTTAAACAGCGAAAGAAAAATATGTTGATATGCCTCCAGTTTGTTTTCCCCTTACTAAAGATTGCAATTACAGTAGTAACTGTCCCATCATTCTGATCATTTTATTTTCTATTTGTTCAGTGGATGTAGCAAGACAACCTTTGCTGCCCCTCAGCACTTGACTTGGGAATGTGATCACAGCAACAAAATCTAGTTGTGATAATGGGAACTGCAGATGCTGGAGAATCCAAGATGACAAAGTGTGGAGCTGGATGAACACAGCAGGCCAAGCAGCATCTAAGGAGCACAAAAGCTGACGTTTCAGGCCTCGACCCTTCATCAGAGATGATCTCTGATGAAGGGTCGAGGCCTGAAACATCAGCTTTTGTGCTCCTTAGATGCTGCTTGGCCTGCTGTGTTCATCCAGCTCCACACTTTGTTAACATAATCTATTTGCTCAGTTAACTGTTGAAGTGATAAATTGACTTTACTAAAAGACCTTAACAAACTAGTTGAGTTTTTACAACATATTTGCTAATTCCACAGGTTGCCTGTCAGGTTCTAATCTGCAGATGGCTGGGCTTTAGCCAAATTCACTTCCATCATTTGCCTGTTTCTCTTTGATGTTAGAACATACATTCTTGTGGATAATTCACAGGACTCTATTATTGATCTGAACCCTCACTGTCAACAAGTATGGGTCAGAGAATTAAGAGTTTATGGCTATAACTTTGGCGCTCCTGCAGAATAATATTTTATTTCCCTTTATTCATTTAGGGGATGAGGGTATCACTAACCAGGCAGCATATATTGCCCATCTCTAATTGCCCAGACGGCAGTTAAGAGTTAACCACATTGGTGTGGGTCTGGAGTCACATGTAGGTCAGACCAGGTAAGGATGGCAGTTTCCTTCCCACAAGGACATTCGTGAACCAGATGGGTTTTTCCCAACAAACGAAAATGGATTCACGGTCATCATTAGATTCTTAACTCCAGATATTTTATTGAATTGAAATTCCATCATCTGCCATGGTAGGATTCAAACTCAGGTCCCCAGGTAATTTTCTGGGTCTCTGGATTAATAGTCCAGCAATAATACCACCAGGCCCTCATCCACCCACTAAAATATTGCAATATATTCGAGGTGTATGCTACCTGGCAGTATGTTATGCATAATATTGTGAATAAATTGTGATTTGCAGAAACTGAGTCGACTTATAGTCATTTTCTGGTAATTAAGGTTACAGTTACCAAAGTGACATCTAAAGTAGGATCCAAAAGGAGATCTCCAAATTATAAAATATTTATTTCCGCATAATCCTATAAAATAAGAGCAAAATAGTGCAGCTGCTAGAAGTCTGAAACAAATGCCAGAGAAACTTAGAGGGCCTAACAGCATCTGAGGAAAGAGAAACAGAGTTACTATCTTGAGTCTGGTATGACACTTCTTCAGTTTTGTAGAAAAACCATACTGGACATGAAACATTAACTTTGCCTGTTTCCCTATGCATGCTATCAGATGATGATGATCCTGGAAAATTCAGGTCCCAGAAGGTGTCTTGGCTTGGTATGGGACATATCATTTTTTTTTAACAATTGGCTATCATGGGGTGAATAGTTAATGAAACCTAATCACATAAGGCTGCAGATTTTTCTTAAGAACTGAAAGTAAGTTCATCATACAAAACCAAACATAGTAAGAATCTCTCTCTTTCAGAAATTTGGAAAGATCTCAGGCCGAGACACAAACTGTAAAACAAAATTTCCATGTGCTCCCAACACTCCTTTTACAGATATGGTAACCCAGATAATTATCATTCCTAACTTAGCTCCCTAATTTTTACTTAACTGTCTCCTCTAGGTTTATTTTCCTTTGACTGCTGAAACTCTGTTATAATTCCTTTCCAAAATTCAGTGCCATGAACATTTCTCAATCATTATGGCCTAAACATTTTTGGTTCTGACCATGGCAATGATTCACTGGGATAGTGCACTGTAAATTTAACCCCACTATTCCTTGTCATAAATGTAAGTTTATCTTAACCACTAAATTGCCCAATTTTAGCTAACTATTGAACTCTGATGACAAGAATGAGCATGTTAGGTTTTTTCCATTAACAGGAATATAACTATTTATTGTAATCTAACTACGCATGAGGATCAGGGACAGCATCTAAATAAAATTAGTTTATGTAAATCATCAATAATGTGAACATTAAAGGAATTGAAGAGTGGCAAATCCATAGGATTTGTAAAACAACAAATCCTGAGGAACATTTTGTTTTCATCCATGGGATTAAGAGGTCAGAGAACATATAGCTGATGCCCTAACCATTACCTTTCAGAGTTCTGAAAAAAGCTCACCTTCTTGAAATGTTAACTCTGATTTCTTTCCATAGGCGCTGCTCGACCTGCTGAGCTTTTCCAGCAATTTCCGATTCTGTTCCAGAATTTTAAAACATTTTCTAGTGAAAAATGCTCCCTGATTTCTAATTGAACGGCCTCGTTTTAAGATGATGCACCATTGTTCTTCACTTCCCGGAAAAGAAAATCACTTTCCCTGCATCTCCCATATCAAAAAGATTTGGCAGCTTGAAGATGTCAGTCAGATCTTGCATCATTTTTCAACACTCAAGGGAATACGAAACAAGATTTGTAACATTTTCATTATTTTAAGCCCCTAAGAATGAGTGATATTCCAGTAATTCTACCCAGTGAGTAAAGAAGCATGTACAATATATTCAGAACAATGCAAAACACTGTTATACAACTCAAGATGTCTGGGCAAGTCAGCCAAATGATTAATTGATTGATTTCATTGTCATGTGCACTGAAATACAGTGGAAAAACTTTGTTTATGAGTGGCACAGGCAGATCATTGTGAGCAAAGGATGTATAGATCAAAAAGACTTAGAGGCCTACAGGTTGTATTGCAAGTTACATTATTTGAGGCTAGAGTCCATTCAACAGTCTGATAGCAGCCAGAAGGAAGCTGTTGCTGAGCCTGCTGCTGCGTGTGTTCAGGCTTCTGTATCTTCTGCCTGAAGGAAGATGATACCAGTGTGATGGGGTGTGATGTGTCTTTGATGATGTTGGCAGCCTTTCTATGGCAGCAAGCCAAGTAAACAGAGTCCATAATGGAAGGTTGGCATCAGTAATGGTCGGAGCTATGTGCACAACCCTCTGTAGTTTCTTATGGTCCTGGGCAGAGCAGTTGCCGTACCAGACCGTTATGCACTCAGACAGTATGCTTTCTGTGGTGCATCTGTCGAAGTTGATGTGGGACCTTATGGACATGAGCCACCTGAGGAAGAAGAAGCATTGTTGCGCCTCCTTGACTATTACACTTACATCTGACTATCACATTTACAAGGGAAGTCCAGGGCAGGTTGTCGGTTATCATTCCTCCAAAGCACTTGATGCTCTTCACTCTCTCAATCTCAGTTCCATTGGTGCAGATGGGGGCATGTTCTCCTCCTTTTTTTTGTGAAGTCAGTGGCCAGTTCTTGAGTTTTACTGACATTGAGAGGCAGATTGTTTTCATTGCACCATGTCAACAAGCCCTCTGTCTCCCTTCTGACCTGTCATTGCTACATACCTGCCCTACTATGGTGATGTCATCACTGAACTTGCAGATGGCATTCATTCAGAATTTGGCAATGCAGTTGTAGGTGTAAATGGAGCACAGTAGGGAGGAAAGCAAAACTCTAATACAGTAATTGTTACATGTGTTAACACAGTGCTGTATGTGGTAAAAGGGATCACATCTGCACCTAACCTCTGGAGCTATATAGGGTTTGAATGGATTGGTGCATAGAGCACAATGAGTTATACCACCAAATATGATGGTGATGTAGATCACCAAGCTAGAGAGATTCAGAGAGAGGCATTGTGGCTTCAGTAGCAATAACCCTTTTATTTCCATGAGTGGAGAAGTAGATGATCGTGAGCATATAGCTAATCTGTCTGCAAATTCCTATGTTGAAAGGGGGAAAAGAAAACCTTCAGAGACATTGGAAGGATGAATCCTCAAATGATGATTGAAAGATTGAGAATGGTGTGTCCACAACTTCAAATTGCCATAAAAAGGTCAAATTAAATTGGAAAAGAACTGAGAGAGATTGATATCTGTAATCAGGATTCGTGGAAGATCTGTGCCTCAATGATTTTTATTTGTTTCTTATCCACCTGTAATATTGTGGCTTGTCTTCTCACTTTCTGTACCTATATGTCTATGGGATTTTTCTGAAATAAGTAGAATTTTTTTGTATTTTACTTTGGGATTTTGGACTAGTTTTCTGGATTAGGTTTCTAAATTTGCACCTGGAATGATCAGATTATTTTACGAGGTAAGACTAGGCAGCCTGGACCTGTACCCTGTGCAGTATAGAAGAGTCAGAAATGAATTAGTTGAAACATATAAGATCCTGAGGGGGCTTGACCAGGTGGATATGGAAAGGATGTTTCACTTAGAGTGAAAATCTAGAACTAGAGGTCATGGTTTAAAAGTAAGGGGTCACCCATTTAAAAGAGAGATGGGAAGACGTTATCTTCCCTCTCAGAGAGCTGTGAGTCTTTAAAACCCCCTTGTATAATAGGTAGAGGATACAAAATATTTAAATACTTTAAAGTTAGAGGTAAATAGATTCTTGATTGTCAAGGGGGTGAAAGATTATCATGGGCATACAGGAATAGGATGTTGAGGTTAAAATCAGATCAGTCATGATCTTATTGAATGGTAGAGCAGGCTTGAAATGCTGAGTAGTTTACTGTTATTCCTTGCTCATATATTAAGCTATGGAGAGTTACATATTAGTAAGTTGTCTTCCATTTCTGTCAATTCATTTGCAATTAACAGCTGTTTTCCTGCTACTTACATAAATTTGATGGGTGTTTTCTTTTAACCTGTGTTGCTCAGTCAGGATATTTGGCGACTTTAGAAAGTTTGATTACATTTTTTTTCACTTTTGTGTCAACCCCACAAATAGTTGGGCTTAATTTCCAGCACACTACCCCAGTGAGTCATGGGTAACGCAGTGCATTGACGCTTTGGGTCTGACCTGAAACATGAACTTTCCTGCTCCTCTGATGCTGCATGGCCTGCTGTGTTCCTCCAGCTCCACGCTGCGTTATCTCTGTCTCCAGCATCTGCAGTTCTTACTATCTCCCAGTGAGTCAAGACAGTGTTCAGACCTGTTGAAGCCTCAATAATCTGCCCTAGCTGTGCTGACTAAATATACAACGCTCTGTACAACTCTTAGTTTAATAAGAATAGAAGACTCTTTTTGTAGTTGCATCTTCAGCATATAGCTGAACATTCTGAACTGCACTACTTATTCTCTAACATATCTCTTTGAAATCCCCTTTGAGGCTCATCCTTTCAAGCTCATGTTTACTCCATATTCCTCAAAATTTTTACATAAAACCTGCCTCCTAGCTCTTAGTGCCACTCCTTTAGGATTTGAAAGTTTATTTTGTCTCCTGGTGGACTGTGCAAACATTATGAACACGTGAGAAATCCATCCCTTTTTTTGTTAAAAGAACGTAAGATCGAAGGGTGTAGGAGCAGGAGGAGGCCATTGTATTAGCATCTAATACATTCTGAAAGGATGCCTGAGATTGGGAGGAAAATGGGAGAAGATGATGGATATATTAATGTAGAGTTAATAGTGTTTGAATGTCTCTGCTCTGTCTCCATATCTCTCCGTCATCACTGGTAGTCTGCTTTGCTCTTAACTGCCTTTGCAGGTAAATTAACTAACATGGATAATTAACTGATGGTAATTAATAGCTGAAAATGGGTGATTTGGCTTTGAGAATAATTTGGTTCTTTGTGATAATGCTTCCAGATATGAACAAAAAAGATCTGGAAAGTGATTCTGGTGATGCACTAGTAGTGTAACTACCTCTGAGACAGGAGGCCAGAGTTCAAACCCCATTTGCTCCTGATGTGTGATAACATCTTTGGGCAGATTGATAGTAAAAAAATAAGTAAATAGAATTCCATCTCTGAGCTCTCATGGTGCTGAGGTAGAGTCATTATTTCTGAGACAGAAGGCCAATATTCAAGTGATTCCAGAGGTTTGTCATAATATCATTGGGAGGGTTAGTTACTTTTCAAAAAGGCAGTGAATAAATATGGCTGCTTTGGTAATGGGTTGAAAAGCCATCCCATTGTATGTGATCACATTTCTGCGCATTCAGAGCAAAACCCCTCGGCTAGAGTAAGAGGGTGAGGGAGTGAACCAGTACTCCTCCATTTTGAACAATATTTGGAGCTATGACAGATCTTAGCTAACTAGCCTGTAGTTCCTGCTTTCTGTCTCTCCCCATTTTTCAAATGGTAGACAATATTCTTAGAGAAGTTCAAGGTAATCAGGCAGAATGCTTTAAAAAAAGGAAGTGACTTTAAGAAAAGGAAGCCATGTTTAAACAATTTACTTGAGTTCTTTGAGTCAGTGGCATGTACTCAGAAAAAGGGGAGTTTGTGGATATGCTGCATTTAGATTTCCAGTAGGCATTTGATACGTTGATGTGTGAAAGGTTATTGGGGGATATAAAAGTTCATAGAGTAGGATATATATTTAACATGGAAAGAAGATTGGCTGACTAACAGAAAACAGTTATGAAATATAAATGGGTCTTTTTCAGTTTAGCTACATGTAACAGCTAATGTGCCACATGGATCAATGCTGAGTCCTCACTGTTTCTAATTTATATAAATGACTTGGGTGAGGGGATGGAAAATATGGTTGCCAAACTTGCTGATGAGTCAAAGATAGATAGGAAAGAAAGTTGTGAAGATGGCACAAGGAATTGATAAAAATGTATTAATAGCTTGAGTGAGTAAGTAAGGATGTGGCAAATGTATAATGTGAAAAGATGTAAAATCACCCATTTTGGCAGGAAGAATTAAAAATAAAATGTGTATAATCTGAAGGGCAAGAGACTGCAGAGCATTGAGATACAGCAGAAGCCGGGTATCCTCCTGGATGGATTTGTATTTACTCACTCATGGGACATGGTCATGCGCTGGCTGTGCTAACATTTATTGTCCATCCCTAATTGCCCTTGAGAAGATGGTGGTAAGTTGCCTCCTTGAACTGCTGCAGTTTATGTGCTATAGGTAAACCCACAATGGTCTTAGGAAGGGAATTCCAAGATTTTGACCCAGCAACAATAGTGGAATGGTGATATATTTCCAAGTCAGGATGGGAGTGAATTGATAAAGTTTGGTGTGCAGATAAAACAAGTAATGAGGAAATCTAATAGAATGTTATCATTTATCAGAGGGGGAATTGAATACAAAAGTAAGGAGGTTATTCTCCAGCTATATAGGGCATTGCATTGAGAATACTGCATACCGTCTTGGTCAGCGTATTTAAGAAACAGTGAAAATGGCTGGGAACAGTTAAGGGAAGGTTTACTAGTTTAATACTTGGAATGGGCAGGTTGTGAAAATGATAGACAGGTTAAACTTGTGATCAGAGATAATGGGAACTGCAGATGCTGGAAAATCCAAGATAACAAAATGTGAAGCTGGATGAACACAGCAGGCCAAGCTGCATCTCAGGAGCACAAAAGCTGATGTTTCAGGCCTAGACCCTTCATGTCTCTGATGAAGGGTCTAGGCCTGAAACGTCAGCTTTTGCGCTCCTGAGATGCTGCTTGCCCTGCTGTGTTCATCCAGCTTCACACTTTGTTATGTTAGACAGGTTAAACTTAACTGCTGGAGTTCAGAACAGTAAGACACAACTTGATTGAAACATATGCCTGAAGGGTTTGGACAGCATAGATGTGGGGGTGATATTTCTTACTTTCAGAAAACCTGGGGATCAGTGTTTAAAAATTATGTATCTCCTATCTGAAACAGAAATAACACAGATGTTTTTTCTCTTTCTGAGTGGCAAGAGATTTGGGAGCTCACTTCCTGAAACAATACTGAAACTAGAGATGTACATGGAATAGTGTAGGTTAGATGGGCTTGAGATCGGTATGACAGGTTGGCACAACATCGAGGGCCTAATGGCCTGTACTGTGCTGTAATGTTCTATGTTCTATGTACCTTGAATATTTTTTAAGGCAGAGTTTTATAGACCCTTGTGAAGCAAAGGGATGAAAGATTATCAGGGGTAAGCGTGAATAGGGATTTGAAGTGACAAGAAGTTACATTTCTTGGGGATTATTACTAAAGGTCTAGATTAGAGTAAAAAATTCATGTGCTGTAGATTCGGAATCACCTTCACATCTCCCTCTGTTTGCATCATTTATCTCACAACTTGCACCTGTAAACTTTGCTTAGATTTGACCTTAAGTTTGACACCTTCATTGCTGGATTAATTTTGTGAATTCATTTACAACGGTCCTTGTGCCAATTTGATAACCTAAGGGTTATCACCTTTGCGGTTCTGCTGTTCATTGATGTTAGTATCTACATAGTCCATGATGCCTGGATTCTTCCACTCTTACAGTTAATTCCTCTCCAGTCTTGAGCACATGTCTCAAATCCTGGCACTGGGCAAGTAAGGCAGACTTCTGGACTCTTGGTCAGTGCCGCAGGACCAGTAGAAATTGCCCTTGCTACACCGTTTTCTACTACCAACATGTTCCTTTATGTATGCACCTCCTCACCAACACACTCAAGTGGTTTCCTGCATCATGGTGCATTGGTCAGTCCATCTTGCAGCTCTTATGAACATACATAGGACTATTGAGATAGGGGCAGAATTAGGCCATTTGGCCCATTTGAACCATTCCTTCATTACTGATATGTTTCTCAGCCTCATTCTCCTTCCTTCTCCCAGTAATGCTTGATTGTCTTACTGTCTCTGTCTTAAATACACCCAATGACTTGGTCTCCACAGCCTTCTGTGACAATGAGTTCCACAGATTCATCACTCTCTGCCTGACAAAAAATCTTCCTCATTTCAGTCCTAAAGCATCATCCCTTCACTCGAAGGCTGTGCTCTTGGGTCCTAGTATTTCATACTAGTGGAAGCATCTTCACCACATGCACTCGATCCAGGCGTCTCAGTAACCGATATGTTTCAGTAAGATTCCCTCTCATCCTTCGAAACTCCATTGAGTCTAGACTCAGGGTTCTCAAGTAACAAGCCCTTCATCCCCAGGATCATTTGTGTGGATCTCCCCTGGACTTATGTAGAGTCAGCAATACATTCCTGCTCTTACGTTCTAGCCTTATCAAAATAAATACTATCATTGCATTTACCTTCTGAACAGCCACCTGAAACTGCATGTCAACCTGAAGAAAAGACTGAACTAGGAATCCCAAGCCCTTTGGTTCTTCAGATTTGCAAAGTCTTTCCCCATTGAGAAAATAGCCTACGCCTCCATTCTTCTGACCAAAATACACGTTCCCACATTGATTCCGTCTGCCGTTTCTTTACCCATTCTCCTAGGTTTTCCTAAGTCCTTCTTCAGCCTTCATACTTGCTCAACACTTTCTGACCCTCCACCTATCACTGTGTCATCTACAAACTAGTGGACCAGCGGCAGTGGGCAGTGGGAGTGGGGGCGGTGGCAGGGGGGCGTGCATGAGAGCGGGGAAAGTGAGGGGACAGGGGGTAGTCACTGTGGGGCTGGTGAGGGGGCAGTGGGCGGTGAGAATGGGGCCGTTGAGGGCACAGTGGGTGATGAGAGTGGCGCTGGTGTGGGGGCAGTGGGCGGTGAGAGTGGCACTGGTGTGGGGGCAGTGGGTGGTGAGAGTGGCGCTGGTGTGGGGGCAGTGGGTGGTGAGAGTGGCGCTGGTGTGGGGGCAGTGGGTGGTGAGAGTGGCGCTGGTGTGGGGGCGGTGGGCGGTGAGCGTGGCGCTGGTGTGGGGGCAGTGGGCAGTGAGAGTGGCGCTGGTGTGGGGGCAGTGGGTGGTGAGAGTGGCGCTGGTGTGGGGGCAGTGGGCGGTGAGCGTGGCGCTGGTGTGGGGGCGGTGGGCGGTGAGCGTGGCGCTGGTGTGGGGGCGGTGGGCTGTGAGCGTGGCGCTGGTGTGGGGGCGGTGGGCGGTGAGCGTGGTGCTGGTGTGGGGGCGGTGGGCGGTGAGGGTGGGCATAAATGAAAGGCAACTGTGCTCTTTTCGTTGTTTTTATGTTTTCCTCTACTTAGTACGTATAACAAAATAAATAAAGCTAAATTTAAATCTAAATCTAAACCTTCAAATCTAAAATTAACAACATTGCCCTCCATTCCTTTGTCCAGATCCTAAATGTGTAACATTGATACTTGTGGTCCCCAACACAGTTTCCTGTGGAATTTTACTAGGCACTAGCCCCAAGCTTTATCCCTTCTGTCTGCCTCCTGTTAGTTAGTCAATCCTCTATCTATCTAAATATCCTGAAAAAACCTCAAACCTGTCTGACACTCGCAAAGCCTGAAATCCCTTCCTTCTGGGGGTCCTTCCCTGGTATGCACACAATAACATCCTTCCTTCCGTGGCCAATGATCAAACTGCTTTAAGCCTGTGCGACCAGCTCCTAAGATAATATGGCCACACAGGGTTTCCCACTTGTAGATGTGTCTCAGTTTCTACGGCTTGGACTCCAGCTCACAGGCTCTGAGCTGAAGCTGTTCCAGCTGCACGTAGGTATGTGGACAGTGGGTGTTATGCAAATACGTACCATCTGCTCAAGAATAGCATTGCCACTGTCTGCCTCCTACTCTTCTGTTTTATCACATGTGGGCACTGCCCCCCCTACCCATCATTCCCAACCCCCACCCCCCACAACCTTAAGTTTGATGTCTTGGAGAAAATGACATCTTGTGTGTTCCCTAAAACACCAGGGTTCATTCTCCTGATACGTCAATCAGAACCTACTGTGAAACAAACCCTGCCATTTACAAAGTACACAGTGGTATAACACGTTTTCCTCGTCCATAGCTAATTAGAAAATTGACAGGCTGGTATACAAGGACCTCACATTGTTGGAGAAAATGTTTGTGTTATAACACATGTTTTTGTTGACATATTACAATAAAGAAAAACAGACATCCACTGCAGGTGTGTCAGTTCTGATATGAGGAAAAGACAGATGGCTTTTCTGTCGTAGATCTTTAATCAAAACTCACGTATGTGTAAAAATAAAATTATACAAGCCAGTTTTTTTTTGACAGGACTGAACAAAATATAAAGAGGAACAGAAAGCTGAATGATCAAAGTCAAAGATTGCAGTGCCCGTTCTTCCGGAGTCTCAAACGAATCTGTTGAATTCGCTAACTTTGATGCAGGACGCTGAATACATTTAAGGAGAGGATAAGAGATAGTAGGAACTGCAGACTGGGGAATCTGAGATAACAAGGTGCGGAGCTGGATGAACACGGAAGGCCAAGCAGCATTTTAGGAGCAGGAAAACTGACATTCCGGGAAGGGTCTAGGAGCTTTCCTGCTCCTAGGATGCTGCTTGGCCTGCTGTGTTCATCTAGCTCCGCACCTTGTTGTCTGAGGAGATGATAACATATTTTTTAAATAGTAAATGGACGGAGGGTTATGGGGAACTGTCAGGAAAGTGATGTTGAAGCTGAGATGAGATTAGCCACAATTGGATTAAATTTTGGAGTGGCCCTTTATCGCTGGTCTGGAAGCATTAACTTTGTTTTTCTCCCCACAGATGCAGTCAGAACTGCTGAGTTTTACCAACAATTTCTGTTTTTGTCTCAGAATTCCAACACCTTCAGTTGTTTATTTTATCCCACAGAATCCTGGGTTTTGGGAGTGTGCATGATTGGATAAGGGAGAGAAAAAAAATGTGCTTATGGTCAATACCAAGGTTTCAAAATACCAAAAGGCATTTGGAAGGTTCAGTGGGTTGTTCATAAAGGAAATTAGGAAAGTGGAAAGGGGCATGAAAAACGTAGTGGTGGGTAAAGTACAGGAATATCCAAAGGCATATTAGCACTAAGAGAATATCTAAGAGGAAAGATCTCATTAGAGACCAAATTGGCAAAATGTGTGTGGAGCCAAAAGATGCAGGTGAGGTTTTAACTGAGTTCTTTGCATCTGTATTCACTATAGAGAAGGATGATGAAGGTATAGAAAGCAGGGACAGAAACTGTGATGTATCTGACTTGAGAGATAATGGGAACTGCAGATGCTGGCGAATCCAAGATAACAAAGTGTGGAGCTGGATGAACACAGCAGGCCAAGCAGCATCTCAGGAGCACAAAAGCTGACGTTTCGGGCCTAGACCCTTCATCAGAGAGGGGCCATTGAGGGGACAGTGGGTGGTGAGAGTGGCACTAGTGTGAGGGCAGTGAGTGGTGAGAGTGGCGCTGGTGTGGGGGCAGTGGGTGGTGAGAGTGGCGCTGGTGTGGGGGCAGTGGGCAGTGAGAGTGGCACTGGTGTGGGGGCAGTGGGCGGTGAGCGTGGCGCTGGTGTGGGGGCGGTGGGCGGTGAGAGCGGCACTGGTGTGGGGGCAGTGGGCGGTGAGAGTGGCGCTGGTGTGGGGGCAGTGGGCGGTGAGAGTGGCGCTGGTGTGGGGGCAGTGGGCGGTGAGAGTGGCGCTGGTGTGGGGGCAGTGGGCGGTGAGAGTGGCGCTGGTGTGGGGGCGGTGGGCGGTGAGAGCGGCACTGGTGTGGGGGTAGTGGGTGGTGAGAGTGGTGCTGGTGTGGAACCAGTAAGCTGTGCCAAGGCACCCAATTGGCATTCATTATTCACTTGAATTATGATGTGACACTGGAGAAGTAATTGAGTAGAGCATTCCCTCATTATATCTTTCATCCTTTAAGCGGGTCCTTAAACTGTAATTCCTGATCAAGGTTCTCATCAACTTTCCGACTATGTCCACATATGACATGAGATAAAATATGAGTTGGTGATGGTCTGGTGTTGTGATTGCTTGAAAGTTAATTCAGTGACCCAAAACAATGCCCTGGGCACCTGGGTTCAACTCCCACCATGGCAGATAATGGGATTTAAATTCTATATAAGCCTGTTCAATAACGACCTAGAAGCTATTGGTGATTATCAGGAAAAACCCATCTGGTTCACTACTGTCCTCTGGGGAAGGAAACTGCCAGCCTTACCTGGTCTGGCCTACATGTCCATAGCAATTTGACTCTTAACTAATTGCTGGATATTTAGGTTTGGACAATAAATGTTGGCCTAGACAATGACACCCTTAGCCCATGAATGATACTTCTCAAAAAAAGTACATTGGAAAGTCTCGTTCTTTTAAAAAATGCTCCCAGGAATGATTGCAGAAAGATCCACCATTATGTGAGAAAGCTCCCAGACACAGAAGGTCATAGAAAGATCTGCAATTTTAAAAGTATTAACACTTTGCATTTGACTGGGCTGTCTATCAGTGTTATTGAGAGTGCTGGAGTATGATTAATTAGAACCCCTACAGTGTGGAAATAGGCCCTTTGGCCCAACAAGTCCACACCAACCCCTAGTGCATCCCACCCAGACCCATCCCCCTTTTACCCACCTAATCAACAGACCCCTGAACACTATGGCAATTTAACATGGCCAATCCTCCTAACCTGCGCATTCTTGGACTCTGGGAGGCAACTGGAGCACATGCAGCAAACCCACCCAGACACAGCAAGAATGTGCAAACTCCACACAGACAGTTGCCTAAGGTTGGAATTGAACCCAGGTCCCTGGCACTGTGAGGCAGCAGTGCTAACCACTGAGCCACTGAGCCAGTGTGCTGCTCAGGAGGGATTTCACTGTCTGAGACTGCCTGCTGCTTGATCGCAAATCAGAATATTACCTGAAGAGATGTGATTCCTTGTGCTGCGGCTCACTTGGTTAAAGTGCCTGCTTACTAAACAGGCTAATCCTAGGTTCAAATCCCATCTGTGCCTGTGTTGCACATTGAAGGTCCTTCATTTAAAAGGACTGGCCAGCTCAGGAACTAATGTGTGAGATTCTTCATCTTAGGGTTGTGGGTTTGATTGTCTTTGTTTCTTCAGGTAGCATGGTGGCTCAGTGGTTAGCAGTGCTACCTCACCGCATCAGGTTCCTGGATTTGATTCCACTCTCATGTGGCTGTGTGTGTGTGTGTGTGTGTGTGTGTGTGTGTGTGTGTGTGTGTGTGTGTGTGTGTGTGTGTGTGTGTGTGTGTGGAGAGTTTGCACTTTCTCCCCATGTCTGTGTGGGTTTACACTGGGTGCTCCAGCTCCATCCCACTGTCCAAAGATGTGCAGGTTCAGTGGATTGGTCATGCTAAATTTGCACATAGTGTTCAGCAATGCATAGATTAGTTGGGTTACAGGGGATGGGTCTGGGTCGGATGCTCTGAGGCTCAGTGTGGACTTTTTGGGCTGAGGGTCTGTTTCCACACTGTCGGGATTCTATGATCTTTTAGACAGTCTACACCTCGTATGCTGGTGTCTATTATATTTAGTTCAATATGGGGAATAATAAGTGCTAAGCAACATTCGATATTTTATTTTGGCACTTGTAAGAAACTTAGGGAATGATTTAATATCGAGAATGGCCATTTTGCCCATTACATGCCCAGAATATTGACAGTTTGATTGAAAAGTAACTCCAGCTTTTTTGGACAAAAGCAATGGCCATATTTTCCAAGGACTGTCAATCTCTCATATATTAGTGTTCTGCTCTTTTTTCAGGTCCAAGAGCTCTGCATCTTTATCCAGAGATTCTGATCAGGATTCCTCCAGAAAATTGCCCACATATGTCTTGCACACACAAAGCAAGATAAATCCAACCTAGCTAATTGCTGTCTCATTAGCCTACTTTTGATCATTAGTAAAGTGATGGAAGGGGCCATTAACAGTACTAACACACAGCAGTTGTTTATCGATAAAATATGTGAACATCGCCACCTGTAATTTTCCCTTCAAACAACGCACCACCCTGGCTTGGAAATATGTTACCATTCCTTCATTGTCACTTGGCCAAAATCTGAGAGCTCTCTCCTTAATAGTGGTGTAAGTATGCTCATACACCACTATTATGGACAGACCAGACCCCCTCAAAATATTTTAGGAAGATAGCCTAGACCCTAACTGTCTCTTATTTTAGCAGTAGATGTGAATTGCATGTTCCAGATTTGAAGTAATTGATCAAACTACTCAATGTTAAGCAAAACAAGCTAAACCGTCTCCTGTAACCACTTTGACACCTCTGAATTCACAAACTCTCTTCAAAAGAAAACCGATGACAATATAACCGTTTCAAGGTGACAGCATTGTCACACTATGGACTGCAGTAGTTCAAGAAGGGAATTTATCGACATCTTCTCAAATGCAGTGAGGATGTGCAACAAATGCTGGCACAGCTGGCAATGCCCATAAAGCATGAATAAGGTAAAGAAAAAACTGCTCACCGATGATCAGATTCCACCCAGAACATTCCATTCCTGACCACATTGCAACCTTTGTTCAAATATGGGCAAAAGAGTTAAATTCCAGAGGCAAGGTGAGATTGACAGCCCTTGACATCAGAGCCACATTTGACCAAGTGTGGCATCAAGGAGCTCGAGCAAAACTGGAATCAATGGGTATTAGTGGGCAACTCTCCGCTGGCTAGGGTTATACCTAGCAGAAAGGAAGATGGTTGTGTTTGCAGGAGTTCCTTAGGGTAGTGTCCTCAGCCCAACCATCTGTAGCTGTTTTATCAATGACGTTCCCTCTATCATAAGGTTTGGAGTGGGGATATTTGCTGATGATTGTACAATGTCCAGCATCATTTCTGACTCCTCAGGTACTGAAGCAATACATATTCTAATGCATCAAGACCTGGACAATATTCACGTTTGGCCTGACAAGTGACAAATGACATTCATGACACACATTTCCAACTATCAATATCCTAGTGGTGACCATTGGCAAGCAATTCAATTGGGATAAATGTGGCCAAAAGAACATGTCAGAGGCAATGAAAGATCCTGCAGCAGGTAACTCACATCCTGGTTCCCAAAGCTTGTCCACCATTGACAATGCGCAAGCCAAGAGTGTGATGGAATATTCCCAACTTGGTAGGATGGCAGCAGCTTAAACAGCACTCAAACAACTTGACATGATCCAAGACAAATCAGCCTGCATGGTTGGCAACACATCCACTGACATCCATTCGCTCTACCACTGACTCTCAGTAGTAGCAGTGTATAGCAGCTACAAGAGGCACTTGCAGAAATTTACCATGGTTCCTCAGACAGCACCTTCTAAACATGGTCAATACCATCTACAGTCAGAGTCAATTAGCCATGGAGCCATACAGCATGGAAACAGATTGCTTGGTCCAAATTGTCCATGCTGACAAGGTTTCCTAAACTGAACTAATCCCATTTGGCCCATATATCTATCTAAGCCTTTCCTATCCATGCACGTGTCCAAATGTACTTTAAATGTTGCAATTACATCTGCCTCTGGAAGCTCATTCCATAAATTCTCAACTTGCTGGTTGAAAAAGTTGTCTCTCATTTAAATCATTCACCTCTCAACATAAGGTTTAGTTTTAGACTCCCTCACTCTAGGGAAAAGACTTTAGTTATTTACCTTATCCAAGCCCCACATGAATTTATACATCTCTATAAAGTCACCCCTCAAGCTTCTATGGCCCGGGGAAAAACATCCAAGTATATCCAACACCCCCTCACAACTCAAACACTCCAGTCTCGGTAACATCCTTTAAAATCTTATATGCACCCATTCCAGTTTAGTAACATTTTCCTAGAGCAAGGCGACCAGCATTTTATGGAGTACTCCTTATCAATGTCCTGCACAGCTCTAACACGACATCCTAACTCCTATACTCAATGCTCTGATGGATGAAGGCATGTGTGCCAAATACCATCTTCACCACCTTGTCTACCTGCGGCTCCACTTTCAAGGAAATATATACCTACACCCCTCAGTCTCTCTGTTTGTTAAAACTCCCTAGCCCCAACATCAACTGTGTAAGCCCTGCCCTGGTTCATCTTACCAAAATGCAACACCTCACATTTATCTGAATTAAACTCCATTCCTTAGCCCACTGGCCCAGTTGTTCATGATCTTGTTGTGTTTGGTTAGATGTCTTTTTGTGATGTGCAGCGATACGAATGGCATAGTTTCAATTCCTGTATTGGAAGAGGTTATCATGCAAGTTCTACCTTCTCAACCTGAGACACGGTGACCCTTAGGTTGAGTCACCACCAGTCTTCTCTCTCTCATGAGTAGGTGGTCATGGCAAAATGGTAACTTCAAAACAACAGCTACATAGGAATGTCACCACCTGCAAGTTGCTCTCCAAGAATGATTCTGACTTAGGAATGCATGGCTGTCCCTTCAATGACATTGCATAAAATATCCAAAAACTCTCTCACGTCTCACTAAAGGCACTGTATCTGCACCAAATGGGCTGGAGTAGTTCAAGAAATTCAGGATGAGTGGAAAATGCTGTCTTATCCAGTAATGTCTCCATGAGTGAACAAAACAAATGACACAATAACGATGATATCACGATTGTGTCTTTTAAAGGCATATTGTATACCAGCTATGAAACATACCACAACAAATTACAGCAGTGACAGAAATCAAAAGACAACAGAAAGCCAGCCAATACACAAGGTGCAGGACTTGGAGAGGCAGGGCGACAAAAATTTATCAAGATAATGAAACTGTAGTTGTTTTTTGAGTGCGGAATTAAAAGGGGATCAACCTTAGTTGTTCAGAAGGAAAAGTAGCTGACTGTTCTTTATCAAAAAGAAATTGTCAAGTGGGCAGGAATTTAATGCTAGCATCCTGTTATAGTTACATGTGCCTCCCGGAAGAAATCTATCAATGTCTCCCTTTTACATAGCAGTAACAAACCCGTGGGGAGGCTCAATGCTAATCATCTCTTAAATTATCACAGTAAAATAAGTGAGCAGAAGGGAAGAAAATCCATTAGTGATTGATGGAAAAATTTAACCGTGAACCATATCCTATCCTTTAAGACTTCAGATTGTAGATGTAGCGTCTTACAATTGCATCCAAATATGTCAACAATTTCAAATGACATATATATATACACAGAATGTGTATGTGAAATTCCATGTGTTTTTTTTTGCTCCCGATTATGAGTAATGCCTTAATTATTCACCCTTAATTTTGTGTAGAAGTTTATATGAAGCCTCACAAGCAAGTCCCCATGGCTTTTGCAAAGCTGAACAAAAGCTTTAAATAGGCCAGAGAAACTTGTGGTGAAATACTTAGTTGCATTTGAATACAAGATGGACAGCTACCAAAACATCTTAAACAATGTTATAAATCACATTGTTTTCACGGTCTGGCTAAATTGGTAAAATGGAGCAACTTCCTTCTTTCAGATGTAAAATGATTTCCTTCAGCCCTCTGGTATTATTTTTACTACCATTGACACCAGAAACCCATTTCTCCCAAAGTGCGTTCTTATGACAACCAATGACCATACAGCTAATGACGTGTCCTTGTTTCTGCTCCTGTTGAAGTTCAGTGTTGTTAACATGTATCATGGATAACATGCAAGACCAAAACAAATGTTTGCATGTACTTTTCAACACTTGCACTGTAAGCATGGACTGGTCAATTCGTGAAATGAAAAAGCTTATACGAGAATAAACATCAATCTTAGAACCAAACTGGCTCAAATTAGTTGTGTGAAAGGTTTCATTTTGCTTGTCCTTTTATGTTGAGAAATATGTGATAGAATTAGTTATATCCTTGAGCAGAAGTCATAAGCCCAGCAACTAGTTTCAAAGTTGCTTGGTACAAGGTGGCTAGTCCTTAGGGGTTAGCACTGCTGCCCCACAGCACCAGGGACACAGGTTTATTTCCAGCTTTAGGTGAGTTACTGTGTAGGGTTTGTACTTTCTCCCTGTGTCTGCATGGGTTTTGACCGGGTGCATTGGTTTCCTTCCATAGTCCAAAGATTTGAAAGTTAGGTGAAATAGCTATGCTAAATTATCCAGAGTGTGCAAAGATGTGTAGGTTAGACGCATTAGCCATAGGAAATGAAGGGTTGCAGGGAAAGAGTAGGGGGATGTGTCTGGGTGGAATGCCATTCAGAGGATCAGTGTGGCCTGTTGGGCAAAAAGGCTTGCTTCTACATTGTGGGGATTCTATGGAATTTCTTTCAAATTGCCAAATAACAACATGTAAAAGTTTGAATAAGGCAACCACAAAAGGCACTCAAGTATGAAAGTCGAACTAGTTTTTTTTTAGATATAGTCATAATGATGTCTATCAAAACATTTCTTCCTCACTTTTGCCTTGTTCAATGTCTCTCTCTTGCCGTGATGGCATGTATAGTTTACTTTCCTTTTTATAGCGGCCTGAGGCAAGCCCAGGCAATTCTAAATTGGAGATATTTCTTGTTGAAGTGTGAATACCAAAGCTGTGACCTTTTTCTGTGGCTGGTTTATTGGCTTCTTTTTTTGACTTCAGCAGTAGTTGCAAGCCTCCAGTTTCTGACTGAGTGCCTGATTATTTGCTTTCTTAGTTTCTTCCATTAGCGGCAAAATCCACAGTTCCTCATTCACCTCTTGATTTGGACTTGGCTTTCAATCAGCTTGCCCTCAAGAGATATAAAGAACCTTTTCTCCCTCTGAATGAAATCCTATAGGACATTAACAAACCTATTTCATATTTCACCTCTGACATAATGGATAACACACTCGTCTCTGTGCCAAAAGGTTGATGCCTCTGAGTTATACTCCACAGATGGATTGATAAGCCCATGTTGACACTATAGTGTAATATTTAGGCCATCAAAGCTTTTGGCTTTTATACAAAAAATCTTATCCCAACTCCTCTTAGATGGACTGTTTCAGAATACTGTGATCAATTTTTCAGTGGTATCCAAAACCAATATTTATCCCTCTGGAAAATTCATTGAGAACAAATTAGCTGCTCTTCATCACAAGTGTTTGTGGGTGTTTGCTGTGTAAGAAATGTGGCTCTTGCTTTTTGACAGTGACTACATTTCAAAAGTACACAGTGGCCATGAAGGCATTTTCGGAAGTCCGTAGGCCATTAAATGTGATGTGAAAAGCAAGCCTTCCTTTTACAAATGAAATGAGCCCGCAACATAACAGTAATTCCCCAGCGTAAGAGAAAATTCCACCATTCTCCATGCAGGTGTTCCTGTGAATAAAAAGAGTTGAACTTGCGTGAGCAACACAGTTGGGATCAAGGGTGGATTTAGACCATAAAATCAGAAGACATTAGAGCAGAGCAGACCATTCAGCCCATCAGGTCTATTGCTCCATTCATTGAGATTATGGCTGAAGTCTTGATCTCCAATTCCAATGTCCTGCCTTTTCCCTATAAACTTTGATTCCCTTACTGATTAAAATTCTGTCTATCTCAGCCCTGAATACACCAAGTCTCGGCTGCAGTCAATAATACCATAACGTGACTACACTTTGAGAGAAATTAAGACCATAAGGCCATAAGACATAGGAGTGGAAGTAAGGCCATTCAGCCCATCAAGTCCACTCCGCCATTTAAATCATGGCTGATGGGCATTTCAACTCCACTTCCCTGCAATCTCCCCGTAGCCCTTGATTCCTTGTGAGATCAAGAATTTGTTGATCGCTGCCTTGAAGGCATCCAATGTCCCGGCCTCCACTGCACTCCGTGGCAATGAATTCCACAAGCCCATCGCTCTCTGGCTGAAGAAACGTCATTTCATTTCCATTATAAATTTATCCCCTCTAATTTTAAGACTGTGCCCATGGATCCTAGTCTCTCCGCCTAACAGAAACAACTTCCTAGCGTCTACCCCTTCTAAACCATACATTATCTTGTAAGTTTCTATTAGATCTCCCCTCAGCCTTCTAAACTCTAATGAATACAAATCCAGGATCCTTAGCCATTCATCATACGTTAAACCTACCATTCCAGGGATCATCTGTGTGAATCTCCGCTGGACACGCCCCAGGGCTAGTATGTCCTTCCTGAGGTGTGGGGCCCAAAATTGGACACAGTATTCTAAATGGGGCCTAACTAGGCCTTCATAAAGTCTCAGACACACATCGCTGCTTTTATATTCCAACCCTCTTGAGATAAACAACAACATTACATTCGCTTTCTTAATCACGGACTCTACCTGTAAGTTAACCTTTAGAAAATCCTGGACCAACACTCCCAGATCCCTTTGTACTTCTGCTTTACGAATTTTCTCTCCATTTAGAAAATAGTCCATGCCTGTATTCTTTTTTCCAAAGTGCAAAACCTCACATTTACTCACATTGAATTTCATCAGCCATTTCCTGGACCACTCTCCTAAACTGTCTAAAGCTTTTTGCAGCTTCCCCACCTCCTCAGTACTACCTGCCTGTCCACCTATCTTTGTATCATCGGCAAACTTCGCCAGAATGCCCCAGTCCCTTCATCTAGATCATTAATGTATAAGGTGAACAGCTGTGGCCCCAACACTGAACCCTGTGGGACACCACTCATCACCGGTTGCCATTCCGAAAAAGAGCCTTTTATCCCAACTCTCTGCCTTCTGTCAGACAGCCAATTCTCAATCCAAGCCAGTAGCTCACCTCGAACACCATGGGCCCTCACCTTGCTCAGTAGCCTCCCGTGAGGCACCATATCAAAGGCCTTTTGGAAGTCTAATATATAACATCCACTGGATTTCCCAGGTCTAACATACTTGTTGCCTCTTCAAAGAATTCTAACAGGTTTGCCAGGCACAACCTCCCCTTACTAAATCTGTGCTGACTTGTTCTAATCTGACCCTGCACTTCCAGGAATTTAGAAATCTCATCAATGCCGCAAAAGGATGGCCCTCTATTTTTTGATTATGCTCTCTGTTCCTAGACTCTCCCTAAGGGGAAACAGCCTCTCTCCACCTACATTTTCAAGTCCCACCTCCCCAGTCCAATGGGTTTCTGCTAAATATTAACAACCCAAGGCAGTTCCGATAACCGAATACACTCAATGTTCTTTATTAAAACAAATTGTACTACAAAAAGTATTGCTAAGGTCTCACTCATACAATACTTACAAAAGTGAATCCTTTTTCATGGACTTGCCTGAAGATCAGAACAGAATAAATAGCAGCATGCCCCATCTCAACCTCTAGCCATCGATCAGCTAACTGTTCCCTGAGCTGGCTAAATGCTTGAAACAAGAAGAAAGTTGTTTTAAAAGCTCAGCAGGTCTGGCATCATCTGTGAGGGAGAAAACAGAGTTAAAGTTTTGGGTCCAGAGACCCTTCCTCAGAAATTAAATGAAGGGTCGAGGCCCGAAACGTCAGCTTTCCTGCTCCTCTGATGCTGCTTGGCCTGCTGTGTTCATCGAACTCCACACCTTGTTATCTTGGTTTCTCCAGCGTCTGCAGTTCGTATTATCTCTGTTTAAATGGTTAAGTGTTTACTGTGAGACAAGCTGCTTTTTACTGTTTCCTTACAAAGAAGCTGTTCATTCAAAACTTGGCACTATCCAGTTTCCTATAAATGATCGCTCTGACCACTGACGTGTCATATTGATTTTATCAATTAATTAATTAAGACTTGCTTGTATCTCCATCGAAAAATTCTTATTTCTTGCTTTGAATTAACTTTGACAGAAAACTTTGGCCTGCACTCATTGTTCACCACTTTTATGCAATCAACAGCACAATTCTATGACAGTCACTAATTTGGTCGTTAAGTAGTTCACATTATCATATCTGATTCATTAAATCTGCTACAAAACAAACAACCAGAGTTATTGTGACAGTTCGATCCTGTATTGCTGAGTTCAATGTTTGATGCAAACAAACATATGCGTTCCTGCAAACTAACACACTTTTAAAAACCAATGATATCACCAACACATGGTTATCATCAAGTTTCATGTGTTTTCTCCTACTCGATACATTCTATTTTGATTTAGTTTCAGCTAACCCAGCAAACTTCAGGTTAATATCTACATAACCATGTTATTATTTTCTGGAACCAACCCCTCCTGCTGCCCCAAGCAAAGTTCAGTAATGTTTGTTGTATCTGCACTGAGTTAAGGTATCTGCTCGGCAAATTTTGAGATCCCAGTTTTGTCCTATTGGCACCACCTCAATTTACAGATACAGCCACTGAAGTTTAGGTCTATATCTCCAGGTCATTGTCCAGAGAGTGATATGAGCCTCTATTATTATAAATTGTCTGAGATATGTGACGGGTGGCATGGTGGCTCAGTGGCTCGCACTTTTGCCTCACGGTGCCAGGTATCAGAGTTTGATTCCACCCTTGGGTGACTGTCTGTGTGACATTTGCACATTTTCCCTGTGTTTGCATCCAGGTGCCCCAGTTTTTTTCCCACAGTCCAAAGATATGCAGATTAGATGGACTGGCCACGCAAAATTGTCCATAATGTTCAGGGATGTGCAGATTAGGTGTGTTATAGGGGGATGGATCTCGGTAGGATTCTCCGAATGACAGTGTGGGCTTGTTGGTCTGAAGGGCCTGTTTCCACAGAGTAGGGATTCTATGAAACATGCGGCACAAACTCTTAAAGTAAAAGGAAGACCAAGTAACATTCTTCAAAATCTCATTTTGCACCAAAGAATTTAACTGCTAATTAAGTTCTATTCGCTATGTAGTCAGTGTTGTACTAAGGGAAACTGTCCAGCCATTTTGTGGAGAACAAGTTTCCACAAACAGCCATAAATAACCAGGTAATCTGTCTTTTAACATACTGAGTCAATGAGAAATATTGACCAGGATACCAGGAATAGCTCCACTTCTGTTCTTTGATATGATGGCATGTGACCATTTATGTCAACCAGAGAGGATAGATAAGGCTCTGCAAAACAAGCAAAAAGCTAGAAATCACAGTGGGTCAGACAGCATCTGTGAGGAGAGAGCAAGCTAACGTTTCGAGTCTTGATAACTCTTCATCAGATGCCAGCACCTGCAGTAATTTGCTCTGATATAGACTGGGCTCTCTTTTGTTCTTATCAGGAACACAACACAACAGTTGGCAAATTTTGTCCAATTTCATCCCTTAACACTAAATGCACCAATCTGGTAAAAGCAAATCACAAATATAAGTAAGCACACAGTCACCATGCAAGAGAGAAAGATTTGACAGCAATAGATCATGAAATGTTTACTGTTTTCAATATAGCCGAAGAAAATATAACTGATGGAAATATAATTGCTCACCCTCAAGACTAATGGTGCAATTTTGCAAAATATAAATTTTAAGTGAAAAACCTTATGCTGGATCAATAGAGATGGGAATTTGAATCCAACAAATCCTTGTAATTTATGCAAATCTTGTAAATCTCTGTGAGAATGAATGAATTTTATTTTCAGACAACTGAACAGACTTGATAGCAAATGACTGTAGTGGAATTTTTTGCAGTTCATTGATTCTGTACATTTAATTACTGATTGACTAGCTTGCCAGTATCAAATATCTCCATTAAAGTTTTGGGATAAATTTAATGACTTAATGTTCATCGATGAGCAGATGTTAATGTAACCTGTAAATCAGGAGCACTAAACACAAGCTTTGGTATGTGCTTTGAATGGTAACTCATAAGGGATCCTCTTGAGATATTAAACCAAACCCTATCTCTTAACTCAGATGGATATACCTTATTTCATGTTACTATTTGAAGAAGAGCAGTATATTTCTCCCAAGGATCCAGGCCAATATCAGTCCCTTAAATGGCATCGCTGGTCATTTATTGTGTGGCTATGAAATCATTCTGTGCAGATATTGTTCAGTGTACTGCCCTACTTTGCATTAGTAATGCACCTCGAAAGTATGGCTTACTTTGGCACTGCTTGAGGTCAAGAAAACTGCGCTCTAACTGAAAAATCTTTCTTCATCAGTGAATAATGTTTTCAATTTGTTTTCCAATATGTATAAGCTTGTGATTCACAAGATCTGCTCCTATCCTCAAACACCTACTCGTTCCTCAGTTGTCACCCTGAGGTGGCAATGTGTACTCACTACACAATGCACTAGAGCAACACCCAATGGCTTCTGCAACAGCATCTTTTAAATCTGTGACCTCTAGCAGCTAGGATAGCAAGGACAGTGGACTCATGGGCACTTGCCCACCTCCATATTCAACTCCAAATCACATACTACTCTTACCTTGGTCAACTTCTGGATCAATCTCCTTAAGTGCCTCAATCAACATAGAGACATTGAGTCATAGCAATATACAGCACTGAAACAGACCCTTTGGTCCAACTTGTCCTTGTTGACCAGACATCCTAAAAAAATCTAATCCCATTTGGCCCATATCCCTGTAAACCTTTTCTATCCATATACCCATCTAGATGCCTTTTAAATGTTGCATTTGTGCAAACTTCCAAAACTTCCTCTGGCAACTCATTCCATGCATGCACCACTCTCTGCATGAAAAAGCTGCCCATTAGGTCCGGTTTAAATCTTTCCCCTCTCATCTTAAACCTACAGTCTCTAGTTGTGGACTCCCCCATCCAAGGGAAAAGACCTTGTCTATTTACCTATCCACGTGCCTCTGTCAGGTCACCCATCAGCCTCCAACAGTCCAGGGAAAATAGCCCCAGCCTATTCAGCCTCTCCCTTTAGCTCAAACCCTTCAACATCCTTGGAGGATATACTCGAATCCCCAATGTGACACACTATTACAAGTTCACCATCACCACATAGTCTGCAGACAGTCAAGAAGTGTGCACATGGTCACCTTCCCAAGGACAACTAAAGAGGGGCAATTATGTCAGCTGTGTCTGCAACATTGATATCTTAAGAGCGAAGTGCCCATATTTTGACAAGTGCTAAATTCTTCTTATCCAGTTGAGTCTACTAGCTTTACCAATAGTTGAAGTGAGCTGAATCAGATGAAAATTGCCTGCTCCCATTTCTGCTTTTGTTGAGGGCTGCATTTAAGTATTGAATTTTATCAAAAATGAATGTCCCTCATGTTCTTTGGAGAGGGAGTCAGCACTTTCCATTGTAAAGAGTCATTCATTTCACCAGCTAGCAATTTCCATGGACTGACTATCTCTTCTGATTTTCATGCAGGTTCTGAACACACTTGGAATTAGCAACTCTAGACTTAATCCAAACAAAAAAGCTGACTTTTTTTTCCAGGTAATTGTGTAGTTTTATTTTCAAAGGCAGTACACATAAGTAGCGATTAATGGCCCTATTCGCTCCCTGATAAAATGTCTATTTCTCATTTGCGGTAAATAGGTCGATTTAATACTCTGCTTTTCTTTAACAGTTTGTTATTTTTCTGACATTATATACCCCTTAAGTTCTCTAAAGCTTTCCTACTTGTGATAAATCTAAGAGAATTAATTTCAATAAATTACGAACTTGGGCTTGAACTCACTTTATATGGGCTCCTCTTGTGTATACTTCAGTTAACAATAGTGCATGAAATATTAAGGAAAATCAGCTATGCACATAAGGACCAACAATTCTTTCCTTTTTTTCATGTCACCTAGCCACCTTCTGATTCATTTGAAAAAGGAAGCTGCATCAGTTTATTAGATCCAGTAGATGATAAAAGGAGCTGGAGTGACAGACAAAGGTTGAACAGGAGAAATTAATAAAACAGAGAAAGGGAAATCAGAACGGCATTGATAAAAATCTCTCCAAGAGAATTAAAATTAAAATGTATGTAATTCAGTGAGTATAAGAACACAATTTGAGAGTTAGATTAATTGATTAAAATAGAACATGTTCTAACTGTAGAAATAATTACTTGATTACATCTGTGTGATGATTATTAATTGAATATTCAGAGCTGCAAAACTTATAGAGTTGTACAGATCTGCCCAATGTTTTCTCCGTGCAAAACCATTTTGATGCTTCAGATTTTTATGTGGCCCTTGGAAGTGGTTGCAGAGGTGGGTGATGGGGGTGGTGGAGGAGGGAGACAGGAGGTGACTTCAGCTCCTGTCATAGACTTACAATGCACAAAGTAGGCTGTTCAGCCCATCGAGTCTCTGCCAACCTATCTACACTAACCTCACTTTCCAACCTTGGCCCATAATGGGGGCTTCAAAGATGAGTGCTCGAAGGGTCAAAACAATTTTTAAAGGTTGTGATGTTACCCTTCTCCACTACCCTCTGAGGCAATGCATTCCAGACACCCACCACTCTTTGGATGAATTTTCTTTTCCTTAATCCCTTCTAAACCTCATGCCCGTAATCTTAAAATTATGTTCCCTCCCTATTGATCCTTCAACTATAGGGAACAATAGCTTTCTATTCACACTGCCCATGCCCCTCATTATCGTCTACACCTCTATCAAGTTTCCCCCTTGCCTTCTCACTGTAGAGGCATTGGAATTAGCTTCAACTACGAAGTACGAGGGGGTTAGGAAGGTTAGTTCCTAAGTGGGATGAGTGTGAATAGTTTCAGTTCAAAGGTTGGTGAGCTTCCAAGGTTGAATGGAGTGGGAGTTATTAGTTCCTGAGTACAGTATTCGGGGGTGTGGGGAAGTTTGGTGTTGAAGGTGGGAGTTATTAGTTCCTGAGTACAGTTTTCGGGGGTGTGGGGAAGTTTGGTGTTGAAGGTGGGAGTTATTAGTTCCTGAGTACAGTTTTCGGGGGTGTGGGGAAGTTTGGTGTTGTGGGAATTGCCTAAACTGTACATGTTCTCTTTCAAGAAAAGAAGCCCACATCTTTCCACTAACTTTATTTCCACAGAAACTTCAGACCACAAATAACAGCCAGTTGAACAACACATTCTGAGAGAAATAAACCATGAGAATTTAATGGAGTCTCACAGGTATCAGAAGTCACTCCAAGCTCCGTGGCAACAGTTGTTGGTTGGCTCGCTGAGCTGGTTCATTAGTTCGCAGACATTTCACTACCCTGCTGGGCAACATCATCAGTGCAGCCTCCGATGAGGCACTGTTGTGCTTTCCCGCCGGTATTTAAACTGTAGGGTCCATTGGTGTTGATTACCTCATTTCTGGTATTTCTTCATAGTGGTGTATAGATAGGGACTAATTTTACATGTTTATTGATGCTGTTGTGGTGGAGAGCAAGGCCTCAAGAAATTCCCGTGCTTGCCTCTGTCGCAGGATCCTGATGTTGTCCCAATCAAACTGGGGGGGTTCTCCTTATCCATGTGAATGGAGGCAAGTGAGTACTGGTCATGTCTTTTTGTTGCTTTGGTGTTTATGTGCTCTTGTGGCCAATTTCCTTCCTGTCTATCCAATGTCTCCACCAAGAAGGGCATCAATGAACTCATAGAATTAGGCTCTATGCATATACCACAGTGAAGAAATACCGGAAATGAGGTAATCAACTCCAATGGATCCTAGAGTTTAAATACCATGCAGGAAAATACAACAGCCCTTCATTGGACGCTGCACTGATGATGTTACATAGAACATAGAACATTACGCACAGTACAGGCCCTTCGGCCGTCGATGTTGTGCCGGCCTGTCATACCGATCTCAAGCCCATCTAACCTACACTATTCCATGTACGTCCATATGCTTATCCAATGACGACTTAAATATACCTAAAGTTGGCGAATCTACTACCGTTGCAGGCAAAGCGTTCCATTCCCTTACTACTCTCTGGCAGGTTAATGAAATGTCTGCAAACCGAACGAACCAGCTCGGCGAGACAATCAACAACAACATCCACAACCTAAACTAAAAATCCATTAAGAATCCATAGCAACTGTTGCTGCTTCAGAAATCAAGGACCCAGAAATGTGGCTTTTAACAACCACCAATAGCTTGGGAAGCCCTGCAATAGGCCAAGTAAGGGAGGATCCCAACAGGAGTTGGGTTTCGAACTTATGACCATTTAATGCCACAAGACCTGAAGTTTTGGGAAAAAGAAATGCTGCAAGTTGACACTCTTTCAATTGAAGGCTAATGGAATGCTGGCCTTTATAGCCAAACAATTTAAGTCCAGGATGCAGAGCTTATGCTGCAGATGTGCAAAATCCTGGTTCGACCCCTCTTGGAGTACCACGAGTACATTCATGCACTACAGCTTAGGAAAGATATACTGGCCTTGGAGGGAGTACAATATAAGTTTACAAGAATGATATCTGGCCTTCAGGGGTTAAGTTGTGAGTAGAGATTATACAAATTAAGCCTGTTTTCTCTTGAATTTGAAAGGTTAAGGGCTGATCAGATCAAACTCAACAAGATATTAACAGGAAAAGGCAGGGTAGATAAAGATAAGCCATTCCCAGTGGTTTGAGATTCGAGACCAAGGGGGCGCAGTCTGACAATTAGGGCCAGACTGTTCAGGAGAGTCATTAGGAAGCATTTCAACACACAAAAGGTAGTTGATGCTACAACAGTTGTAAATTTTAAATCTGAGATAGATAAGATATGGCTAAGCAACATCAAAGAAGCCAAAGGCAGGTATATGGCGGTATATACATCCAGGATCAGCCATGATCTAATTATATGGCAGAACAGGCTTGAGGGGGTGAATAGCCTACTCATGTTCCTGTATTCCATTGAGCAGAGGCACAACAATTAATTAATGAGTGACACTGTCGTAAACAGGTAAATAATGGGAAGGGAAATGTGGAATGCAGTCTTCTTGTTGCAACACAAAACCTTTCACTTTAAATCACAAAGTCAGAAAAACCACCAGAAATAATTTCTGGTTATTGCAAATCCCAATGTGAAAATATGGGTCAGGCAATAGAACCTGCCGCCCTACAATATCCCACACTCTGTGCTTGCCTTTAAAACATTCTGTGTGAATATGTATGAGCTTTGCCAATGATACACGTATCCTCATAATAGAGCTTAATAAAATGGAATAGTTAAATTATAGAAGCATGCTGCATTCAAGAAACAGCAAATATTAATTGGACAAAAACAGAACAAAATGGAGAAAATGTTTCTGTTATGAAATAATTTTTTTATCAGCATTGCCATGATTACTTTGATTATTTAGAAGTAATTATTATTTTGAAAAGTGCTAGTTTCTTCGATAAATCTGAACAGCAATTTTAAATTCCCTTGAAATATTCATTCAACGCTTTTTGCTATTTTTAAAGAGCACGTTGTGATAGATGTAAAGCAATTCAAGTCATGCTACAGAGGAAGTTTACACTCTAAGGAATAAGATGGAGCATTTATCATTTATATTCTATTTAACAAATTCTAATTCCCTCCTGCATTCTTGCCATTTGTATCAAATTAGATACAAGCTGAGCATTGTATTGTGTAAATTTGGTATAGCACAATATGACAGTCCTTTTCCAATTAGTAGAGCATGTTTAACATATTTGACAGGCCTGCTTGGTTTAGCTCAAAGAATAAATATCCCAAATTTTCCTCAGTCTTAGTGAGCCAGGATCTGCTGAAGAAAGTCTCAGTTTCATTAAGAAGAAGGCTTCCTCCATTTTCAATGCCCTTTGTTGCAATTGTTTGTTGGGCCACCTGCTTTATTTGGTTAAAAGAAATACATCTCTGTGTAGGGTATGGCTCAAGCGGACAGCAGCAGGCCATTATGCAAGGTAATCCTCTTCTGCCATCCAATTCGACTTTAGCTGATCTCCCAAGACCCCATCCACTCTTTGTTGTTCTGTAACCTTCGTGATAGCTCTCCCAAAAAATAATTGATGAATTTTTGTTTTAAAATTTTTGAATGAACTCGTACTTGAACAGTGTTTTAGGGTCAAAGTCAGCACATATTTGAGTCGCTGAATGGCTGACTCTTGTTACCATATTAGAAGCAGATTTCCTCTGTTTCTTTTTGTGAAGAAGTGATTCCTGACCTTAAGCAACTAAAAGGCTGAACTAAATAAAAACCGAATGAACTGCGGATCCTGGAAATCTGAGATAAAAACAGAAATTGCTGGAAAAACTCAGCAGGCCTGGCAGCATCTGTGCGGCGAAATCAGAGTTAATACTTCGGGTCCAGTAACCATTTCCTCAGAAAGGCTGAGATCTACTTTTAAGATTATATTTTATACTGGACTTTCCCAACTGAGGGAATTGTTTTCCTCAGTCTTCCCTGTCAATTCCTTTCAACTATCACCTTTCATTCCAGTTCTCATCACAACAATATTTACTGACGTTGCATCTTTCAACAAGCAAAATATTCCAAGGCCCCTAGCAGGCATAAGCAGCTAATGTTTGACACCCAGCCTTAGAAGGAGATATCAAGGCAGGTGTTCATTGGCCTAGGGGTTAGGTTTCAAAGACTTCCTTAAAGGATGAGGGAGAGCAAGAAGCAACATTGAGAGACTGAGATGGCTCGAGGAGATTATAGAGATGAAACTATTGGGAGACTTGATCACAATTATAAGAATGAAACTCATAGCTTCCACTCTATGTGAATCAAAGGCTGGGTTTTTCCACTCTGAATAAATCTGAGTCAATTCCATCCAAATGGTTCATTTCTACACTGGTCAATCCCTTTAGTCATTGAGCCACAGGAAGAAGGAACAAGTCTGCCCACATCCAATTGCATTTAGGACTGTGCCGTCTGGCACATTTCCATCTCATGCTCTTCAACAGATTCAGTTCGCTGATATGAGAGGATTGTGCATGCTTCAAAACTTTGGAAATCAGCCTGTTCAGAGATGTTATTATTCACCTATGGAAGAGGTGGGACTAGAACCTAGACCGCCTAGCTCAGAGGTGGGGACATTAGCTCTGTGCTACACAATTTGTTCCTGTTATGGCTTTGAATAGACAAATGAGTCAGATTCATATAGTGCAGAAACTGGCTTTTCAGCTCAACTTACTGATGCCAACCAGATTTCTGAAACTGAACCAGTCCCACTTCCCTAAGTTTGTCCCATGTCCCTCTAAATCTTTCCTATCCATCTACCTACTTATTTATGTTGTGAGTGACTGGTTAGTTTCTATATATATGTATTTAATCTTCCTAAACTGAACAGAAACTGCATGGGCATAAATACCTAGAATATAATTTGAGAATCTTGCATAAATAATGTGTTCAGTGAATCCGTAAATCTTTTACAAGTGCAGATGGTGATAAATAGAATGAAATTCTCCACAGAAGCAGACCTATGTGGGTTGATGCGAATGAGAGAGCAAGAGAGAGACAAAGAAAATGGTGTTGGCAAGCTGAATCACCCACAGTATGCTAACTGACTGCCTGGGGAGATTTCTGGGTCATTTAGCAGTCTTGTTGCTGTGTCACAGACTGTGAAGTTAATCCTAACCATGGGACAGCCATCCACTGTCTCAGAAGTGAATACTTTTGGTTCAGTGTAGTGTTAATGAGCCTACTTTTAAGCTGCTGTTGTTTTTCTATGTGCCTGAAAGATTTAAACAATCACTTTATTCCTGCACACTAATTGTATCAGAGCATGTAACTTATATTTTAACACATCATAATGTATCGCATAGTCTGTTTTGTATTTATGATATATTTTAACCATATTACATATAATACTTTATCAACAATTATACAACTGGAAATAGTCACAAATGGAAATTATTTTCTTTCTGCTTCTGATTTTAATCCTGTCTTTTAAATGCTAAAATGGTGTCAGATAATGGTGGCTTTATACATTTTTCACTGTACTCCAGCATTCAAGTGCATGTAACAATAAAATCCAAATCTAAAAACAAAGAAGAAAGTGAGATGTGATCAATAAGGAAGGAAAAGATAAACCAGGGAAGACAAATAAAGTGAGAGACGTGGCACAAAAGAAGAGATAAGCAGCAAGTCTGAGGTGGCGGGGGGTGGGGGGGGAGACAGAGAGAGAGAGAGAGAGAGAGAGAGAGAGAGAGAGGCAGAGGGAAGGAGGGAACAAGTTGGAGGGGGAAGAGGTTAAAAAAAACTGGAGAAAAACAAAAGCTAGCATTTGTAGATGGAGAAACGAAAGCAACAGAGAAAGAATAAAAATAGATTTTGAGGGAACAGTGTCAATGATTAAATTCTGTCTGCGGCAGTTATTTCTATTTCTGCTCATTTCATCAATTACCTCAATTAAATTTTATCAACTTGACATGAGGAAATTTGCGCTGTTAATATTTTGATATTAAGTTGTTTCTTTCTTTCCGTGTTAAAGGCTTTCTGTACACAGATGTAATATTGACAGTCAGAATGCTATTTCAGCCCAGTGTGTCACTCGGACTGAGAACTGACTAATGCATGCAATATTGATTGAGGCTTTTGAAATGAATCATTTATTCAGTTGGACGTTGGCAGTTTCCAATTCACCTTCATTGGAATCTTTTGAATACAACATTATATCTCAGTCCAACGGAAGCCAATTCAACGCTCCTGGTGATTTTGATGTTAGATTTGATGGCCTATTAAGAAATAATTGCTCTTAATGCTGCAGCAACATCATTTTCTGGCTGGAGGCACTTGTGGAAACTATCTTCCTAGGGATCTTTGGTGTTTCTAGGGAACATTTTTTTTGAGCTGTGCCATCCTTGCAGATATTACCTTCGCCTGTCAGTCGTGAAGGATATGAGTGTTGAGTCCCATGCAATTAGAATGATAATTCTTGACTAACACTCCAATGCAATACTTCGGGAGTGCTACATAGTCAGATCTGCTACTCTTTGGGTATGACATTACACTGACTGCCTGTCTGCTTTCTTTGATAGATGGCAAAAATCCTAAGGCAAGACCATGTCAATTCTCCACATTTTCCTGGTCAATATTTATGCTTTAAATGTTTACCTGTGTACCCATTGAAAATATGCAATCATCTATTTTCCTCAACAGCTCTCTATTAATAAACACTTCTTGGAAATCATTTCTTTGCATCATGAAATGCTCCCACATTTCTCCTCTCACAGTCCCGGTGACAGTTAATCGACAAAATGAGTTAAATAATCAGTGAGAGATAAATACTGCATATGAAATGACACATTACAAAGAACCCAGAGGTAGGTTGCTCCACCCATATTTCCAGTGGCAATTTCTGTGCTCCATAACCACATCTTTTCATCATATTTTAACTAATAGCATCAGTAGTTCTTTGTTGCCTCGTGTACATGTCTAGCTTTCCTGTTCACACACCTATACCATTTTGCATAAACTACTCCCTATGGTAACTTCCTCCTAGGTAAAGAAATTTTGTTTGAATTTTTGTTGGATTTATTGGCCCTAATGTTACACTTGTGATGCTTCTTCTTGTTCCCTTTCTCAAGTAGAAGCATATTGTCTATTTCCATCCTATTCATCCCCTTTGACATTGTAAAGACACTGTAAATTCTACAAATATTTCAATAAAATCTTAAATGGGAGGGTGTGCAGGAAAATAATTAGGTGTCTTTGTACTGAGATTCTGTCGTACCTATGAGAAGACAGGTGAAATGTGGATATCGTTGGAAGTAGGGTTTTACAGAATATAATTTCTGCCTATCCTTCTAACCCATTGTTCCAAATAATGCAAGTTACTGTTGGGAAGACACGTGAGCATTAAAGAAATCTGGAGGTGATGGAGTGCAGGCACTGTCTACTCTCCAGCAGTCCCTGAAGATGCTGGGCCTATCTCTACATGGCAGCCACTAACCTGCCATTGGACACTGGTAGACGGTCGCAGGATTGTCTGCGCTGCTCCAGAGTGCGGGTGGTCACAGGATTGGCTGTGCTGCTGCAGAGCATGGGTGGTAACTGACAGATGTTTGCAGATGTAGCTGCACTGCTGCAGTGTCTGAGCAATGACATGCAGTGCATCATTGGATTGGCAATGCTCTAGCTCGTCCTCTCTGAGGGCCCGTGCCTTCTGTTTACCTGTCTGCTGATCCTCCCAGCGTATTTGGGCAAAGTCCCTACTTGCCGAGACCATCGTGTCAGATCTTTGCAGCCACATGGCAGGTCCCTTTCCTCTGGAAGTCTTCAGACTGCCAATGCCCAGGGTGTTTGTCCCTCATTTATTTGCAGAGCTGTTGGTGCATTAACTCATTGTGAGCCCCTAAAGGGTCCAGTGAGATATCCTTATCCCTGCTGTGTGGTCCCTTCAACATATATGGTAATCCGCAGAGGTCAAAGAGCTGCAAGCTGCTGGAGAAGGGCTGGTCCCTGGCCGAACACTTTGTAGCCATTAGCTAGTTGTGGTTTGTGACTCCTGGCTTATGTGATCAGCATATAGTGAATCACAGGAATTACTTATTTGGGTATTAGGATATAGATAGCCTCGCATCCCTGCAGGAGCAGTCCCTATTTTCTCTTGCCAGGGCAAGAATCCTTTTGTTGGAGGGAGTTGGGACACAGATATCTGTCACCCCATCTTCTGTTCTACAATGCCTCACCAGATGAGGCTTTTGTTCAACAAGAGTTTTGAAAAACAACAACTGATTTTATTGAAACACTGAAGAATCTGAGGAAGTTCAACAGGTTAGATGTTGAGAAGGTGTTTCCATTTTTGGAGGAATCTTAAAGTAGAGGCCTTAGTTAGAAAATAAGGGGACACTCATTTAATACTGAGATACAAAGAAATTTTTTCACATCATAAATACCTGGAATTATCTGCCCTGAAGAGGTAATGGTTGAGTAAGGATTGGAATGGTTTCCTCGGTAGTGACACAATTATGTAACTCAGTCCCAGGTTGAAGCCCACTAGTGTCGATGCATCAGATTTGCCAAATGTAGCCAAGCCATTATCAGTTTAATGGTGCTAATGACTGACATTGATGGAGACCAATATCTTACTGTCTCAAACACTTGTGATGGAGGACTCCCCACATTTTAACCCAAAGAGAAAAGGAACAATTTCAGCAGAGAATCATAAAAACCCTACAATACAGCAAGGGGCCATTCAGCCCATTGAGTTTGCACCAGCCCTCCAAACAGCATCCCGCCCAGACCCACTCTAATAATCCATTTACCAAAGCTAAACCAACTAATCTGCACACTACAGGACAATTTTAGCATTACCAATCCACATAACCTGCACACCTTTGAACTGTGGGAAGAACTGGAATGCACAAAGGAAATCCATGCACACATAGGGAGAACATGCAAACTCAAAAAAACTTACCTCGTGCAGCAGCGGCCTTCCTGTTTTCAGTGGCAGCAGCGCGAGCCAGGTGTTGACAGGAAGGCAAGGTTTTTCTTTCTCCCTGAATAAAAACTTATCTCTTTCAGCAGCAGCCTTCTTGTTTTCAGCAGTGGGTGTGTGCAGAGAACGTGAGCCAGGAAGGAACTAATATATTCGGGCATTAGCTAAACCTGAAACACTACACGTGTAGTGTCGCCCATCAATCCTCCTCCTCTAACCAAAAAAAAAAGACTGTGTGGAGGTTCGGTAAGGTAAGGCTTTTTTTTATTCTTCTGGAAATCTAGAGGAGAGGGAATGGAAGCTAGGACAGTTGCATGCTCCTCTTGCAGGGTGTGGGAGTAAGGGTCCTCACAGACTGTGTTAGGGAACAGGAGCTGGAGCTGGAGGAACTCCAAGTCAATCGGGAGGCTGGGGGATGGTGGCGGGGGGGGCAGTGTGAAAGAGAGGAGTTACAGGGAGGTGGTCACGCCCAAGGTACAGGAAAAATGTAGCTGGGAGACTGTCAGGAAGGGGAAAGGGAATAGGCAGACAATGCAGGGATCCTCCTCTGGCTGCTCTCCTCAATAATAAGTATTCCGTTTTGGACACTGTTGGGGAGATGACCTGCCAGGGGAAGTCCATAACCGACAGGTCTCTGGCACTGAGTCTGGCCCTGTGGCATGGAAGGGAAGGGGGAAAAATAGGAGAACAACTGCAATGGGGGATTCGATGGTAGGAGGCACAGACAGGCGGTTCTGTGGACGCAAATGAGATGAACAGATGGTATGTCGCCTCCCAGATTCCAGGGTCCATGATGTCCTGGATCGTGTCTTCAAGATTGTTAAGGGGGAGGGTGAGCAACCAGCAGTCATGGTACACATCATTACCAATGACATAAGTAGAAAAAGGACAGAGAATGTGAAAAATGAGTACAGGGAGTTGGAAGCTGAATTCCAGGATAAACAGGGTAGTTATCTCTGGATTATTAGCAGTGCCAAGTGACAACGAGGTAAGAAATAGGGAGAGAGTGCAGCTAAACACATTGCAACAGGGCTGGTGTGGGGGTGCAAGTGCTTCTGTTATGTGAGTAATTGGAGCACATTCTGGGGAAGGTGGGATCTGTACAATAAGGACAGGTTGCACCTGAACCGAAGGGCACAAATATGCTGGGAGGGAGGTTTGTTCCAGCTACATGGGATGGTTTAAACTAGATTAGCAAGGGGTGGAGAACCAGATTTGTAATTCAGAGGATGAGGTATTCAGCCTTCCAACAGACACAACAGGGAGTGGGATTGTTAACAAAGAAATGCGGCTGATGGAGCATAATTGTGGACACAGAGATGGTTTGAGATATGGATGCTTCAATGCTAGAAGTATCAGAAATAAGGTGGATGAACTTAGAGCATGGGTCAGTACTCAGAACTACGATGTTGTTGTCATTACAGAAACTTGGGTAACTCAGGGAGAGGAATGGTTGTTGGAAGTTCTGGGATTTAGATGCTTTAAAAGAAATAGAGAGGGTGAAAAATGAAGCTGGTAGTGAAGGGGGCTGTCAGAGATTACAGCAGAATATAGATAGACTGGAGAGTTGGGCAGATAAATGGCAGATGGAGTTCAATCCGGGCAAATGCGAGGTGATGCATTTTGGAAGATCAAATGCAAGGGTGAACTATGCAGTAAATGGAAAAGTCCTGGGGAAAATGGATGAACAGAGAGATCTGGGTGTTCAGGTCCATTGTTCCCTGAAGGTGACAACGCAGGTCATTAGGGTGGTCAAAAAGGCATATGGCATGCTTTCCTTCATTGGGCGGGGTATTGAGTACAAGAGTTAGCAGGTCATGTTGCAGTTGTATAGGACTTTGGTTCGGCCACATTTGGAGTACTGTGTACAGTTCTGGTTGCTACATTACCAAAAGGATGTGGATGCTTTGGAGAGGGTGCAGAGGAGGTTCACCAGGATGTTGCCTGGTATGGAGGGTGCTAGCTATGAAGAGAGGTTGAGTAGATTAGGATTATTTTCATTAGAAAGACGGAGATTGAGGTGGAACCTGATTGAGGTCTACAAAGTCATGAGGGGTATAGACAGGGTGGATAGCAAAAAGCTTTTTCCCAGAGTGGGGGACTCAATTACTAGGGGCCATGAGTTCAAAGTGAGAGGAGGAAAGTTTAAGGGAGATATGCGTGGAAAGTTCTTTACACAGAGGTTGGTGGGCGCCTGGAACGCGTTGCCAGCGGAGGTGGTAGACGCAGACACGTTAGCGCCTTTTAAGATAGATTTGGACAGGTACATGGATGGGAAGGGAGCAAATGGACACAGGCCGTTAGAAAATAGATGACAGGTTAGACAGAGGATCTTGATTGGCGCAGGCTTGGAGGGCCCAAAGGCCTGTTCCTGTGCTGTAATTTTCTTTGTTCTTTGTTTCTTTGTTGAAAAAGAGGCAGGGGAGTGGCATTGCTAGTCAGAGCTAGTATAGCAGCTACTAAAAGGCAGTTTGAGAATGAAATGTCAACAGAGTCAGTTTGGGTGGAGGTCTGGAACAAGAAAGGAACAGTCACTTTGTTGGGGATTATTTTACAGACCCCCTAATAGTGGCGGAGAAGTGCAGGAGAGGATTGGGAGGCAGATACTGGAAAGGTGTGGACGTCACAGGGTTGTAGTCATGGGTGACTTCAACTTTCCCAATATTGATTGGAAACACTTTAGTTGTAATAGTTTAGATGGAGCAGGTTTTGTCCATTGCATTCAGCAAGGATTTCTGATACCATATGTAGTTAGATCAACATGAGGAGAGGCCACTTTAGGTTTGGTGCTTGGCAATGAACTGGGCCAAGTGTTAGACCTGTTGGTAGGAGAGCATTTTGGCAGTAGCGATCATAACTCTGTTACTTTTAAAGTAGTCATGGAAAAGGATGGGTAGATACAGCAGGGTAATGTTTATAATTAGGGGAAGGGTAATTGCAGTTCTGTTAGGCAAGAACTGGGGAACGTAAAATGGGAACAGATGCAGTCAGGGAAGGGCACATCTGTTTAAGGAACACATACTGCGTGTGACCAATATGTTTGTCCCTAGCAGGCAGGGAAGATGTGGTCGAGTGTGGGAGCCTTGGTTCTCTAGAGAGGTCGAATGACTGGTTAAGAGGAAAAGGGATGCTTATGTAAGGTTTAGGAAACAAGGAACGGAAAAGGCCCTAGAGAGATACAAGTTATCCAGGAAGAAGCTGAAGAAAAGGCTTAGGAGAGCTATAAGCGGGCACGAGAAACCTTGGCAGATAGGATGAAAGAAAACTCCAACAGTTTTTACACATACGTGAGCAATGTGAGAATGACCAGAGAAAGGGTAGGGCTGATCAAGGATTGTAAAGGGAATTTGTACACGGTGACTAAAGTGATAGGAGAGGTCCTTAATGAATATTCTTCTTCAGTATTCACAACTGAGAGGGACATAGTTGTAGAGGAGGACAGTGTGAAACAGGCTGGTAGGCTAGAGGAGGCGGATGTTAGTAAGGAAGATGTACTAGGAATTTTGAGGAAGTTGAAGATAGATAAGTCCTCAGGGCCTGATGGGATTTATCCAAGGATTCTACGGGAAGAGAGGGAAAACATTGCAGGGCCTTTGGCAATGATCCTTTTGTTCTCGCTGTCCATGAGTAGAGTGCCAAAAGATTGGAGAGAGGCAAACATCATTCCCTTGTTCAAAAAAGAGAATAGGGATAACCGTGGAAATTTCAGGCCAGTTAGTCATACGTCAGTGGTGGGAAAATTATTGGAAAGGGCTCTGAGAGATAGGATTTATGATCACTTAGAAAGACACAGTTTAATTTGTCATAGTCAGCATGGATTTGTGAGGGGTAGATCTTGCCTCACAAACCTCATTTAATTCTTTGAAGTGGTGACCAAACACGAAGCTGAAGGTGGAGCAGTGGATGTGGTATACATGGATCTAAGAAACGTGTTTGCTAAGGTTCCCCATGGTAGGATCATGCCTACCAAATGTGGCAGATTGGATTCAAAATTGGCTGACCAGTAGAAGACAAAGGGTGGTAGTGGACGGAAAATATTCAACATGGTGCTCAGTTACAATTGGTGCACCACAAAGATCTGTTCTGGGTCCTCTTCTATTTGTGATTTTTGTAAATGATTTAGATGAAGGAGTGGAAGGGTGGAGCAGTAAGTTTGTGGATGATACAAAGGTGGGTCGCGTTGTGAACAGTGTGGAGGGCAGCTCTAGGTTACAAAGGGACATTGACAGGATGTAGAGCTGGGCTGAGAAGTGACAAATGGAGTTTAACACTGAAAAGTGTGAGGTGATTCATTTGGCAGTGTGGAGGAGCAGAGGGATCTTGGGGTTCATGTCCACAGTCCCCTGAAAGCTGCCAACCAGGTGGATAGAGTTGTTAAGAAGGTGTATGGTGTGTTAGCTTTCATTAATAGAGGGATTGAGTTCAAAAGCCATGAAACTATGCTCCAGCTATACAAAAGCCTGGTTTGGCCACACCTGGAGTATTCAATCTCGTTCTGTTCACCTTATTACAGGAAAGATGTAGAAGCATTGGAAAAAATGCCAAGGAGATTTACCAGGATGTTGCTTGGAATTGAGCCAAGGTCTTACATGGATAGGTTGAGAGAGCTAGGGCTTTTCTCTTTAGAATAACGAAGGATGACAGGTGACTTGATAGAGGTGTACAAAATGATCAGAGGTATAGATAGAGTGGGCAGCCAGAGACTTTTTCCTAGGATGGAGGTAGCTATTATGAGGGGCCATAGTTTTAATGTGAGTGGAGGTAGATATAGGGGAGCCATCAGAGTTAGGTTCTTTACTCAGAGCGAGGTAGGGGTGTGTAATGCATTGCCAGAGAGGGTAGTAGAGATGGCTTCATTAGGGGCATTTAAGCGGCTATTAGATAGGCATATGGATGATAGTATAAGGTAGGGGTGGAGGTTAGATCGACCTTAGGTTTAGGGTAAAAGTTCAGTGCAACATTGTGGGCCAAAGGGCCTGTACTGTGCTGTATTGTTCTATGCTCTATGTTCTACACAGGCATGTAAGGCTAGAATTGAACCCAGGTCCCTGGCCCTGTGAGGTAGCAGTGCTGACCACTGAGCTAGCATGCTGCCCTGAACTGGAGCCTGGAACAAATTGAACTCAGGTTCCAAGGCACTGAGATAAAGGCAAGGCATTTTTACCACTCGATACCTTGCTGTATTGCAATACTCAATAAGAAGATGGAGTGGCAGGAACTCTAAGAAACTCCTCAGCATAAGACCTAAATCTTTGTGTAAGCAGTAAAGCTGCTCAGTATTTGCTGACCTTGGAGCTGGATGAGATTTAGTTTGGGAGCAATGCTCTCCAGAGGCTTGGTGCAGGCTTGATGGGCTGATTGGCCGCTTTCTGCACTGTAGGATTCTATAAGAGAACCTTCAGCACTGGGCCATACCTTGCAATCATGTTCATTGTCAGGCAACAAAAGTTTGTGTTACATTTGCACCGGAAGCAATGAGCATGGGTTCTGAAGAAGGGTCGCTCAACATGAAATGTTAACTCTGATTTCTCTGCACAGATGCTGCTAGTCCTGCTAAAGTATTTTCAGTAATTACTGCTTCTCTTTCTGATTTACAACATCTGCAGTTCTTTTGGCTTTTTCAGATTAATCCCATATTGCAGCCACTACATCAGTTTGAGGGGTCGTAGTTTTGCCCCTTTTTATTTCTACCACTCACTGTTATTCCAACAAGCGCAGTTCTCTTCACATGTATCAAAGCATTGGATTGATGAGCATTCACAATGTGGCAAAAAAAATAATATATTGTGTGAAAGGCTAGTCTTTAAAATGGATTATGCTTTTCTGTCTAGACCAGAGGTGCTTGGAAACAAATCCAGTGATTATAAGTGCCTCAGTCCTTGACTTCTGCCCTCAAGTACACACTTACCAAATAATTGGCAAGTGGGTTTCAGCTGATGTGAATCACAATGTGGTATTGTCCCTGTGTGAGAAGTGTCACTCATTTTCATGCGTGGTTGGCACTTCAACATTATAATTTAAAATAATCTCAAAAGTCAGAAAAGAAAATGTCAGGAAGGGGTGTGGGTGGTGGGGGGGGTTGATGGCAGCTCTTCTAGTACAGAGTAGCGACACTAGCTCTGGGCAGGAAGATCACAATTTAAGTACTTCTTTCCCCAGATTTATCCTAACATGCTCAAACAGGCTGTTTAAAAATGTACAGATTAGGGAAACAGCAAAGACCAATATAGTTTGGGTCCTGATTCCTCATGTTATGGCTGGATATATGAATGTCACACTCTCCAGTGGTCTCAAGGTTGACTTGGAGGCCATTATAAGCCTCCACTCCCCATCCGTCTCCTTCTGCCCCATTTCTCCCTTGTACCTATATGTGTTTATTAATTCTTTGGACCCTTCAATGAGGTAAAAACAACATATATTTACCTCAGTATCTTATCAGGCAACAGGTTTATTTTTAAATCTTTGCCATTCTTACTAAATCTCTTGTGATATGGAGATAAAGATTCAGGCATTCATTTTTGGCAGGCCATTTTGACTGCTGCTCTGCATGTTATGGTATGAAAATGCACTTAAAACACAATGGGAGTAAGTTTCATTGTACACAGTTGAATTTGTAGGAACACAAGGGTTAACTGAGTGAACGAGCAAGCAAGAATTCTTCAGGCAGTGTCTAGGCAATAAAATCTCTCGGAGCATATAATTATAAAGGGTTAGGGAGCATGCCAATGTCACCAATACATATGATTATGGAGAAACTAACAGGATGAAAGTCAATCAAGAAATCAAAAAAAAGAGAGTTGCCTACAGTTCGTTTCAGAAGGAAAGACTCGCAATATATTCTGGGTAAAATGAGAATTTCTTGCTTAAAACACAGTGTTGTCCTTATCTAGAACATGTTACTTGATAGTTTAATGATAAAAGATTCAAGAATAACTCTTGATAGGGCAATCAGAGAAATTATTGCAAAGGGTAAATCGATAGAATAAAGCAGGAGGACGAATAGAAGAGATTGGACAAAATTTTAAATAGTTCCTGCAAGTAGGGTGGACCGAATGAGGCATAAAGTCATACAGCACAAAAACAGGTCCTTTGGTCCATTGAGTCCATGCCAACCAACAAACACCAGACTACATTAATCTCACTTCCCCTCACTTGGCCCATAACCCTACTCTGGCCTTTCATTTTAAGTGCTCAGTCAGATGCTTCTTAAATGTTTTGTGAGTACCTGCCTCCACTACCCTCTCAGGCAGCACAGTCCATATTTTTATTACCATCTGGTGAAAAAAAAATTCTCAGATTTCTTCCAAACTCCTCAGCTTAAATTTGTGCCCTCTGGCCTTTGAAACTTGTTATGGGAAAAAGACTCTCATGGCTCATCCTGTCTACAGCTTTCATAATTTAGAATACCTCCATCAGATCTCCCTCGCAGCTTCCTTTGTTCAAAGGAAAACAACCCCACACTATTTAGTCTGTGTTCACAACTGAGACTTTTTATCTCAGGCAACATCCTGGTGAATCCCTCTGCACCCCTTCCAGTGTAATCATGTCCTTACAATTGTGTGGCAACCAGAACTGCTCACTGTGTGCCATCTATGGCCTAACCAAAGTTTTATAAAGTCATACTAAGAATGCCTTGCTCCTATATTCTATGTCCAGACTAATGAAGGCAAGCATCCTGTATGCTTCCTTCACCATACTATCTACTGATGCTGACACCTTCATGGATCCGTGAGCTTTTAATGTCAATACTCCACGGGAAATTATTTTTCTTCCTTTATTTATTCGCGGGATGAGGGTGTTGCTGGGCAGCATTTATTACCCATCCCTAATTGCTCAGAGGTCAGTTAAGAGTCAACCACATTGCTTTGGGTCTGGAGTCACAAGTAGGCCAGACCAGGTAGGGTTGGCAGTTTCCATCCTGAAAGGACATTAGTGAACCAGATGGGTTTTCCCAATGATCCACAATGGATCATTTGACTCTTAATTCCAGATATTTTTATTGAATTCAAATTCTACCATGTGCCAGCATGGGATTTGAACCCAGGTCCCCAGAGCATTATCTGGGTCTCTGGATTAGCAGTCCAACAATAATACCACTCGGCCATCACCTCCCCAATTCCTTGTGTTAATCCTTCCCTTATTACAACTTCCAAAATGCATTACCTTGCACTTATTAGGATTAGATCCCATCTGCCACTGCTCTGTGCATTTCACCAGCTGATCAATATCAGACTGTAACCTTAGACCATTAACATCCTTGTCAACAACAAAACCAATTTTTACGTCATCTGCTTCCTACCAGGCTTGATGTGGAGTTATTGGTTTTGGACTGGGATGGACAAAGTCTTAAGTCAGATGATGAAGGAGCAGCACTCTGAAAGCTTATGATTTCAAATAAAGCTGTTGGACTATAACCTGGTGTCGTGTGACTTCTGACTTAGCCCTACTAGACTGTGCTATTCTGCAACTCCATGTTGTGACAACTCAGTTTTGGTTAATGACCACCCACAGTTGGAACCAGCAGAGCTGAGATGCTAATACAAGAGTCTTACATGAGGTTTGCTATCAAAAGTTTTAATAGCTGTATAGCAAACGATGATTCCGTCTTGTCAGTAAATTAGTAACAAGGGAGCAAGAATTCATAATTGGTACTAGAAGCAGAACAGCAGAGATTAGAACAAATTTTTCATGCAAAGCATATTGTATACATTAGCATAGGCAGCCATTGAAGCAGACTTAATCACAACATTTAAGAGGGAGTTAATTAAACACTCGAAGAAAAAAAGTATTAAAGGACATTTGAAGGAAAGAGCAAGGAATTAAAGATGGAATAAAAATGTTGGTTGCTTAACATTTGCGGTTATTCCAATAATCTGGTGGGTAATCCAAAAATTTTAGAACTCATTGATTTTCATTTGATTGAGATCAATAACATTCCTGTCACTTTCTCTCATTGCTGCATCGAAGTCATCAGATGTAATTAAACATCTATTTTTACTCAGCCTTCCAAGTAGTTTCTTTGAAAGCAAGGACATGTTGCCATTGAAAATCAAATAGGCAGACATTTTGAAAAATAGAGAAACAAATTAGCATTTCCATCACATCTTTGGCCACCCTAAAATGTTCCAAAGTCATTTAGAGCTACTATAATTTAGGGTGGCACAGTGGCTCAGTGGTTAGCACTGCAGCCTCACAGCGCCAGGGACCCAAGTTCAATTCTATCCTTGGGCAACTGTCATTGTGGAGTTTGCACATTCTCCCCATGTCTGTGTGGGTTTCCTCCGACAGTCCAAACATGACCACGTTATGTGGATTGGTCATGCTAAATTTCCCATAATGTCTGGGATGTGTGGTGAGGAAAATTAGCCATGGGGAGTGCAGGGGTGATTCTGGGTGAAATGCTCTTCAGAGTGGACTCGATGGGCTGAATGGAATGCTTCCACATTGGAGGGATTTTATGAATTACCATTTCAAACATCCACACACCAAACCCCCTCCAGAACTCATCAATAAACTGTGCTCAGTGTATTAAGTAACAAGCTCCCTTAAGTACTCAGTGCCCAAGCTCCATGACCAAGCCAGAGAGTGAACTTAGTTCAAACCTCATATCTAAATCTGTTTCACCAGGTGGGGTTGAAGGCTAACTCTCTCATTTAAGAACATAAGAACTAGGAGCAGGAGTCGGCCATCTGGCCCCTCGAGCCTGCCCTGCCATTTAATAAGATCATGGCTGATCTTTGAGACTTAGCTCCACCCACTCACCATAATCCTTAATTCCTTTACTGTTCAAAAATTTACCTAGCCTTGCCTTAAAAAACATACAGTGAGGTATGTTTCAACCGCTTCACTGGGCAATGAATTCCACAGATTCACAACCTTTGGGTGAAGAAGCTCCTCCTGACCTCAGACGTACATCTGCTTTCGTTTATTTTGAGGCGATGCCCTCTCGTCCTAGTTTCACCTGCTAGCGGAAGTAACGTCCCTGCCTCCACTTTATCTATTCCCTTCATAATCTTATATGTTTCTATAAGATCTTCCCCTCATTCTTCTGAATTCCAATGACTATAATCCCAGTTTACTCAATCTTTCCTCATCATCCAACCCTCTCAACTCTGGAATCAACCGAGTGAATCTACTCTGCACCCCCTCCATTTAATTCAACAGCCTTGGCAAAAAAATTCTGCAGTTAATGGTATGCTTTTAACAGGAGAATAAGCTACCCTTAAATGTATCTCTGGTAAATCAGAGAGTTTCTGTGAGCTGGAGAGAATCCATATTAACATTAGATTGTATAGACACTTTAAATATGTAATACAATGTAAGCTACTTCAAAAGCAAGACAAAGTGACAACTATCACAAGGGATTGTTTTGTATTTCTATCAGAATCTGTTTATTATACAATTTTCTTTAGCTATGCTGACCTGCAAATTCTTACTTGCCTGCAGAACAATGTTTTCAACTTGAACACAGTGGAGTAATGGAAAAATACTCTTCTGTCTGATAGTACCATTGTCTGGGAAACATCACATTCCATGATATCACTCTTCCTTCCATCTAGTGTTGCTCCTTGTACTGGATATTCTCCCTCTTAAATTTATTCTACTTCCCACTCCCCTCAGTTCCACATCTCCAGCAAGCCCACTAAATATGCTATGCATAACAATTGCACCAAAGTTGTTTTTGCCGTCTCCCTCTGTGAGTTTAAAAGCTGTGAAATCTTGCCTCAAGAGCTGTGACACTGCTGAGCAAGTTAATGTTTGTTTTGGCTGGACTATTGAAAATCTCAAAAATTTCCCGCAAGATATTTGATACTTTTCCAATGTCAACAGCCCCAACTCAGTTATCAATACAATTATCCATTGAACATCCTCATAAGATTGCAACCAGTACTGCAGGTGAACTGGACCAAAACTTTTGACAAGCTTAAAGTCACTTCCTGAGATATTTGCTTTCTTCCTTTGACCATCTTTACTGCTGCTATACTGCATTGATGTTGTCAGTAATTGACCGACCAATCCCTAAATACTCCCACTGATAGTGTGTCTCAGAGAGATAGAAAATAGGAGCAGGAGAAGACCATTCAGCCCTTTGAGCCTGCTCCACCATTCAATATGATCGTGGATGATCATCCAACTCAGTCCCCAGTTCCTACTTTCACCCCATACTTTTTGATCCCTTTAAGCTTCGGAACTATGTATGAGTCCTTCTTGATAGCATTCGATGTTTTGGCTACTACTTTGTACAGTAGTGAATTTCACAGGTCATCACCACTGCCTGGTGAAAAAAAATTCTCCTCACTCCAGTCCTTAGACCCATACCGTATCATAAGATTGTGATTCATGTTTCTGGACTCCCCAGTCATCAGGAACATCCTTCCTGCATTTATCCTGTCTATTCTTACTGTCATTTTATAGGCATCTATGGAGTTGCTACTGATTCTTTTGAACTCCAGTGTGTACAATCTCAGCTGATTCAATCCCCTTTCATGTGTTATTCCTCCCAACCGAAGAATCAACCTGCAATTTAGCTTATATTGCCATTTCTGATGATTCTTTCCCAACCTGCTGGCTTTACTGGGAATACAAGAAGGCTGAAGATAAAAGAATTGGTAAAATCCAACAGGTCTGGGGAGAGAAACAGAGTCAATGTTTCTAGCTGAGGAAAAATAAAAACCTAATAAAAAGTCAGATATATGATGATCAAATTAAATGATTAACTATGCTTTTCACAAATGCTACCTGATCATCAGATATAGAAGCAGGTGTAGGCCATTCAGCCCATCTATTCCGCTCTGCCAGTCAACGAGATCATGGCGTATCTGATAATACTCAATTCCACTGACCTACCATTTCCCCACAACCCTTGACTCCTTTACTGATTAAAAATCTATCTCAGCCTTCAATGTGCTTAATGACACAACCTTGGGAACCCTCTGTAGTAGGGAATTCCACAGATTCACTGTGAACTGAAAAAATAAATTTCTTCTCATCTTTATTTTAAGTGGGCAACCTGTTACTCAAATTGTGCCCTCTGGTTCTATAACTCCCCTTTCAGGGGAGACATCCTCTTAGCATTTACCCTGCCAGGTCCACTAAGAAACTTGAAGATAGTAAGAACTGTCGATGCTGGAGTCAGAGATAACAAAGTGTGGAGGAATACAGCAGGCCAGGCAGCATCAGAGGAGCAGAAAAGCTGACGTTTTAGGTTGGGATTCTTCTTTAGAAACTTGCATGTTTTGACACTGTCTGGTCTATACTAAATGGTGCAATGTGGTATTATTCCTGATGACCATTGTGAGTAGCTTGTGGTATTTGTGAGAACATTCTACTGGATGAGAGTTCTTTGAGGTCATTTACCACAATCTATTCTCCTTTGCATTTACATTTTCCTCAGGTCTATCTTATGATTAATGGAAAACGATGGAACACTGTAGAGAATCTACAGACGATGCACTGTTCTTCAATAACTGCAGGTTTGATTTATAGCAACAATTAGTACAACTATTAATAATCATTTTGTAGAACAGAAGATTAGTAGTGCCCAAAAAAGACACATGTTGTGAATTTTATTTTTGTCTTGCATTCATCAGGGCAGTTCACAAGAATATCAATTCAAAGAGAAGAAAACAACAATTAAACTGATGAGAGGAGATTTCTGACTGGTTAAAAAGTGGACTCTAATTAGTACAGGAGTTACTGCGAAGAATGTACCAATCACTGCTGATTATCAGTTAACATCCATATTTGGCTTAAATTTTAAACTTGGCTTGTTGAATGCTCAGGGCATTTCTCTGAGAAAAAGTTTGCACAAATTTTAATTTCAACAATTCATAACTGTAATGTAGTACATTAATTTCAGTACCAATGTGATGTCAGGTATGTCAGCTGTACATTCCATTGCCTGGTAGAATACATGGAACATCATATTCTTTCTGCTGATCAGACACGCAAGTTACTTACCATTGCCCACCAGCTCCACATGAGCTCCACTATTAGATATGATTCTTCAGTTGGACAGCATTTGCTAAATAACCTTGAGTGTGCAAGGAATTACACTGGCAACCAATTTAAGATTGCAAGCCATGCTCAGTGTAGAATGGATTTACATATACTTGATGGTGTGTATATTAATATAGAATGGTGTTATTTTACGGTCAGAAATAATACATACATGTGCTGTACTTGTATCAATTCAATAAGCAGCAGCCAGTTATTTGTTCATTTCTCAGTGCAAAGCTCTGATCAATCAGAGTTATTCTTCTCAGTTTAAAATTGAATCTAGGCCTGGAAGTTAACTGTCAATCATCATGAATGGCTACATTCTGCATGGCAACAATCTACCAATCATAATCCACATGTCAACCAGTTACTACTTTCCTGTCATGTGCTATAAGGTTGTTTTCCCATTTGTGAATCAGTATTCTTTTTAATTGTCCTGATGAAAGCTTTGGTACATTTGAATCTGGAAGCCATAGATCTGATCATTATTCCATCATATTAATTTCTATCTCCTTTTGTCTTGTGTCACAATTAAAACTAGGGAATTTTGTGGACTTTCTGTTAATATGCCATTGACCATCCCTTGCTTACTCTTGATCCAGAAAATACCCTAATCACTTACCTTCAAGAGTTTTAATCTGTCCTCTTAATAGGGATTTGTCTGTTAACCCCAAGTTTTGTATTCAATACTCTGTAATCCTGTGATGAAAACCGGCATGTAGAGCATGTCTCATACACATCAGCATGATTTGCAACTGTTGCCCATGTGTTCTACCTGTAGTTTCACTTGCTGATGTTTCAAGCACAATAAATCTCATTAGCTTGGCATTTTCCACCAGTGTTCACAATGTCATATTAATGAAACTGGTCTAATGATAAATAGGGATTGAATAACTTCATGGACTAATTTATTTCAACAGTGACATGACATAAATTATGGAGAAACATTTCAAAAAATGCATTGTTATCTGTGTTCTGCTTGCCACCTACAACTGAATTACTAATAGGCAGGGTCACAACATTGTATACACAGAGCACAAGGAATTCTTAAAAGTGAACTCTCTTAGAGGCAGTATGCACATAGGCCATCATTTTTGCACTAAGGTGAACATTTAAAAAACCCCAAAAGCACTCTTCTCTACAAAGTTAAAGAATTACTACCTGATCATTATTTTTCATTATTTTTCACCAATGCCACTAAGACAGATTAGTTAATTGTATATCTCTTTGTAACGTTTTGGATTTAAGCAATCAATCTTCCTTGAAAGTGTCTCAGTGATTTCCATTCACTTCCCTTCTAAATATATCTGATGCAGTCACACAAATCAAATCATCTAGAATTTGCTCAATTTTGGAAAGCTGAGTGTTTCTGTGTTTCTCTTTTAACTCAAGCGCAAACCTTCCATCAAACTTGCCAACCAGACAGTCTCATCGCTCCAGCATCGCTTTCTTATTGAACTAAATCAAGCCTAATGTCATTTCTGTAGATTCCTTAATTATTTAGGCTCTCTAACAGTTTCACATCATTACTGGAGATGTGCTGTTTCTCTTGCTACTCCCATTATAATCTTTCTAAATTACCCCTGATAAGCCAATGTTCCTCATTATAATTGGTTTTGATTCCCCCTTGTTTGAGAATCAGGACCAATGAGCCCTCGAGTTGTTAGTCTGTAACAAGTTGTAATCATTAGTTTCTTCTCCTTAATATAGTTGAACCCTCTTCAGATCATGCCTACGTTAACAATATTTCTTCCAATTTGTCTAGTTCCAGAGGTCGACCCTCCCCCATCGATTTGTGCTTTTGATTCTGATCACCTTGTAAGTTTATCCTTCATCTGTACCATTATTTACACATGTACTTGTAATATTATTGCTTTTTCTGGTAATATTGAAATTGAGAAGGTTTTTTTTAAGACTCAAGACATTCATTGAATTCTGATGGTTCCCACAGGGGCTGAACTATTGTTGAGACTCCAATCATACAAACAGGATTTGGCCATTCAGCTTGTTGAGCCTGCTCCGTCATTTAATATCATTATGGTCAATTCAGCACTTCAATGTATTTTAAACACATTATCAGTATAACCCATTCCACCATTGATGATGAGAAATCTAATAAACTCTACTTTAAATCTACTCACAGACTGAACTTCCACAGCCTTCTGGGGTAGAAAATTCTAAAGGTTTGCAATCCTCTAACTAAATTAGCTCTACTCATCATGGTCTGAAGTGACAACCCTTTTATTTTTAAATTCTTCCCACTAGTTTCAGACATCCCAAATAGTAAAACATCTACGATAACAAAGTGTGGAGCTGGATGAACACAAAAGCTGACGTTTCGGGCCTAGGCCCTCCTCTGATGTAGGGTTTAGGCCCGAAATGTCAGCTTTTGTGCTCCTGAGATGCTGCTTGGCCTGCTGTTTTCATCCAGTTCCACACTTTGTTATCTTGGCTTCTCCAGCATCTGCAGTTCCCATTATCACAGTAAAACATTTACCCTGAGTTACAGCACAGGGATAATCAGACAACACACATCAGCATAGCAGTCACTGAAGTAACAACGCAGTGAAATTAAAACATTCAAACACCGTCTAAATTGCTCATTTTCCCTAACCAGACATAATGAATAACAGACTTTGAACATCAAATTTATAACTTATGTTAAAATTGACAATTTACGGCTAATAGTGCAGCCTTAGCAGGATACAGAAAAGTAACAGGGAATCTAATTCATGTTTTCAGTCTGAAGTCCAAACATTTTTGTTCATAACTCCAATTTAGATTAAGATAAACAGACACGGTTAAGGGGTATATTAAAAAAAACGTAATTTATCAGTTCAATAACCAGTTTCCAATGATGGAGACAAGGCCTTTGTGAAATCCTTTAGGCTTTATAGCCAACTATATTTACTCCTCACACCCTCCCACCAACCTATCTTCTGCTTAAAAACCAAATTTTTCCTAGCTACCATCAGTTCTGAGGAAGGGTCACTGGACCCAAAACATTAACTCTGATTTCTCTCCACAGATGTTGCCAGGCCTGCTGAGATTTTGTTTCTGATTTCCAGTATTTGCAACTCTTTTTGGTTTTTAGTTGGAATTTAACATAATGCCACATCTCCTACAGGCATGCCCACCTTGGAAAAATTCTGTTCGTCTCTCCTACAGGATTTCCAATTCAATCTTTTATCGTGTTCTCTGTTATTAATTTTGGCATCGCTCCTGGTGTTTGACAAGTTATTTGCTAAAACATGTTTCCATAGCCACGTGGCATTCCTCAGTGACTGCTTCTGGCACAGACTGTCCCCACGTGGATTTCAAATCAAGTTTCATCCTTTATGTTTTGAATCCTCCCAGGTACCTCCGTGATGTTCAACATTCCACAGACACCCACTCTCGTCACATCCTGAGGTCCACACTCAGTGCCATCAATCATCAGATGCACACTCTCATCCCCTCTCTCCAACAGCATTGGATCACACTGGTTCAGGGCTGTACTGTTCCCAGTTCCACTCCATCATCCAGCTCATTTGCCTTGCGAACAAGAAACTTGTTCTTTTCCTTTCAGGCATCAAGGCACACAAGATGAAACAATTCAGAGATACCCACAGCCCTGTAGACCCCCCCACCCCTTTCCTTCCTTCCGACCCCTGCCCCTCCCCCAATCCCACTTCCTGTCTTGTATTCACTATCCTGTCTGACCTTCCTCTCTCTGATGCTAAACATTCTGTACTCAGCAAAGGTCCCAGTTTTATCCTTACCATCTCCACCTTAATGAATTTTGGGTGTGACATAACAGTGAATCTTCTTCTGTCACTTCTGACTCCGTGGCTGTTTCTCTGGACAAGAGTCACCTCTCTGTCCCACAGAGAACCACCTCCAATGCTGTCATCTGGAGATCTCTCTCTAGCTTTTTACCTGGACTCAATTTGTTCATTGAGAGCTGCTGATGTGACATTAATCACTTCAATTTCTCTTTCTTGTTTTTTTTTGGCTGTGTATTGATGTACATTAGGACTATAATTACAGCTTAAAAATTTCCCACAGATAATTCATGTTTTAGAACTTCAAAACTAAATTTCTTTGCTCATTGCAGATATTGGATTCTGGTCTGTTTCATGTAAATAAGAATAAGACTCTTTTTAACCAGTTTATACTAAATTAGAAGTAAGGTTATAATAACAGCAAGTGTTGTTAAGGGATATCTGTTGAAGAGTCTGAGTGATGATGAAAGATTGGATAGGCTGTGATTATTTCCTTGAAGCATCAAGGGTTGAGAAGGATCAAGGTGTATAAGTGTGAAGTTTACAGACAGAGTCAATAGGATGGCACTCTTTAATTCATAAAGGGGTCAATATTCAGGAGGAATAGATTTAAGGTGAGACACTGAAGACTAAGAGGTAAGTTGAGAAGAATTTTTATCCTGCCAAACAATAGCGAAAATCTGGAACTCACTGTCTGAGAAGATGGTTGAGTCAAAAGTACTTGTAACATTTTGGAGCACTTAGATGTTCATTTGTGTTGTCTAAGTTTCTAGGGCTGTGGCCAAGTGCTGGAAAATGCAATTAGTTTATTCAGACCTTTGTTGTCTGATATGGGGCGATTGGTCTCCTTCTGTTTTTGAGTGTCATCTGAGATTTGAAGCAGAGGTTTCATGCAGTCATTCTCTTCCTAAACTAAAGTAAGAGTCAGGTCCATTGACCAACGAGCCAACCAAATTTGATCATTGCCGCTAGATCTTTCAACTTCAAATGAGACTTGCACTTATACAAAGCAACTTCAGTAGGATAGCAGTCTCTCAATATGACATTGTCCAATATATTGATTTTCAAATATTCTTGGTTAAAGAGTGCCTTTTCAAGTGGACTAGTAATCAAATATATTATGCCTCATGTACCAATACTATATAATAGCCATCATAAAGAAGTCCTGCAAGTACATAGTGGGAACATAAGAATACAAATACACCATTAGCCCCTCGAACTTGTGCATCATTCAATGAGATCATGGCTGACCTGTGGCATCACACATTACACCTGCCTTTAGTCCATATGTCTTAATACAATTCTAAACAAAAGATGTATCCATCTCAGAAATAACATTAATAACCAATCCTGCATCTAAAGCCATTTGTGGAAGAAAACTCCAAACATCTACCACTCCTGGTGTCTAGGCATGCTTCTGAATATGTCTCCTGAAAGGTCTGGCCCAAAATTCTCAGACAATGCCCTCTAATTCTAGAATTCCCAAACAGTGGCAATGATGTATCTTTACCTCTGTGTTTTTATGATGTTTTGAAAGAGTTACTTCACAGTGCCACGTGAAAAATGTTTATTTCTTTGACGACATTGATATAGGTGAGTATGCTTGCTTCAAACTCTGTGGAGTCTTAAATATTCTGCTCCTTGGTACTGCACACCCCGGGAAGGCTACATATCGTAGTTTGAGAGCTAAGTGCCAAGAAGGTGCACTCACATCCCAGAGTTGACCTTGAATCCACAATCTTCTGGCTCACAGCTAAAAGCATTTCCGACTCCATCAAGTTGACAGTGGAATGAAGGAAAGAAAACATCTGAAAGCAAGTTATTTCTTCATTTAGAAGGGAAATTTGAGTAGTTTATCAATACCATCTGAATGTTGAAATGCTCTTGCAATATCTCAAAAACAGTACTTTCTCACCAATGAGGACACAATGTAAGGGAATATGGGAACTGGGCACTCTTCTGAGAGTGAGACTATTGCATATATTTATTTCAAAGGAAATGCAGTATAAACATTGTGAGTTATTGCTAAAAGAATTCAAGGTACTAGTTGGAGTACTGTGAGCAGTTTCTGACCCCTTATCTAAGGAGAAAGCATACATGATGTGGAGGTGCAGGTGTTGAACTGTGATGGACAAAGCCACATGCCACCAGATTATAGTTCAACAGGTTTTATTTGAAGCCACAAGCTTTTTGAGCGTAGTGTCTTTGTCAGGTGAACCAAAAGCTTGTGATTTCAAATAAACCTACTGGACTATATCCTGCTGCCATGCAATTTCTGGAAAAAAAAAACTACTGCCGTGGAAGATATTCCAGAGAAGGTTAACAAGGCTGGTACCAGTTATGGAGGGTCTGTCTAATGAGGAGAAGTTGATCAGATTGCTTTTCTACTCAATGTAATTGAGAAGAATGAGAGTCAACTTTATCGAAACATACATGATTCTTAGTGAATGTGACAAAGATTGAAATGGAAAGAATGGGTCCCCCTTGTGAGAGAGGCGAAGAGGAGAGGGCATAATCTCACAATAAGATATTGCACATTTAAGACAGAGGCGCACAGGAATCACATCTCTTAGAGAGTTGTGGATTTGTCGAATTCTTCACTGCAGAGAGGGTTTTTGAGGTTGAGGTAGATTTTTTAATCAGTAATGGAATCAAGAGGTAGAGGGAAAAAGGCAGAAAACTGGGCTTGAGGATCAAAAACAAAGTTGCCGGTAAAGCTCAGCAGGTCTGGCAGCATCCATAAAGGAAAAAAAAAACAGAATTAACATTTCTGGTCTGGTGACCCTTCCTCAGAACCATGATCAGCCATGATTACATTAAATGCTGGAGTGTACTTAATGGGCTGAATGGCCTACTGCTGTTCCTTATGGTCTTTTGAACAAACTCATTCCATCAATTGGCTCAATGTTAATTGGTTCACATGAGATAGGGAGTTACTGGATGGTAGGCCAATAGATCAACTCATGGTAAGTGAATTATAGGTTGGAATAATTATAACAAGTCTTATCTCCAAGTTCAAGCAACAAATGAAGCTTCATTATTTCTTCTGGCTTTGTTTAATGATACGACAGGAATTTCTTCCTTCAGTGTAAAAGGCCACAGTTATCTATTGTTCTCAATTAATAATTTTATTTTTGGCAATGAGTATCTATTTAAAGATGTAGGGTCTCCTATTCACTTGAAACATGTGCTGGGCCAAGTGTTCTGGAAAATCGAATAAATAGGACTTTAAACTAATCACAGTGTGGGGGTGTGTCGGGGGGCTTGAGGGTCTGGGAGAGGTGAAATATTGGCGTACAAAGTAAGAGGGTATTACAGCATTACAGGGCAACTACTTGGATGGTACCCAGATTGGGGCAGGAAAGGACAGAGCATATAAACATAGAAAAACAACAGTAAATTGGGGAAAGGGAAGAAAACACTATTAAAAAGGCAAAATCAATGGCTCTTTGCTTGAATGTGTTTAGCATCTGGAATAAAAGCAATGAATTAACTGCATAAATACATGTTAACAAGTTTGATTTTATAACCATTACAGAGACATGAGTGATGAATGATGATTTATGGTCACTTGTACTCTATAAAGAATGGCACAGTAAATATATAGTGAAAAACTTTTCAAAGCTGGGAACCGAGTATTCAATCCTTCACCTTCCTGGACCTCTCAGTATCCATCTCAGGCAACCAGCTTGTAACTGATGCCCATTTCAAGCCCACCGACTCCCACAGCTACCTAGAACACACTTCCTCCCACCCACCCTCCTGCAAAAATTCCATCCCCTATTCCCAATTCCTCCGCCTCCGCCGCATCTGCTCCCACGACAAGACATTCCACTCCCGCACATCCCAGATGTCCAAGTTCTTCAAGGACCGCAACTTTCCCCCCACAGTGATCGAGAACGTCCTTGACCGCGTCTCCCGTATTTCCCGCAACACATCCCTCACACCCCGCCCCCGCCACAACCGCCCTAAGAGGATCCCCCTCGTTCTCACACACTACCCCACCAACCTCCAGATACAATGCATCATCCTCCGACACTTCCGCCATCTACAATCCGACCCCACCACCCAAGACATTTTTCCATCCCCACCCCTGTCTGCTTTCCGGAGAGACCACTCTCTCCGTGACTCCCTTGTTCGCTCCACACTGCCCTCCAACCCCACCACACCCGGCACCTTCCCCTGCAACCGCAGGAAATGCTACACTTGCCCCCACACCTCCTCCCTCACCCCTATCCCAGGCTCCAAGATGACATTCCGCATTAAGCAGAGGTTCACCTGCACATCTGCCAATGTGGTATACTGTATCCATTGTACCCGGTGTGGCTATCTCTACATTGGGGAAACCAAGCGGAGGCTTGGAGACCGCTTTGCAGAACACCTCCGCTCAGTTCGCAACAAACAACTGTACTTCCCAGTCGCAAACTATTTCCACTCCCCCTCCAATTCTTTAGATGACATGTCCATCATGGGCCTCCTGCATTGCCACAATGATGCCACCCGAAGGTTGCAGGAACAGCAACTCATATTCCGCCTGGGAACCCTGCAGCCTAATGGTATCAATGTGGACTTCACCGGTTTCAAAATCTCCACTTCCCCCAACGTATCCCTAAACCATCCCAGCTCTTCCCCTCCCCCCACTGCATCCCAAAACCAGTCCAACCTGTCTCTGCCTCCCTAACCTGTTCTTCCTCTCACCCATCCCTTCCTCCCACTCCAAGCCGCACCCCCATCTCCTACCTACTAACCTCATCCCACCTCCTTGACCTGTCCGTCTTCCCTGGACTGACCTATCCCCTCCCTACCTCCTCACCTATACTCTCTCCACCTATCTTCTTTTCTCTCCATCTTCGGTCCGCCTCCCCCTCTCTCCCTATTTATTCCAGAACCCTCACCCCTTCCCCCTCTCTGATGAAGGGTCTAGGCCCGAAAAGTCAGCTTTTGTGCTCCTGAGATGCTGCTTGGCCTGCTGTGTTCATCCAGCCTCACATTTTATTATCCAGGAAGCAAAGGGTGGTGGGATAGCATTGTTGATTCAGGATGGAATAAGTATGATGGCAAGGAATGATCTTGCATCAGAAGTTGAAGAATCCTTTTGGAGGGAAGTAAGAGGCAAAAGAGGGGAAAAAGACAATAGTAGGAGTGAGCTATAAACCCCCCAACTATAAGTATGAGGTGACACACGAATAAATGGCCAAGTGGATTCAGAATTGGCTTGCCCATAGAAGGCAGAGAGTTGTGGTGGAAGGCTGTTTTTCGGACTGGAGGTCCATGATGAGTGTGTTCCACAGGGATCTGTACTGGGATCTCTGCTGTTTATGATATATATGGTGACTTGGATGTAAATGCAGATGAGTAGGTTAGTAAATTTGCAGTCAATATAAAGGCGGGTGGAGTTGTGGATATTGTAGAAGGTTGTCAAAAGATACAGCGGGATATTGATCAGTCGCAAATATTGGCAGAAAAATGGCAAATGGAGATTAATCTGGGTAGGTGTGAGGTGCTGCACTTTGGGAGATCAAATGTTAGGGAAAAATATACAGTTAATGGCAGGACCCTGAACAGGATTGGTGTGCAGAGAGATCCTGAGTTTCAAGCCCATGGCTCTGCGAAAGTGGCCATGCAAGTCGATAGAGTGGTAACGGAGATGTATGACATACTTCCCTTTATTGGTTGGGGAATTGAGTACAGGAGTCAGGGTGCCATGGTGCAGTTTTATAAGACTTCAGTTACCCCACATTTAGAAGATTGTGTTCAATTCTGGTCGCCATATTACAAGAACAATGTGGAGGCTTTGGAGGGGATGCAGAACAGGTTTACCAGGATGCTGCCTTTATTAGAGGGTATGAACAGTAAGGAGAGGCTAGAAAAGCTTGAGTTGTTTTCTCTGGAGCAATGGAGGCTGAGGGGAGACTTGTTAGAAGTCTTTAAAATTATGAGATGCATAAATAGGATTGACGGTCAGAATCTTTTCCCAGAGTGAAAATGTCAAAACCTAGGGGTCATACATTTCAGATGACAAGGAAAGGAAAAATACAAAAGAGATGTGACAGACAAGTTTTGTTTTACTCAGAGAGCGTTAGAAGTTTGGAATGCATTGCCATGGGTGGTGGTGAAGGCAGATATGATAGGGGTATTGAAAAGACTTTTCGACAAGCATAAGAATATGTCAGAAATGGAGCGATATGGATCAACAGCAGGCAGAAGAGATTAGCTCAATTTGACGTCACATTCGAGACAACATGTGGGCCAAAGGGCCCATTCCTGTGGTGCACACTTCTATGTTCTATGCCCTGTGTTCTAAATCAGGAGATAATGAAGACATGTAATAAAAAGAGTGTATTAATTATGTGTGACTTCAACGTCCATGCAGTTTGGGATAATCAGATTGGCAGAGGAAGAACTCAGAGAGAATTTGAGAAGTTTTCTAAAGCAACAGGTGATGGGTCCACCCAGGGATCAGGATATATGGATCTGGTGATGTGATGTGAGGCAGGTTTAATAAATGAGTAAAAGACCTCTGAGGGGACAGTGACCATACCATTGTGGAACTTAGCATTCAATTGAGAGGGAGAAACTTGGGTCAAAGAAAAGAAGTGTGCTTAATTTAATTAAGTACAATTATAAGGGAATGAGGGCAGACCTGGCTAGAGTGGACTAGTGGAAGACTTTAGTAGCAAAGATGCTTGAGGAATAAAGGCAGATTTTTTTTATGAAAAAATGTTTTGCAGCACAGCAAAAATAAATTCCAATGAGAAAGAAGGATTCTTACAAAGGGGAATGAGGTCAGCCAGGTGGACTTCACAGAATTTGAGTTCCCTGATTGGGGCTTTTAACCAAGTCCGATCAGGGAGTCTTGGCTGATAGATGGAGCACCAAGCATTCTGTTCACTTGAGGAGCTGGCTCTGAGCTAGCTGGGCCAGTGTTATGTAAAATGCACATGTAAACAAGGGTGACTTGGTGAAAGACTAACAGCCGTCGTGGAATTATTTCACCCAAACATGATCACCCAGGGAAGTTAAAGATTGCATCTGATTGAAAGAAAAAAACATATAACGTGGCAAAAATTAGTGGTAAGTTAAAGGATTTGAAAAGTTTTAAAAATAACAAAAGATGACCAAAAAAAATACTAGAGCCGGAACAGATAAACTTTGAGGGCAAACTTAACAAGTAAAACCTGGAGAGGGAAGCCAAAGTGAACTTAGGTCCCTCAAAGAATGAGCCTGGTGAAACAATAATGGGGAATGGTACGGAAGTTGAATAAATGCTTCGCATCAGCTCGCACAGTGGAAGGCATTAATACCATTCCAAAACTATCAAATAATCAAGGGGCAAAAAAAAGGAACGGAAATAGAATGATAACTATCACCAGGGAAAAAAAGTGATAGGGGGACTTAATGGGCTAAAGACTGATAAGTGCCCTCAAATTAATGAATGCATCATAGAATAATAAAGGAGATAAAGGATACACTGGTAAATATTCTGAGAGTCAAGTCTTGATATCACTTGCCCATAATATTGAGCCAAACATGGCACCAAATTAAACTAATCCCTGCTATTGCAGTTGGCCCATATCCCTCCATTCCTTTCATATTCACAAGCTTATCTAAAAGTCTTTTTAATTCCCCTTAGTTCAACTTCTCTCACTCTAATTATTTTTGGTCATTTTTGTTGATTTTTAAAACTTTCCTAGTCTCTGCCTTACCACTAATCTTTGCCACATTGTGTATTTTTTTCTTTCAATCCAATGCTAACCTTAGCTTCCCTGTTAACTATGGTTTACTTATGCCCTTCCGAGGAATCTGTCTCCAACACTGAAATTTTCTGAGAACCGTTAGATTCTGGAAAGTCCGAGAGGATTGGAGGATCAAGGACCAGGGTCACAGATTTAACATACAGGACAAAAAATTTAGAGGCAATGTAAGGAAAAAGCCTTCTCATAGAATCTCTACAATGTGGAAGAATGCCAATCAGCCCACCAAGTCCACACCGACCCTCCTAAGAACACCCGACCCCACCTTATCCCTGTAAGCTATTTCCCATGGCTAACCCACCCTGGACACTGTGGGCAATTTAGCATGCCCAATCCACCTAACCTGCATACCTTTGGACTGTGGGAGGAAACCGAAGCAGACACGTCGAGAATGCACAAACTCCACACAGAGAGTCACCCGAAGGTGGAATCAAGCGCGAGTCCCTGGTGCTGTGAAGCAGCAGTGCTAACCACTGAGACACCGCGCCACCCTTTTCAGCCAGAGGTTGGTGGGAATCTAGAACTCATTTCCTGCAACGTTGCTGGGGCAGAAACCTTTGTAACATTTAAGAATTATGTAGATGAGCACTGCAATGCCAAGACATGTAAGCTTTTGGGCCAAATGCTGTAAATTAAAATAGTTAGGTGGTGATTTTTTGAATAGTACAGATACAATGGGCTGAATGGCCTTTGCGGTACATCTTTATGACTCAATGACTTGAACTACCAGTGCAGCCCTTCTATTTAAAAAGGGGAGACAAAATAGAACAGGTAACTATAGGCCAGTTAACTTAACTATTAACATATAAAGGACGTAATAGCAGAGCATTTAGAAATACACAGTCTGATTAGACAGAGTCAATATGGCTTCATGAAGGGGAAATCAGAACTGAGTGTGTGAGAATGGGGAGGCAACAAACAGGATACATTAAAGTGAAAAGTAAATGTAATATGTTAAGATTGTCAGTAGGCATTTGACAAGGAATCACACATTAAGTTACTGAATAGAATAAGCACGTTGTGCTGGATACCTACATTAGCATAGAGAGAGAGGTTTGTCTAACTAATAGAATACAGAGAATTGGAAAAAGGTTGTGGAGGGGGCATGTTCAGGATGGAAACCTATAACTCATGGAGTGCCACGGGGATCAGAGATGAGGACACAATTATTTACAACATATACTAATGACTGGTGTGAAGAGAGCTTGCAGATAACACATAACCAGAAGAGCAGACAGAAGGTGTCTGCAGGAAGACATAGACAGGTTGTGAGCCAGCAAAACACTTGGCAACGGGAACAAAATATAGGAAAATGTGACGTTATGTGTGCTGGCAGAAAGAACAGAGGAGCTGAATATTATTGAAATGGGGAAAGGATAATGAGAATTCCAGGACATAAAGATCAGAGAATCAAGTGCATGAATTATAAAAAAAACACCTAGCATCCAAGTTCAGTGGGTAATAGGGAAGAGAATGCTACATTTATTTCAAAGGGAATGGAATTGTAAAAGCAGAATGGTTTTTATTTCAACTGCACAAGGCAGTAGTCAGATCACAGCTGGAATGCTGTTCACACTTTGGGGCCTCCTACCTCAGAAAACATATACTGGAATTACAGGCAGTCCAGAGGAGGCTCTATGGACTGACAAGCAGGTATAGAGGGACTGTGTTTAAGGTGATGTTGAGCAGACTGGACTCTTAGTCATTGGAATTTTGAACAATGAAATTGAATTGTTTAAGCTTCTTAGCAGATTTGACAGTGATCTTTTCACTCACCTGTAAAATCTAACAGAGCTTTTCTTAAAATACATCTTTGCCAGTGTAGCACTCCTTCACTGTTGTGAGGTGTCGGGCTAGATTTTTGTATTCTAAGTGCTGGAGGTGGTCTTGAACCAACAGTTTTCTGACTTAGAATTGAGAGTGCCCCTCTCTGAACCATCTCTAACTATGTGCAATAGTGGCACCTGCCTCAAATTAGGGTAGGGCTGGACAAACTCGATGGGCTAAAGGCATTTTCAATGCTGCATGGTTATAGCGTTAGTGATATGTAAAGGATCACTCTCAGCTTAAATCAAAAACTTGCAAAGTAGATTTATTTCATCACTGGCATTCCTTCACTTTAAAGATTACAAAATGTCTCCATTCATTCCCACCCCTCCTCAATTTAGAAGATAAAGGCTCTTCCCTCCGTTAGAGCACAATGTGCACTGTGAAGGAACAGTTGTGTTCAGAGGAATCAATGGGTGAAGTATGTCATATAAAAAAAGAGTTTTTATGAGAAGCAATGAAGGAACCAAAGAAATTATATCAGCCAACAAACTGCGGATGTTGTAAATTAAGAAGAAAAATAGAAATTGCTGTAAAATCTCAGCAGGTTTGGCAGCATCTGTGAAGAAAAATCAGAGTTAATGTTTTGTGTCTGGTTCTGAGGAAGGGCCACTGAACCCATAACATTAACTCTGACTTTTCTTCACAGTTGCTACCAGACCTGCTGAGCTTCTCCAGCAATTTCAGTTTATTGATTTTCACGGTTTGGTTGCCCTGGTCAACAAAAGAAAGACTATGATCTCCACAATGCCACTTTCATGCTGATGCACGGTATGCTCCCCTTGCTAATCAATAAGCCTTGCCAATAAGGTCAGAAGCCACATCGGATGTGTAAGCATGTTTACTATAAATAAAGATTCACAGAATTTTTGTGACAGAAACGGGGGCAAGAGATGAATGAATCTCCCTCTGAATTAGTCGTCTATCCATGAGTACTCTGTGCTTGTCTTGCCCAAGCTTCAGTGGGACCAGTTTGTAACTGATGGAATATTTTGTTCATATATTTCAGTAAACTTTTCAGAAGTTAAACTATATAAGACATGGAAAGATTTTCTATATTTGAAATCAACCCATCCGTTGTCTTGTATTGGCTGTCTGCAGAAATTCTGCCTGTCCTTCTGATGAGTCACACAATTCCTAACATGAGCAAAAGAATAGCATTGGAACATTGTAACAGGAAAAAGCCTTTCAAACATTTTTACCTGTTTTGGCATTCTGTTCACCAATGGCTCCTTAGTACATTAACTCTGTCTACCCTTTGTAGCAGTAGGTGGTTGCGGGATGAGGTGTATAGGGCATTGGTGAGGCAGCGTGCTCCTTTCACTGTTTGTGGATGGCTTCTGCTTTTTCCTAACGGCAAGTCACGAGGTGCTCAACACCTTCCTGAATTTTCCTCCTCTACTTCAGGCAGCCTTGGGCCATTGATCCCCAGGTGTCAGTGGGAATACCACACTTCGCCAGTGAGGACTTGAGGGTATCCCTGAAGCACTTCATCTGCCCACGTGGGGCTCACCTGCTGTTTCAGAGCTGGGAGTGGAGCACCTGCTTGGGGAGTGTCATGTCGGCCATTTGGTCCAACACAGTTAATCAAGGATGGTCAATGCCTCGATGCTGGGGATGTTGGCATGGTCGAGGGTGTTAGTATTGGTGCATCTTTCTTCAGCAGATTAATTATCTATCAGAAACAAACACTGAGAAGGCTGGAGAAACTCAGCAGATTTAATATTTTGAATCTGGTAGCATTCTTCTTTTGAATATTTCTGCGACATGCCTCTGTTACTCTCTCCACAGATTGGGTTCTCCAGCATTCTCTGTGATCGTTTCAGATCTTCAGCATCTTTTACTTGCTGCTTTTAAAAATCCATTAAACTCAGTTTGGAAAATTTTGATAGACCACAAATTTAATGATTTCTTATGGTAGAAAGTTTTAGTTTTCACTATCATTTGTGTGAAGAAGTTCTTCTTCAGATCAAAACTGGATGAAAAAGGCCTCATTTGAAGTTACTTCCTCTTTGTTCAGATCTCCCTTACAAAAGAAAATATTTTTTCAGGACCAGGCGCAAAATGTTAACTCTGATTTTTTTTCACGGATGCTGCCAAGCCTGATGAGATTTTCCATTAAAGTTTAAAATCTGTTAATCATTTTGAACAGTTTTTTTAATTTGCCCTTTATTCTTCCACACTGAAAGAGATATGAACATAGATTATGCAGCATGTCCTCATAATTTAATCCTTCTTAGCTCACGTATTATTCTATAATTCCATTTTTTTAAACTTTATCCATTCACAGGATGAGGGTGTCACTGGCCAGGCAACATTTATTGCCCATCCCTAATTGCAGAGGGTAGTTCAGAGTCAACAACATTGCTGTGGGACAGTAGTCACATGTAGGCCAGACCAGATAAGGATGTCAGTTTCCTTCCCTAAAGGACAGTGGTGAACCAGATGGGTTTTTTTTCCCAACAATCGGCAATGGATTCATAGTCTTCATTATATTCTTAATTCCAGAAATTGATCAAATTCAACTTCCAATATCTGCCATGGTGGGATTTGAACCTGGGCCCCCAGAACTTTAGCAGGGTCTCCGGATTAACAGTCCAGTGATAATACCACGAGGCCACTCCCTCCCATTTTGCACATTAGCTATGATGCACTTCAGAAATGTAGCTACATTGGCCAATAGATTCATCAGCACTTAAGTCCTGACTTCAGATGCAATTGGTCCCTATTCCCAAGTGATCATGTCGAAATAAATGTTAGTGTTCAGTCTGTAATGTGTAGTATTAGCACATGAACCTTTAATAACCCAGAAGGCGAAAGGAGACATAAGATAACAAGATGTAGAGATGAATAAACACAGCAGGCCCGGCAGCATCTTAGAGGCAGGAAAGCTGATGTTTCGGGTCTGGATCCTTCTTCAGCCCATTTTTTGGAAGAAGGGTCCAGATCCAAAACATCAGCTTTCCTGCTTTTCTGATGCTGCCTGGCCTGCTATGTTTATCCACCTCTACACCTGGTTATTTCAGACTCCAGCATCAGCAGTTCCTACTATCTCCAAAGGAGACATCAGGGTTTGATTCACTGTGTATCTTTCAAAATGCGATCCACTATGACTAGAACATTCAATTCCATGTATCTGTGTTTTTTATTTATTTTTCCTCTTTGGAAAGTTTATGAGCAAGTCTTGGCCTGTACTGAGTGCGTAAACTGGCCTGATCCCATATCTACTTCAACAGTAGTGCAACTTGGTGAAATAACAATGGGATCACCTGATGATCAGAACCAGATTTCCATGTCTCATGACTGTTCAATATTGCTGAAGGGCAATAGTTGAGATTAGACTCAGTTTAATCATGGAATATTGCTAAATCATTATAAGGTTCTATTTTCAATCACCATACTTGCCTTAAACAATGTACAATCGGTCATGTTAAACGTCGAGTGGTTTCAAAAAAGGCCCAGGATCTTCAAAAGCCAAACTGTTTTGCCGTCCCTTGCTTTCTGTATTTTTGGCTCCATGTGGTTCTGTACCTAAATGTGGAGTTTTGGATGAAGTGTCAGGGATTAAGATGTGATGGCGCAATGAGTCGGAGGCATTTAGTGATTGTTGGCATGGATTAACGGAATGGTCACTGTTTTACCATCCTTTGGGAAATGCTGTAAAAGCATAATCTGCAGCAGTCAGGGGGTTAAGGTGGATACATTGCCTTCAGCTGTAATGCAGCACACTGGGTTCTGCCTCCTGAAGCACTCCTTTCACTGCTGTCAACTCAATTGGTGAAGCAATCAGTCTGAGGATCACAGCAGTGTTTTTGGCAGGGATGCACTCACTCTCAAGTCAAGCTGATGATTCAAAAAGTGCAAGACTTTCAGCAGATCACAGAGTCTTTGAGTGAAAGTGGAGAGGGGCAGTAATTTCACATCTTACTGGTTGTTTACAACAAGTAGACTTCAGCTCTCTTCTTTTCCATTTCACGAAGCTGTTGGTCAGCCATTATATCAGAAAGATCTGAGTGCAACTACAAAGACTGTAGTTTTTACAAACCTGGACAAGCCACTTGAGCCAACTGGTCCGACATATTTTGTATTTACATATCACATTACTGTCCTACCACTCTTATTGAGTTTAACCCTCGCAACATTCTCTCCTTTTTTAGTTCATCTAGCTTCCTCTGTTTGTGCGATATCTATCTCCATCAGTCTTTGTCATGAGTTCTACAGTCCAGCACTTCCAGGATGATCAGGTTTCTCCCAAATTTGCAAAGAAAGGTAAAGCAAAATATTGAAGATGCTGAAAATCTGAAATAAAAACAGAAATTAGTCTGGAGAACATCATCAGACCTGGCAGCATCTGTGGTGAGAGGAGCAGCGTTAATGTATCAAGTCTTGATAATGAGGAGGGGGACTAATATTCAGTTTGCTTAATATGGCAAGGAAAATTTGGAAGACACACAGAATTGTTCCAGTGCAGGAGAAGGCCATTTGGCCCATCATACCCTCATTGGTCCTGTGACTTTGTGTTAATTTCCTGCCTTTTCCCAATATCCCTGTGTGCCAAATACCAATAACCATCCAATACTCTCACGAATGCCTCATTTGAACCTGCCTCCACCACATTTCCAAACAAAGCATTCCATATTTAACTACTCACTCACTGTGTGAAAAAAGTTTATTTACATATTTTTCTGATTTTTCTGAAGAAGGGTCTAGACCCGAAATGTCAGCTTTCTTGCTCCATTGACAAGAAACTCAATTGGACTCACCAAATGCACACAGTGGCTCCAAGAACGAGTCAGAAGTTAGGAATTTTGCACAGTAACTCACCTTCTAACTCCCCAAATCCTCGCAATCATCTATTTCCCAGGTACCAGTCAGGGGTGTGATGGAATACTCCACACTTGTCTGGGTGGGTGCAGCTCCAACAACACTCAAGAAACTTGACACTGACCAGGACAAAGCAGCCCACAAGGGTGGTACCACATCCACAAGCAGCCACTCCCTCCAACTCCGGCGCTCAGTAGCAGCGGTAATCTACAAGGTGCACTGCAGAAATTCACCAAAGGTCCTCAGACAGAACCTTCCAGACCCGCAGCCCCTTCCATCCAGAAGAATAAGAGCCGCAGATATACGGGAGCAACACCAACTTCAAGTTGCCCTCCGAATCACTCACCATTCTGATTTGGAAATAAATTGCCGTTCCTTCATAGTCACTGGGCCTAATAGAATTGTGGGCCATCCCACAGCAGGAGGGCTGCAGCGGTTCAAGAAGGCAACTCACCCCCACTTTCTCAAGGGCAGTTAGGGACAGGCAATAAACGTTGGACCAGCCAGTGATGCTCACAACTCACAAATGAATAAAAAAAAATTGCTAGCCCACTGTCTTTATTACTGAAAGTTTGAATAACTCTAGAAATAAGTTGACCAGGAGCCAGAACAATAATTTGGCAACTAATTAGTAAATACCCGCATACTGCCTTTAAAAATGACAAATACTCATTTGCATCTTTTATTTTCATGTTCTACTGAGTGAACAGAACAAAATAATGAAGGCGTGGGTGATAGGCAAATATGTGAAATAAAAAGAGCCAAGGGTGAGGACTAACAGAGTTGTTCATCAATAGAACCAGTGACAAACTGATGGGCCAAATGATCTCCTACACTGGCAAAATTTTATGATTCAAAAATTTTGAACCCTCACAGATAGAAACATCTTTACTACTTCTCATGTATTAAACCATTTCACAGTTTCCGTTGTGCTCCTTCCAAAGCTAAAAAGCGTCTCTCCAATCCCGAAAATGCCAACTCCAGCTGGGCTACATTTTCACTGGCACTGAGTGCTCTCTGAAAACAATACTCCTAAACATTGGCCAGCAATGACTTGAATGGTCTGTAGCTATCCTTTATGAGGAAGCAGGCTTTACCCATTTTGAAAACAAGGCAGTAAAGCCGTAATGTCAACTCGGCTAATTTCACTGATCCTCCATACAATAGGGATCAGCACCTTGATACAGTTCACAAAAAAAAGTCACTGGGAAACCATTTTAAGAGGAATTTCCTAAACTATTTTTGTACTGGCATCAATTATGTACATTTTTGTAGCACCTTTCACAACCTGAGAATACCTTAAAACGCATTATAGCTAACTAGCACTTTTAGATGCCTTGGAAGTCAAATTGTGTACAAACATGATATAGCAAATAGAAAATATAATCTGGTGGTACTATTGGCCATCATAAACATTTTCAGGAAGTTTGACATGCAATGCTACAGGAGATGGCATGATGGCTTGGTGGATAACACTGTAGACTCGTTATTCCAGGGACCCAAGTTCAATTCCATCCTCAGGTGACTATCTGAATAGATTTTTGTACATTCTTCCTATGTCTGCATGGGTTTCCTCTGGATTCCTCCCACAGTCCAAAGATGTGCAGGTTAGGTGGACTGGCCATGTTGAATTGTCCTTCAGTGTTCAAGGATGTAGACACAAGGCTAGGTGGATTAGCCAAGGGAAATGCATTGCATGGGTGTGGTGGGGTGTCCTTCTGATGGTCAGTATAGATTTAATGAGCCAATGGCCTGCTTCCACATTGTAGGGATTCTATAATGATGGATTGGCCAAGGTTAATGTGGTGTTATGGGGATGGGGGAGGCGGTGCTGGGTGGGGTGTACTTCAGAGGGTCAATGCACATTCAATGGACCTCAAATGGCCTCTTTCTGCACTGTAGGGATTTTATGATGTGAGCAGCTCTGGTCAGGCCAGTATTTAGAGCTCCACCCTAATCAAAGTTACAATTAAAGACCAATGTCATTGCTGTGGGTCATGTGTGTCAGACAAGGCAGGATGGCAGATTTCCTTCCCCAAAGGCATTAGTAAAGCAAATGAATTACTCATAACAATCAACAGTAGTTAGATAGTCGTTTTTGCTGGACTGTTAATCCAGGCACCCAGATAATGTTCTGGGGCCCAGGTTCAAATCCTGTCAAGGCAGTGGTAGAATTTGAATTCAATAAAAATATCTGGAATTAAGAATCTAGCGATGATTATGAATCCATTGTCAATTGTTGGGAAAACCCACCTGGTTCACTAATGTTCTTTAGGGAAGGAAATCTGCCACCCTTACCTGGTTTGGCCTACATGTGATTCCAGACCCACGGCAATGTTGTTGATTCTTAACTGCCTTCTGGACGATTTCAGATGGGCAATAAATGCTGCTTAGCCAGTGATGGCCTCAGCCTGTGAATGAATAAAGGAAAAAAAAAACAACCATTAGGCTTGCTTTTTAATTCCAGTCTTTGAATAATTTCAAATTTTACCGTGACCCTAGAGCCGTAGCTTTTAGCTCTGGGTCACTGTTTTGAAGGCATTACCTCAACAGCCCTGCCTATTCACAAACCCTCTAGCATTGTTACTTTGCAAAACAGAGAGATCAGATACATGATATAATACCCAAATGGAAAAGCATTCTGCTATGCTCATCTGCTTCAAATTTGCCAAGATGGGTAATTATCTTTATAAATGGTCTTAGTATATAAGATGGATGTTCTTCTCATCAGGACCAAAGCAATGTCTTGGGTTTTGTTTTTATCTACTGAGTGATTCAGATTGAAATTGTTGAGATATTTTGCCAAACTGGGCAGGTATTTCTGCAGGTTTTTCAGCCTTCTCAGGAGACTGAATAATATTGGGTAATTTGAAGGCTGTTGTGGTCCAAGAAGTATCATTTTTGCGTTAAAAAAAAAGATGGCTTGGGGGTGGGGCTTTCTTCGTTCTGTCATTGTTTTTATGTTGCAACAAAATCAAATAGGGGAAGGCTATTTAGCTCACCTGCTCACATTATCCCTTTGGTTCCTTACTAAAAAATCCCAATCTGGTTTTTGTGAAAATTCAGGCTGGCTCACATTGAAATCCTTTAAGATATTTTGTCCTAAAGAGCCAGGATGAGAATATATAAAATCTCCTGCTTTGATTTATTTGAAATATTGTTGCCTACCAAACAAATATTTGCCAATCCATCTCCATTATTCCTATTTATCTATTGGCCGTGGATCCATATACAACAGCTTATTATGTGAGACAACGTCAAATGTCTTCCTGAAATCCAAATAAATAACATCCATTATCATTCTACTGTCTATCATCTCCTGAAAGGAAAATCTAATAAATCAGTAAAGTGAGCTGAGTGAAGTATTGCTTTATGCTTAGCTCTGTTATAAATCAATTGTTGGAAATTAAATTTTATTGGTCAACAATTCCATTGTTATTTCCTCAAATTACAACCAAGGTACTACAAAGCAGGTTAGGCACCTTTCAAAAACAAATCTGGCAGAAAACATTGAAAAGAGGGTCAGAAATAGGCCATTCAGCCCTTCAAGCCTGTTCGACCATTCGATGTGATTGTGACTGATCATTCAACTCAGACCCCTTTCTCCTGCTTTCTCCCCATTCCCTTCGATCCCTTTAGCCCTAAGAACTACAACTAACTCCTTGAAAACATTTGATGCTTTGTCCTCAACTCTTCTGTGGCTGAAAATTCTCTCTCAGGGTGAAGAAATTTCTCATCATCACAGTCCGAAATGGCTCTATCCCTAGAATGTGATCCCAGTTCTGGTCTCCCTTGTCGTCGAAAACATCTTTCTTGTGCCTACCCTGTTTAGTCCTGTTAGAATTCTATAGATTTCTATCATATGCCCCCTCAATCTTCTAAACTCAAGTGAATATCGTCCTAATTAATCAAATATCTCTTTATATGTCAGTCCTGCCACTCCAGCAATTCTTAAATTATCTGTGACTGATCAGATGTGTTGTAGTGTCTTTTATTGTACCTTCATACTTGAATATCCTAAGTTGGGGCTACATTGATCTTTGAATCCCTACAGTGTACAACAGGACATTCAGCCCATTTATTCCACACTGACCCTCAAAGAGCATCCCACCCTTATCCCTGTAATCTGCATTTCCCATTGTTAACATCCACTAGCGTTCAAATCCCCAAACACAATTGGCAAATGGCCAAACCAGCTATCTGCACATCTTTGGACTGTGGGAGGAAACTGGAGCACCTGGAGTAAACCCACGCAGGCACGGAGAGAATATGCAAACTCCATACATAAGTACACAAGGCTTAATGTGCAAAGGAACTAAGCTTGCTTCTTCATAGACTATGAGAAGCTTCTCAAAAGTGTTTTACCAGTAGAAGTCATAGTCAGCATGTGGACAATAAGATCCCATGATTAACAATGGCTTGGGGTTAAAAGCTAGTCAGAACACATCATGTATCAAACATTAGCAATGGCATCAACCAGCTTTTTACATATTTAAAGCCCTATCTGCAATGCCTGTCTTGTTACCCTCAGCATGATTCACAAAATGCATGGGGCAAATTCCGAAGAAGTGCAGTCAGATTGTTATTTAATACAAGAAATTCCAGACTTTCAGATGGCCATCATGCTGTGTGATGGTAGCAGAAAGTGCATGAACGTGTTTTTATGAGATTGTGTTGATAATAAAGGGCATTAACCTGTTTGTTTTAAACAGGTTAATAATTCGCAGTAAAAGCCAACAGAGAAACCTTATCAAAATGCTTTAATGTGCTCGTTTCTAACATTGATTGTACTAACTTTAAGGTATCTGGCATAACTATTGCCACAAAATAATCTATGTTGTAACTTGCAAGAGGTTTTCAGTTACACATAAAACAGTTAGCTGGGCATTATTTGCAAAAAAATGAGTATAAATGTCGTGTTCTGTGTGGGTCTGGTTACAGATGAATTTATTTTAAGTCTGTTGCAGTTTGCTGCACTTGTTACAATTTTACAGTACACACCAGATTGCCTTAATGACATTTTCACAGCAATACAAAAAGTTACTAAATCTCAAAGGAGCTCAAACACCTGTACAGAACGGAGTGGCGCTTAGTTGCTCATATTATGTCATAGCATGTTCAAAATTAAGAGCAATATTGATCCCAGGGGCTTTAAAGATTGCCCTCAAGATGTCCTGTTCTCTTGAAGGGATCTGTGCTTGTGGAAACCAAGTGAAAGCCTACAGGGAGTTAAGCTCCAGATATTTGCAGAGAGTAATTTAGTTTCAAATGATGAGGCACTACATGAAGTAAAAGAAAATGGATTTTACTCCAATTCCTCCACCAAGTAAGTCTCTTGTTGTTGGCACTTATTGTCTAAATAGGTTAATTTTATAGGCTAGGCTGCACAAAAAAGGCTTGTATTCTCCCCAGACAAGAAGATTAACATGTGATCAAATCGCGATGATTAATATTACAGGATTTGCTAGGGAAGACAGAGTAAACAATTTTCTCCATTGGTAGAGTGCAGAGCAAGTGTCAAAACAATTGAAATTGATAACAAACAAAAACAGAAATTGCTGCATGAACTCAGCAGGTCTGGCAGCATCTGTGGAGCGAAATCAGAGTTAATTGAGTCCAGTCACCCTTGATGCTAGGCAATTTGGGAATTTAGGGAGGGGTTCGAGGGGTGGTGGGGCTGGAGTGGGGAATGATGGGGAGGTGAATCACGAGCTACTTAACACAAAGAGCAAAGACTGAAACTCTCTTACTTTCTAAAAGACCTTTGAGACTGAAAATCATTTGAAAATGTCAGAACCGATTTTTGCTAGGCAAAGCAGTTAAGGCTTAGAACATTAAACAGTACAACACAGGAACAGGCTCTTCGGCCCACTTTGTCTGTACTGACCATGATGCCATTCTAAACAGATGCAATATACCTGCATATCTCTTTGTTCGTGTGTCTCCTTAAACGCCTCTTAAATGTTGTTATCATTTCTGCTTCTACCACTCCCCTCCCAGCATGTTCCAGGCAGCTACTTGACTCTGTAAAAAAACTCTTACTCCCCACATCTACTTTAAACATTTCCTCCCTCACCTTAAACCTATGCTGCCTGACATTTGACATTTCCACCGTAGAAGAAACACTCCACACTACCCACGATCCTCATAACTTTATATACTTCTATCAGGTCGCCACTCGGCACCCGACCTTCTCATGGATACACTCCAAGTTTTTTCAGCCTCTCCTTATAGCTAATACACTCTACTCCAGGCAATATCCTTTTAAACCTGAGACAACAGGGTGTGGAGCTGGATGAACATAACAGGCCAAGCAACATCAGAGGAGCAGGAAAGCTGTTCTTTCGGGTCTAGAACTTACTTCAGAACCTCTTTTACACTCTTTCCAAAGCCTCCACATGCTTCTGATGGTGTGGCAACCAGAACTGCATACAATATCTCAAATATGGCTTGCATAAAGGGTGGCCCAGTGGCTCAGTGGTTAGCACTGCAACCTCACAGCACCAGGGAACCAGGTTCAATTCCAGCCTCAGGTGACTGTCTGTGTGTAGTTTGCATGTTCTCCCCATGTCTGTGTGGGTTTCCTCCCACAGTCCAAAGATGTGCAGGCTAGGTGGATTGGCCATGCTAAATTGCCCATAGTGTTCAGGGGTGTTTTTCATTATAGGTGGATGGATCTGGGTGGGATGCTTCAATGCCCAGTGTGGACTTGTTGGGCTGAAGGGCCTGTTTCCACACAGTAGGGAATCTCATCTAAAGCCTCATGCAGTTGTGTCATCACTTGCTATCCTTTATATTCAATCCCTCAACCAATGAAGGCAAGCATGCCATATGCCTTCTTTACCATCTTATCCACTTGTGTTGTTGCCACTTGCAGGAAATTATAGACTTATACCCTAAGGCCCACCTGTATATCAATGCTCCCAAGGTAGCTGCCATATAACCCTAGAATCACAGAGTCCTATAGCACAGAGGCAAGCCCTTCAGCCTAAGCTGGTTCATGCCAACCACTAACCCAATTTCTCCGCATTTGGCCCATTTTCTCCCAATCCTTTCCAATCCATGTATTAATCCAAATGTCTTTTAAACTTTGTTAATATTCCGGCCTCAACCACTTTTGCTGGCAGCTCATTGCATATGCGTGCCACACAATGTATAAAAAGTTGCCCCTCAGGTTCCCATGTATTCTTTCCCTCTTACCTTAAACTGATGTCCTCTAGTCCTCAATTCCCCAACCCTGGGAAAAAGAAGGAGTGCATTCACCCTATCCATGCCTCTTATTATCTTATACATTTCCATAAGAACGTCCCTCAGTGTTCTACCTTCCTAGTTTGTCCAACCTCTCCCGACAGCTTAGTCCCTTGAGACCTGACAACGTCCTTGTAAATTTCTTCTGCTCTCTTTCCAGTTCAATAACATCCTTCCTATCGCAAGGTGACAAAAAAACAGGACACAATACTCCAAGTCCAGCCTCACCAACATCCAGTACAACTGCAATATGCCTTCAAACTTCGACACTCAATGCCCTGACTGATGAAAGGCAGTGCACTGAAAGCCTTGTCCACTGCCCTATCTACCTGTGATTCCAATTTCGGAGAACTGTACACCTGAACTCCAAGGTACATCTGTTCCACTGCACTCCTTAAAGTCCTATCATTCACCATGAAACTCCTGTCTTGATTTGACTTTCTGAATTGCAACACCTCACATGTACCTATATTAAACTCCATTTGCCATTTTTTTCGGTGCACTTCCTCAGTTGATCAAGATCCTGCTGCAATTTCTGATAACCTTTCTCACTCTCCATGATACTGTCTGCTGTAGTGTCATCTGCAAAATTACTACCATGCCTCGTACCTTACCATTCAAATATTAGATATAGATAGCAAACAGCAATGGGGCCAGCACTAACCCCTGAAGCAAACCATTAGTCATAGGCCTCCAGTCCGACAGCATCCGTCCACTGTTACTTTCTGCTTCCTACCAGCAAGCCAACTGTGTATCCAATTTACTACTTCTTCCTGGATTCCATGCAATCTCACCTTCCAGAGCAGCCTAGCATATGGAATGTTATCAAAGGCCTTATTGAATCCATGCTGCTATTGCTTTATACTTTCTATTTGCATTTGACCTCCCAAAATGTATGACTTCACACTCATCTGGTATAAACTCCATCTGCTATTTCTCCACCCAATTATCAAACTGTTTTATATCCTGCTGTATCCTTTGATAACCTTCTTCACTATTCCAAATTCTACCAATTTTTTTCATTGCGTGGAACAAAGTCCAGGAGATGAAAACAGAGACGAGCCTGGATCTAATTGAATGGTGGAACAGGTTTGAGTAGGCTACCAATTCATTCTTGTTCCCACTATATTAATCATGGATGAAGGTGCAGAGAGTGGGGGCCAATGTGGACAGGAAACACGCATGGTGACACCAATATCATGTCTAGGCAATTTTTTAACAGACTGTCAGTTAATTGTCCTGAGTTTAACTCATGTCTGAAGTTAGCCTGGTTCACATAAACATTGCAGATTAAACCATCTCTTGTCCTCATGTCTCAGAAAACAACATACTGGCATTGGAGGCAGCCCAGAGGAGAAGAGTGTAGGGACCCAGGAATGGTCACCATTAGGAATGTGCTGCTGAAGGATCAGTTGTTTGGCGTTTACAAAGTTTTGAAAATAATCAGTAATATAGACATAGAGGGGATGGTTCCTCATGTGGAACATTCTAGGACGAGAGGCCATAATTTTAGGAGAAGGAGCAGTAGGTTTAAAATAGAGATGAGGAAAATTCAAAGCGTGAGGAATCTAAAGAATTCACGACCCCAGAGTGTGGTAGATAGTGGGAGTAATGAGTAAATTTAAAGGGGGAGATATTTTTAATTAGTAACAGGTTGAAGGGTCATGGACAGCAAGTAGGAAAGTGGAGTTGATGTCAAGGTGAAGTCAGCTAAGACTCTATTAAAAGGTATTGTGTGCTTGAGGGGCTAAATTGCTTACTCCTGCCCCTGGCCCATATGTTCTGAAGTAGATGCAAAGATGTTTCCACTTGTGGGGAGAATTAAACTACAGAAATGTACAGAAGGGAACTTCTTTACTCAGAAATTGGTGAAATCATGGAAATTGATTTTGATGGAGTATTTGAGTGGGTCACCATAAATGCGTACTACAGAACTTAAATAAGCAGACAAGAAGTAAAGGATTTGAAGGTTATGTTGAAGATGCGATGAATTAAAGTGATCAGAGGTATTGACCAGATGGGCTATGTTGCCTGTTTCTATACTTTAAATGTCTGTATAACCTTTCATCCTCTGACAAAGGACTAAAACATGTTTCTTAATCACTGTTTTCCACATTCCATTGTCCTTGGATAACAACTCATAACAATTTGCATTTGCATTGTATCTGTAACAAACCAAAATGGCCAAATGTGTCTCACAACATTAAACAAAGATTGGTTGCCAGTCGCTAAATTAGATACTAGCTGCCATGACCAAAGGCTTTCTCAAGGGGGTGGTTTTAAGAAATGTGTTAATTGAAGAGTACAAGTGAAAATATTAAAGTTACAATTTCCAGAACTTGGCTAAAATCAAAGCTTTTAATTCTGCTGTGGAGAAATTGCGAGCATGAAGGGTTTACAATTGAAGTAGGATAGAAAAAAAATCGGAACACCATAAGGCATAGAAACAGAAGTTAGCTGTTCAGCAGTCGTTTGGTATGGTAGCCTTTATTTGTCAGTGCATTGAGTATAGGAGTTACGAGGTCATGTTGTAGTCATGCAGGACATTGGTTAGGACACTTTTGGAACATTGTGTTCAATTCCTGTCACATTGCTATAGGAAAGATGTTGTACAACTTAAAAGGGTTCAGAAAAAGATTTGTAAGAATGTTGCCAGGATTGGAGGGTTTGGTCTATAGGATGAGGCTGGATAGGCTGAGGCTATTTTTCCTGGAGCTTTGGAGGTTGAGGGGTGACTATTGAAGTTTATAAAATCATGAGTGGCATGGATAAGACAAAAGGTCAAGGTTTTTTCCCCAGGGTAGTGGAATCCAAAACTAGAGCTGCCAGAGGAGGTAGTGGAAGCTGGTACAATTAAAGCATTTAAAATGTATCTGGATGGGTCTATGGTTAGGAAGGGTTTCAAGGGAAATGGGCCAAATGCTGACAATGGGACTAGATTAATTTAGGACATTTGGTCGGCATGAACAAGTTAGACCAAAGGGTCTGTTTCCATGCTGTATATCTCCACGATTCTACGACTATTTGACATTGAGTCTGCTCTGCCATAGAAGGGGATCATGGCTGATCTGATAACCCTCAGCTCCATTTTCCCCATCACCCTTGATTCCCTTACTGATTGAAAATCTGTCTCAGCCTTGACAGCCTTCTGCAGTAAACAATTCAACGCATTCATAATCCTTTGATAGAAGAAAATCCTCCTCAGCTCTGACTTAAATGTGTATCCCATTATTCTGAGATGATGCCCTCTGGTCTTAGACTACTCCTAAGAATTGTGTATGTTTCAATAAAGTCACCACTTATTCTTCCATTTTCCAATGGATAAAGGCCCAACCCATTCAACATCCTGTCATATGATAGTCCCTCACACCTGGTGACAGCTGAATGAACCTTTTCTGGATTTTCCCCAATGCCAGTATATTTTACCTTAGATATATCTTCAAAGGTTGCAGAGGTGTGGTGGTGGTAATGAAAATCAGGTCCAGGACATGGATAGATCTGGACTTCAAGCTGAAGATATTAACATTGAGCCATTGCCTAACAGTGTGCCACTATAGACCAGTAAACAGACAGGTGATGGTTAAATCAGACAGAGTACAAGTTCAAATAAGGTTACAGAGCACTGGGTGACTTCAAATCAACAGCAAATCTGTCTTCTGTTCTCTGCACAGTCTCACCCTTAACATAATTAAGTCTGTAAAATAAAGCTCACATTGTCCCTGTCCCAGTTCCTTTTGCATCCATCCATCAAGACAGCTCCTTGTTCAGGGAAGTCATATTTTACACTTTGAGTGTCCTGCACCAGCATCAAAAACTTCATTTACCCAAGACCTTTCATGTCTCAGAATATTGCCAAATGTTGTGAATGATATATTGGCCTTGGAAAGAACACAATCTAGTTGACAAGAATGGTACCTGGACTTCAGGATTACCTTACGAGGAGAGATTCTACAAAGCAGGCTTGCTTACTCCAGAATTTAGAAGCTGAAAGGATAATTAGTTTGGAGTCTTCAAAATAGTGACAGAAAAAGACAGGACGATAAATTATTTTCTATTGTTGAAGATTCCAGAACTGGGGGCATAATCTGAGATTTAGGGCTAGACCATTCAGGAAAAATATTAGGAAGCACTTTCTGCACAGAGGGTCGTAGATGTTTGAAACTCCCTTCCATAAATGGCAATGGATGCAGAATAAGTTGTTAAATCTATTTAGCTTTGGTTTAAAATGTTGTTAAGCAAACATATTAAGGGATATGGGCCAAAGTCAGTACATGGACTTCAGTTAAAAATCAACCATGATCTCATTGAATGGTGGAACAGGGTCCAGGGGCTGAATGACCTATTCCTCTCTCTATGTTTCTAACCAATTCAATATGTTTGAAGTGTGGTCACTGTTGTGATAGTAGAGATGAAACCGACAAAATGGAGTGAGTAAGATCCCAAGGTGAAGCAAAAGTAGGTCATTTGTCTTCGTCATATTGAAGCTAGATCTAGCCAGAATGCAACTGCTTTACTCTTCTTAAAACAAGTGCATTGAATCTTTTACACCCATCTCAGAAAGCAGATCTAGTCTTGATCAGGTACATAAGGGCAGAGAAAGGTGCAGGCCATCTACCATCACATCCAAAAGGCAGCACCACGGTGAATTTGAGAAACAAGCTTGGTTTTTGAGTTCAATTGTCTGACTCGTAACTTGGGCCCACAGCCTTCAAATCTAGTATTAAATAACACCCACTCAACCACAGCCAACACAGTTTCGAAGTATAGATTTGTTACAAGATAAAGGTCTTTGCACATTTTGTTAATTAGAGGAGCACTACTTAGTCGAGTAGATGCATCATTTTACTTTCACACTCCAACTATCCTTTTGGGATCTTTGACTGAAACTCCAATCTAATTCCAGTTAATCCAGATTCAATGGTTAGGTTTAACTCTGGCCTCATATTCGCTAGGAAATGAGTTCAAAGTGGCATCAAAACCATTTCCCTTTGGACTATTGTGTGTGAGAGAGAGAAAGACTTTCATCCAGATGGTTGTGACTAGGTTTGAATTCAGCTTCCAGAGATGAAAGGACAACATCACTAACAAATCCAATCTTCTGCCAAGTGAGTTTTAATAGAATTTTGCAAGACTGGAAGACAGTGATCATGCTTAACATAGCTTATCCGAGTCAAGAGCAGGAAAAATATGGCAACCTTTTCATTCACAGAGCCGTGCTGCCTTTCAACAAGAGCTATTGTTGCTGTTGCTCCTGGCAACAGTATGATCTCTCAGCGCCAAACCAGAACTGTTCTCTACCCATATGTATCAGAAAGTATTCACAATAAACAAAGGCTTCCCTCATCTCGAGCTTCATTACAATAATCCCTTATTACATTGTCAATTATTGTTTTGCATAGAACTTCAGTCTGCATAAATTATGACCACTCAGTTGAAATCAACAATCTGAATTGGTCGAAGGGTTAATAAACCTTATCTTTAGATTAGTTTTCATGTTGGTACAAGTGTTTCTGTAATGTAAATTCATTGTGGATTCAAAGTCTGCATAGACAGAGTAATTTTATTGATTTAGTTTTTATTGCTGTAAGATTTTTCACTGCATGACTTGGATTTTACATGATTTTACTCAATGCCGATACCACACAAAGTGACTGGTATCTACAGTTTGTACCGTGCTAAGTCCGAGACTCACTCAAAGCAATATCACCTGGATTTTACACACCGTGGAGGTAAAATGTGCTCATCATTGCTCTTATAGCTAACTCAAGCTTTTACACTCTAATTTAGGGGGGCAATGAGCAAACCTTCTCACTACTATGGCATATAAAGGTTTATAAAACTTGTGTCATGAGGGTAAACAGTTGTACGACTTTTTGACCAATCAAATTATAGCTACAGGGAATCCAAGCCGGGAAGTCCAAGTTGAAATATTTTGGATTGCAAAATCAAACACTAAAAATAAAGACAATAAAAGAAAAACTGAATCAAGATAAAGAAATAATAGAGGTCCAAAGAAAAAGTGAAAGAACGGCTGTTTTCCCAATTTTTGGTAAGATTTCTATAAATGTCATTCATGATTTTCAGTCTACCATAGCCAGAAGGAAAACAAAAGCCAACAGTCAATAATACTTGGAAATTAATGTATTGGTTAGATTGGGGCACTGTTCTGAGGTATACAAATTACACCAGACCAGTATGCATCATTTGCATGTTTCACTGGTTTTATTTTGCCTTCTAGGATGGCCATGGTAACTTTATTCATTTAATTTTCTGCTCTTCATTTCATTAATTATGCAATGAGGCCCAATGGCGCTAGTCTTGTCGAACCACGCTGCGGGATAGCCGAGAGAGCAAAACACTGCCGGGACTCTACAATGAAAATGCCATTGGTGTCATATTTAATCCCCAGCAGTGCAGCATTTTCAGATGCTGCAAACCAGGAGCTCACTTTCACACTAAACCCCTGCACAATTATCCCAAAGGAAATTGTCCAGAATGATCATTGTTCAATGCTCCGAACAGGTGGCAAACAGATGCGTCTTCTTTCGGTGAGAAAGCAATACAAGCCACAGAGGCTGGTGCCCTTCAGTGAGTGCAAAGTGAATGAATAATAACAGAATGAATCTAACAGCCATAAGCTGCATCCTCGGTTAGGTTTGTGTGTGTGTGTGTGTGTGTGTGTGTGTGTGTGTGTGTGTGTGTGTGTGTGTGTGTGTGTGTGTGTGTGTGTGTGTGTGTGTGTTCGTGTGTGTGTTCCTGTTCAAACTTCTTCCATCAGGTAGAAGATACAAAAGCTTAAGCACACATACCAACAAATTCAAGAACAGCTTCTTCCCAGCTGTCATGAGATTTCTGAATAGAACTCTCAAATTTCAAAACTAATGTTGAGCTTACTTTTTGTGCACCTTCTCTAGAGCTGTAACTTTGTTTCCCTCAGTCTGTTCAATCTTTGAATGTTATAGTCTACCCATACTGCACACATAATAAAACTTTTCACTGTACTTAGGTAGATGTGACTGTGATAAATCAAGTCGAATCAAATCAACCTTATCCTTGCAGCTCCAAAGCAAAGTCCTGAGCCTGAAAGTGTGTGTGTGTGTGTGTGTGTGTGTGTGTGTGTGTGTGTGTGTGTGTTTGTGCGTGTGCATATATACATGTGTATGCATGTGTGTTTGTGCGTGGATTCATGCATGTGTATGTGTTTCTGAATGTGTGCATGCATGTTTGTGTGTGTGCATGCACGTATGTGTGTGCATGTATATGTGCTTGTGTGTGTGTACATGTGCATGTATGTGTGTTTGTGTGTTTATGCATGTATCTTCTACCTGATGGAAGAAGTTTGCACAGGAACACACACATGCACACACACATGCACATGTGCACACACATACACACACACACACACACACACACACACACACGTGTGTTTGTATGTGTGCATGCATGTGTACATGTGCATGTGTGTGTGTTTGTGCATGTGTGTGCATGCATGCATGCTTGTGTGTGTACATGTACATGTGTGTGTGTGCGTGCATGCACATTGATCTGTGAGCAGACATCATGACAAAACGAGGCTTGTGTTTTGCTGCTGCTGACTCGCAAGGATGAAGGTTGGAGACGGATGTGGTTCATAGAAAATACAGGGATTTTGTGATGAAGACAGGGTTGGACGAGGAACCAATCTTCAGCTGCTGCCAGTAAGCTGCTCTGCATTTCATGTCCGGTACTGGTGCCATTTAGTTTGTCAGGGAATTGGAATCTGCAAAGAAATGAGCTATGTTGGGCAAATGATGAGATATAGGCATAGAAAAAAGGAGAGAATCCGAAATCTTTTATCTTCACATTGAAATTTGGGTTTTCTAATGTCTATTACATTTGTTGTTACTTCTGACCATTATCAATGCTCCTCAAATATTCTATTATCCTACTGAATCTTCAACAATAGGTAACATAATTACAATCAGCAGGACTGAGACAACAAATTGATGAAAGTCAATTTCCAGTATCAGAGAGGATTTTGGCGGTAACAATGTTGGATCATGGTATTAAAATAACAGCATTACAATCGATACGACAAGACCTAACTTTTTGGTGAATTTATTGGGTATCCAGTGAAGAAGGAACCCATCTTTAGAATCCCATAATGGATTTAAATGCATAGCCCTCCAGCAAGGCACTGATATAACAATATTTGTGAGGAGCCCAAAGTCAGACAGAGCCTTTTTAATTCTCACATTTAGCTTCCATGTGCAGACTCCAGAGGTGTTATCCACTTTATCCAAACAGTTGGTGTGGATAGTCTATTATTATTTCTTTCCTGGAAATTCCAGGCTGATGACATCTAACATATTCGTAACTGGAGTAAAAGGGGTTACATAGTAAATAGTATCTGAATTTCTCAAGTTCACAATGAAATACACAGGGGAATACACAGTGGCCCAGCTGCTAAAGTTTACATCCTCTGAATGAATAAAATAACATTATAATATTGAGTATATGTAGCTTCAAACTTTTTTTTCAATTAATTAAGAAGATGAAGGTGTTGCTGGCTAGGCAGCATATATTGCCCACCCCAAATTGCCTAAGGGACAATTGTCAGTCAGCCACGTTGCTGTGGGTCTGGAGTCACATGTAGCTCAGACAAGATAAGGATGGCAGTTTCCTTTCCTAAGGGACATTAGTGAACTACATGGGCTTTTCCCCAACAATTGATTCATGTTGATCATTGGATCATAAATTCCAGATATTTCCTTTATTGAATTCAAATTTCACCTTCTGCCAAGTTAGATTTGACCGCAGAATTTTATATGAGCCTCTAGCTTAACGGTCTAGCGATGATACTGCGAGGCCATTACCTCCGCATTGGCTCAGCCATCACCAGCACACTAATTGCACTCTCAAATATCAACTCCTTTATGAGAAACATGGTATCTCCGGCTCTCAGATCCCCCACTTCTCCAGTAAAAACATAAGTAGTCCACTCTTAAATTTTGTCTGTTTCTGTTCAATCTTGCAAAGCATTAACTGCTTCAATGTGAGATAACAAGGTGTAGAGCTGGATGAACTCAGCAGGCCAAGCAGCATCAGAGGAGCAGGAAGGCTGACTTTTCGGGCCTGGACATTTCTTTTTCTGGAGAAGGGTCTCGGCCCGAAACGTCAGCCTTCCTGCTCCTCTGATGCTGCTTGGCCTGTTGTATTCATCCAGCTCTCCACCTTGTTATCTCAGAATCTCTAGCATCTGCAGTTCCTACTCTCTCTGAACCTGCTTAAGTGTGACCTGTATCTTCTCTGCCTTAGTTCCTTTTGTTAGCTGGCGCATAAAGTATGCACTCAGTGGGCATTGAAGTAGAAAGATGAGTGGTCACTAAGAAAGGTCAGCAGCAGCAGCAGCTTTATAGGGTTTTTTGAATAGTGGAGCTAAGTCTGAGTGGTGGTCACTGCTGGGACTATGGTTTTTCATTGAAGATGAGGATGCTAGACTGACAACAAACATTTGGTGCTATTGTGGATCAGTGCTTAGTTTTGCTGTATCACAGCATGAGGGAAATGGGTTCGAATCCATCTTTGAGTTGAGTTTACATGTTCTCCCCAGGTCTGTGCAGATTCCCTGGATGTATCTACTGCACTAGTCTTTCTAAATAGGAGTGGTTGTGGGTTTGCAAGCTACTATCGAAGGATTCTTTGGTGATTTCTGCAGTGTAGATTATACACACTGCTGTGATTGAGCATTGGTGTGAAGGAGTGGCTGTGTGTGGATTTGATGCCAATCAAGCAGGTTGTTTTCTGATTTGTCACTGGTCAGACCAACTGAAGATGGTTATGGGACAGTAGGAACTGCCGATGCTGGAGAATCTGAGATAACAAGGTGTAGAGTTGGATGAACGCAGCAGGCCAAGCAGCATCAGAGGAGCAGGAAGGCTGATGTTTCAGGTCTGGGCCCTTTTTCAGAAATGGGGTCCAGACCTGAAACATCAGCTTCCCTGCTCCTCTGATGCTGCTTGGCCTGCTGTGTTCATCCAACTCCACACCTTGTTATCTAAGGATGATTATTTTCATATTCTGATGTATGAACAAAATACTACAGATTTTAAAAATCCCTGTGCTCCAGACGGGCAATTGTCTTCAAGCAGGTCTGGCAGCATATGGAGGGGGGGGAAAGGGAAACTGAGTTAACATTTCAGCTTAGGGACCTTTCCAGTTCCGCGGACACTGCCAGACGTACAGAGTATTTCTGGCATTTTCTATTTTTGTTTGCCTCTTAACTAGTAGAACAACAAGCTCTGGGTAACTTTTCGTCCTTTCTCTGCTCTGTAGTTCAGACAAGCTGCTGTTACAAAATGAAATAACAGCTTCTGATATTTCTGATGGTTTTTCACCAACTTCTAAGGCCAGGCTAGGCAGCTGTCTTATCTTTAACCTCAGCCATTATCTTCATGAAAGAACATCATTTCAGTTAGCCTTCAACAATATGAAGCAATAATAATACCTTTCAACTTGGCCAAGGTTTCCTGCATGCCATCTTGAACGTCTAAGATTAATAGTCTCTCTTCTTTCCATTGTTGCTAATACTCTTAAACAAATTTTGTTCTTTTAGCGAGTGATTAATCAAATAAATCTAGCCCATTTAAACTTTGTCTTTATACTTGCTAATGCTCAGCACTGCCAAACCTAAAACATTTTGTGCAATTGATGTCCATTTAAGCTTAAGTGACTCATGGTTGGTAGCTGCAAAGGCTCTGTCCTTGACCCCCCATTCATTTTAAATCTACAGCACCATCAGTTACAAACTAAAACCATCTTACTTTTCATATGTAAACTGGCCATACCCAGCTCTAGTTAACTGCCACCTCTCTCAACTCCTACACTGTTGTTAAATTATCAAGCTGTTTAAAGGGCATCCAACACTGGATGAGCAGGAATTTCCCAGAAATTGTCACGGGGAAGACTGAAATTATTGTTTCAGCCCTCATTCGAAGCACTTATCCCCTCGTTCCTGGCATCATCCTTCTCCATAACAACAGTGAGAAGTCACATGACATCAGGTAATATTCCAACATATTTATTTGAAATCACAAGTTTTTTGGAGCACTCCTCATTTGCCATGTATGATTTCAAATAGCCCTGTTGGGACTATAATATGGTGTTGTGTGATTTCTGACCTTGTCCACCCCAGTCCAACACTGGCACCTCCACATCTTAACAACAGTCTTCAAGTAAAGCAGCTTGTTCACAACTTTGGTGTCATATTTAAGTGTGAGATGGATTTCCAAGATACAATTTTGCCATCAATTTCACTGTAGAATTTCACCTCCATAGCACTACCACCAACTCCCCGCCCTGTCTCAGCTCACCTCATGTTCAAATCCTCATCTGTGCCTTTGTTATCATCATGCAATAATTCCCACACACTCCTGACTGGTATCGTACCTGCTACACAGAACCATGTAGCATTGTGGGACAGGAGAAGGCCACTTGGCCCATCAGGTCTGCACCAGCTCGTTAAACGAACATCATTACCTGCTCCCAATCTCCTAAGTCTTCCCCAGTCCCTCATACATTACTTTCATCCAAATATATATCCAATGTTCTCATGGATGCCTCAATCAAAGGGAGGCAATGGCCTATTGATATTATCGCTGGGCGGTTAATCCAGAGACCCAGATAAAATTCTGGGAACCCAGATTCAAATTTTGCCATGATAAGAAGTTGAACTCAATAAAACTCTGGAATTAATGATGACCATGAATCCATCGTTGATTTTCAGGAAAAGAACCCAATGTGCTCCCATGATGCTGCTTGGCCTGCTGTATTCATCCAGGTCCACACTTTGTTATCTCTAGTTCATAAATGTCCTTTAAAGAAGGAAACTACCATCCTTGCCTGGTCAGGACTACATGTGACTCCAGACCCAAAACAATGTGGTTGGATCTTAACTACACTCTGGGCAACAAATGCTGATCTAGCCATTGATACTCTCATCCAATGAATGAATGAAAATGAAAATGAACCTGTCTGCACCAAACTTCCCTAAATACCCACTGAATGAAAATATTTTTCCTCATTTCACTTTTGCCTCTTTTAAAAGATCACTTTAAGGGATCGAGTTCCGGAACCAAGAGGTTATGGTGAAGCTGTACGAAAGTCTGGTGGGGCCGCACTTGGAGTATTGTGTACAGTTCTGGTCACCGCATTATAAGAAAGATGTGGAAGCTTTGGAAAGGGTGCAGAGAAGATTTACTATGATGTTGCCTGGTATGGAGGGAAGGTCTTACGAGGAAAGGCTGAGGGACTTGAGGCTGTTTTCATTGAAGAGAAGAAGGTTGAGAGGTGACTTAATTGAAACACATAAAATAATGACAGAGTTAGATAGGGTGGATAGGGAAAGCCTTTTTCTGAGGGAGGTGACGGCGAGCACGAGGGGGCATAGCTTTAAATTGAGGGGTGAAAGATATAGGACAGATGTCAGAGGTAGTTTCTTTACTCAGAGAGTAGTAAGGGAATGGAACGCTTTGCCTGCAACGGTAGTAGATTCGTCAACTTTAAGTACATTTAAGTCGTCATTGGACAAGCACATGGACGTCCATGGAATAGTGTAGGTTAGATGGGCTTGAGATCGGTAGGACAGGTCAGCACAACATTGAGGGCCGAAGGGCCTGTACTGTGCTGTAATGTTCTATGATCTATATTCTTTGAACTCATGATTTCTTGCCCTTGTTCCTTTATGAGTGGGAACACTCCCTCCCCATCCATTCGATCCAACCAGCTCATAACATTGAAGCCCTCAATCATATCACCTCTTGGCCTTCTTCTCTACGAGGAAAACAGCGCCAACCATTCGGTACACTCTGTGTACCTGACATGTTCAAAAACTGTGCTGCTCCTGTCTTAAGGCCTTGCCTGGGGTCCCATTCACCAATCACCTGTGCTCAGAAAGCCATCTTGCCACCCAAAATAACCAATTCTTAATTTTTAAATTCTCATGCCTGCTTTCAGATCCCTCCATGGCTTCACTTATAGATTGGACGTCAGCTCCTGGAAGTGGAAAATGCTTTCAGATGGTGGCAGTAACCATTTCATCAGTGTTGTGGATCGGACCAGACACATTCAAATTTTTTCAGAAGGCAAGCCTGGGCCTTGCCTTTTCCTTGTTTTACAGGTAAATGTAGAGTGCTGTGTTCCAGATACGATTCGGCTAGGCAAACTAATCGGCATTAAGAAAAATGCAATTTATTCTAACATTCTAGTTAAATACAACAAAAGAAAGAAGAACTTAGATTAATGTAGGAGTAAATTATTACAGATGCTGGAATTCGTACTGAAAATAACAAAATGCTGGCAGTCGCAGTGGTGGGAGGTGATGGCCGAGTGGTATTATCACAGGCCTGTTAAATCAAACACCTCGATAATGTTCTGGGGATCTGGATTCAAGTCCCACCATGGCAGACAGTGTAATTTCAATCCCATGTTTTCAAAAAAAATATGGAATTAAGATTCTAGTGATGATCGTGAATCCGTTGTCAATCATTGGGAAAATCTCACCTGGTTCACTAATGTCCTTCAGGGAAGGGAACTGCTATCCTTACCTGGATAACAAAGTGTGAAGCTGGGTGAACACAGCAGGCCAAGCAGCATCTCAGGAGCACAAAAGCTGATGTTTCGGGCCTAGACCCTTCATCAGAGAGGGGGATGGGGTGAGGGTTCTGGAATAAATAGGGAGAGAGGGGGAGACGGACCGAAGATGGAGAGAAAAGAAGATAGGTGGAGAGGAGAGTGTAGGTGGGGAGGTAGGGAGGGGATAGGTCAGTCCAGGGAAGATGGCCAGGTCAAGGAGATGGGATGAGGTTAGTAGGTAGGAGATGGAGGTGTGGCTTGGGGTGGGAGGAAGGGGATGGGTGAGAGGAAGAACAGGTAAGGGTGGCGGAGACAGGCTGGGCTGGTTTTGGGATGCAGTGGGGGAAGGGGAGATCTTGAAGCTTGTGAAGCCCACATTGATACCATTGGGCTGCAGGGTTCCCAAGCGGAATATGAGTTGCTCTTCTTGCAACCTTCGGGTGGCATCATTGCGGCTCTGCAGGAGACCCATGATGGACATGCTGTCTGAGGAATGGGAGAGGGAGTTAAAAAGGTTTGCGACTGGAAGGTGCAGTTGTTTATTGCGAACCGAGCGGAGGTGTTCTTCAAAGCAGTCCCCAAGCCTTTGCTTGGTTTCCCCAATGTAGAGGAAGCCACACCGGGTACAATGGATACAGTATACCACATTGGCAGATGTGCAGGTGAACATCTGCTTGATATGGAAGGTCATCTTGGGGCCAGGGTTAGGGGTGAGGGTGGAGGTGTGGGGGCAAGTGTAGCACTTCCTGCGGTTGCAGGGGAAGGTGCTGTGTGTGGTGGGGTTGCAGGGGAGTGTGAAGCGGACAAGGGAGTCACGGAGAGAGTGGTCTCTCCGGAAGGCAGACAAGGGTGGGGATGGAAAAATGTTTTGGGTGGTGGGACCGGGTTGTCCGCTCAGTTCGCAATAAACAACTGCACCTCCCGGTCGCGAACAATGTTAACACCCCCTCCCATTCCTCAGACGAAATGTCCATCATGGGCCTCCTGCAGTGCCACAATGATGCCACCCGAAGGTTGCAGGAACAGCAACTCATATTCCGCTTGGGAATACTGCAGCCCAATGGTATCATGTGGACTTCACAAGCTTCAAAATCTCCCCTTCCCCCACTGCATCCCAAAACCAGCCCAGCCTGTCTCCGCCTCCCTAACCTGTTCTTCCTCTCACCCATCCCTTCCTCGCACCTCAAGCCACACCTCCATTTCCTACCTACTAACCTCACCCCGCCTCCTTGACCTGCCCATCTTCCCTGGACTGACCTATCCCCTCCCTCCCTCCCCACGTATACTCTCCTCTCCACCTATCTTCTTTTCTCTCCATCTTCGGTCCGCCTCCCCCTCTCTCCCTATTTATTCCAGTTCCCTCTCCCCATCCCCCTCTCTGATGAAGGGTCCAGGCCCGAAACGTCAGCTTTTGTGCTCCTGAGATGCTGCTTGGCCTGCTGTGTTCATCCAGCTTCACACTTTGTCACCTTGGATTCTCCAGCATCTGCAGTTCCCATTATTACTACTATCTTTATCTGGTCTGGCCTACTTGTGACTCCAGCCCCACAGCAATGTGCTTGACTCTGAACTTCCCTCTGGGAAATTACAGGTGGGCAATAAATGCTGCCTGGTCAGAGACACCCTTGCCCTGTTCCAAATAAAGGGACAAAGAAAGGCAGTATCCTTGGAGAGACAGCAAGCCAATGTTGCAAGTCTAGATTAGAATGGTCACCCGATTGGAAAACAGAATAGTAGATTCAGCTGCTATTACTCATTAACTGTTCCAATAAATAAATCAGATTTTCTCACATGTAATCCCTGCAGTTGGAAGAGAAACCCTAGCTTCCAGATATATCTGAGAGAGGAGGAAAACAGCTTCTACTTATTCAAGATCCCAGAAGATTCTGCTGAATCTAATAACTTTAAAAAAGCTGGAAATACTGAACTGTGAGCGCTGCCCACACCCAGCCAGACTGCTTCTATTGTTGCAACTTTAAAAAAACAAAGCCTCCCAAGCTATTTACTTTATTTGCCTTCATTAGCCAACACAGTGCTTCTGCTTTAAAACCTCTCTTCAAAGAAAACAGGAAAAAATACATCTCTTAAAGACACAGCATCATCACATCAAACACCTAACAACTTATCAACTTTAAAACCTGGGTATGGCTACCTGAGTCAACAAGGGTAGTTCTTAGACATGACTTTCCTCCAGTACATGAAACCATAGCAAAATATTCCAGCGAGTATGTTTCCCTGTCTTTCTCTCTACCTCTCTCTCTAGCTCAATTTCTGTCACTGCATCTCTGCCTCTGTCATTCCAGACTTCTTTTGACTTCCTTTTCTTTATTAGCTTCTCTCTGCCTTGCTCTGTTCCTCATGTTTATACACGAGTACCATGCAGATGTGGTGACAGCAAGAACATTTATTCAGCCATTAAATGTGGTTTAAGTGCCACCAGGTCAAAGCTGACATGTTCAAATCTGAGTAAGGATACAGTCTTGAAGAAGAATTTTTTTTTAATGTCACATATATGTTATAAAAATCTGCATTTATTTGAATTGCATTACAAAACCTGCCAATGTTCCCTTTTAAGTGAAATCCATCTTTCAATTCTAGGATTGTTTTAAATATTAATATTGTGCCTGATAGTTTCTTCCATGCTTCCTTTATAGTTGAAAGTAAAAAGTGCAACATTCTGAGTAAAAATAAAACAAATGCTTTTGTTTTTCAAATGTTAAGACAGGAAAAGATTCAATGAGTTTTTTTTATTATTTAGATCAAATAAAATGTGTATTCCATTGCTTTAGGATATGGGTTCTTGTGGAAAGAAGAGGCCAAGAAAAGGAATGGTAGCATAATGATTGTTACTGTCACTGGTAATACTGAAACACAGACTATTGATCCAGAAGAGTGAGCCCAAATATGTGCATGACAGCTGAGGAATTTACATTACAATGATTATGATGCAGAGGCACGATAGTCAGGAAGGTTTATTATCCCACTAGATGATTTGCAGAATCTGAAATTATCTGCGAGAATGCTTGAAAATGCTTTCAAGATACTTGAGCAATTGTCATGCATTTTTTTTAATGATAATGGTCCATCCAACCTGATGACCCTTGGCCTGGAAGCAGCACAAGCGGAAATGAAAAAAGGGAGCTCGGTGTCTGACAGGCACAAAGGACAGCTACAGACCGAAAAAAGCAGAGGGGATTTGTAGTTATTGGAACAAGGTCAGCCAGAGAGATTTCATAGAATAGAGTTCCCTGATTAGGGCTGTTAATCTGACAGCTCGCCACACGAGTGACATAGGTTTAGTTCACTCTGGGAGGTGTTCTGAGCTAGCTGGGTCAGTATCATATACTATGCATGTGTAAATAAAGGGTGACATGATGACAGAATATTAATGTTTGTGGATTTATTTCAGGGTTGTATGTGATAAATGCTCAAATACAGACAGAATGAGAAAGCAGGCAGAGAAAAATCAGTGTTAGAAAAGAGATCATCGAGAATTATCATGATGAAAGATGCACATCAGTTTTAGGAAGAGATCAGTTTTTTTTCTGAGATAATGGGAACTGCAGATGCTGGAGATTCCAAGATAATAAAATGTGAGGCTGGATGAACACAGCAGGCCAAGCAGCATCTCAGGAGCACAAAAGCTGACGTTTGGGGCCTAGACCCTTCATCAGAGAGGAAGGGTCTAGGCCCGAAACGTCAGCTTCTGTGCTCCTGAGATGCTGCTTGGCCTGCTGTGTTCATCCAGCCTCACATTTTATTATCTCAGTTTTTTTTTCTGTTTGGCAGAAAAGGAGGCTTTAACTCTCGGAGATGAGATACATTTGGATTATTGTGCACAGCATTAGATATCCAATTTAAGAAAAGCTGTAACTGCTCCAGAAACGGTTCAGTGTTACCATAATAAAGCTGTAATGGACAGATTGTCTTTTGAAGAAAGGTTCATCAGTCTCGGCTTGGATCCATTGCTACTTAGAAGAGTGAAAGGTGATTTGATTGAAATATATCAGATCATGACCGGATCTTGACAGGGAACATATGGAGAAGTTGTTTCCTCTCCTGAAATAATTTAGAACTACGGGTCTGTGTTTAATAAAAAAAAAGGGCTGACAAATTTAAAAGGGAGATGAAGTGAAGCTTATTCTCACTGAGCATTTGGAAATCCCTGCCTGAAAAATGCATGGTGGAAGCAGAGTTTTTATAAATTTTGATGGCAGAGGTCGATAGAATCTTGTAAAGCGAGTGGTTGAAGGTTTCATAGAATCATAGAATCTTACAGTACAGAAGAAGCCATTCAACCTCGCGAGTCTGTACCCGCAAAGCTACGCTAAATCTTCAGTATCCCCACTTTCCAGCACTAGGCCCATAGCCTTGAATGTTATACTATTTCAGTGCTCATCAAAGTACTTTTTAAAGCTAGTGCAGTATCCCGCCTCAATTCCCCTCTCAGCAGTGGATTCCAGGCTGCTACTACACTCCAAATGAAACACGCTTTCCTCAAATCCCCTCTAAGCCTGAAGTATTTCACTTTGGAATTATGTACCTTCGTTAATGACCTTTCAACTGAGGGGAGCAAACTGCTTTCAATCCACTCTGTCTATACCCCTTATAATCATTGACACTTCTATTAGGTCCCTCCCACCCAACCCTCTCTCCTCCGAAGAAAACAACCTGAGCTTATCCAACCTCACTGGAACACTCCAGCCCAGGCAGCTTCATGGTAAATCTCCTTTGCATGCTTTTTAATTCAATCATTATAGTATGGTAGCCCAAACTGCACACAGTACTTCAGCTGCGGCCTAACCAAAGTCCTGTACAGCTCCAATTAACCTTCTTGCTCTTGTACTATATGCCTTGATCGATAAAGGCGGATGTCATCTATGCCTTCTTAATTACCCTATCAGCCTGCCCTGCCACCTTCAGGGATATGGGGACAAGCACCACAAGATCCCTCTGTTCCTCTGATCTGTGTTCTGTGATTCTTTGAGTCCTCCCTTGTTTAGTTCCTTCTTCCAAAGTGTATGACCGCACACTTATCAAGACTAACTTTCATCTGCCACTGACACAGAAACCTCCACATCATGGCTACCATGTGGCCAAGCCATTTCTATGTTCCTAGGATGTAAGACTTTCCATCTGACTGTCAACCACTCAGCCAAACTTGCTGTCATTGCTCCCTACATTCTTGTGAGCAGCACTTTTATCAGGAAAAATAGGATTTCCAGCACCAGTCCTTGTGGTACACCACTGCACACTGGCCTTCTGTCATAGAAACAGTCTAATACTGCTCCCCTCTGTCTCCTGCTGCGAAGACAATTTTGGATCCAGCTTGCCAAATTACACTGGGTCCTGTGCATTTTTATCTTCTCTATTAGTGTCCAACATAGGACCTTGTCAAAGGTTTTGCTGATATATAGAACATTGCCAAAGGCTTTTCTGAAGTATGGGACCTTGTCAAAGGGTTGGCTGAAATGTGGAACCTTGTCAAAGGATTTGCTGAAATATGGCAACTTGTAAAAGGGTTGCAGAAGTATGGGAACTTGTAAAATGGTTGCAGAAATATCAGGGTCAGTAGGATATGTGAAGTTGAATTACAATCAGATCAGGAACAAAAACAAAGTTGCTGGAAAAGCTCAGTGGGCATGGCAGCATCTGTCGAGGAGAAAAAAGAGTTAACATTAACTCTTTTTTCTCCTCCACAGATGCTGCCAGACCCGCTGAGCTTTTCCAGCAACTTTGTTTTTGAATCAGATCAGCCAGCTTATATCTGGTCCTGGTTTTTAGGATTGCAGCACTGTCAAGATCTGAGGGAAAGAAGGTTTGGAGAAGTGATGCTTGCTAATCATGATCACACCCTTGAAACTCGAATGATGAAAGCTGTTGTTAGTCAAGGCCCCTGACCTGTCATGTATCAATAAAGAACAGGAAACAAAGGATCTGTCCAGCTTTGGAGTACCATATTTGATGATACAAATGCTTTTGCCTGTATAAAACATATTTAGTTGTATTGACTATTTAAATTGAAATTTCCCTATATATTTGAATTACCATTTGCCTGTTAAATTGATTTTTCATTGATTCTCATTCATTTTAAATTTGAAAGCTATACAACAAAAGGCATATGTAGTTGGTAATCTCTTCTTTGGGGCAAATGTGGATGTGGATATTATGATTTATAAGGATTGTAATAATATTTAATTAATTGAATCAATCAGGATGGAAAAACTGGCCTCAGTAATAGTAACCACGGGGATTGCTTCAAAAATACATTTGGTTTATTATGTTGCTTTCAGGAAGGAGCTCTATGCCCTTGCCTGATTGGGATCACCCAGACCACCAAAATTGACCACAGACTTCTACCTGTGCTCTCAAATGGCGAAGCAAGTCTCTAAGTTCAGGGTAATCAGAGCTGAGCAATAAATGCTGATTTTGCTCACATCCTGAGATTGAATGTTTTTTTCAAAGTTTATTGAAGGACACTACATCTTTCCGTCATGAGAAACTGGTAACTTTAATTCACATCCACAATATTAATTCAAAAAGTGCATTCATACTGGAAAAATTGCATTATTTGTAAAGCAGCCTTTTGATCTCAACACATGCCAAGGTCTCAGGCAAACCATAGAGTGCTTTTGAAGTGTTTAGCTCATGATAGTAATATGGGAAATATTTTGGTCAATTTGCCCACTCCAAACTCCGACAAAACTGCAATGTCTCAACAGCCCTGGAAATCTATGGGAGTGATGTTGGTTAATTGATAAATATTGACCAAGACACCAGGAAAATCTGCTACTTTGCTTTGAAAAATTGCCATCAGTTCTCTTCCTCCGTCTGAGAGGACAGGTGCGGTCTCAGTTTCATTCCCAACTTGACAGATGGCACCTCTGACACACAACAGCACTCCCTCAGCCCTGGCATACATGGCGCAATTCCCTTTTGGTTTTAACTCATCACATTACTTTTTAGATGCCTGTAGGAACAAGAAATGTTTAATCAGTAGGATCATTCAAAAGCAAACTTTCACTCACCATATTGCTTCAGACTTAAGTTCCAATGCAACAGTTAAGTGATCCCTTGGGCTGAATTTTGTCACCCCAACAGGAAACCACATTGACTTTTTGAATTGTGTGTGATGACATTTCGTTTTACCCTATAAAAGCCACTCTTTTGATTCATTCATTTTAAAGAACAAGTTCAGATTAGAGATTTTGCTGATTAAATGTTTATCTGTCTAATATATTCAGGACAGCAAGTAATGGGATGATGTTAGCTGGGAACATGGGCTGGGGTTACAGGGCTCACTTAGCCATATATTACTTAACAGCTTCTATTTCATTTTCCTTTTTTAAACAAGGTCCCCTTAGTATAAATGTTTGTGTCCACCTGTTTAACTCACTGGTCCCAGGCAGTAAGATATGCTCAGTTGAAGTGTTAGCTGGGGAGACAGTCGGCGGGCAGCATCGGTAAAGGAGAAAAAGCAGAGTTAACCTTTCAGATCTGGATTTCTGAGAGTCACCGGACCTGAAATATGGACTCTGTTCTTTTCTTCACAGATGCTGTTAGAGCCGCTGAGCTTTTCCAGCAACTTTGTTTTCGTTCCTGATTTACAGCATCCACAGTTCTTTTGGTTTTTAGATAGTTAATGGCCTCTGGCTCAGCCCTGTGACCCGCAGTCCCTGTGATTAGGATCAAACATACCCCAGAAACAGCTAATGACAGAGCAAAATTACAAGGCAGATTCATGGGACGAAAGGGCTGATTTATCAAGAGCGCAGAAACAAGGGTTAGACCTTTACTCAATAGACTTTAGGAGAACAAAAGGTGACCTGATTGAAACATGCAAGATTCTGAGGGGTCTTTTCAGGGTAGATATTGCAAAGATGTTTTCTACTTGTGGGCTAATCTCAAACTAGCAGTCATAGTTATAGACTAAATTAAATTAAAATAAAAAATCAGCAATTAAAACTGAAATGCAAAAGAATTTCTCCTCGCCGAAGGTGTTAGACTGCTTGGAATTCTCCACCCAGTGATGTGTATAAAACAAGGCTAATGACTGTGTACAGTATAATGTATCATATCTAAACTGCTGCTTCCTAATGAAGTTAATAAACTATCTGAAAATTCTATGCACATGTTTGTGTTAGCTAACTGCAGTCCCGAATCCCAAAATCTAACAGAGATGTAATAAGACTTTGTGCAAGAAGAATGTGGCACCAGGACAAAAATAATCTCAATGATAGGGTAAATGTTTTGAGTTCTGTTAAAAGACAATCAACTCAAAATGTTCACTTTGTTTATTGTCAAAGCTGTTGCCATCACTTTTGCTGAGAATTTCCTGCCTTTTTTGTTTTCATTTCAGATTTCTAGCATCGACAGTTTTCTGGTTTTTGACTTGGGTAAAAAGTGCTTTCATTTTGCGTAAAACCTTTAACTCAAACCCTATTTGTTATCTTGGATAGGCACAAAAGCTGCTGTGGCAATCTTTGACAAAGAACAGAGGGCTTCTGTGCCCATCAATATTTACCCCTCAAGGAACTTCACCAAGACAGATTATTTGACCCATTACCATACTGCTGTTGCTGGGATCTTGTTGCGTGATAATTATCTGACGCTACTTCAGTCACATCAAAACCTATGTAACACTGTAAGATTGGGAAAAGTGCATTAGAAATGTGAGCTCTTATTCATGTTATTTCAAACTTATAGCCGTCTTACACTGTGTCACTTGGCTTTCAACAGCAATTTATAATCAAAAAAGGCCTATTAAACCAAAGGGAATGATAGTTAGGATATGTTTGTGCGAGTTGCAATGCACAAAAGAAAATTTGCAAATATGAAGCCTGTCATTATTTCTAATTATCTGTCATGATGATCTTTTGAAGGCTGCTACCATTAGCATACCATTTAACAAGATACATTAACAGTTATGACAGGCACCTGCAGTTGGATTGTTCTATCTGGCTGATCCTGGTGAGAACACAACAGAGGAAAATAATCTCTCAACTGCAAATGTGATACAGGGGAAGACTACACAGTTGAAAGGTTAATATTGATGTATATTAAATGCTGCACTCTTATCTAGAATCCCACACCAAACTGGACTGGATTATTACACGAGATAACAAAGTGTAGAGCTGGGTGAACACCGCAAGCCAAGCAGCATCAAGAGAGTAGGAAGGCTGATGCTTTCGGCCTAGACCCTTTTGTTTTCTGAAGAAGGGTCTAGGCCCGAAACGTCAGCCTTCCTGCTCGTCTGATGCTGCTCGGCCTGCTGTGTTCATCCAGCTCTATACCTTGTTATCTCAGATTCTCCAGCATCTGTAGTTTCTGCTATCTCTGGATTATGACACGCCTTTATGATCTAGTGATAAAATAAATCACTGAAATACAAAATGGAAGATCACTTTATGATTTCAAATATCCTCAAAATGAAGGATCTAGGGCAAACAACATTTTTAACACACAGGGAAAATGCAATGAATGGCAGAGATGACTGAATGATCAAGCTTGACTACGTGATCCTTGCTGAGGGTCTGTGAGAACAGGGGAGAAGGATGGAATTACAAAGTAACGTGAAGGTGTTAGAAAAGATGGAGGAGATCAGTTGTGATATATAGAAAAAGGAGCTGAGTTAATGTTTCAAGTTGATGACCTGTTGTTGGAAGCAGAAGGATTTAGAGATTTAACAAAAATAGAGGTAGGGAAGAATGGTCAGGAAGTGATAAGAAGAGCAAAGATCTATCATACAGGAGAAGATGGAGTGATGAAATGATAAAGTATAACAAAGTAAGCCAAACAATTGTGGATGCTGGGTATCTGAAACAAAAAAAACACCCAGAAGTTGCTGGAGAAACTTTAGTAAAACCATTGACAATGTTCCGCATAGTAGACTAATTAGTAACATTAGATAACACGGGAATCAGGTAGACCTTGCCAATTGGATAAAAAAAATTTGCTTAGCAGCAGTTGACAAAGAGTAGTGGTGGATTGCTTTTCGGATTGGAGGCCTGTGACCAATGGTGTTCCACAGGGATCAGTGCTGGACCCACTGTTTGTCAGTTATGTAAATAATTTGGATGAGAATTTAGGATGCATGTTTAGTAAGATTACAGCAGACACCAAAATTAGTGTTACAGTCGGCAGTGAATTAGAATCAGAGTTAGGGGCCTATTGTCATGTGTACCCAAGTACAAAGTACAGGAGCACAGTGAAATGTGTATAATGGCATCATCTTAAGCATAAACCTTAGGCACTCAACTGGATTAGGTACAAAAATGAAGAAATGAAGACAAAAGCTAAAAGGTCCTACATTATAATTCATCATCGTATAAGTAGGAAGATAAAGAAATAAAGTTAAAAGATAAACATTATAATCCTGCGGCAGCACGCTGTGGGCTTTCTACACATGGATCTCGCACTCCCCACATTGCCAGGCTCGAATTCTGCAACAGGCTGACCACGCCAGCCCAGGTGAAGAAGGTTATCTAAGATGTCAAAGAAATTTTGATTAATTCGGGCAATGGGCTGAGCAGTGGCAGATGGAGTTTAATTTGGATAAATGTGAGGCATTGCATTTTTGTGAAACAAACAAGGGCAGGATTTATGCAGTTAATCGTACAGCGCTGGGTAGTGTTGGGTTGTTGAACAGAGAGATGTAGGGGCTCAGGTACACAGTTCCTGGAACATTAGGTCATAGGTAGACAGGATGGTTAAGAAAGTGTTTAGCATACTTGCCTTCATTTCTTAGACCATTGAATTGGGGCATTATTTTAAAGTTGTACAGGACATTAGTAAGGCCATTTTTGAACTCATATGCACAGTTCCAGTCCCCTGCGATAGGATGTATAGTATTAAATTGGCCAGGATATTGCTGGGACTGGAGGGCTTGAATTATAAGGAGAGAGAGGACAGGCTGGGACATTTTCTGTTGTAGTGTAGGAGGTTGAGAGGCACTTATCAAATCATGAGGGGCATGGATAAGGTAAATAGCCAAGGTCTTTTCCCTAGAGTGAGGGAAATTCAAAACTGTGGGGCATTTTTTAAGGTGAGAGGAGAAAGATTTAAAAGGGACCTGAGGGGAATCTTTTTCACGCAGTGAGTGGCTCACATATAGAATAAGCTGCCAGAGAAAAGTGATGGATGTCAGTAAAGTGGCAGCTTTTAAAAGACATTTGGACAAGTCTGTGAATAGGAAAGGTTTACAGGAATATGCAGGCAAGTGGAACTATTTTAGATTAGGAAAATTGCTTGGCATGGATGAGTTGGACTGAAGGGCTTGTTTCAGCACTGTATGAATCTACGATTCTATATCTCTGCGAAGCTGGCAGCATCTGTAGGGAGAAAGCAGAGTTATATTTCAAGTCAGATGATTCTTGATTCGAACTTTTCACAGCTCGGAAAATTGGTATTAATGCTGAAGGCAAGTTGGAGGAGACAGGTGCGTAAAGGGAAGAGGTGAGTGGACAGGTAGAGATGGATCTCAGAAAGAGAGAAATGAAAGGAGTAGGTAAACAAGGAGATTATTTTCTGAATGAGTTTGAAGGACAGCACAGAAGAAAAACTGATTAAGTAGTAATAAGACATAAGAGTTGCACAAATTTACTACTACTGTATTGTTATATTGTATTTACTTTAAAGGTCAACAGAAAGCCACAAAAAAAGCTGCAAAAATAAGTAAGATGGATTATGAGAGTAAACTAGCTCAGAATGCAAAGACAGATAGTAAAAGTTTCTACAAATACATAAAATGAAAGCATGGCTCAGGTATACATTGGTCCTTTGGAGAATGAGAAGTGGGATTTAATAATGGGAAATGAGGAAATAGCTGAGGCATTGAAGGGGTATTTTGAGTGGAGGACATCAATACCATGTCAGTAATTGATGACAAGGAGGCTAAGGTAGATGAGGACTTAGAAACAGTCATTATCATGAAAGAGGTAGAGTTGGGCAAGCCAATGAAGTTAAAGGTAGACAGGCCTCCTGGCCCTGATGGAATGCACCCTAGGGTACAGGAAGAGATGGCAGGAAAAATAGCAAATGCGCTTGTGTTCATTTTCCAAAATTCACTGGATTTTGGAGCCATTCCAACACATTGAAAAACAGCAAATGTGATGCCACTATTTAAAAAAGGAGGCCAACAAAAGATCAGAGATATGGTTAGCTTAGCTTCTATTGTGGGAAAAATGCTTGAATCTATCATCAAGGCAAAAAATAGCAAGACATCTAAATATAAATTGTCCAGTTAGGCAGATGCAAGGTGGATTCTTGAAGGACAGGTCTTATTTAACTAATTTACTGGAATTCTATGAAGACACTAAGAATGCGATAGGTAATGAGAATCCAATAGACGTGGTGTATCTAGATTTCCAAAAGGCATTCGACAAGGTGCTGCACAAAAGGGCACTGCATAAGATAAAGGTGCATGGAGTTATGGGTAATGTATGCATGGATCAAGGATAAGTTAACTAACAGGAAGCAAAGAGTGGGGCTGAATTAGTGCTTTTCTGGTTGGCAGTTAGTGGCTAGTGGTGTGCCTCTGGGACCAGTGTTGTGACTGCAATTGTTTACAACTTACATAAATGAATTGGAGTTTGGAACTGCATGTAGTTTATTAAAGTTTGCAAATGACACTAAGCTAAGTGGTAGAGCAAAGTGTGCAGAGGACTCTGGAAGTTTATAGAGGAATATAGATAGATAAAGTGAGTGGGGGAAGGTTTGACCGATGGAATTCAATGCTGATAGATGTGAAATCATCACTTTTGGTTAGACTAACAATAAAAAAGACTATTATTTGAACATTTAAAAAATGCAGCATGAATTGCTGAAGGTTGGTTTATAGGTACAGCAGATATTTAAGAAGGCAAATGGAATGTTGTCCTTCATTGCTAGAGGGAGTGAGTTGGTGAACTTACTGAATGGTGGAGCAGGCTTGACGGGCCATTTGGCTTCCTTCTGCTCCTGCTTCTGATGTTCTTAAGAATGCATTCCATATGATGTGAAAATGGGTCTAAGAGTACGTGAGAATGGGTGATTGTGCTAAAAGCAGCTCATATCATAATAGGACCGAGTATGGGGCTGAGTACAAAACATGGAAGGACAGAATCAGGCTCTAAAGTTATTGAACTCAATGTCAAATCCTAGAGGCTGCAAGGTCTCCAAACAGAAAATGAGATGTTGATCTTCCAGCTTGTGCTGAGCTTTGCTGAAGCACTGCAGCAGGCCGGAGACAGAGATGTTGGCTGGGGAACAGGGCGGTGTGTTGAAGTGGCAGGCAACTAGAAGCTCAGGGTCATTTTTGTGAACAGAACATATACTGTGCGATTTGAAATAACAAATGGAAATAAGTTGAGAAAGGAAATAAAGAAACAAAACATAGATTTCAAGCATCTATAAATGGAGTCTCACAACTGGGGATCACTACTTGGCCTGACACCTCAGGCCCGATGAAGAATTATTTAGTATGATTCCATTACCTAATTTTTTTTCATTCATAACCCTGCAAATAAATCATCTTCAACTCCAATAGCCTTTTTTAAACCTTTCTCTTTCATTGTGAGCTGTTTCCACGACACTTGCAGATAGTGCATTGCAGATCTTAACAATTTTTATTTTGAAGAATTGTTCTTCATGCTCCTCTCATTATTTTTGCCAATTATTTTAAACTTTTAAGCTCCCATGACCTGCCAAAAACACAATTCTCCCTTAAAGCCCTACTCAATGTGACATAACGTTTAACATCAATACATGGCCTCCTCTTAACGTTCAGTACTCTGTGAATAAAAATGCCATCTTCTCAAAATCTCATCAAAGAACTCATCTGTGGAATCCTTCTGTTAAACTGTCTCTCTACTCATTGCAACGTCTTAACATTTTTCTTAAATTGCGATGTCCAGGAACACCCACAGTACTCCAGGTCAATATTGTCTGTAAGCTAAGAGGAGGTGACTGCCTAGTATTGCAAAAGTATCAATCTAGAGATCCAGATTGTGTTCTGGAGACCTGGGTTCTCATTATCTTGCCATGGCAGATCAGTGAAATTTGGATTCAATATAAAGGAAACGAATGTGGAATTAAGAGTCAAATGCTACTATTAAAATGATTGAAAGCAAAAGTTGCTAGAAATCACAGTGAGTCAGCCAGCATCCATGGAGAGGGAGCAAGCTCAAAACATTAACTTGCTCTCTCTCCATGGGTGCTGCCTGATCTGCTGTGATTTCCAGCAATTTTTGTTTTCACTATGGATTCTAGCATCTGTAGTAATTTGCTCCTAATGAAATGATTGCTGGGAAAGACAAGCCTGGTTCACTTAGGCCCTTAGGGAAGGAAATAGCCATCCTTATCCGGTCGACATGTGACTCCAGATCAATAGTAATATGGTTGTCTCTTAACAATTAAGGAGGGGCAATAAATGCTGGCCTAGCCAATGACAGTATTTATTCATCCTGTGAATTAATTAAAAAAAAATAAATTGTGCACAGGAGATTATCCTGATCTGTAGGTCCATGCCTTCTGAGGCTGGATCTACTATCATGCACAGATCTTGGAATTCCACAAAGCAGAGAAAAGATATTAAAGATAATGTTGCTCCAGATGACACCAAACTGAAGAAAGTTACACACGTTGTAACTTCTTAATCTGTATTTCACATGTAGGGGGTGAAGAGTGGTCAACGATGATAGATTGGCCACCTCACCACTGAGAAAGCTGGTTGTGTCATATTCCAGCCAACTTGTTAAGAGCTGATTGGTGAGCTTCTTGGCCAATCGTAGGCCTCAATGACTGAACCCTGCCTTGTATGGGAGCTGCCAGCTAATCAGATGCTGCCAGTCGCAGGGTCCTCAGGATTACCAATTGAGGCCTGGAAATAGAGGACTCAGTAGTGTGAACAAAAGACTTTTCATTGGCCATATGGCGGAGATCACAGCAAGATGGCAATTAGGGGTGACAAGGTCAAGGGCAGGGTGATGGCTTTCAATTGGGCAGGCAAGCAGACGAGGCTTCTCTACTGGGATTCCAGGCACGTTATCAGCTGCCGGACAGACAGCTGATGGGACCAGTGATTATTTGAGGTCCTTCATTGGACATTCATTGACACTTGAAGGCTTCAATTACCAGTGAGTCAGAGGATTCAGAATGCACCAACTCGCCCAACTCACCATGGTTATGAGGAGAGCAGCCTTCTGTGTCATCCCCCAGGAGAGGAAAGCTGTGGTCATAGTACAGAAACTAACCTGCAGCCCAACAGGACCATGCCAAAGTTTACAAACCACAAGAATTCTCTCTCAACCCTCTTTACTGAGTCCACTCAATGTGTCTATCCATTCCTCTCTCCCTCATGTTTATCTGGCTTCCTTACAATTTAATTTGTGATATTCGCTTCAACTGTTTGCTGTTAGACTGAGTACCACAGTCTAACAATTGCTTAGGTAAATAGGCTTCTCTTGAGTTCCTTATTGAATGCATTTAATTGTATATACATTGGTCAAAACTAATTGCCCATTCCTCATTGTCTCTGAGAAGGTGATGGTGAACTACCTTCTAGAACTGTTGCAGTCCATGTGCTGTAGACAGACCCACAATGCTGTTACAGAGGGATTTGCAGGATTTTTGACCCAATGACAATGAAGAAACAGTGATGTGGTTCCAAGCCAGGATGGTAAGTGGCTCGGAGGGGTATTTGCAGGTGGTGATGTTCCCATGTCTCTCCTGCCCTTGTCCTTCTACTTGGAAGTGATCGTGGCTATAGAAGGTACTATCTCTGGAGTCTTGATGAATTTTGACAGTGCATCTTGTGTTTGGCGCACACCTGGTGTTGATGTACAATGTGGAGAAGGTGGTGGATTTCTGAGGATGTGGTGCTAATGAAGCTTAGAGCTTCGCCCTGGATGCTGCCAAGCTTTTTGAGTATTTTTGAAGCTGCACTCATCCAGTGAGAAATATCCCATCATACCCCTGATTTGTGCCTAGGTGAGAATGGACAGACTTTGGAGAGTCAGGAGGTGAGTTACTCACTGCAGCTTTCCAAATCTCTGACCTGCACTGTATCCATAGTATTTATATGGCTTGTTCAGTTCAGTCTCTCATCAATGGTAACCACCAGCATGTTGAACATGAGCGATTCAGCAATTGTAATGCCATTGAATGGCAAAGTTAAACTCTCTCTTGTTGGAGATGGTCATTGCTTGACATTTGTGCGGTGTGAATATTACTAGATAGATGACGAGCATCAGCCCAAACCTAAGTAACATCCAAGTTTCGCTGTATGTGCATATACTTTATATCAGTATTTGGGTAGATAAAAAATAGTGCTGTACATTATGCAAGTATCAGCCAACATCCTACATCTCCTATCTAGGATTCGCCAGCATCTGCAGTTCCCATTATCACTCATCCTACATCTGTTGTTAAGTTGGAGCAGCTGAATATGGTTGAGCCTCAGACATGATGACACCACCCTGAGGAACCCCTGCAGAAATGTTCTGCAGCTAAGATTTTTGATGCTTGACTATCTTATCAGTCTGGCATTGCCACTAAAAATATCTTCTCTAAGTTTACAATACCAATCGCCTTCATAATAGTAAACACTTTTAACAGGTCAGCCTTCAGCTTTCTCACTTCTAGAGAAAAGACAGCTGATCTGCTGAGCCTTTCTTGCTCGGCATGATCCCTTGCTTCTGGAATGATTTGAGAACAATGTTTTTGTTCTGCACCTTCTCTAGTACCCGTGCTTCTCTGTCTAAGATAGAAACCAAAGCTATTCACGGTGATCCAAGTTTGGTACCAAATTTCAATACATATTTCACATAATTTAACTCTTTTTAAAAAAAATTCAATCTGTCCAGAATTCAGGCTCAAAGTTTTTGTCGCCCTGACAACTTGTGTTAATACATTTACTACTTAAGTATCTGTAAGCGGTTCAAGGAGGCAGCTCACCATTACCTTCTCAAGGGCTACTCAGGACAGGCAATAAATGCTGGCCAGCCAGCAAAACCCACATCCTATAAATGAATAAAGAAGGCTTTGTTCCCAAAATCTTCACCCTCACTTCAATGCTTAATTCGCAAAGAATGTGGGGCCTTTTTACTCTTCTGACCAAATTGCTTCAACTAATAATTATTTACACCTAAGTTAATCCTGCATATCCTGCACATTTGCTGATGCTTAACTGTATTTTATTATTGTCATCTTCAGTATGAAACATAAGCTTCAGTTTGATGTCTTCTGTGAATTTTAAAATTGCAATTTCAATTCTGGAGTCCAAATAGTTTACTTAAACAGTGCATAAACACTAATCCTTGCGGAACACTACTTCCAGGCTTTTACCAGACTGATCAGTTACCTTCAAGACTTCATGACTTTTTTTTTGCTTTGTAGCCCAAATTTCTATTATTTGTCCATTAACTGTACATTTACTGATCTTAATCATGAGTAAACAGGGCAGTACATAGCAATCCAAAGACATTACACTCACTACATTATCTTTACCTACCTTTCTGTTAATTTGGTAAAGAATCCAATAACATCTGTTAAACATGATCTTTTCTATTGAAATCTGTGATGACTACATCTAATTAAATGTTCTGATTATGGGACTTGTTTTCCATTAAATGTTTGAGCAAGAATTCCATTATCTCTCCTGTCTTTGGCATGAACATAATTTGTTGATAGTTTCTTGGACTACTGTACCACTGCTTTTTAATGCAGGAATCACAACAGTTGTCCAGCAGTCCATTGTATCAACTTTTTTGGCTTCTTGTATTGTTTTTTTCTGAACTTGTTTAAATTTTCAGACTCCCAGACCGGAACGGCTCCTCAATAATTTCTATAGGTTTATTAATCATCTCCATTCCTTCCATTTTAAATGTCCTCATTGTTTTTGTTGGAAGCCACATGACACCAGGTTATTGTCAAACAGGGTTATTTGAAATCATGGACAACACAGTGTGCTGCTTGAGGAACACAGCAGGCCAGGTGGTATCAGAGGAGCAGGAAAGTTGGCGTTTTGGGTCAGGACGCTTCTTCAGAAAGAAGGTTCACCTGACAAAGGAGGGCCGTTCTCAAAACTTGTGATTTTAAATCAAGTTGTTGCGCTATAACCTGGTGTCAAGCAACTTCTGATATTGTCCACCCCAGTCCAACACTTGCAGCTCTACATTATTTTTATTCTCCTTGTTTAAAGTCAGGCACCACATATTAGTCTTGTAAATAATGAGCCAATATAATTGTTGAATTATTGCACCAATTTCAGCCTGCATTTATGGTGTTTCTTTCAAAGATTACAATTCTTTTCCTGATATTCTTTATTATTTATGTAATCCTTTTTTCTTTTCATGATTTTTCTTAAGTAATTTTGGGCTTTTCCTTAGTCTTATTCTTTGATATTTTAGTGTTTTCCCCATGTTTATGAATGGATGCAACTCCAACAATGCAGGAGAAGCTTGAAACCATCAAGGGCAAAGTAACCTTCATTGCCATCACATCCAAAAGCATCCATTTCTTCCACCACCAGCACTCAGTAGCAATAGTGCATATTATCAAAAAGACAAACTGCAGGAATTCACCAAAGATGCTAAGACAGCACCTTCTAAACTCTATTCCATCTAGAAGGATAAGTGCATCAGATACATAGGCACACCACTCTCTGCAAGTTCCCATCACATCAAAGAAGTCACACACCATCCTGACTTGGAAATACAACATAATTCCTTCACTTGCCGAAGGCCAAAATCCTAGAAGTCGCTCAGTAGCTGTGTTGTGGGCATTCCTACAGCACATGGACTGCAGGGTTAAAGAAGGCAACTCACTCCCACCTCTCAAAGGCAACTCAGGATCAGCAATAAGTGCTGTCCAGGCAGTAATGCCTACGTCTTAGAAGTAAGAAAAAAAGGTATTTTCATTTGTCAACACCTCCTTTGTTGACTATGAATTCGTAGTATCATTTTTCTTCAGCTTCAATTTTGATATTGTTTCTTTATTCATTCATCCATTGGGTGCTGTTACCTGTTAGTTCTTGGTTTTCTGGTGGAATATATTTCTGCCAGATTACATTTATCAACATTTTCAGTGTTTCGCGTTGTTCTTCTATTTCTCTCAAATAACCTGGCAAGAAATGATGGTGAAAGTAGAATAAAGTATGGATTTTTCACTGTTTTTGTATTTCTTATGAACTTTCTCTGGTTTATTTTTCTTTGTTTGAAATGAATGAGCACAAAAACATTACAAATATGTGATAACAATCACAAAACTAGTGTTCATACCACATACTCTATCTTCAAAAGCATCCAGACATATGAATAATATCCTGGCATATAAACAGTCCCAGGTATCTACTAGGCTGATCCTTTCAATCAAATTCTAGACTGTAATGCATTTGCAGATATTCATTACTCTTTATACAAACCATTTGACTGCCTCAATAAGGTTCCAGCTTGTATGTCAATCCAAGGTATCCATTATTCTATATTTAAACCATTCAATCTCTTGGAGCAGATCCTAGCCTGCACTCCCTGTCTCCATTATTCAATGTATAAATCATCTGAACCCTGTAATTAGGCTCCAATGCTAAACAGACATTATTTCTTGGCAAGCCAAATCATTAAAGTTTGCTGAGTGCCAGTGGATATTTGAGCTTTTAGTATTTTTTTTCATTCTCCATATTTCTGCTTTTAATAATCAAAATACTTGCTTTATTGAGAGGACGACAACTCTTTGAGTATGAGTTTTTCCCATGTGCCCTATTTTATTGATAAATAGATGGGTAGCTCTCCTACCTTGTGGCCTTTAATCAAGTGTGAACCAAGAGAAATAAAGAACTGGAAGTTACGAAACACTTTCACAACCTTAGGATGTCCCAAAGCACTTTATAGCCAAGGAGGCACTTCTATAGAATGTCAATTTGGCAATTTGTATACAGCAAGGTCTTGAACACAAAGTCATGATGATCAAATTGTTCTTACTTTGCTAGTGAGGAGTTGTTTGAGGGATAAATATTAACCATGATGAAAGGGAGAAATCCCCTGGCCATCCTTAAAATAGTCATAAGGGGGCATTTTAAAGCTTCCTGAGAGGGTAGGCATCAGCTTAACATCTAATTTGAAGGTTTACACCTCTGACGCTGTGGCACTCCATTCCAAGCCATCCTGAGATGGAATGTCTTGCTGTTCTTTCTCTGTCACTGGGTCAAAATCTTGGAATTCCCTTCCTCATGACATTGTTTGTCAAGCCACAGCAGGTGGACTGTAGAGATTTAAGAAGGCAGCTCGCCACCAGCATCTCAAGAGCAACTGGGGACAGTCAATAACTGCTGGCCAGCCAATGACACCAACATCCCATAAAAATGAATTTTAAAAAGTATTGCATTTTGCCCTCAGTTCCTGATCCTGGCTACTGAGTTGGTTGGATGGCTTAATACGAATGTACAGAGACCCGAACAGCCTGGATCTGATTCCCTTATCATTTCAGGTTACATTGATGGCACCACATTTTGGATTTCATCCCTCAGCTGAGACATGGGAAGCCTCAGATTAAACTCACCATCTGCCTTGTCTCTCTACAGAGGAAGCAGCCTGAAGATCTCTGGGAATATGATGGCTTCCAATGCCACTGGAAGATGCTAATGTGATCATGCTACTGAGGTCCAGGGTCATCACAGCAACCTTATATGCTTTCTTGGTCCATATTTCCACACACATACATATTTAACAGAAGTGAGTGTTGGAGGGTTTGAGCTAAAACAAGACGCTGAATAGGTTAATTTCCCTGGAGCATTGGAGGCTGAGGAAGACCCTATAAAAGTTTATAAAATCGTGGGGGACATGGATAGGGTGAATTGTCAAGGTCTTTTTCCCAGGGTAGGGAGAATTGAAAATTAGAGTGAAAGTGGAAAGATTTAAAAGGGATGCAAGGGGCAGCTTTTTCTTGCAGATGGTGGTGCGTGCATAGAATGAACTGTCGGAGGAAGTTGTGGAGGCTGGAATAATTACAACATTTAAAAGGCATACAGGATGGACATGCAAACAGGAAGGGTTTAGAGGAAAATGGGCCACATGTTGGCAAATGGGGCTAGATTAATTTGGGATATCTGGTCAGCATGGATGAATTGGAATGAAGGGTCTGTTTCCATGCTGTATAGGTTTATGGCTGTGACTCCGTGAGTCAAGAACTAGGACAAGTTTCTTTTTCACCAAAGATACTGAATAAATATCCCTGTTGGTGATGTGGAGCTAAGCACGGACCAGATTCAAGCATGCTATAAGCTTAAGATCTGTATTTGGTTCAACATTAAATTGGCTTCTAATATTTCCACTTTAAGTTTCTGCTTAGTAAGTGAGCTGAGCTCATACACGAGCATCCGAAAGTTCGTTGCCATTTGCAAAATAATTACATGTGTGTTTCAGAGGCGAAATTAATATGTTGATGACTTCTTGACAGATATGGTCCAGGCTGGAATGAGAATTAGCTACAGAGCCAGTTTATTTTAGGCAAATCAAACAAATTGTACCATTTATAACTAATTATCCACAAAAAATCTCAGAATCTGGCAGAGCCAGTGAAATTAGTAGCCACTTCTTCCTCTGTTATTTTTAAAAAATGTAATTATTACTGGAATGCAGATAACAATAGTATACAATTTAATAATTTTGAAAATACATGTTCCAGGAAGACCTGACACGGAGACAGAGGTTTGTCCAGCTTTAATCTGCTTAGATGGAAACTCAACATGTCTCGTCCATTTCAATTCCATCTGCAAAATGGTAGGAAGATACAGTAAACATTCACCCCATTGTGACAATGCCAGCTTTTTGAACCATTTATTTAATTATTCAATTATCCCCACCCTAACTCTTTGTTTCTTGCAATATCTTGTGAAGGCCTTTGTTTAAGAATTCTGATATATGATTATGTTAGTACAGTGCAGTTACTAAAGCAGGTCAGAGGCTGGGAAATCCGTGGTATGAAATTTAACTCTTGACTCTACAAAGCACATGTCAGGAGTGTGATGGAATGCTTTCCAGTTTTCTGAACAGATGTAGTTCCAACATCACCATCCAGAACAGCACAGCCCTTATGATCAGCTTCCTATCACTATATGAAGCATTCACTGCCTTCATCACTGATGCATCAAGGCAGTAGAGTGTACTGTCTGTAAGATGCTCTGCAGCAAATCAACAGTATTAATTCACAAAACTGTAGCTTCCACCACCCAGAAAGTTAAGGGCAACAGATGTTTGGGAGCATTTCTGTCTCTGGGCCATGGGTCATTCTGGAAAGGAACAAAATCAGGCATTCTCTCATGGTGTCAAAATCCTGGAAGTCCTTTCCTAACAGCACCATGGGTTACAATTGGCCTGTGAGAACAGGGCTGCTGTGGTTCAAGAAGGGAGATTATCGCTGCCTTCTGAAGGGCAATGTAGGATAGGCAACAAGCATCAAACTTGTCATGAGTTCACCCCATGTACAAATAAAACCATGCCCAGGATATAGACATCACTGAGAAGTTTGCTTATTGTCCATCCTGAAAAGGTTAAGGATGGTGGGCCTTGTTCACAAAATAGTTCCTGTAATTGTTATGGACCAGAGCAGAACACCCAGAAGTGCATTAACTGGGTAGTCTAGACCCTACTTTTTACTTACATTAAAGGTAAATGTGAGGTGCTTTGTTCCTGGTACAATTCAATTGGTCAAACTACTCAATGTTAAGCAAAATACAATTTATTCAAACACTGCAGTTAAAATGCAACAAAAGAAAGAGGAACTTGGAAACTTACCTCAATTGAAAGTTTAACCGGAAAACAGATACAGTAACTATTACTAATTACTGTTCCAATATAGTGACAACCCATAAACACACCCTTGACAAAAAGGCAAATTCAGAAAAACAGATTGTTATCTGTGCAATCCTATCAGCAAGAAATAGATACAGGCAGCAACTCCCCAGAGATAGAGTGTAGCAGCAGAAGAGATTCATTGCCTTCCCACCCAGCTGAGACCCCAGTAGCAACTGCCAAAAGCCCATTAAAAATCCTGTATCTGTGGGAGCTTGACCACACCCACTTAGGCTGCTTCTATTGTTCCAACTTTAAAAAAAATCCAAGGCCTGACAAGTTGTTTGGGCTTCTCATTGACTGCTTGGCACCTGTTCCTCAATCTCTTGCTAAAAAGAAGCCAGGACAAAACACACTTCTCAAAGCCATAGCATCATCACAAATATTTCAATGCAACTGAGTGACATTCAAGTGTTCATGGTGAAAGCAAATAAGAGACAATGATTTGTTGTAGGACTGATATCACATGTAGCCTAGTCTGGGTGAGAATGGCAGGCTTTGTTCCCAAAAGGAAATTGGAGAACCAATAACTCTTTGACAAAACACCAACAGTTTAATGGCCACATTTAACTTCAATGCAGAAAGAAGGAAACAAAATCTGATAGTTTGTAAGTTAATGATTGACATTCGCTTGACTTATCCCCTTTGTGTTTTGACTGGGGCTGTGCAGCTGAGGCTATTAAATAGAAGCGTAGTACAAACAAGCGAAGGTGTATTAGAATGGTAGAGCAGCACAGAGAAGCTGAATGTCCAACATCAGTTCCTATTTTCCAAATGTTTGGAATGGTACATCAAGATAGGTTTGAGAATTTCTAATCTTTTTTTAATCACTCATGGTATGCAGGTTTCACTGGTTGGATCTGTGTTTGTAGCCTGTGCCCATTTCCCCTTGAGAGAATGATGGTGAGGTGTTACAGTCCTATGCTACACAAAGGCCAACAGGGTTGTTAAGGAGGGAATTCCACGAATTTGTACCAACAACATTAGCACATAGAATATAGAACAGTACAGCATAGTATGGGTCCTTCGGCCCACAATGTTGTACCAAACTTTTACCCTAAGCCTAAGGTCTACCTAACCTCCACCGCTACCTTATACTACCATCCATATGCCTATCCAGTAGCTGCTTAAATGCCCCTAATAAGGCCAACTCCGCTCCACTCTCCGGCAATGCATTCCATGCCCCCACCACTGTCTGAGTCCCTTATATCTAAGGTCTCCCATATATCTACCTCCACTCACGTTAAAACTATGTCTCCTCGTAATAGTTACCTCCACCCTAGGAAAAAAGCCTCTGGCTGTCGATAACTCTGATCATTTTTTACACCTGTGCCAAGTCACCTCTCATCCTTCATCGTTCTAAAGAAAAAAAAATCCCTAGTTCTCTCAACCTTTCCTCGTAAGACCTTCCCTCCCTTCCAGGCAACATCCTGGTAAATCTCCTCTGCACCTTTTCCAGCACTTCTACATCTTTCCTGTAATGAGGCGACCAGAACTGGACACAATACTCCAGATGTGGCCGAGCCAAGCTTTCGTATTGCTGGAGCATAATTTCACAGCTCTTGAACTCAATCCCTCTATGCATGAAAGCTAACAAATGAAAGCATTGAAAGAATGGTGAGTGGCTTGGAGAAGATATTTCAGGTAATGATATCTCTATGTATTTGCTGCCCTTGTTCTTCTAGATGGATGTGGTCTTGGGTTTGCAAAGGTGCTGTCTAAGGAGCTTTAGTGAGTTTCCGTAATGCATCTTGTTGATATTATACGCTGCTACTACTGAGTGTCAGTCGTGGAAGGAATGGATATTTGTGGATGTGGTGCCAGTCTTGTCAGCTGTTTTGCCCTGGACAGTACCAACCTTGTGGAATATTGTTGGAGCTGCACTCAACGGGCAAATGCACAGTCCTTCATCACATTCCTGCCTGTGCCTTGTGGATGATAAACAGGTTTTCGGAGTAGGGAGTGAGTTGTTCACTGCAGGAGTCCTGGCCACTCTATTTATATAGCTAGTCCGAGTCATTTTCTGATCAATGGTAATCTCCAGAATGTTGAAGGTGGGGGAGCTCAGCGATGGTAGTGCCATAAAATATCAAGGGATGGTGGATAGATTCTGTCTTATCGGAAGTGGTCATTGCCTGGCATTTATGTGGCACAAATATTTCTTGCCATTTGTCAGTTCAGGCCTGGATATGGCCCAGGTCATGTTCCAAGACTTGCTGCATTTGGATATGGACTGTTTCAAAGTTTTCAGGCAGATTAAGAATTGTTCTGTAAAAGAGTTACCCTGATCTCTAAACATTAATTCTGTTTGTCTTTCCACAAATCCTGCCAGACCTGCTGAGTTTAACCAGCATTCCCCTGTGCCTGTGTCTTATAAATAAGGTAGGGTTCAACAGCATCAACAGTGTGCAGGCTGAAACAACTCCACAGAGGCCGGTATCCCATCACCAAGTAACCTTTTATTTACTCATGGACAATCCTTGACACTGACCTAGCTTCCTCAGAGCCAGCTGTCAGAGTGCACAGAACCTCTGACACTTCTGCTTATTTGTGTGAGCCAAGACTCCCCAATTGGACCAGACTAACAACCCCAGTCAGGGAACTCATGTTATGTAAGGTCCACCTAGTTGACCTCATTAAAATCCCTCCGGAGGAATTTCCACACCTCAGGTCACAAATATACATTAGCAACTAATAATTCCAACAACGAATTTGAGAGGAACTGTTGGGTAAGGCAAAGGAAGCTTTGGAGAATACTTGTAGTGAGCATACAGACAGGTATGGACCAAATGTTCTGGATCGCCTGTCCCTATGTATGGAGTTTCTGCAATGGCTTTTTGTCAAAGCAAGATTTTTGTAATTAAACATAAATTGACATCCCACTTATTAATGTGGACGCATTTATTATGGTTTTTACTAATGCCAGATTACAATGAGCATACACCATCTGTCACATCAGTGTTAAAGACATTACAGCTCCGTAGAAAACAGGCAATTGAAGCTAAATACTATATTACAGTATCTCAGAGGTGTAGATTGTTTTATTTGAATACCGAATAAGTTTGTGTTTTATGCACATGGAGACACCAAACACACACACACACACACACACACACACACACACACACACACACACACACACACACACACACACACACACACACACACACACACACACACACTCAAAATATATTTCCTGCCGTTGTTCTTAAAAATCAGCAGCCTCAAAGCATGATTTATACAGACAGTGATAAAAGCAGATTGTCACAGCTTGACACTTCTTGGATTGGCATTGACTTTCCTGCAGAACATGTTCAAAGGTAAGAAAGGCTTTGTGCAAAGGGTGGCTTTCAAATTCACCCACACAGTGCAAAAAAAAGCTTAAAAAATTGATTCTTTGCAATCGGAAGTTGTGTTAGGGGGTTCACTCCTAGTTCATCCTTACTTTGTTATGATATCAGGATATTTGTCATCTTCATTTCATGGACTCACAGAAGAGTGACGATTCAGCCCATCATAAGTGTGCTAACCCTCCGAGGAAACAGTTCGACAAGGGCCACACCCTTATGTTTTTTTTCGAAAACCTTTCACTTTTCCTTTGTTTTTGCAGATAACTTAATTTTGAAAGATTCAATTAGCGCTGCTTCTATCATACATTCAAGCTGTGTGATCCGAACTGATGGAAAACAAGGGGTTAACTCCTATTAGCTAGGCTGGAGCCTGCACATCTGCGAATCATATTGATATGTGTCGATCAGATCTCCATGGCAAAATGCTAAAGTCATTAAGGCACAAATGAGATCACAATGGTGTTATGGACGCTGATGATGATCCCTGGCACAGTGCAAAAGTCATTAAGTCACAAACTAGATGAAGACTGGAAACTAAAGCAGATATGTGACAATGGGAACCGCAGATGCTGGAGAATCCAAGATAACAAAGTACGGAGCTGGATGAACACAGCAGGCCAAGCAGCATCTCAGGAGCACAAAATCTGACGTTTCGGGCCTAGACCCTTCATCAGAGAGGGGGATGGGGAGAGGGAACTGGAATAAATAGGGGGAGAGGGGGAGGCGGACCGAAGATGGAGAGAAAACAAGATAGGTAGAGAGGAGAGTATAGCTGAGGAGGTAGGGAGGGGATAGGTCAGTCCAGGGAAGACGGACGGGTCAAGGAGACGGGATGAGGTGGTAGGTAGGAAATGGAGGTGTGGCTTGAGGTGGGAGGAAGGGATGGGTTAGGGAAGCAGAGACAGTCTGGGCTGGTTTTGATATGCAGTAGGGGAAGGGGAGATTTGAAGCTTGTGAAGTCCACTCTCTCCGTGACTCTCTTGTCCGCTCCACCCTCCCCTCCAACCCCACCACACCCGGCACCTTCCCCTGCAACCGCAGGAAGTGCTACACTTACCCCCACACCTCCTCCCTCACCCCCATCCCAGGCCCCAAGATGACCTTCCATATTAAGCAGATGTTCACCTGCACATCTGCCAATGTGGTATATTGTATCCATTGTACCCAGTGTGGCTTCCTCTACATTGGGGAAACCAAGCGGAGGCTTGGGGACAACTTTGCAGAACACCTCCGCTCGGTTCGCAACAAACAACTGCATCTCCCAGTCGCGAACCATTTCAACTCCCCCTCCCATTCCTCAGACGACATGTCCATCATGGGCTTCCTGCAGTGCCACAATGATGCCACCCGAAGGTTGCAGGAACAGCAACTCATGTTCCGCTTGGGAACCCTGCAGCCCAATGGTATCAATGTGGACTTCACAAGCTTCAAAATCTCCCCTTCCCCCACTGCATCCCAAAACCAGCCCAGTTCTTCCTCTCCCCCCACTGCAGCACACAACCAGCCCAGCTCTTCCCCTCCACCCACTGCATCCCAAAACCAGCCCAGTCTGTCTCTGCATCCCTAACCTGTTCTTCCTCTCACCCATCCCTTCCTCCCACCGCAAGCCACACCTCCATTTTCTACCTACCACCTCATCCCGCCTCCTTGACCTGTCCGTCTTCCCTGGACTGACCTATCCCCTCCCTATCTCCCCACCTATACTCTCCTCTCCACCTATCTTCTTTTCTCTCCATCTTCGTTCCGCCTCCCCCTCTCTCCCTATTTATTCCAGAACCCTCTCCCCATTTCCCTCTCTGATGAAGGGTCTCGGCCTGAAACGTCAGCTTTTGTGCTCCTGAGATGCTGCTTGGCCTGCTGTGTTCATCCAGCCTCACACTTTGTTCTAAAGCAGATATGTGTTTGCCAAAGGATGGTATCTCTATCAGCTTGGCTTTCAGCCCAGGACTGAAGAGCTGCAAATGGGCACAGCAAAAGAACTGGAACTAGCCAGCCACTTCAGACCAATGTAGTGACTACCCTGGGGCTGTTATTGCTATATGTTCTAGTCACAAGAAAGGAAACCAGGATAGAACCAGGACTTTGTGAGAGTAATGTATGTGTAACTGTACACGTTAAATTACCTTGGTGCTTAATAAATACCACTGTGTGTTAACCACAGTCAGTGAATAAAAATAAAACAGTGTGGATTCTAGAAGTGTTAAATAAAAACAGAAAGTACCAAAGAAAGGCAAGAGGCCTGGCACCACCTGTGGAGGGAGAAATCGAGTTAATGTTTCCAGTCAGATGTGACTCTTTTGCAGAATGGTTCTGAAGAAGTTATATTGGATATAGAAGATGCAGATGCTGCTGGGCCTTTTGAGAATTTCTTGCACTTTCTGGTTTGTTTTCACTCATCAGTGTGTTGAGCAGTTTCTTTATTTGATTGGGTGTACACTCGCCATACGTGGAGAGAGCAGGAGTAAATGCGGGAGAGATTATAAACATTAGAGTAAAGCTCCCGACAAATCCTACCCACTCAGTGTTTGAGAAGCCTTTTCCTTCATGTCACCATGACTTCATTTGCTCAAATCTGTCCCCTCATGCTGCAGATGCTTTCATCAACAAGAACTATTTGTCCAAATCTAGTCCATCTAGCCAGCCCAAGTGATTTTGATCACCTCTATCATATCTCCTTTTCATCTTGTCAAACCTCAGACAGCAGACACAACTTTGCTGATCTATCTACATTTCAGAAATTCCATTTCGCTGGAACCATTCTTATAAATCATTGATAATGGGAACTGCAGATGCTGGAGAATCCAAGATAATAAAGTGTGAAGCTGGATGAACACAGCAGGCCAAGCAGCATCTCAGGAGCACAAAAACTGATGTTACGGGCCTAGACCCCTCATCAGAGAGGGGGATGGGGTGAGGGTTCTGGAATAAATAGGGAGAGAGGGGGAGGCGGACCGAAGATGAAGAGAAAAGAAGATAGGTGGAGAGGAGAGAAAAGGTGGGGAGATAGGGAGGGGATAGGTCAGTCCAGGGAAGATGGACAGGTCAAGGAGGTGGGATGAGGTTAGTAGGTAGGAAATGGAGGTGCGGCTTGAGGTGGGAGGAAGGGATGGGTGAGAGGAAGAACAGGCTAGGGAGGAACTTTTCCCCCACAGTGGTCGAGGCAACTTTCCCCCCACAGTGGTCGAGAATGCCCTTGGCCGCGTCTCCCGCATTTCCCGCAACACATCCCTCACACCCCGCCCCCGCCATAACCGCCCAAAGAGGATCCCCCTTGTTCTCACACACCACTCCACCAAGCTCCGGATACAATGCATCATCCTCCGAAACTTCCGCCATCTACAATCCGACCCCACCACCCAAGACATTTTTCCATCCCCACCCTTGTCTATTTTCCGGAGAGACCACTCTATCCGTGACTCCCTTGTTCGCTCCCCACCGCCCTCCAACCCCACCACACCCGGCACCTTCCCCTGCAACCGCAGGAAATGCTACACTTGCCCCCACACCTCCTCCCTCACCCCTATCCCAGGCTCTGAGATGACTTTCCATATTAAACAGAGGCTCACCTGCACATCTGCCAATGTGGTATCCTGTATCCATTGTACCCGGTGTGGCCTCCTCTACAATGGGGAAACCAAGCGGAGGCTTGGGGACCGCTTTGCAGAACACCTCTGCTCGGTTCACAATAAACAACTGCACCTCCCACTCGCGAACCATTTAAACTCCCCCTCCCATTCTTTAGATGACATATCCATCATGGGCCTCCTGCAGTGTCACAATGATGCCACCTGAAGGTTGCAGGAACAGCAACTCATATTCCGCTTGGGAACCCTGCAGCCCAATGGTATCAATGTGGACTTCACCAGCTTCAATATCTCCCATCCCCCCACTGCATCACACAACTAGCCCAGCTCATCCCCTCTCCCCACTACATCCCAAAACCAGCACAGCCTGTCTCTGCCTCCCTAACCGGTTCTTCCTCTCACCTATCCCTTCCTCCCACCCCAAGCCACACCTCTATTTCCTACCTACAAAACCTCATCCCACCTCCTTGACCTGTCCGTCTTCCCTAGACTGACCTATCCCCTCCCTACCTCCCCACCTATACTCTCCTCTCCACCTATCTTCTTTTCTCTCCATCTTCGGTCCGCCTCCCCCTCTCTCCCTATTTATTCCAGAACCCTCACCCCATCCCTCTCTCTGATGAAGGGTCTAGGCCCGAAACATCAGCTTTTGTGCTCCTGAGATGCTGCTGGGCCTGCTGTGTTCATCCAGCTCCACACTTTGTTATCTTATAAATCATTGATTTGGCTGATCTATTATTGTCACATGTACCTAGGTACAGTTAAAAGTTTTGTTTTGCATGTAATACAGGCAGGTCAAATCTTTTCTGCACTCTTAAAGATATATTCATACCCTCCCTGAAAACTGAAGAAGAATTTTCCATCATTTGAACATGTCTCCCCTGCTTTTGGATATCCTGTCCCCCTGATAAAACCCAGGATCTTTGTTAGCTCATCTCTTAATCTGTCATACCAATTTCATTGATTGATGGACATGTTCCCCCAAGCCCCTTAGCCTCTTTAAGAACTGCCTTTTTCTAACAAAAATTAATCTCCTTGCTCTTCTCCACATTACATTTATCTGTTACTTCCTTGCCCACTTCACTAGCTTACTCTTCACAATCCTTCCAAGTTTTGAGTTATTTGCATCTTGAGCCCAATACACTAAAGTCAGTTCTGAAGAAGAGTTATAAAAAGACCTGAAACATTAACTCTGCTTGTCTATCCATGGATGCTGCCAGACCTTTTTCAAGTTCCTCTAATATTTGCTGTCTTTATTTAAGATATTTAGTATCCACAGTATTTTGATTTGATTCACCAGCAACAATTCTGGACTGCACTCAAAATATTAGCTCTATTTTCTCTCCACTGTTGCTGCCAGTCCCGCTGAGTATCTCCAGCAATTTCTGGTTTTGTTTGCCTGATGTTAAACTGACTGGCTTGTCATTACTGGACATATCTGTGCACACTTTTTTGATATACTTTACCCCAGATATTTCGATATGGTAAGGAACCTTGGTTCTCACATCAATCAGATTGAAAGTTAGTCATAATCTTTAGATGATTTCTGTGCTGGGCATTCCTGGAGAAGAGTTGTCTGCATGAACCTCCATGAATCCAATGACCCATCAGAGAAAATCTGCAATGAATTAGGTCTCCCTTTTGCAGCAGTCAATGCGTTGTGTTCTGTGACCACTGTGGGATTGTCAAACTGGGTTCACAATGGGTGTGGCAGGATACAGTGTTACGAGTGTCTGGTCCCTTGAAGAAATAAAATGCTTTCTAAGCTTAGATTTTTATGCAGAAAAAACAATGTCTGTATATGGCTGAAGATGTACAGCCAGTTCTAAA